>NW_004443951.1:8392411-8467652 GCF_000243295.1 Trichechus manatus latirostris | reverse complement strand
TGTTGTGAGATTGTTAACCATTGTCATAGGGCAACATTTGTAGTAACTGTTAAATGGGAGACTGTTTTGTCCTGTAAGCCTTCATCTTAAGTGAGAATAACAGCACAATTAGAAGAGCATAGTCAATGTCACTTAAATGTGTATGTAAAAAAATTTTTGAAATGGCGTACCTTTGGCTATGTGTATTTTCACCAAAAAAAAAAAAAAGTTGAGAATTTAGAGGGTAAAATGTTGTGGGGTTGTTAACCAATGTCATAAAACAGCATGTGTGTTACTGTTACATGAGAAACTATCTGTTCTGTAAAATATTTAATAAAAAAAAATTATACATATGAAACTTGCATTGAAAAAAAAATTACAGTTTGCATGGTATATGTTTTTCCATCCTTCTATTTTCAATCTTTATGTACATTTCTATTTTAGGTATATTTCTTGTAAGTAGCATATAGTTGACTTCATTTTTAATACAGCTTGACAATATTTGTATTTTAATTGGAAGCCTTTAGGTCATTAATATTTTAATGTTATTACTGAAACAGTTGGGTATAAATCCATATCTTACCATTTGCTTTCTATTTGTCCTGCCTGTTCTGTTTTCCCTTTTTTTCTCTTTTCTTGATTTCTTTTGGATTTATTAAGTATTTTTATTATGTAATTTATCTCATCTATTAGCGTGGTTGATATGCTTTCTTTAAATACTTCTTCAGTGATTTATGTACAGATTTAAGAATGCATCCCTAAGTTGTGAAACATTTTATAATAAATACATTTGTACTTTTATTTCTCCCTGAAGATGCAAAGGTCTAAGAACATTTTAACTGCATTTACCCCTTCCCAAATTTAATGCTATTCCTTTTATGTACTTTAATTCTCTTTATTTCTAAACCACACAAGACATTACTGTTATTATTTTATACCATCAATATTTCTCTATATTTACCCAGTATAAACCAAAACCAAACCCACTGCCATCAAGTCAGTTCTGACTCATAGTGATCCCACAGGGTATCCAAGGTTGTAAGTCTCTATGGAGGCAGACTGCCACATCTTTCTCCCACAGAACTGCTGGTGGTTTCGAACTGCCAACCTTTCAGTTAGTAGTCAATCACTTTAACCACTGTGCCACCAGGGCTCCTTTTTAGTCACCCTTTCTGTTGTTCTTCACTTCTTACTGCCTCTCCAAGCTTCATTCTTGGATCATTTCTTAAAAGCCCAAGAAATCCCTCAATATTTCTTGAAGTTCAGGTTTTCTGGTGATAAATTCTTTCATTTAAAAAAAATTGTCTAAAAATGTCCTCATATTACCCTCATTTTTGAAAAATATTTTCACTGAGAATAGAATTCTAGATTATTTTCTTTCAGATGTGTTATGTTATTCCATTGTTTATATAGAAATAAACTATCAGTTTAATTATTGCTCCTTTGAAGGTAATACACTTTTTTTCCTCTGGTTGCTTTTAAGATTTTCTGTTTGTCTTTGGTTTTCAAAAGTTTAACTGTAATATGGTGTGGTTTACTTTGAATTAATCCTATTTGGGCTTTGCAAGGCTTATTGATTCTGTGGCTTGATGCCTTTTGGCAATTTTAGAAATTTCTCAGCTATTATTTTGTGAAATATTGCTTCTGTCTCATTCTCTGTCTTCCCTCTATCTGGGATTCTAATATAGTTATGCTAGACTTGTATTATGTTAGTTTTGTATTTTACACCCCTTTGTCTCTCTGTGTATCATTCTGGATATTTTCTTCCAGCCTATCTTCTAGTTCACTAATTCTACCTTCAATTGTATAATTCTACCTTCAATTGTATCCAATTTGCCACTAAACTAATCCACTGATCCACTGAGTTCTTAATTTCAGTTCTAGAATTTCCAATCAATTCTTGTTTTTTTTTTTTTTTTTTTTTTTTTAGAACAGAAGAACTGACATCCTGTAATCTTTTTTTACCCCTTGTGGTAAAATATCTATCACAAAACATTGCTGTCACTGCTGTTTCAACCAGTCTTAGCTGTACATTTCAGTGACATTAATGACATTCTCCATGCTTCGCAAGCATCACCACTCTCCATTTCCAAAGAAAAATATTCATCACCCTAAAAAGAAACCCAGTACCTCTTGAGCAGTAACTCTTCATTCTTCCCTGCCCTCACCCCCTGGTAACCACTGATAAACTTTTGTCTCTATGCATTTTCTGTTCTAGAGATTTCATATAAGTAGAATCATACAGTATTTATCCTTTTGAGTCTTCTTTATACATAGCATTATATTTTCAGAGTTCATCCACATTGTAGCATGTATCAGAACTTCATTTCTCTTTATGGCTAGATATTATTCCACTATATGAATGTACCAAATTTTGTTCATCCATTCATCTACTGATGGACATTTAGGTTGTTTCCACTTTTTGGCTATTGTAAATAATGCTGCAATGAACATTGGTATGCACGAATCTGTGTGAGTCCCCGCTTTCAAGTCTTTTGGGTATATACCTAAAAGAGAATTGCTGGGTCATACATTACCCTGGTGGTACAGTAGTTAAGCACTAGCTGCTAACCAAAAAAAATTTGGCTGTTCAAATCCACCAACCGCTCCTTGGAAACCCTATGGGACAGTTCTATTCTATCCTACAGGATCACTATGAGTCAGAATCGACTCAGCGGCAACGAGTTTTGGTTTTATAGTAACTTTATGTTTAGCTTTTTGAGGAACTGCCAAACTTTTCCACGGTGGCTGCACCATTTAACATCTCTACAAGCAATGGATGAGGGTTCCAATATCTCCACATCCTCTCCAATGCTTGCTGTTTTCAGTTTTTCTGATAAAGCCATCCTAGTGGGGATGAAAACCCATTGCTGCTGAGTCCATTCCAACCCATAGCTACCCTATAGGACAGAGTAGAACTTCCCTATAGGGTTTCCAAGGAGTGGCTGATGCATTCCAACTGCCGACCTTTTGGTTAGCAGCCGTAGCTCTTAACCACTGCACCACCAGGGAATGAAGTGGTATCTTATTGTGGTTTTGATTTGCATTTCCCTAATGACTAACAATGTTGGCATCTTTTCGTGTGCTTGTGTTCATTCTTTGGAGAAATGTCTATTTAAGTTCTTTGCCCATTTAAAAAAAAATTGGGTTGTTTGTTTTTTGTTGTTGAGTTGTATAATTTCCTTAAGTATTCCTTATCAGATAGATGGTTACCAAATATTTTCTCCTATTCTGTAGCTGTCTCTCCACTCTCTTGGTAAAGTTCTTTGAGGCACAAATGTTCTTAATTTTAATGAAATCCATTTTATATATTTTTTCTTTTGGTGTCATATCTAAGAATTTATTTTCAAAAACTAGGTCCTGAATCATTACTCCTATGTTTTGTTTTGTTTTTTTCCTTTTATGAGTTTTATGGTTTTAGTTCTTACATTTAGATCTTCAATCCATTTTGAGTTAATTTTTGTATATAGTATGAGGTATGGACCCAACTTCATTCTTTTGTGTAGGGCAATCCAGTTGTCCCAGTGCCATTTATTGAAGAAACTATTCTTTCCCCATTGAATGGACTTGGCACCCTTGTCAAAAATAAATTGCCATAGATGTATAGGTTTAGTTTTGGATTCTCGATTCTATTTCATTAGTCTATGTGTCTATTCTTGTACCAGTACCAGGCTGTTTTGATTACTGAAGCTTTACACTATGTTTTAAAATTGGGAAGTGTGAGTCCTACTTTGTTCTCCTTTTCAAGATTGTTTTGACTATTTGTAGCCTCAATCAATTCCTTTTTGTGGTTTAATTTTCTCTGCTGAAATTCTCCATCTTGTCATTTAATTTCTTAAACATATTGTTATTTTTTGCCTTACAGTTGATTCGGACTTATGACGACTCCATGTGTGCAGAGTAGAACTGCTCCACAGGGTTTTCAAATCTGTGACCTTTCAGAAGCAGATCACCAGGCATGTCTTCCGAGGTGCCATCAGGTAGTTAGAATCACCAACCCTTCGATTAGTAGTTGAGCATTTAACCATTTGTGCCAACCCACAGTTACTTTTGAAGTCCTTGTCTGATTCCCTTGTGGGACTTTTTCTGTTGTCTCATTTCTTTTTTAAGACCAATAATCTTGTATACCTAATTATTTTAGATTGTGCTCCGAACATTGTATATAAAAAGTTGTAGGGGTGTGAGCTAATGTTATCTTTGTCCAGAGTTGATTTACATTTGCTTAATGAAGGTGGCTACAGTCACTATCTATCCTAGATCACCTTAATCTAATCAGTGGTTAAGATTACTTACAGCTGGGCTACTGTCCCCCTTAAGGCAGTCTGTTCTCTGTTCACCCTTTCTCCTAGGGCATAGGCCATCAGGATCTCAACGAAAAGCTTTGGTTGTTACTAGAATCTCTCCTTCTTGGTGGACCCTGAACTCCAGATTTTGTCCTCTAAGTCTTATGAGTCTATTGAAACTTCTGTTCAGTTTCTCAACTTCTCAGCTGCCTCTTTTGGGATCAGCAGCTACTCCTAGGGGAAAAACAGTCTCAAATGCTAAGTCTGCCTTTCTGAGTTTCCTTCTTTTTTCGGATCTTGTTACCATAATTCTTTACTGCTTTGTTAGCTCTCTGTGTTTTGTTGCTGTTGTTCAGCTTTTCTAGTTCTTCATAGCAATAAGAGTTTGGTTTGAATCAACTAGTCAGCTAATACCAGAAGCCATTAAAACCATCTCTCAAAAAAAAGTATATATACGTATGTATGTTTATTATAAATTTAACTGATAAAGACTATGCAGCACACAGTTTACAAATAATAATAAAATATATAGTATTCTGTATTGCTAATTCCATATAGTCAATTTTTCACACAATGCTTTTGTTGATTTTTGTATCCATAGCCAACCTATGGTTGCAATTAATGAATGAGTATAGTTCCAACATAAACGTTAGTTGCTAATTTTGTTTACATTAACAAGTGAGATGAAAGTAAAACAACAAAGATTAGATCAGAACTTCACTCCATCATCAATGATGTGAGCAAATTCTTTGCTGAATCACATAATAGGTTTTGAATACTGAAAGAAAATTTCCTCAATTTTTTGCATGACATACTTTTAAGTTTAGTTTGCATTAGTAACATTTTCTTAAATCTAGACAATCAACAAAATAATAACTCCAGCCTTGATTTGTAGCCTTGCCAGTTTCTGAGGTGTAAATGTTCTCACCATGACTGATTCCAAGCTACCAACATGACGTCACTGAACATAGGGTTGAGAAGGGATCTAGTATTTCCACCATACAGATGCAATAGATGTAAGTAACCTCAAGAGCATAGATAATAGTAAAGTATAAAGTAACTAGGGAATGATAGATTTTGAGTATTATCATTTTTTTAATATAATTTATTTAATTGTAATTTTCTATTTTTTGATTTTTAATAATAGCTTTTTAAAAATAGCAGTGAAATCCATATAGCGTAAAATTAGCCATTTTAGTGTAAATAATTTAGTGGCATTTAATATGTTCACAATTTTGTGCAACTACCTCCCCTATGTAGCCCCCAAACATTTTCATCACCCCCTAAAAAAACCCATACCTATTTAGCAGTTACTCTCCACTCCCTCCTTATCCTAATAATGGCTTTTTTAACAACTGGCTAACACAATTACTGAAAATGTAACAATATGTTCTCACAAGATGGTGTAAGCCAACTCCAACACACCACTGAACCCCCAACTGCTGTACTTCCTGTGTCAGGCAGCATGCCAAGTTCTATACATACATTATCTCATTTAATCCTAACAACTATATTAGGAAAGTTCTGTTTTGTCCTCTTTTGAAGGTGCATACTCTGAGACTCAGAGAAGTTAAGTACTTTATCCCTTTGTCCAAGGACACACAATTTGATTCCAGAGCTGTCTGACTCTTAATCATCAATAATAATAATAGTAATTATTATTATAGGTAGCATTTACTGAGTATTAAATTTGTACCAGGCACATCCCTAAAGCCTTACCCAGATTAGTTTTATAATCCACTTAATCCCTTTAAACACCACATGTGTTCCCCTCTGCAGTCAATACAGGCAATAATTCAGAAAATAGACAGGAAATCTTCCTGCAGGGGACAGCATCCAGAGGATCAGATGGGGACCAGGGAGCCAGCAGTGGTCAGATGGAAGGGTAGGGTCAGTCCCTTGCACAGTCTCAGCTCCTTGGAACTCTCCAACAGTCTGCAGAGAATCTCTGAGTCTTTCCTTGTCATTGCTGTCATGGATTGAATTGTGTCCCCCAAAAATATCTGTCAACTTGGCTAGGCCATGATTCCCAGTATTGTGTGATTGTCCACCATTTTGTCATCTGATGTGATTTTCCTATGTGTTATAAATCCTACCTCTATGATGTTAATGAGGCAGGATTAGAGGCAGTTATGTTAATGAGGTAGGACTCAATCTACAAGATTAGATTGTGTCTTAAACCAGTCTCTTTTGGAATATAAAAGAGAGAAGCAAGCAGAGAGACATAGAGACCTCATATCACCAAGAAAGCAGTGCCAGGAGCAGGACCTGGGATCCCTGTGCTGAGAATCTCCTAGACCGGGGGAAGATTGATGACAAGGACCTTCCTGCAGAGCCGTCAGAGAGAGAAAGCCTTCCCCTGGAGCTGGCTCCCTGATTTCATTCTTCTAGCCTTCTAGACTGTAAGAGAATAAATTTCTGTTATAGCAACACTAGATGACTAAGACAATTGCCATCTCACACGTGTGCTCACTGAAGTGGGCCAGAGGGCCCTTCTGGATGGCAGGCCTGAGCACCACTGAGCGGAAGCACTGTCTCTCAGGCAGGGCTGTCCAAAACGGGCATGGGCCCCTGGGACGGAGAGTGAGTGCTGTGCTCTGGGAGGGCTATGACTTGCTTGTCCTTCTCATCTCACATCTACATCCATCATCTGCACATCCTGTTAGCTCTGACTCCAAAACATCTAGACCCCGACTATCCCTTACCATCTCCACTCGGCCACCCTGGTCTGAGCCACAACCATCTCTTGCCTTGACTGTGACAGTCACCTCCTAAGTAGAGTATGTCCTTTTATATCACTGCTCTGCTCAAACTCTCCACAGATGCCCCATTCCATGGAGAGTCGGGGCCAACACCTAGAAGGTCTTACAGGGCTGGCAAGGTCTGGCACTCTCTCACCTCCCTGAGCTCATCTCCTGCCTTGTTCCCCCTTGTCTACTGCACTCAGGCCCCACCACTGTTCTCCTTGCTGTTCCGCAAACATGCAGGCACGCTCTCCCCTTGGCACCACCACCCTTCTTCTTCCCTCTGCCTGAAGCTCATTTCCTCTAGGCATTTTTGCCCAGTGCACTCTCCACCTCTTTCCAGATGTCTGGGTGTGTCTTCTCTGACCACCCTGTTATAAGTGACAAGCCTCCTCACACTCCCTATCCCCCTTCCTTGCTGTTTTTTATTCACAGCATGTATCTCCATCTGACACGCCATACATGTTACTTCTTTATTTTGTTAATTGTCTCTCTCTCCCACTAGAAAGTAAGCTCCCTGAGGGCACACATTCTTGTCTCTTTAGTTCCCCCGTGGTATCCCCTGCAATGGGAAGAGTGCCCAGCACTGAGTAAAAAACAAACTAGTAAACACAAACCCATTGCTTTGAGCTGATTCCAACTCGTGGTGACCCCATGAATTATAGAGTAGAACAATTCCACAGGGTTTTCTTGGCTGTAATCTTTATGGCGAAGTGGTTAAGAGTTTGGCTGCTAGTCAAAAAGGTCCGCAGTTTGGAGAAATGTTCTGTAAACCTTCATCTAAAGTGAGAATAGCAGCACAACTGGAAGAATGTAATCGACGTCACTGAACTGTACATGTAGAAATTTTTGAAATGGTGTGTCTTCGGCTATGCATATTTTCACCAAAAAAAAAGGGTCCTCCAAGGCCAAGAAAGGAGAGTGTTGACATGTCTTGGGGTTGTTAACCAATGTCATAAAACAATATGTGTACTGACTATTTAATGAGAAACTATTTGTTCTGTAAACCTTCCCCTAAAGTACAATAAAAAAAATTTTTTTTTTTTTTTGAAAAAAAAAGGTCCACTGTTTGGATCCACCAGCTGCTCCTTGGAAACCCTATCCAGCAGTTCTGCTCTGTCTATAGGGTTGCTGAGTCGGAATCGACTTGATGGCAGTGGGTTTTGTTTTTTGGAATCTTTATGGAAGCAGATCACCCAGCCTTTCTTCTGCTGGGTAAGTTCGAACCACCAACCTTTAGGTTAGAAGTTGAGTGCAAACCATTTGCACCACCAAGGGACCATTCTGGCACTTGTTGTTGTTAGGTGAAATCGTGTCAGTTCCAACTCATAGCAACCCTAGGTACAACAGAATGAAACACTGCCCAGTCCTGTGCCATCCTCACAATCATTATGTTTGAGCCCATTGTTGCAGCCACTGTGTCAATCCATCTCTTTGGGGGTCTCCTTCTTTTTCGCTGACCCTCTACTTTACCAAGCATACTGTCCTTCTCTAGGGACTGATCCCTCCTGATAACATGTCCACATCCTTGCTTCTAAGGAGCATTCTGGCTGTACTTCTTCCAAGACAGATGGCATTATTTTGGCAGTCCATGGTATATTCAATATTCTTCACCAACACCATAATTCAAAGGCATCAATTCTTCTTCTGTCTTCCTTATTCATTGTCCAGCTTTCACATGCATATGAAGTGGCTTGGGTCAGGTGCACCTTAGTCTTCAAGGTGATATCTTTGCTTTTTAACACTTTAAAGAGGTCTTTTGCAGCAGATTTGCCCAATACTATGTGTCATTTGATTTCTTGACTGCTGCTTCCACTGGTGTTGGTTGTGGATTCAAGTAAAATGAAATCTTTGACAACTTCAGTATTTTCTCCTTTTATCATGATGTTGCTTATTGGTCCAGTTGTGAGGATATTTGTTTTCTTTACGTTAAGGTGTAATCCATGCTGAAGGCTGTGGTCTTTGATCTTTATCAGTAAGTGCTGCAAGTCTTCTTTATTTTCGGTAAGCAAGGTTGTATCATCTGCATATCGCAGGTTGTTAATGAGTCTTCCTCCAATCCTGGTGCCTCATTCTTTTTCATATAGTCCAGTCTCTCAGATTATTTGCTCAGCATACGGATTGAATAAGTATGGTGAAAGGCTACAACCCTGGCACACACCTTTCCTGACTTTAAACCACACAGTATCCCCTTGTTCTGTTCGAACAACTGCCTCTTGATTATGTACAGGTTCCTCATGAGTACAAGTAAGTGTTCTGGAATTCCCATTCTTTGCAATGTTCTCCATAATTTGTTATGATCTACACAGTCAAATGCCTTTGCATAGTCAATAAAACACAGGTAAACATCTTGTGTTCTCTGTTTTAGCCAGGATCCATCTGCTATCAGCAATGATATCCCTGGCACTTAGTAGGGACTCAATAAAGAAGTCTGATTCTATAAAAAATCCAGAGAAAATGAAGGTCCTTCTCCTCCTTCTCTTTCTCCCCCTGGTCCCAGCCAGGTTTCCCGAGGCCTTTCTCTCTGCACTGTCCTCGGTCCTCACCACCACAGCAGAGGCCTCCTCAAACGGTCTCTCCTCCAAATTCCAGGGACCCACCTTTTGCCCCATCCACCCCAGGCCTTCCAGACAGCCCTCTGTCCCGCCAGGCCCTAGTGACCTGTACTCCCACCCCCGGCCGTAGGCCCCAGCATCCACTGCTCTCTTAGAAGGGAAGAGGGTGGGCAGACAGGTTTGTGAGGCAGGCCCTGGTATTTGAATGTCTGCACAGTTCTAAATCAATGTTGTACCAACCCATGTCTTTGATTTGAGTTACAGAGATACGGATTTTCTCACCGCAGGATTTCCTTTACTTCTTCTCAGGCCCTTCCTTCCTCCGTTTCTCTCTCATAGTCTCTCTGCTCTGTCTCTCTCTCTCACTCTAGTTCTCTCTCTCTCTGCTTTTCCTTCCGCCTCTCCACCACCCCATTCCTGCACTGTGGTTTCTCTGCCAGCTGGTTTGCTATTTTCCTCTCTCTGTCTGTTTCTCTGTCTCTGAGGCTCAACTACCCATGTGTTTTTGTTTTTGCACTCTCTGTTGATCCCTTTTTGACTCAGTTTCTGTCTCCACACGTCTTTCTCTCTGAGTCTCTCCCTTCTTTTTTTTTTTTTAGATAATATCTTATTGTGTTTTTGGTGAAAGTTTATGCAGCAGATTAAGTTCCCATTCAACAATTTCTACACAGATTGTCCAGTGACATTTGGTTATATTCTTCACAATGTGTGAATATTCTCATGATTTCTGTTCTGGATGTTCTGTTCTCAGTAATCTAGTTTCCCTGCTTCTCTCTCTACTCTTGACCTCTCTGTCTCTGTGTCTACATAGCTCTGTCTCTCTGCTTCTCTATCCCCATCTCTGCATCTCTCTGTCCCTGTCTCTAAGGCCCACTCCCTGTCTCTGTGTCTCCCTCAGCCACTCTGCAGCCTCTGGAAACATGGCAACCGGGGTGGAATGGGAGGCGAGGCATTCGCTCTGGTCACTGCCCAGGCAGTCAGGCCAGGCAGCTTCGCTCCCAGCCTTGAGAGCTCCCTCACACCCCTCAGAACCCGCATGTGCTTGGGCTGAGGCCTGGAGGCTGGAGCTGAGGAAATTCATTTGTCATTTCTGATGGGAACAGCCCCTTCTCTGGAGGCGTTCGGCTGCCCCCTCCCTGCCGATGAACTCTGGGAGCACCTGAGGGAGAGCTGCTTGCCGGGAAGAGGGTTCCACACAGGGAGTAGCTTTCCAAGGAAAACACTGGCCTGACAGATCATGTGTCGGGAGGGAGCTGGTTTCATAAGCTATAAATTGCCAGCCTGGACTTCCCTGTAAGGCCCTCAATTCCCAAGTTGAGCTCTTCCTGCTGGGCCAGGTCAGGTCAGCACAGCTGGACTTGGAGCCCTGAGAGGAGAGGCAGGAGAGGTGAGGCCTGGGGCAGGTGAAGCTCAAAGGTGCCAGGCAGCCTGACCAAAGCCTGTCAGCAGAGAGGGGATCAGAGTAGGCCAGGCCAGGGGATTAGAGTAATACTTAGGGGCTCCCTGGGGCTTTGTGGAGCCCTGGTGGCACAGTGGTTAAGAGCTATAGCTGCTAAGCAAAATGTTGGCAGTTCGAATCTACCAGCTGCTCCTTGGAAACCTTATGAGGCAGTTCTACTCTGTCCTGTAGGGTCACTATGAGTAGGAATTGACTCAATGGCAATGGGTTTGGTGTTTTTTTTTTTTTGAGGTTTTGTAGTCGACATAGTATGTACATAGCCAGCACCTCTTCTGTTCTCAAATTAGGGCCTCTTAGCTACATTTTTGGGAAAAACATTAAGGTACAGAGAGGGGGAGTGACTTTGAAGGGTCCACAGCAAATTAGGGACAGAGCTGAGAATGCCTGGCTCAAATTCCACCCTTCCCCTGCTCCCATCCTTTACTTCTTGTCAGAGAAGCTTCCTGGAGGAGGAAGGTGTTAGCCTGGGCCTGAATAGTGAGCAACATTATTCATTCATTCACCATATATTTCTGAGGTATCTGCTCTGTGCTAGGTGGCCAGGGCTACAGGGATGTCTCACCTGTTTTCCTCCCCGAGGAGCTCAGTCTGCGGGGTTGATAAACCAGTCTTAGGGTTCGCTAGAGAACCAGAACGAGATTATACATACACACACACACACATATGTATACACACACATACTTATACATGTTGTTGTTGTATGCTGTCAAGTTGATTCCAACTCATAGTGACCCTATAGGACAGAGCAGAATTGCTCCATAGGATTTCCTAGGCTGTAAGTCTTTACAGGAGCAGATCGGCAGGTTTTTTCTCCTATAGAGTGGCTGGTGGGTTCCAACAACTGACCTTTCAGTTAGCAGTCTATATATATATGTATGTATGTATGTATATATATGTATGTATGTATATATATATAGTATATGTATGTATATATATGTATATATGTGTGTGTGTGTGTATATATATATAGAGAGAGAGCGAGAGAGGAAGGTTTACTTTAAGGAATTGGCTCATGCGATTGTGGGGGGGTGGCAAGTCCAAAATCTGTAGGTCAGAGACAGTCTGGAGGCTCCTGCAGGCTTGTGTTCCAAGATTTGTAGGTCAGGCATGGAGAAGAGTGAAGAGTAAAAGTGTTCTGCAAAGATGTCTATTTACAGTCTGGTGCAGAACACACCCTAGCAAAACTCCCTTTTTGCTCTTAAGGCTCAACTGGTTAATTAAGGTCCACCTACATTATGGAGGAGCCCTGCTGGCACAGTAGTTAAGAACTCGGATGCTAACTAAAAGGTCGGCAGTTTGAATCCACCAGCTGCTCCTTGGAAACCCTATGGGGCAGTTCTATTCTGTCCTATAGGGTCACTATGAGTCAGAATTAACTTGATGGCAACGGTTTGGTTTTGGTACATTGTGGAAGGTAATCTGCTTTACTTGAGGCCAGCTGATTTAATCACATGTAATAATTTTATAAGGTTAACTAGACTAGTATTTGACCAAACAACTGGACACCATAACCTAGCCAAGTTGACACACAAAATTAACCATCAAACACCCAAGATAAAAACTGGATAGAACTGTATGGGGAGTAGAAGTGGGAACTGGGCAATCTAAAGGTAAATCTGGGGAAATCTAAAGACCCCTTTCAGCTTGCAGGAGGGGGTTAGGGAGGGCTTCCTGGAGGAAGTAGCCTGTAAGCTGGGCTTGAAACAATGTAGAGAAAGGATATTACAGGCAGGTGGAACAGGCAGGGTTGCATGGAGGCATGCCAGCATGAAGGTAAGACATGTACGTGTACAGAAAGCAAGCCAGTTTGGTTGCAGGGAGGGGAACAGTGAAAAGCAGAGGAAAGTAATGAGTGGTGAGGGTCCAGGTCCCTGAGGAGAGGGAGGCTGGACTTAATCCTGAGGGCAAGGATATCTGAGAGGGTTAAAGCATGGTGGGGGTGATATGGGCTCAGATTTGCATTTTAGATTTGGAGTATATGGGACAGATTGGTAGGATGCTGGTCAGAAAGATTTTGTGACATGGTATAGTGACTAAAAGGAGTGCTGGTGGCACAATGTTTAAAGTGTTTGACTGCTAACCAAAAGGTCAGCATTTCGAACCCACCAGTGGCTCCTCGGAAACCCTATAGGGCAGTTCTACTCTGTCCTATAGGGTCACTATGAGTGGAAATCGACTCAACGGCACATAACAACAGTGATTCAGGTGTCTTAGAACCCTGCCTCAGCCACAGAGCAGCTGTGGGACGGTTAACTTCTCTGTGCCTCACTTGCTTGATCTCTAAAAAAGGAGTCATAATAGTACCCACCTCTTAGAGGTGTTGCAAAGGTTAAACGAGATCATGCAAAGACGGAGGGTGGCTATCAACAGTGTAGTGAATGTGAAGCTTAGTAAAAGGATTCAGGTGTTCACCGCACAGCTAATACCTGCGTTGTCTAAACAGCAATTTTGCTTTTGAATCCCCGCCTCACTGGGCTGGTGGGAAATGGAACCTTAGTCACTCTGGGGTCCAGCTCTGCCCTGTTCCAGGTTATTACCCTGTGCTTAGGTGGGGAGGGGCCACTCTGGCTGTCAGTCAACTGAACTCACAGCTACCTCAGAACTGTCCCTCTTCTCAGCCTGCATGGCCCCTTCTGGTCTGGTGGCTTCTGGTGGTTCCTGTGCTGTATCGGGAGCATGTCAGCCTGACCACACATTGTTCCCTGAGCAGTTCCAGAGCAATTAGAAGTCCCTCTGCTAGGGGAATCCACAGATCTTGCTCTGTTCCTCTGCATCGCCTGCATTTATGGAAAATACTGCCTCCTTCCTGTGTCTACCAAGTCACTCTGCCTCATTTCTCTTCTCCACCTTTTCTGCACAGCCCCATTTCTCTTCATCTCTTCTGCAGAGCCTCCCAGCTTTCTTGGGCTTAGAGTTGTTTTTTTTAAATTGTTGTAGTTTAAATGAAGTTTATATTCAAGCTAGTCTCCCATACAAAAATTTATACATACACTGTTATGTGACCCTAATTGCTCTCCCCATACTGTGATAGCACACTCCTCCTTTCCACCTGATTCCTTGTGTCCATTCAACCAGGGCTTAGACTTTTGAAAAGAAATGCCAGGAACACTTGTTGGCCACATTCTGTCTACCCTGCCACATACCTTGTCTCGGGCGGTGAGGGAGCCCAGAGCTGTTCCCTGCTGGAGTGAGGGTGAGGGCAAGAAGACGCTACAAGGGCAGAATCTTAGTTACCTAGTGCTGCCATAACAGAAATACCACAAGTGGGAAGCTTTAAAGAACAGAAATTTATTTTCTTACAGTTCAGGAGGCTAGAAGTCTGAATCAGAACGTGACTCTAAGGGGAGCTCCTTCCTTGCTCATTTCGGCTTCTAGTAGCTGCCAGCAATCCTTGGCGTTCCTGGGCTTTTAGATGCATCTGTCTCTGTTTGTCTTCCTCTTCCCTCTGTGTATATGTGTGTGTCTCTGTGTCTATTGTGCTCTTTTTGTAACTCAGATGTGATTAGGTTTATTATCTACCTTACTCTGGTATGAACTCATTAACGTAGCAAAAGAAAACCTCTATTTCCAAACAGGGTCATATTTACAAGTACACGTGCACACACTCATTCGTTGCCATCAAGTCGATTCCAACTCACAGCGACTCTATAGGACAGAGTAGAACTGCCCCATAGAATTTCCAAGGAGCAGCTGGTGGATTTGAACTGCCGACCTTTTGTTAGCAGCTGAGTTCTTAACCACTGTACAGCCAGGGCTCCATTTACAAGCATAGGGGTTAGAATTTCAACACATATTTTGGGGGGCACAGTTCAATCCATAACAGGGAGAAATAAAACACTGGCTGTTGTTTTATCATACCATCCAATATCGTCATCATCATCATTTCAGTCAGAGGAACAAAGCAGGGAGCAGGGAACAAGCACACCTGAGGAGAGGGAACGCGTCACGGAAACAAAGCTCTGATGGTAAAACGGAACAGAATCTATATAAGGGAAGGGGTGTGTGTGGGGGAAGGGAGGGTAGACAATGCTGTGGGGGTGGAGGGTACAGCACACGTCCACCGTCCACCGGGAGCTTCTGTTGGCTCAGGTTTTCCCCTCATCACCTCTCACGGCTCAGCCCACATTAGTTGGGCTGGCAGTGCCCGCCCTGCCTGGCCTCACTTTAGCGAGTCCTTCCCTGTGAGCAAGTCTTCCTCGTGGGGAGCCAGCAGCTTTGACCTCTCCCCACTGCTCAGCTGGGACAGGCCTTGTCACTGCCCAGCCATGGGACACTCTGCAGAGTGGGACGGACACATGTGGGTACAAGGACAAAGATGTGGTGAAACCCATGTGAAATTGTGCACTACAGATTAGTAAGTAAACACAAGCCTGTGTGTACCTTGCTTACTGGTTAATCACCCCTGGAGGATCAATGGAGGATAAAACAGTAGCGACTCACAGAATTGCTATAAGGACTAAATGACATCCTGCATGTAAAATGCCCAGCACAATGCCTGATGCATAATAAGTGCTCAATAAATGTTAGCTAATGTTGTCATTCCTTCTGGAATACACTCAGGGCACATACCTGAGTCGTTCTTGGCTCCACTTCTCCTTCACCCAGGGCTTTGAATACGTTTGTTCTGGTTCGAACCCCTGCTGAGAATTTGTATTTCTAACAAGTTCCCAGGTAATGCTGATGCAGCTGCTAGGGACCAAGTCAGAATCACTAGTAGGATAGTGGTTCTCAAAATCTGTATAACTGAGAGAACATTATCTACCTCACAGGGTCAGGCATCCATTCAGTCATTCAAAGAATGTACTGAGAACCTAGGAAGCTAGGCTCTGTGCAAGTGCTAGGGACATTCAAGAGCAAGGCAAGCTCCTGCATTTAAGGATCTCCAAACGGGGCAGTACAGCAGGAGAGAGGGCTGTCACAGAGGGTGTTACTGACTCTGGCTGGAGCCAGATGAGAAAACTCAGGTTCAAAAGAGTTAAGCAATCTGCCCAAGCTTGCATAACCAGGCTTTCAGATACTTTCAGAGCCCTTTTTGAATGCAGTTTTCTCTGCCTGGAGCTGCCACTCTTCCCTCTTTTCTGGCTCATTGTTTAGACCAAGCTTAGATATCACTGCCTCTAGGAAGCCCTCCAGGCTCTTTCTTGTGGTCTCACCTAGGGTGTCATCTCTCACTCAGAACACAGTAGAACCAAAAAAAAAAAAAAAAAACTAAACCTATTGCCATCAAGTCGATTCCAACTCATAGAGACCTTATAGGACAGAGCCTAACCACAGTGCCACACTGTAGAGTAGACTGTTTTTCCTATTGGATTGTGAATACAGGGACCAGGGCTGCTAGATTTCAGAAAACCTGTTGCCATTGAGTCGATTCTGACTCAAAGCGACCTTAAAAGACAGAGTAGAACTGCCTCATAGGGTTTCCAAGAAGTGGCTGGTGTATTCAAACTGCCAACCTTTTTGGTTAGCAGCCGAGCTCTTAACCACTGCACCATCAGGCCACCAGATTTCAGAATATATAATTCTAATAGTATTCTAATGACTCTTCAGAAAGGGAAGAGACTGCCTGGGAAGATAGTGAGGTCTCTGCCCCTGGAAGTATGCAAACCGTGGATGGATGGGCCACCCTGTGGGAGGCTGCCGGACAGATTCTTGCCCCAGGAGTAGTTCAGTTACACTCCCTTTAAGGCTCTTTGCAACTCTGAGATTCTATGAGTGTAAATTTTTATTGAAAATCTATCTTGTGCCAGATACAATGGGGGTGAAAAGAGAAGAGAGACAGGATCCCAGACAGAACACAGTAATTTACATTTCAGTGGCAAGTACCATGATGGGGGTGGAGAGTGGAGATACTAACCAAAACAGTTGCCGTTGTGTCGTCTCCAACTCATAGTGACCCCATGTATGTCAGAGTAGAACTGTGCTTCATGGGGTCTTAAATGACTGATTTTTCAGAGGTAGATCACCAGGCCTTTCTTCCAAGGTGCCTCTGAATGGACTCCACTTCTAAACTTTCATGTTAACCATTTGCCTTTCCCAGGGACTCTAGTGGTTATGAATGCCCAGAGGAAGGAACCATCTTGCACCATGACCACAAGGTGTCTTCAAGGGCTAAGGCTATTGACCATCAAGAGCAGCACTGTCCAATAGAACTTTCTAGAATAATGGGAATGTTTCATATCTGTGCTAATACTTTATGTGTGACAAATATTCTATGTGGCTAGTGTGACTTAGTCAATTTCAATTAATTTAAATAGCCTCATGTGGCAAGTGGCTACTGTATTAGACAGCACAGATATAGGACATCCATTATCACAGAAAGCTCTACTGGACAGTGTGGATCTAGACAGTTTCTACAGGCAGTTCCATGACCCTGGGACCCAGGAGAGGCCTCTGCCCCTGAGGACCCTTCCTTTCCTTCTCTCATGCGTCAATGCTACAGAGAGGGAAGGCTCCAGACTGAGATTCAGGCCACCTGACTTTAGCACGGAAACCCTTGTGGTGCAGTGGTTAAGAGCTACGGCTGCTAACCAATAAGGTTGGCAGTTCAAATCCACCAGGTGCTCCTTGGAAACCTTATGGGGATGTTCTACCCTGTCCTTTAGGGTCTCTATGAGTTGGAATTGACTTGATGGCAACGGGTTAGGTTTTGTTTTGGACTTTAGCACTGGCCTTGCCAGCTTGCTGTGTGACTTTGGGTAAGTCCCTCCACCTCTCCAGGCTACAGCTCCAATAAAGTGAGGGGTCAAACTATAGGCTTTAAAATAAAGACTCTGCGGGTCTAGGGTTCAGAGGTTTCTCTCCTGTCTTTGAGAAAAGGAAGCCTTCACTCCTTATTCCCCTCTATTCTCCCCAACCTCCCACCACCCAGGCTTCAGCTCCCAGCGACCTGAAGAACTTTTGTATTTACCGCTTAGCACTTGCTGTACAGGTCTGTGACCTTCTTTAGAAACTTTTTCTTTACGAGTTTATTTTGGCTTGTGCCAAGCATTCATAAAATTCCTAGGGAACTGGAGGTTTAAAAGTCAGGCTTGTAAAAGGAGTAGGTGGGAGGGGGTGGGAACAGGGCAGAGCCAGAGAAGACAGCGGCCAGCCCTGGGAAGCTGGAAGAAAAGGCTAAGTTTTCCATTCTTCGCTCGAGGCCTCACCTCCTGTGAGTCCTGGGTCTTCTGGGTCCTGAAAGGGGAGAAGAGGTAGAGGAGAAAAGAGAGGGGTGGGGTAGGAATCAGTGGGAAAGAACTGGAGGCACAGAGAGCTGAGATTTTCCCACTGGGCAAGTGGAGCCAGGCTGGTTTCTGAAAAGGGGTCCCTCTGGTTTTGTCTTGGGTTTTTCTTGTCATTCATCTCTTCCCTGGCCTGGCTGCTCGTCAGCAGGTTGGAGGCGCTGGTGAATGGCTCAGAGAGCACAGGGCATATGAAACGAATTAGGTCTCTGTTACAGCCACCCAGAGGCGGGTGATGGATGGGGGCCTGCGTTCACGGCAAAGCTAATTGGCAACACACAGAGACATCCAAGAAAGTATATTATTTTGCCAGACTTTAGAGTCACTGGACTTTTTTTTTTCTTTAAGAACATTATACAGCCAGAGATAAAAAGCACAGTGAAAGTTTTAAATCTAATAAAAGCATTTGACTGCGGAGTAAAAATAACATACACAGAGAAGTTTGATTTGGATTCAGGTTTTATTGATGTTCTTTCATTGCAAAATGTTTCCAATTAAGAAACAATTCGGAGAGTGCCACATTAATAAACTGCTTGTCTTTTGGAAGGGACAGGGGTTTTGAAATGCTGTGGTGGACAAACACACACAAACACAAACACACACACAGTACTGCAGGAGGTCATTATCACAATGTCTAATATACTCCAACTGGGGCTCGTATGGCTCATAGCTGGGTGGAGGAGAAAAACCTCATGGCTGAGCTTGGAGAAAAAGCACCTAAAGTTTATTCAGTGTCTCCTGATCCAAGGACTTGAAAATAATATACAAACCTGGCTTGGCTGTGCCCAGCAGGCATCAGTAAAGACTAGAATATTCTAGGCCTTAGTTTCCCGTTAGGTTCAAAATTCTCTGAAGATTCTAGGATTTCTTCAGGGGTACACTTACTGAAGGAGTCCGTGGGTGGCACAAACGGTTAAGTGCTCCACTACAGACTACTCACTGAAAGGATGGCAATTCAAATCCATCCAGAGGCACCTCAGAAGAAAGGCCTGGTGATCTGCTTCTGAAAGGTCACAGCCTTAAAAATCCTGTGGAGCACAGTCCTACTCTGCAACACATGGGGTCACCATGAGTCTGAATTGACTCCAGGGCAACTTTTTTGTTTGTTTGTTTTACCCTTACTGAGTGCTCCAAAGTTTCCTTAATCCTCACTTCTAGGAAAAATTAACTAAATCTGAAATTGATGAGTGATAGTGAGGTCAAACCACAGATGAAACCTGTCAAAACCAGAGGCTTGTGCCTGTGCCTAGTTGTTTGTAAAGAGTAACTAGTAGTTAGACTGACTTCAACTTAAAGTTTGCAAAATAATCAACCATCTTCCTAGTATAAGGGGCGGGGGGCGTCAGATTGTTTTTAAAGGGTGACTTTGATGTTTTCAAAGTGACTGGTAAATGAACCAGTCCCTTGACTAATTCCGACAAGTTGTTTTTAGAATAGCTGGTCATTTTCAATTCACGTACTTGCTTAACTATATCCAACTGTTCTGTTCTCTGCCCGCACACAACTGGGGTTTTCGCTCTGGGGAGGAAATACAGTTCTAAGTCAGTGCTCTTTTAGGTGGCCTTAGCTCTTTGGCCCCCAAGGCCGGGCGGGTGTGCGTCAGTTTAGGGGAATTATATCTTCTTAGGAGGACCCTCACATTTATTTATCCCCGGGGCCTAGGAATGCTCGTTGTAAACTTAAAGATAAGCACCTCCTTCCTCAAGGGCAAGAAGCGGGGTCTTTGTTCTGGGAGGGTATCAGAGAGGGTTGGGCTCAGGTTTTCTGCTGTTTGCAGATTTGGGAACCGAATGCACTTCTCATCCACACCCTCAACCTCTCCCAACCCAGACAGCCCTCTCACCCATCCAACCTCCCAGTCCTGGCCCCTGATCTAGAGTTCCCCAGAGAAGGGCAAAGAAAGACTGGAAACCTACAGAGTTGGCTCAGTCAGGACAGACAGGCAGAGCCAGGATTCCAGAACTCTCACTCTCTCACCCAGCGCAGCCATCTCTGCACCAGCTGACAAGCCCATGCTTAGGTCAGCTTTCAGAAGAGAAGAGAGGAAGAGCATTAACTCTTCTCTTCTTTGCAGTGGCTCTGATCTCTGTGAACCACTTGCTCTCCAACTTGCCCCTCTCCACACCTGAGGTGTCTCACACTGAATTCCGGGGTCCTGGAGAAAGGACACAACCCGCCAGGGTGGGAGTCTGGGCCTGGTTTCCCAAGGAGAATGAGAGTCAGTCATTCTCTCCAGCCAACTGTCCAACCTCATGACCCGATGACCTGCCCCATTCCCTCATCTCTTCCCCACACCCCTAGTACTTTGGCCGGCCAGGCCTGGTGGTGACCACCACCCTGGGGCTCTCTCCTCTCCACCTTCCCAGGGCCTGGATGGCCTTTGAGTAAACAGATAGCCCAGTGAGGTATGTGATCAATTAGCTTTGCTGAAAATACAATCATTTTGTTATTCCAAGCTGATGAGAAGGCCTCTTCGGCCTGCTCTCCCAGCCTCCACATGCCAATCAGCCCGTGTCACCATATAATTTTCCACATAAACACAACCTTTGTGCAACATCTACTCTTGTAAATAGATGTAATTCCCAAACCAAATAAAGCACTTGGAGGGGAAATGGATATTATGCATGCAAAAAGAAAAGCCGGCGATTTTTACACTTTCCAGACAACAAAAGATTACCCCTAATTGCAAATGGAGGAGGGGGCCCCACGGGGCTAGAGAGGCCGCTGGGAAGCAGGAGAGGCCAGCTTCCAGGAGGGTTTTTTTCTCCTTTTGCACATGTGTGAGAGCAGACCACCAGGAACTGCTTAACCGGGGATTTGTCCTGTTTAGGCAACGGAGAGAACGTGGTTGTTGTTGTTGATATCTTAAAGGAAACACAAGTCACTTAATTATAAGGTTTGGTCTCTCTTGCCAGGAGAGGCCCCCCCAACCCCCTCACCTTAAACTATACACATCCTGCTGCAGAATTGTCCCCCTACTTTCCTAGACAGGAATGGCCTCGGTGGGTTGAGTGAGTTCTCTGAAATGCATTGGTGGGTCTTTCTGTGTTCTGCTTGTTTAAGTGGATCCCTAAATTAGAGCTTGAAAGCAGCGGAAGCTCCCAGGTGGCCAGGGAGGGAGAACACCACAGAACCCGCTGTGTAATCCTAGACAGGTCTCTGCACGGGCTGCCTCCTGGGCTCTCCAGATGTCTCAGAAATGGCGGCTGGGGTGCCCCCTCCTGCAGCCCCTGGTCTCCCCATGCCCCTGAGGTTGGAGAGAGAAAGCCCTTGGGGGTCACAGTCCACCCCCTTAGAGTCCCAGGCCAGCTGGGCGGAGGGGGGGAGGCAGAGTCCTCCAAAGGAGAGAACAGCTGGGTAGGAGGAAGCTTCAGGATGGCTGAGCTGTCCCCACAGGGTGTCTCCCGGGACTCCAACCTGGCCTGGCAGTGGGCCAAGGGAGACCCAAGCAGCTAGGTTCACATTAGGAGTCAGACGGCGCAGGAGCAAGCCTGACATCTGTAAAAAGAAAACAAAAAACAGGTCACCTTGTGCATCTGGAAGGTGACCGATGCACTGAAGAGGTAGTTTCTATAAGGACTAGTTTTGTCTTTTACAAAGACGCTCCTATTAGCAGGTGAGTAATGACATCTGGGCCTCAAGAAGACCTTGATGCTTTCACAGAATGCGTATGGGTCTTTATTTCAAAGGATAAGGAGCTGAGAAGGGGTGTCAGTCGGTACATGGAAAGCAAGCACGGGCGAGCGGAAAGGAGAGAGCCGGCTGACAGCGAGCTCTCAGAGCTCCTTTCCAGGTCGTCTCCAGGCCTGGAGGGGAGGGGTGGGCAGCCCCATAACACTTCAGCTGCAAAAGATTTTTCTTTCTGACCCCCACCCCCAGCCCGCCCTCCTGCCCACGAAACTCGGCCTAAGAACCCTCATCCCCGAGCGTCCATCCGTCCCGGCACCCGAAGCCCATCTGAAACTCATTAGCTGCTTGAAATGATTGTCAGGGGAGCCCTTGATGGAAAACAAGAACGGGAGAGGGATACTTTTAAAGGACAGCAATCGGGACCCAAACGCTGGCAGATGTTTGGAAACCTGGCTGTGGAGGAGGGGCCTCTGGGAGGCCTGGGGGCCACCTTGGCAGCCTGACCCTGGGACTCGGCCCCCAACTCCCCACGCCTTTGTCTCTCTGGCTCCCCCAGTCCTGGCTTCGGGCTGCCTAAGCCAGCCGTTTTCAGAGAGGAAAGATCGTGACCCTACGACATGCCACGACCTAACTCAGAGAACAGCTACGGTGGTCACTTGATTGTTTGCCACTTGCGGCTTAATTCCTGTACTTTGTAGATAAAGTGACTTTATATTTGTAATAATAAGATCACAAAACACAGGAAATGTTGGAATCATGAGAGCCCACAATATACTGACACCACAATATAGTAACAGGAATCTTAGAATTATAGACTCTTCAAAATATAGAATAAAAATATCTTTGTATTGTAGGATCTTAGAAACCCGGAATATTAGAATAATAGACTCTTAGAAATTTTAGAAAATTGATTTACAGAATCACAGAAATGTTTTAGATTCTTAGTAGCATAAAACGTTAGAATTAGGGAAATTCAGGATTTTAGAATCAGAATTCTAGAATATTAGAAGCATAAAGCATTAGAAATAGAGAAGAATCAAATGTACAGAAATAAAGAACTGTGGTCTCTTAGAATCGCAGAACTCGAGAATTGTGGAATGCCCGAATATTAAATTAAGGAAACGTTGAATGATACAATCTTAGAATCACAGAATATTAGCATCCTGGAATGGTAGAATTAGAGAACCAGAGACTCTTACAATCATGGCAGTTTATAATTACAGACTCATTGGATTATAGGCTTTTAGAATCACAGAACATTAGAATCAGAGAGCATCTGTTTTGTTAGAGAAGTATAGGATCTATGAATTACAGAATTTTGGAATTATAGGCTTTTAGACTTAGACTTGAAGAATTTCAGAGGCAAAAGGAATTTAGAGATCGTTCAGCCCTGCTCCTGCCCCACCCGAACCTTCACCTGAGCTCATTCTCTTTCTCTCTCTCTCACAAACACACACATACAGCCCCTTGAAGTCCTATGCTAATAATGTCTAGACAACACAGTCTAATTTTATTATTCCCTATAGCTGCTGACCCCCTTTTCTGCCTCCCCTCTCTGCCCTGCCCCTCATCATTACCAATTCCTACCAGCCCTCCGTTTTTTGGGAGACAGCTTGGTTTTCTTTCCACAAATCATTCAGCTTCATTAATGGCATGCCTACGCCCGTGCAGGACAAGACCATTTCGATGATTAACATATTAGTGAAATGAAGCTTTGGCTTCTTTGGGGTGCAAGGGCGAGAGGAGCAGAAGGAACAGGGCAGACGTGTATTGTCTGTGTGTGTGTGTCTTTGTGGTATCTGCTCTCCCAGAAATGGCAGCAAACAGGTCCAGATAGAAACCCATGTTGCGCGTTTCTTCTTGGAAGAAGGAAGGGGCCACAGCAGAGGCCAAGACGGGGCAGACCAGGCTGTCTAGGTGAGAGGAGATTGGAAACTATAAACCTTCATGCTTATTTATTTTATGATCCTCACGGGCTGGGGTTTACACAAATCGGACAACATGTGGATTAGATAATTTGCTGGGAATTAACAGCCTCTGATGGTTATCAGCCTTGGGGGTGATTACAGCCGAGTTGACAAGGTTGGCGAGTGAGGAGTTGACGATGTTATCCATGTCCTCTTCGGGGCTCCATGTTATCCGTGTCCTCATCAGGGCTCCGAGAGATGTGCAGCCATAAATCCCCAGAGGGGGACAGCTGAGTGGAAGAGGATGGTCAGATATCAGCTCCAGAGTAACACTCAGGATTCTGTTACAACATTTAGGAATAAACCAAAAGCAAAACAAAGCCAGCTTCAGAGTCACCCTGGTACTTTAAGAAAACATGGACTTTCTAGTGAATTCATCCCAAAACTCTGTACAAAGACTAGCCAGAGATAAACAAGTTAAATTCAGAATCTCTTGATTTTTATTCAAGCACCATAAAGACAGAGTCTGTGCAGTGGCCGTTTAAATATGAGGTTGCCTTCCTTGAATGATCGCCAGCTCAGCTCACACACAGAGTCCTCCTGCCCCACGTTCGCCTAACGTGCCCAAGACTCCTCAGGGAGGGAACGGCTGTCAGAAATGCTAAGAGATGTGTCAATATTCCCCATAGATGAAACACGGAGAACAATTCATTTAGCCCATCTCAAATCTTTTCTTAAAAACCGGTTTAGTTTAGAAACTGCAAGGCTCCATAATAAACCAAATTGCAACGACCAGCTGGTTCTAGGATTACCACTTCGATGTAGCCGAGATTTTTCCAAAACCGAAAATGCCTACTGGAGAGGCAGATAGCAGTTGGTTCCAGGTACCTGTGATGCTGTGTGCCTTAGGTAAATTAAGGCTCCTGTCTGGGCCCCAATATGCCCACCCATAAATAGGAAGTTAGATGAAATAATCTAAATGTAAGAGCAAAAATATTAGAAACAGGAAAAGAACAATTTGGCTTTGTTTTCTTTTTGCGAGTTGAATTTCAAATTAGGCTAGTGTTTCCATTTATTTTTGAGGCAGTTCAACCAAGAATTACTGTTTTCATGGCTCTAGCTTTTGATTTCAGACGCCAAACAACAAAACCACGACCCCAAACTTCCTAGACAATCAGCTGCAGCTATTGTACACGTTTTCAATTGTGCGGCATAGTATGTTAACATAAATGACAGATGCCCTTGTCTCCCCAGTTCTGAAATAAATAAGGAAAGATATATAGAGTGAAAATTAGCTAATGGGATGTCAGACTAGCTGTCAGTCAGCCTCACTGTGTGGCCCTCAGTTTCCCCATCTGTAAAATGGGGAGGGGATGGAGGCGGGCAGAAATCTAGATGTTGTCTTTCTGCTCCAAAACAAAGTTGGAGTTTCTGCGGCCCAGCCCTCATTCTAAAGTAGGGTATTGGGTGTATAGTGCCCTGTTACCTCAGCAGCCCCTCAGGGGCCACCCCTACTGATCCGGGTGATGGGAGGGGTGAGGCTAAGGAAAATGGAAAGCCTTAACAAAGGGGACAAAGGCAAATCCCCAATTTGTGGACAAGTCCCTTTCACTGTGAGCCTGAAAGGCCAAGAAGGGGGTGGGCAGGGTGAATAGGGGCAGAGGGGTGAGGACTCTCTCGCCACAACCCCATTGAAAGTCTGCTGAACCGTCAGCAATGAAAGGAAGTGAGTTAAAGAGGCAAGTGAGGGGGCTGTGCTGGGGGCTCAGCTAAGCGAGGCCCACATGACTGATCCCCTAACGCACTAACACAGATGGGGGACAGGGCCCAAGGGCCCAGCCTATGTGGGCAGTCTGTGCTCAGTAGCGTGGCCCCACAGGCTGAGGTAGTGTGCCCGGTTTTCAGTTGGGCCTTTCTCCCTCCTTGGTTTGAAGCCCAATTTTGAACATATGACAATACTGTCGGTCCTCTCACAGTGGTTTGGGGTGGGATTTATGGCTGAGACATTTGAGACTGGATCTCTCTGGAAAGGCCAGGGTTGGCGGTGAGCTGGGGGAGGTGGTATTGGCTGGTTTGACTGCCGGCCCAAGCAGGTCAGTTCCTTCAGCCAGAATATCCCGTCAGGACAGCCCCAAACCAGCCACTCTGGTCCCACAGCTGGTCATTTTAGACAAACGGCCAGTCAGTTCAGTCCAACAATTGGTCAGTTTAGACAAACAACGGGTCAGTCCAACCAAAACAGTCAGTTCAGTTACAACAACGGTGGGGGGAAAAATGACGACAGAAAAACAACAATAATATCAGTTCAGTTTTTTAAAAGTAGCCATGCAACTTCCTTCGCTATTATATATGGAAACAACCCATCAGTCCATCAACACAACTGCTTGGTCTTCTCCAGAGGTGGGCCACTTGATAAAAAAAGGGAAGCCATCAGGTCTATAGGTAGAAACATTTCACAGCTGTCCCGTGGTCCAGTCTGACAATGTTCTGGCTGTGGTTTTCTCAGTGTCTTGCCCTCACAGTGACCCGGTGAGGAATTCCAGAATGGATCTCCCCAGCAGAGAAAATGGTCTGGTTCCTCCAGAGGGCTGCCTGAAGGAACTTGGAAGCCCCGTGGGCATTTTCCTGAGGTCCCACCTTCCTAGGCCCACTTGTTTTGTTAATTGAATTTAACAACAAACAAACAACCCTCAATCCATAAACAATACTTCTCAGTTAACCAGCTGGGATACCAAAGGGGACTAGCTCTCTCTCTTGGGAGAAGCAAAGAAAGAAAGGGAGGAAGGGAAGGCTCAAATAGAAGTGAGAGGGAGGGAGAAGAACGAAGGGGGGAATGGTAGGCAAGAAATAGCAGAAATAATAAAACCTCTTTGAGCACGTAGAGCACATTAGAGATATACTATACAGAGTATTTTATGTCCATAAACTCCTGCAATCTGGTAACTGCCATTTGATAATTATGCCCATTTTAAAAATGGGAGACCAACGTCCAGAACCATGAAGTAACTTTGCCCATGTTCCCACAGTCAGTTGATGGTGGAGCTAGGATACAGCCTGGGTCTCCTGCCCCAGGTCTCATGCTGTGGAATCTCAGAATCATAACATTGTTAGAACTGGTGGGAAGGGTGAGGCTTGGGAATCATGAACTCTCACCTTTCATCACAGGGATGAGGAAAGGAAGCTTAGGCAGAAGAGTCCAGGGTCCTTACCAAGATGCCACAGTACTTTAGGAGAGTCCCCTTCTCTCTCTGAGCTGAGTGTTTCTCAGTAGCAGGAAGTTCTTCCTTGGGTCTAACCAGATTCTCTCTTGCTGCAGGGTCAGCCCGGATGTTCCTCCTTGTGCCCAGTCTCTGGAGGTGATGTGCCAGGTAGGCTTAGCCTGGGAGTGGGCTGGAAACCCCTCTTCCCCTGAGGTACCAGAGGGTCTGGATGGCGGAGTAGAACCCAGAGGGCCGTCTTTGTGTTTGTTGAATAAACACTGGAGTCGAGTTTCTGGCCTGTCGCTCTGCAGCCTTTCAGTGTGTGAGAGGCCAGGTGGGCTGGGTTCCCGAGGGCGGCACATGAAGAGGCTGGGGCCTGTGAGTGCTGGGGCTCAGGCAGGGCCCGCTCTGGACAGCTAGTAGAGTCAGTTTTTGCAGGCTGTGGAACTTCACACCTTTGAAAGTCTCCAGAGCGGCCTGCAGAAAAAATAAACCATTCCTCCCACCCGTGGCAGATCAGCCATCCTCGGGGCACATGGAAACCCTGTAAAAGGACCCAGTGTTTCCTTTTCCACTCCCCAAAAGGATGCGTGCTGTGCCTTGGGAGGACTGCTGGGACCTGGAGAGAGTGCTTTACCCATGCCAGCCAGCCTGGGTCCCAGCCTCGCTCCCCCTGGGACCAGCCACCTCCGCTCCCTGAGCCTTAGTCTCCACATCTGGAAACCAGGAATAAAAATGCCTGCCTTGCAGTTTTATTGCATGAGCACACGCGTGGGTGTGTGCGGGCGCGTGTGTACGCGTGTGTGTATGTGACAGTGAAATAAGGAAATATATGTCAAAGTACTTAGCAGACAGTAGGTGCTTAATAAATGTCTTTCTCCTTCCTTTATTATCTACATAGCCTAGAGCAAGTCAAGTTTCCTCTTGGAGCCACAGTTCCTTTCTCTGTAAAATGGGATTAAGTCTTACCTATGTTAGGATTCCAGGAGACAAAGGGTTTAGCACAGTGCCTGGCGCACAGGAAGTTCTCCAGTATTATTATTTTTCCCTCTCATCCTTCCATCTTTCCTTTCAGCCTCCCTTCTGGGTCTCAGGTGCTTTATCTTACAAATGGGAATGATAATACCTTCTTAACCACTAGATTGAGAATGCTATGAGGATAAACACAGCGCCATAAGCATTTGATGAACATCGCTGGGCCACAGAACTATAGGAGAGGCCAGATCTCAAAACACTTTGAGAGCAAGCAGAAAGTGTACAATGGTTAGAGAGTCCTGAGATGACTACAGTAGATCTCAGATGGAGCACGACTCTTGTCTCATTGAGTGATGGTTCAGGTAGGAATGTTGGGAGCTTTGAGAAGAAAAGAAGTTCCCTGCTGGCTGTTGGTCCCATGCAGGCTTCCTGAGAAATGCTCCATTCAAAGCTGTGGCGCTCAGTCAGTCCACTCTGGCCTTTCGGTTGTCGCTGATTCCGACTCATGGCGACCTCATGTGTGTCAGAGCAGAACTGTGCTCCATAGGGTTTTCAATGGCTGATCTTTTGGAAGTAGATTGCCAGGCCTTTCTTCCAAGGTGCCTCTAGGTGGACTCAGACCTCCATCTTTTTTATTTGTAGCTGAGCACATTAACCTTTTGCATCACCCAGGGACCCAGGCCTAGTTTGTTGCACACACATGAAGCCCAGCATGTTGGGAGATGCCTCAGAAGTGCCCCTGTTCTCCTGTGGGCTTTGCAGACCTGGGAAGAGACAATCAGAACTGGGACTGAGAGGTGGGGTGTATGCAAGAGAAGATCTTATGTAAGCTCTCCAGCAACACAGCTACTGTCTCAGAGGTAGTGAGTTCCTGTCAGAGCGGGTGTCCAAGCAGAGGCTGGAGGACCCTCCGGCAGGTGCAAAGGAGGAGGAGCTGTGGCAGTGGCTGGACGTTGGGAAGATAGCTGAGAGAAAGGCTTTGGAGTCATGCACACCTGGACTCCAATTCCAGCTTTGCAACTCACCCCTGTGTGACCTTAGGTTAGTCTCCCAACCTTTGTAAAGCCCCAATTTCCTCATATGTAAATTGGCAGAGATTCCTACTTCAAAGAGTTGTTTTGGGAATTAAATCAGCTAATGCATGTAAAAGGAGCCCTGGTGGTGCAATGGTCAAGCGCTCAGCTGCTAGCTGAAAAGTCTGAGGTTTGAAAGTCATGAGTGGCTCCATGGGAGAAAAGACCTGGCGTTCTGCTCCCATAAAGATTACAGCCTAGGAAACTCTATCGGACAGTTTTACACTGTCCTAGAGAGTCTCTGGAAACACTGGTGGCATTGTGGTCAACAGCTACGGCTGCTAACAAAGAGGTCCACAGTTCAAATCCACCAGGTGTTCCTTGGAAACTTTATGGGGCAGTTCTACTCTGTCCTTTAGGGTTGCTATGAGTCAGAATTGACTCAACAGCAACAGGTTTGGTTTTTTTGGTTTTAGAGAGTCTCTATGAGTTGGAGCTGACTTGACGGCACACAACACCAACGCATGTAAAGCATTTTGCACAGTGTCAGAGACATGGGGGTCCTCCCTGGTTGCAGCTAAAATTCTAAGATCTGAGAAGCCCAAATTTATAGGGGATTAAGATCCTATACTTTTAGGATTCTGAAATTATAGAAGATTAAGAGTCCACTTGTTTAACAGACACTCCCATCATGTTTCACCTGTGCCGAATACTTTTCTAGGGGCTTTGTAAATATTCACCCGCTTAATCTTCACACAACTTTAAAAGACAGGCACTGTTATTAGCCCCCTCCCAACTTATAGATGAGGAAACTGAGGCAGAGAGAAACTTAAGTAACTTGTCCAAGGTCACATAGTTCAGGAAGTGGTGGAGCTAGGATTTGACCCTGGTTCCAGGGTCTATGCATGTAAGATTCTAAGACCACCAGATTCTATGACAGCTTCATATTCCTAGAATTCTAGAGCTTTCTAGATTACAGGGTGAGAAGCACACTTCTAGGATGAGAAGTTTCTAGCACAAGGATTGGCAAAACTTTAATAAAGGGCCAGATTGTACGTATTCTAGACTTTATGGGCCATTATGTTTGTCACAACTACTCAGCTCTGCTGTTACAGCCAATATGTAAAAGAAGGAGTGTGCTTGCATTCCAATAAAACTTTATTTATAAAAACAAGTGGTAATGAATTTGGCCTGTGGCCTGTAGTTTGCTCATCCCCGCTGTCTAGTCACAGCTCATGCATCTTCTGCTTTGCTGAGTACTCTGGTGGGGGTTCCCTTTACGACCGAGCCTCAGAGGAGCCCAGCTCTGCCCCCATTTGGAGATGCAGGGGCATTTGTGATGGTCAGAGTGGCTCCCCAGGGTGTGGGTGCCTCTGAGTGTGGCTCTCTCTTTCTGTCCTAGAGAGGCTGTTGAAAAGACTCCTCTCTCCAGCAGTGGAGCCTCATTATTCACGGGCTGGAAAACAATGTTAATTTCCCCCAAACGAGAAGCAGCTGCACTTGTGAGCCAGGGCTCATTTTGCTGCATGAATATTTATGGCATGTCCCCTAATTAAGCCCAGAAATAAAATTTACCCGGGTGAGCAGAGGCCAGCGAAGACTGGGAGGCCATGTCAGGAACCGGCCTCTTGTGCCTGTGAAGTAGGGCTGTCAACGGAACATTTGTTTCCACAGCCACTTGGCCAGGGCCAGTGTCCACAGGAGTAGTGGGTGGGCATTTCCCTGCAGGTCAAGCATCCTTGGTAGGGTCACATGCTGCTGCACTGGGCCACCTTGCTAAGCAGTGGTGGGTAGCTGTTGCCCAAGACCTGCATGGGGTGACACAGAGGTGACTAGGTGACAGAGCCCTAACAATACTGTTTTGCCTTAGCCAGGGTGGCCCAGGTATTCTCTGATTGGGCCTCAAAGTCCACTCTAGAAGAAACAGCTCAGAGAGGGCTGGAAGGGCCCGAGGGTGGGAGCCAGGGGAACTGGGCTCAGGTTCCTCCTCTGACATGATTTTGTATGAACTGGGGCTGGCCACACAGCTCTCCTGATCTCAGTTTCCCCATCTTTAAAATGAGGGAGGAATGGTTAACATGCTAGGCTGCTTGGTAGGTTGAGTCAACCCAGAGGTGCCTCAGAAGAAAGGCCTGGCAATCGACATCTGAAAAATCAGCAATTAAAAACCCTATGGAGCACAGTTCTACTCTGACACACATGGAGTCACCGTGAGTCAGAGTCAACTCAATTGCAACCGGTTTTGGTTACCTCAGGACCACTAACATCCCAGAGTTGTTGCTGAGAATCATGGGAGATGCTGGAAGAGAAAGTGTTTTGGGGAATGATCCCCATCATGGTTCTTGGATTTCTTTTACCTCCAGGCCTCTCTCCCTTGAATCTGAAAGAAAGCTGACTCTGCCGAGCCCAGTAACCTTGAAGGTTTCTGGAAACCATAAATCTTGTCTTTTCCATGAGGGGTCCTATCTCCAGATAACTGCTTAGGCCCTCATTTCCTCTTCCACAAAGCCAATAAACCAAGCAAATACCATAAAGCTCCTCACCCCAGCCTGGGTTTTCTCTGGTGGTCAGATGTCAGACCTGGAGTCCGGAATTAAGAGTTTCGGAACACGCCCAGCAAGTTCAACAAGGATCCTCCCCACTTTCTTTCTAGAATGGAACTTACCTTTGATTTCCCTCTCCTGTCTTCTTTTCAATTTTTTTCCTCTTTAAAAATTTCACAGCACCTGAGGGATCCAAGCTGGTGCCCAGCCCCCACCTCCAGGCTGCTGGTGAGGACCGGGGTGAGGAGGATGCTTTCTTAAGGCGGGTCCAGTTGTGCAATCATCCTGGGCCTTGGCAATTGGCACACCTTGTAAATTCAAAAGTCAACAAAATGTGGAAGCGAAGGAAACCCTCTTCTGCTCAGGCTGGAGAGGAGGAAGTGGGGAGTGAGGGTGGGCCTGGCCTTGTGGAGTCGGTCAAGGGTGGCTTCAGTGCCCTCTGCCTCCCAGGCTGGGCCTGTCTCACCCCTGGAGCCCCCAGACTTCCTCCTCTCACTCTCTGCCTTCACATCCTGAGCTCAAATCTGATCACAACAGACTGGACCCTAAAACGGGCCTTAAAGCCTTCTCTTCCACACTTTCTTGCTATAGATTGGGAGGCTACAGAAGTGGGAGGGCCTTGTCCAAGGTCAGTGTCATGGCATATATGGTGAAACTAACACTGGATTGGGATCAGGAGGCCTGGGTTCTGGATCTGGCTTTGCTGAGCCCAGACCCTCATCACACACTAAGCCCCAGTCCCCCTCACTGCTGAGATCCCAGCTACAGACTATCTGTTGCCTGCCTTACCTTCTAACCCACAGGCCACCATGGAGATCAGACAAAAGATCACAGCTCCCTATAGCCCTTCTCAATGGTAGGAACCACTGACTGCTGTTAACACCCAGGACACCATCTTTACAGAAAAAGAATGCTGTGCTCTTACCGCTCTGATAGTGTGATGCAGTGGGCCCATCAGAACACCTTAGCAGAGGTACGACTATGGGCAAAGTCACTTCACTCCCCTGGGCTTCAGCTTCCTCATCTGTAAAATAAGTATTTTAATTCCTGCTCTGCCTATCCCCTAGAGCTCTTCTGAGAGTCAAATGAGATGCTGATTATGAAGTTGCTTTTAAGCTGGAAGGCCTCTAGGTGGTGCAAATGGTTTGTGTGTGACTGCTAACCTAAAGGCTGATGGTTCAAACTTACCCAGTGGTACATGGAAGAAAGTCCTGGTGATCTGCTTCTGTTAAGATTACAGTATAGTAGAATCTTATGGAGCAATTCTACACTGTAACACATGGGGTTGACATGAGTCAGAATTGACTTGAGGGCAATTTTTTTTTGTAAGCTGGAAGGTATTTACATATGAAAGTATAACTATTGATGATTATACCTGTTATTTTTGTTAGAATTTGATATTTACTATCCTTGCTGGCTAGCCAGAGGGCTTCTGTGTCTTCCAGAGAACTAGGCGTAGGAGCAAATTCGGCTTGGTCAAAGGGACCAAGAGGAGGCCTAGGAGCTCTGCCTAGGCCTTGCTGTGGCCCTAGAGGACTTGGGGATCAGCAGAGTAGATAGCTGAGCCCCCACCTATCCACTCAGGATCTTTGTCCTTGTTTAGCTCTTAGCGTGTTGACCAGACTCAGTGGCGCTCGCACAGCATCCATGTCCACAGGCATCATCCGGTGCCAAGATAGCCTCACGGGAGTTCAAGGAGCCTAGGTGCCCAGACTTGGGCTCTGCCTCCCCAAGACCCCACAGAAACCCCCTATCTCTGCCTGAGAGGGCCAAGGAGGCTCTAGTGGGTGCCTGAACACCTAAATCCCTACCCTTAAACGCTCTCCTTCCACTTTCCACCAGCTTATGTATTTTGGGAGGGAAATTTAATCCACTTCTCCTGATTCATTTGCATTAAAGCTATCACAATGCTGGGTAAGAGCCGTTTGTGCATGTGTGGCCTGTTGGGGAATCTTAACCCTCTTTTTGAAGGCCGTTTTCTCCTCTCTGGGAAAACAGGAAATCACACTGTGCCAGGAGCAACCAACCTGAAACCTTTGGTGCTTGTCTGCCCCATCAGCCTCCTCACAGTGAGAAAGGAGATGCCCAGATCAGGGGTCCCTTGCAGCACGGCAAACCCGCACGCCTGGCAATTAAGACCCTCCATGATTTACCCCGAGCTATCGTGATAGCAGTTGTCTCTTAGGTGTCCTGCCAAAAACCAAACCCGCTGCTGTCGAGTCTGTCCCGACTCATAGTGACCCATATCTTTCATAGTAGAACTGTGCTCCATAGGGTCTTCAATGGCTACCATCAAACTAGATCACCAGGTCTTTCTTATATGTGCAGCAGGGTAGATTTGAACCACCAACCTACCAGGAGGGGCTATTTCCCATGTCTAGAACCCATTTACCACTTATGTTCCTCAAAACCTCTGTTCATGCTGTTCCCTCTGTTTTGACTGAATTTCTTCCCTACTGTTCCTGAAATTTTACCCATTCTTTGAGGCCCAGCTCCAGTCCAACCTCAGTCTTCTCTTGATCATCCCTGAGTGACACAATTTCCAGCTCAGGATCTGGTTCTGAGTGACATTAGTAAATGTTTACTGAAGAATGAATAAATGAATGGATGAATGAATGAATGCCAGGAGCTAGGATAATTTTTTTTCTTTTTTCTTTTTTATTGTACTTCAGGTGAAAGTTTACAGAACAAACAGTTTCTCATTAAACAGTAGTACACATATTGTTTTATGACATTGGTTAACAACCCCACGACATGTTAACCCTCTCCCTTCTTGACCTTTTTTATTTTTTTGGTGAAAATATACATAGCCAAAGATACACCATTTCAAAAATTTCTACATGCACAGTTCAGTGACATCAACTATGCTCTTCCAATTGTGCTGCTATTCTCACTTTAGATGAAGGTTTACAGAACAAAATAGTTTCTCATTAAACAGTTAGTACACATGTTGCCCTATGACAATGGTTAACAACCTCACAACACATCATCAGTGTCCTTACTCAACCTTGGGTTTCCTATCACCAGCTTTCCTGTCCCCTTCTGCCTTCTAGCCCTCGTCCCTGGACTGCTGTGCCTCATTAGTCCCATTTTGTTTTATGGGGCTGTCCAATCCCCGTCTGAACGGTGAACCTCGGAAGTGACTTCACCACTGAGCTAAAAGGGTGTCTGAGGGCCATACTCTCGGGGTTTCTCCAGTCTCCTGTAGGCCAGTAAAGCTGGTCTTTTTTGTGTGTGTTAGAATTATGTTCTGCATCCTTTTTCAGCTCTGTCCAGAACCCTCAGAGCAGTCAGTGGTGGTAGCCGGACACCATCTAGCTGTACTGGACTCAGACTGGTGGAGGCCGTGGTAGCTGTGGTCCATCAGTCCTTTGGACTAATCTTTTCCTTGTATCCTGTTCTCTTTCTTTTCCCTTGCTCCCGGAGGGCTGAGACCAGTGGAGTATCTTAGATGGCCGCTCACAGGGAGCTAGGATAATTTATCACTGCATTTTCTTCTTCTCTATCCATCCTCTCCTAAAATGTGCCAGACCCAGGTTTTGCCACATGCAAATGTTGACAAATGACTAAAGGACTGAATGACCGGGCAGTGAATGAATGGGTACATGGATCCGTTTATAGAGCACTTACTATGGGCCAGGCACCCAGCCAGATGCTGGCATTACAGCTGTGAATAAGACGTCCTTTCTGCCTGCGTGCCCTTACATTTTAGCTGAGAAGTCAGGTGGTAAACAGAATGTACCCTCAAGTATTTATTTAATTACTCTTGAGGTCAATGCCATGAGGGCGGAAGAAAATGAGTAAGTAAGTAAGTGAATGAGTGAAGGTTGAGTGAAGAAGCAATAAGCAAACAGAATGAGGGATGGGAGGATATCTAAGTGAAGAAATTAATATTAGGGTGACTAAGTGAAAGAATACGGGAGTAAAGGATGGAGATTAACTAATGAAGGAAAGAATTCATGCCACATGACTCAGCGTTCATGGCCACAGGCCTAGAAGCCAGTGTTGTCTGAAGTCAGCCAGTGTCCTGCTTCCCTGGGGGTAGGAGCGGCAGGCTGGAGCTGTTGGGGGAAAGCTCCCAAGGCCAGGCAGCAGGGTCTTTCGCATCCTGAGGTCAGCTTTATTGCCACTATCTTAGCATCTCTGGGAGTCTCGGAAAGAGTGGGTATTTGTGATAAAGACTCAGTGCTTAGAACTTCAGGGCATTCAGGGCCTGCATTGTGTTCAGCACACAGAATGAACTTCAAAGTGCTCTCACAATCACACCAAACACCACCCTTACCCTGCACAGTGAGAAATCAGGCACAAGGAAGGTGAGCGCCACCCCACCGGGACCCCTGATGTCAGGAGTGCCTTAAGGAGTCTTTGCTGTGACCTACAAGGCCCTTGGTGATCCAGTGCTTTTTCGTCTCTTATCTCCTCTCCTAGTACTCTCCCTTTGGATCTATCCCTGCCAGTCTCCCTGTCCCTGGGCCTTTGCATGCCATGCTCCCTTTGCCTGGAATGCTCTCCCCCAGAAATCTGCAGGGCTCACTCTCTCCCTTCCCTTAGGTCTGCCCCTCTCCTTTTATATCTCATTTTGATTTTTCTTTATAGCACTTCTTCTTACCTAACATGCTGTACATTTTTTTTTTTTTTGTTATCTGTTTCCCCCAAAAGGATGTAAACTCCAGAAGAGCAGAGATTTTTATTGCTTTGTTCACTACTGTATCCCAGCAGCTGGAATAGAGCCTGCCATATAGTAGGTGCCTACTACATATATATTGAATTAATAAATGAAGCAAGGTCTTCCCTTGCATGGACACTGCAACAACCTCCTTTCTGACCCCTCAGCCACCTCCCTGACCCCTCAGCCCTTCTCTGACCCCTTAGCCTCCTCGCTGACCCCTCAGCCTCCTTGCTGACCCCTCAGCCTCCTACCTGACCCCTCAGCTTCCTCTTTGATCCTTCAGCCTCCTCCCTGACCTCTCAGGCCCTCTCTGACCCCTTAGCCTCCTCGCTGACCCCTCGGCATCCTCACTGACCCCTCAGCCTCCTACCTGACCCCTCAGCTTCCTCTTTGATCCTTCAGCCTCTTCCCTGACCCCTCAGCCTCCTCTCTAACCCCTCAGCCTCCCTCCTGACCCCTCAGCCTCCTCCCTGACCCCTCAGCCTGCTCTCTGATCCTCTGCCTCCTCTTTGGCCCAGAGTGACCTTTTTAATACTCAAATGTGACTGTATCAGTCCCTCTCTGAAAAATCTTTACTGTCCCCTCTTTTCTTTCTCTTGGTTTTGTCTTTCCCTGACCCTATAAAATAAAGGTTTAAAATAATATATGTAAAGTACCTGACACATAGTACACATTCAATAAATGACAGTTATCATCATTCCTGAAGAAACGTGGGTCCAATAAGAAGGTGCAGTGAGGAGGGAGGAGGCTATTTCAGGGTGCAATGGTGTGTGGAACGGCATGGACAAGCACATAGAGATGGTAACAAGCATTCTGTGAATGGAAGGCCCATGAGAAGAACAGGCTTGTTGGCACACAGATTTCAGTAGGAAAACCCTGGGACGCTGGGCCAAAGAATGGGATGGGTCATATCCTAAAAGATATTGACTACAAAACTGAGGAGATCTGCTCCATTCTGCAGTCAGTGGGAAGCCTCTGTGAGCTCTTTCAACCAAACTCAGCATGTTGACAACCTGATTAGGAGCCAAGTGCTATGCTGGGCACTTCATATGCAGATTTCAATACAATCCTTATAACAATCCTTTGAAATCTATATTATTGTCCCGACTTTACAGATGGGGAAACTAAGGTGCAACTAGTTTGAATAAATTTCCCCAGGCTACCTGAAACTGCAAAGCTCTGAACCCAGGCCTAACTCGTCAAAAAAACCATTGCCGCGAGACAATTCTGACTCAGCGATCCTATAGGACAGAGTAGAGCTGCCCCATAGAGTTTCCAAGGATGTAATCTTTATGGAGGCAGACTGTCACATCTTTCTCCCACAGAGCAGCTGGTGAGTTCAAACCACTGACCTTTCGGTTAGCAGCTGAGCACCACCAGGACTCCTGAACCCAGGCCTAGGTGACCCTAAATCTTTGTCCAGTATCTTTTTATCACCCAGGGGTCTACAAAAAAAAAAAAAAAAAAACCAAACCTGTTGCCGTTGAGTCGATTCTGACTCATAGCGACCCTATAGGGCAGAGTAGAACTGCCCCATAGACTCTAGCACTCATCAAATGTTTGTTGATTGAATGTACAGTTTTCCACATGCAAGCGACACAAGCTGGAGCCTTGTGCTATTTAACCCCCAACAGCAGTTCCTTCCCAGTACCCACAAGCAGGACTCCAAAGATCCAAGTTGCAAACCAGGACTTCACACAGCCTTTTGTAGACTTGGATGTCAGGAAGAGAATTCATCGAACTTTGGAAAACACATTTTCTTTTAAGGAAAAATTTTTTGTTTTCATTTCAAACAGCCCGAGCTGGTGATGAGGGCTGAGGAGAGGTGCCCTGTTTTCCATCCTAACACCTATTTCCAGGTGGGGGCAGGGAGAGCTCCCGCCTGAAGTGTTATTTCAAAACCTTTCCGGGCCTGCAGCTCCATTTCCAGGCCACATGCCGCAAAGCAAAGCATGATTTCCCATTACTCCCGGTTGCCGTTCTGGTCTGAGCTTGAGCACCTTTCAAGGTGGGAAGGCCCAGCCTGCTGCAACACTCCCCGTTCTTGTCCCCATAAATGAAGTCTCACTGCCCAACGTAGGGCTTAAATAAATAGCCTTGCCAGGCACCCGATGGCCACGCTCCTGGTAGGCAAGCTTGCCAAGAGCAGCAAACTCAGGCTGCTCCTCCCAGCCAGCCCCTCAAGAGATAGGAAGATGACACTGGTGTGACACGAGTACTCCCTGCACACTTCCTGCCATCGAGGCACATTCCACGGAGGAGCAGGCCCGCGAAGCCTGATCATCTGGCAGGGTGCGGACAGAGATGGATGGCTGCTCCCTGCCAGAGAAGACCCACATTCAGACACTCGAGATAGCCAGCTGCCACTTTATTCACAGCAAATATCCCCATCTGAACCAGGCTGGCAAAGAAAATATTTATGCTTGCCTGTCAAGAGAGCTTTCATTTTTCTTCTGGGGAAGCCAGTCAGAGTGCTAGTATGGGCCTGAAGGAGCGTGAGATGTTTGCTGAGGCTGTTCCAGGCCCTTCTGCAGCCCAGGATGGATGAAAACTCCAAAATATCCTTGGGACAGCTCTGAACTAGGACAAGGGCCGTCGAGAGACAGATACGGGGAGCTTAGGAGAGGCCAGGTCCCAGGAACCAGAACACACCCCAGCACTCATTAAACTGTAAATGAGTGTCTGGGCGTGGGCTGGAGGCACTAAAGTTAGAAGATACTAATATACCATTAAGTTAGCCCATTATTAATTAAAGACATGTCACTGCATAAATCTGAGAAGCAACTTTGTACTGAGAATAAAATAACTTTGTATTGTCAGAAAATGTCAACACTGGAGCTAAGCCTGTCATTTAAGCTGGCCAAATAGATCCCTGGGTGGCACAAGCAGTTTGCAGTCGGCTGCTTAACTAAAGGTTGGCAGCTCAAATCCAGTGGTGCTACGGGAGAAAGCCCTGCTTCCATAAAGATTATAGCGAAGAAAACCCTATGAGAGCAGTTCTACTCTGTAACACATGGGGTCACCATGAGTCAGAATCAATTTGACAGCAAGGGATTTTTAATGAATTTTTACATAATAAGATCAGTTTATATTATTACTCTTATCATGGGCATTATTTTTTACCAAAAGTTACAGGCCAATTCTTTAAGTGTGTCAGAGATTCCTGTGGCTCTGTAGCCTGGAAGGACCTTGCCATGCTTTGGGAGTCTGCTGGACCCAATTACAGAAATGCAGTTATAAGGTGCTGGGCTGAACAAGGCAGGGGGCCCTGGAGAATGGAGGCTTTGGCCTTATGGGGGTGGTAGGATTGTTCTCTTTGGACCCTGGTGGGACTTCTCCCCACCCCCATTCCCCCACTCTGAGTGCTAGACCACTCACCATCCCTACAGAGCATGCACTTTGGAGTCAGAAGACCTGGGTTCAAATCCCGACTCTACCACTTAGCAGTTGTGAAACGCTAAGCATCTTAATTCTAGTTTAAGTCTCTATTTTAGATAAAATGGGGCTAATAAATACCTCCTTCTTGGGAGCGTCTTGAGAATAAAGTTAGGTAAAGTATGTGAAACACTTAGCAGAATGAGAGCTTAATAAAGCTACAACTAGCAATAATGGTGGTGGTAGCACACGCATTACCGTATCTCTTTAGGATTGTATCAGTAATTTTAATTGATATATGAATATATATTTGCAGATGTGTGCAAGTGTAATTCCTAGTTCATATCCATATGTGATATCTATATGGTTCATATCTGTATCTGCTTGTGGACCTATATTTTGTATAGGTATTAATGTGTACTTATGTACTACAAGTTAGAAAACAGAACAATGATTATACGGGAGCTTATAGAGTTTGTGTACACCTTTGTTTCTGTGCCTATGTACATGTGAGCCTAGCACAGGTGAAAGTCAAGGACTCAGAGTGCAAGTGTGAGAGTATCCACATGTGCACAAGCATGGGAAGGAAGTGGAATCAAACCACTGTAGGCAGCTGCCCTTCAGCGCAGCCTGGCAGGGCTCCTGCTCCTACCAGCCCGTAGTAGCTGCTAAAGAGACCTGGGCATGCACTGTGGGGATGATAAACGGTCTGGCACTTGGAGTGGGGGAAGGGGGCGGGGAGAAGTCCCACCAGGGTCCCAAGACAATCTGTCACGCTCAAGACCCTTGGCTGGAGATGCCTGAGGATTTGTCCCAGGCTGTGGAGGAGCCCTAGTCCTTAAAAGCAAAGCTTGCCTGGGGAGGGGACATGGATCCTTTCCTTGATTCTGTCAGGAACTTCTTTAGCTCATCTTCATCCAGCATGGGACCCATTTTCATTTGTTCAAATGGGTCATTGGTCTCATTTATGGCCTTCCAAGCTCCAGCCCAAATGATGTTTGCTTAGCAACTGGCCTGTTTGCAAACAGTGGGTTAGAGTCGAGGTGTGCAAATGTTGCACCATCTTTCTGAGCTGGGGGTGCGGGGAGACAGGCCCCCAGGAGACGGTGGGAGGGAGGGAGGTGGGGTGTGTTCAGCTGGTCAAGGATCCCCCAGAAACAGGCAAACACATTATCCACTCCAACGCAGGCCATTTTTTCCCCAGGTTGACTGATTAGCAGGCGGCCGCCTGGGCTCTCTAGTTGACTTGCAGAAACAGAATCCTCAGCACAGAGACATGTGTTTATGCTCAGAATCTCTCATCCCTCCTCCTCCGTTCGTTCTGGAGCCCAGAGACAGCTCAACTGGCATTTCAGAGGATTGAATGGGGCTCCTTCCCCATAAAAACTCCTTCCCTGTTGGCTATCTCAGAAAATGGCAGGTTCATCAACGCAGGCACACAGGACATGTCCACACACAGGTGCATAAATGTGACACACAGGCACAGCCACACAAATTTGCCCATAGGCATAGGCACCCCCCCACCCCTCGGAGATACACAGATGCACAGAGAGGCACAGACACTCACAGACACCCGGAGGCCTACACCCCCGCCCCCCCACAGAAACACATTCCTGCACACACACACACACACACACACACACACACAAACACACACACACACACCCTGAGACATATGCACACAGCAGATGTACTTCACAGGCTCCCTGGAATGAGTGTATAAGAGCACATGGGTAGAGACAAACTACTTCAACAAATCTACAGAAGCAAAAATTCTCAGAATGCTTCATCCCTGATTCTTAATCAGAATCTCATCAGAATCAGATATGTGATCATATGAGAATGATGTGATATCAAATGGGATACCCCATATCTGATGTCAGATTCAGAAATCATAGGAGAATCAGAATTTTCATATCAGGACAGGGAGCTTTGTATAAGTGCTCATTTTGGGCTCCCCCAGAATCTGATAACTGGGGTGGGGAGAGGCGGAGGTAGCCATGAGAATTGCAAAAGACTTCCTTGTATAATGAACACAGACCACTTTTATCATTGAAAATAAAAATAAACACTCATGGCCGACTACAGGAGGAAGAACAATTTGATTCAGCAAGAACTATTATGTTTTTTTAAGTGATGGCTTTTTTGTTTGGTCGTTTCAAGAACATAGGATAACTCAGAACCAAATTTTTCCTGGCTGACTTCCCATATCCTTATTAAACAGTTAGGAACAGTGATGACAAATACAACTTGCCCAGGAGATTTTGATTCAACTACAAATGTTTCAGAACCACTGTCTAAACTGGGAGGGTCTCAGAGGTCATCTGGTCCATTCCTTCCTGCTACAGATAGGGAAACTGAGGTCCAGGTAGGGCATGCCACTCCTTAAAGTCACGTAGCCATTAGTGAGAGAGGACTTCCCACTCTTGGTCAGGGGCTTCAAAGGACCACAGCCTCCTTTTGCTCCCTCTGGAGAGGGCAGTTTTTGGAGACACAGCTTTGATTAGCCTTGGAAAGACACAGGGTGCAGTTCAGGTAGGGGGCCTGGGAGCACTCTTTCTGCATGCAGCTCCCTCGGCAGTCTCTTCAGTCCAAGGAAAGCTTTTGTTCTAACCACTTCTCCCTGGGCCAGGGCTGCTGGGTGGTCTAGGGGTAGCAGGGGTATAATGCAGAGGGGAGGTGGGGCAGGGGAGTCCCTGGAGTGCCAGAGGGAGTTTGGGGTTGAAAATTTGGGTGGTGGGGTGGAGGGAGAAGATGGAATCAGCATATGTGTGTGGAGTGTGTGGAGGGGGGCCTGGTGCAAAGGGAGAGTTGGGGTCAGTGATAGGAAGATTTGGAGGCACTGAGGGAGTAGGAGGGACCAGAGGATGTCAGAACCACTGGGAGGGTCCAGGGAAGCGGGTGGGAGTCTTTGTGGGTGAGGGTGTAGACCAAGCCCCCCCATCCCCAAGACCCTACTGTCTCAGGGGGATAGGGGGAGGGGTCCACCGCGAGGCACTCAGCCCCCTATACTTTGTGTCTGGGGCTCCAGAACATGTGGCCGACGTGTTCCCCCCCTCCGAAGTCTGCCATTTGGAACGCATTTACAGACACATGGATTGTTTTTAAGTTAATGCTTTTTAATTCACTCTGTTTCCCAGTTGTCGTTTTTTATTGAAAAGGCGGATTCTGCTGGTGTGTGTTCCTTTGCGGGGGAGGGGAAGAGGCTTCACCGGCAGAGACACCAGGAGAGGCAGAGAGATAATGAGAGGCAGAGGCAGAGACAAACACAGAGAGACACTGGGAAACGAGTAAACGGGGTCAGACAGCAAGAAAGAAACCGACCGGGAGAGAGAGACTTAGGGGCCAGGACAGAGAGACCCAGAGAAGCGGGAGAGGGGAGGGGAGGGGAGGGGCTAGAGGCCACAGGGGCAGGGCCAGAGCTAGACCTGGTGGCTAGGGGAGAAGGGATTGCTGAGGTATCGTGCGCCAGGGTACCCCGGTGGATCCCCCCACCTCCAGCTAAGGCCCCTGGGGCCAAGCTTGCTTCTCTCCCTTCAGCTTAGAAGAGGCTAAATCGACCGCAGAGACTGCAAGGACGCTGCGTGCAGCGGACTGAGTACGCAGGACCAGGGTCGGCCAGAGAGAGGAATCCGAGATGAGAGTTTAAAGAGGCCGAGGGTAGTCGGAGGCGCTCTCTTCTCGGCCCCAGCAGATCTTCTCTTTTTCAGTGGAGTACGAATTCTGCGCAGCAGCTCAGGAGCACCGCTTCGCCTGCTGTGCGGCCTGGGCGAACGCTCTAACTTCTCTGAGCCCTGGGCATGCCACCTGTAGGCTGAGAGGAGCCAGCGCTGATGGCCGGTTTAAGCAGGCTGTGGCGGAACGTCAAAAGGTTCTGGGCTGGGCAGCGGGGCTCCTTAGATGAATCCCTAGCTCGGGCTCCCAGGTTACAGCAGAAATTGGGATTTTCGCCCAGGCCACTGCCCGCGGGTGGGTGAGGGGGACTCATGTTTATGCAAGACTCACGGTGGATGGGAGTGAGCTAGCTGGGCCCTAGCGCTTCTTCCTTTGCAGCTGAGAATCATTCCCCCCACCCGCCGCAACCCCTCCTGTCCCCATCTGCACCGGGTTCCTGGGAACATTCTCCAGCGGCATCTTCAAACAGGCAAGTATAGACACAGCCCCCAACATACAAAGACGCTCACATGCCAGCACAAGGTGGTCCTGTAGACACACACACACAAATATATGACACAAGTTCCAGGGAACTTAGATAGAACCCAGCTCCCCTAGCCCAGGCAGAAAGAGGTCACGTGGCTGGGAGCTGCTTCCAGGCTGCTTTCACCCCTGGTGCACAGCTCTCAGGCCAGGAGTTACAGAACTGAAAGCCCGGGATGATTAGAGCTAATTGTTGTTAGGTGACATTGAGTGTGTTCCGACTCATAGTGACCCTGTGTACAACAGAAAGAAACGATGCCTGGTCCTGCGCCATCCTCACAATCGTTGCTATGTTTGAGCCCATTGTTATAGCCACTGTGTCAATCCATTTCACTGAGGGTCTTCTTCTTTTTCACTGACCCTCTGCTTTACCAAGCATGATGCACTTCTCCAGCAACTGGTCCCTCCTGATAACATGTCCAAAGTAAATGGGATGAAGTCTAGTCATACTTGCTTCTAAGGAGCAATCTGGCCATACTTCTTCCAAGACAGAATTGTTTGTTCTTCTGGCAGTCCATGGTATATTCGATATTCTTCACCAACACCGATTCTTCTTTGGTCTTCCTTATTCATTGTCCAGCTTTCACACGCATAAGAGGCGACTGAAAATACCATGGCTTGGGTCTGGTGCACCTTAGTCCTCAAGGTGATATCTTTGCTTTTTAACACTTTAGAGAGGTCTTTTGCAGCGTATTTGCCCAATGCAATATGTCCTTTGATTTCTTAACTGCTGCTTCCATGGACGTTGATTGTGGATCCAAGTAAAATGATATCCTTGACAACTTCAATATTTTCTCTGTTTATCGTGATGTTGCTTATTGGTCCAGTTGTGAGGATTTTTGTTTTCTTTACGTGAAGGTGTAATCCATACTGAAGGCTGTGGTCTTTGATCTTCATCAGTAAGTGCTTCAAGTCCTCTTCACTTTCAGCAAGCAAGGTTGTGTCATCTGCATATCGCAGGTTGTTAATGAGCCTTCCTCCAATCCTTATGCCCCATTCTTCTTCATATAGTCCAGCTTCTTGGATTATTTGCTCAGCATACAGATTGAATAAGTATAGTGAAAGGATACAATCCTGCCGCCCACCTTTCCTGACTTCACATCATGAAGTATTCCCTTGTTCTGTTCGAACGACTGCCTCGTGGTCTATGCACAGGTTCCTCATGAGCACAATTAAGTGTTCTGGAATTCCTATTCTTCCCAATGTTATCCATAATTTGTTATGATCCACACAGTTGAATGTCTTTGCATAGTCAATAAAACACAAGTAAACATCTTTCTGGTATTCTCTGCTTTCAGCTAAGATCCATCTGATATCAGCAATGATATCCCTGGTTCTACATCCTTTTCTGAATCTGGCCCGAATTTCACTCAGTTCCCTGTCAATGTACTGCTTCAACCTTTTTTAAATGATCTTCAGCAATATTTTTCCTGTGTATGGTATTAATGATATTCTTTGATGATTTATGTACTCTGTTGGATCACCTTTCTTTGGAATGGGCACAAATATGGATCTCTACCAGTTGGTTGGCCAGGTAGCTATCTTCCAAATGTCTTGGTAGAGACGAGTGAGCACCTCCAGTGCTATATCTGTTTGTTGAAACATCTCAATTGGTATTCCGTCAATTTCTGGAGCCTTGCTTTTTGCCAGTGCCTTCAGTGAAGCTTGGACTTCTTCCTTCAGTACTATTGGTTTTTGATCATATGCTAGCTCCTGAAATGGTTGAACGTTGACAAATTCTTTTTGGTACAGTGACCCTGTGTATTCCTTCCATCTTCTTTTGATGCTTCCTGCTTCATGCAGTTTTTTACACACAGCATCCTTCCATATTGTAACTCGAGGCTTGAATTTTTTCTTCCATTCTTTCAGCTTGAGAAATGCTGAACGTGTTCTTCCCTTTTAGTTTTCTAACTCCAGGTCTTTGCACATTTCGTTATAATACTTTGTCTTCTCAAACTGCCCTTTGAAATCTTCTGTTCAGCTCTGTTACTTTATCATTTCTTCCATTCACTTTAGCTGTTCTACGTTCAAGAATAAGTTTCAGAGTCTCTTCTGACATCCATTTTGGTCTTTTCTTTCTTTCCTGCCTTTTTAATGACCTCTTGCTTTTTTCATGTATAATGTCCTTGATGTCATCCCACAACTTGTCTGGCCTTTGGTCATTAGTGTTCAATGAGTCAAACCTATTCTTGAGAGGGTCTCTAAATTCAGGTGGGATATACTCAAAGTCATACTTTGGCTCTTGTAGACTTGTTCTAAATTTCTTCAGCTTCAACTTAAACTTGCATATGAGCAATTCACTGATGGTCTCTTCTGCAGTCGGCCCCTGGTCTTGTTCTTACTGATGATATTAAGCTTCTCCATTGTCTCTTTCCACAGATATAGTTGACTGATTCATGTGTATTCTATCCGAAGCAGTCTTTGTGTATAACTGCTGTTTATGTTGTAGAAAAAAAAATTTCCAATCAATAGATCGTTGGTCTTGCAAAATTCTGTCATGTGATCTCTAGTGTCATTTCTGTCACCAGGGCCATATTTTCCAACTACTGATCCCTCTTAATTGTTTCCAGCTTTCGTATTCTAATTACCAGTAATTATCAATGCATCTTGATGGCATGTGTGATCAATTTCAGACTGCAGAAGTTGGTAACAATCTTTAATTTCTTCGTCTTTGGCATTAGTGGTTGGTGTGAAATTTGAATAATAGTCACATTAACTGGCCTTCCTTTTAGGCAGATGGCTATTATCCTATCATTGATAGCACTGTACTTTAGAATAGATCTGGAAATGTTCTTTTTGACAATGCATGCCAAGCTGTCATTTGTCATTCCTGGCATGGTAGACCATACAACTGTCTGATTCAAAATGGCCAATACCAGTCCATTTTAGCTCACTAATGTCTAGGATATCGATCTTTATGCATTCCATTTCATTTTTGACAACTTTCAGTTTTCCTAGAATTATACCTTACACTTTCCACTTCCAGTTATTAATGGATGTTTGCAGCTGTTTCTACTCATTTTGAGTCGTGCCCCATCAGTAAATTAAGGTCGCGAAAGCTTTACTCCATCCACAGCATGAAGGTCAACTCTTCTTTGAGGAGACAGCTCTTCCCCAGTCATTCTTTGAGTGCTTTCCAACCTGAGGGGCTTATCTTCCAGCACTATATCAGACAATGTTCTGCTGCTATTCATAAAATTTTTACTGGCCAGTTTTTTCAGAAGTAGATATCTAGGTCCTTCTTCCTAGCCTGTCTTAGTCTGGAAGCTCTGCTGAAACCTGTCCACCATGGGTGACCCTGCTGACATTTGGAATACGGGTGGCATAGTTTCCAGCATCACAGTAATACGCAAGCCCCCACAGTAGAACAAAATGATAGATAGCTAATTACATGTGTTCAAACAGCCACAGGAAAGGGAGCGGGCCCAGGTACGGTGGGTCACCCTCCCCCAGGCTGATCCCGGCGATCCTACCCCCACAGAGGAACTCTGTGGGCTCATTCTGGCTCAGGTCCAAGGGAGGGTTGACAGGCAGAGGATCCAGGGAATCCTGGAGTCTGGGTGTGCCCTCTGACTCCAGAGCACAGCTTCCAAACACACATGAGTATGCGCGGCGGTTTGGGAATCCCGCTGTGGCAGATTGCGGCTGGGTCACAGACTGGAACGAGAACCCGGGTCCAAACACCCCCTATCCTTCGCTCTGAGCAGGTCTGGGTGGGGTCAGCCCGTGCATTCATAGTCTTTGGCGTCTCGAATTGTCTGATCTCCTTCTGAGATCTTGGTCTCTGCAAAAGAAGGGGCCAGCTCTCCCCACACCCTGCTGCCAGAGGTTGGTGCTTCCAGGGTGAGACTTCCGGTCTGGATCTGAGGATGTGGGGCGAGGAAGGGACAAGTGTGGCACTGATGTCAGGAAACTGGGCTTCCAAACGTTCTCTGCTCAATGAGCCGTGCGGCCCCGAAAGAGTGAGCTCTCTGCGCCTTCATTTGAGCATTCATAAGATGGAATTACTGGGGCCCCGCATGCCTCCCCTGAGGGACTTTAGATGCTGAGTCAAAGGGGAAGGAGAAAGGCACTAATTCCTCATATGTGAGTGGCGCTTTATAGTGTGAACGGCGCTTTAGACTTTACATAGCGGTTTACAGTTTGTACTATGAGCCTGCATCCACGATTTCATTTTGGGGTCTTAGGAGCTAGATAGGAATGGAGGCAAGGAGAGAACTGTATTTCTGTAGTATAGATGAAGCTTAACGAGCCTTAATGGTGCAATGATTAAATGCTGGACTATTAACTCCAAGGTTTGGCTGTGTGAACCCACTCCACCCGGCCACTCTGGGGGAGAAAGTCCTGGAAATCTGCTTCCATTAAAGATTACAGCTAAGAAAACCCTATAAGGCAGTTCTACTCTGTCACAGGAGCCCTGGTGGCACAGTAGTTAAGAGCTCGGCTGCTAACCAAAACGTCGGCAGTTCAAATCACCAGCTGCTCCTGGGAAACCCTATGGGGCAGTTCTACTCTGTCCCACAGGGTCCCTATGAGTAGGAATCAACTCGATGGCAACTTTTTTTTTTTTTTACTCTGTCACATGAGGTCTCTGTGAATAGAAAACCATACAGTGACACCCAACAACAACAGATGAAGCTCGGAGTGTCTGGGTAGCACAGACGGTGAAGCGCTGGATTACTAACTGAAAGAGCAGCAGTTCAAACCCACCCGGAGGTGCCATGACCCAGAATCCACTTGATGGCACCAACCAACAACAGATGAAGCTCAGAGAGATCAAGCCTCTCACTAGAGATCACACAGTGGGGCGAGGCAGCTGCGTTTCTGGATTTCAGGTTTCAAGTTCAGAACCCGCGCAACGCTCTGCCACCCTTCCCGGCCTCCCCAAGAGTCCCAGGCTTGTCTTGGTGCTTGGAGGAACCAGAGAGCTTCGAGCTGGAGGACCCAGCGCTAAGAGCGCAAAGAGCTGTCTCTGTCGGCTGGTTAGGCCTCTCCGGCTCGCTGCGGGCCCATGGCGCCCCCTTGCGCCCGTGTTCGGAGGTGCACCCGGCTCCAAACCTGGCCCGGCCCCGTGGGTCTGCCTGGCTTGGACCCTGGTGCTGCCACTCATTCACTTAGTGACTTGGGCAAGTTATCTGACTTCTGTGCCTCAGTTTGTGATTGTGCAGGAGAGGATTGATTAACTGCGAAGACGGTGACAGGAGGTGACATGGGGTAGCACTCTGTATATGATACTCTGTCCTAGTGTTTGGACACGGCTGCAGTTTTCCACGAGTGTCCACCCTGTTCTCGGTCTTTACAGGAGCCCAGTGAGGCTGGCAGGGCAGGAATTATTACTCCCAGTTTACCAAGGGCAGCCAAGGCAGGTCCCAGGCCACCCACTGGTGAGTAGTGCAGCGAACACAGACTTGATCAGCTTCCCCGCCTCCCATGCCTCTCCCTTCAGTGCTGGGGCTCTGGCTCTCACCGAGGTTAAGGAAAAGGCTTTGGGTCCCACAAACTTGGGTTCAAATTCCAGTCTTGCACCAGCTGTGAGTTCTCAGGCAAACCACAGAATCTCTCTGGGCCTCAGTGCTGAATCTGTAAAATCTGGAAAATGGGGCCTCTCAGGATTGTTGGGAGAGGGGTGGATTAGTAAGACCTGGTGGCACACGTGGTAGTTCTGCACGGTAGTTTCTGTCGTCAGGGATTGTACCCTTCCTGGGACTAGCCTTGGGCCCGGAACTTCAGGGGCCAGGCGGCTGCTGGGATGCAGCAGGGGGGCAGCTTGGCCAAAGGCTGAAAGGTAGAAATCGAACCAGAGGAAGATCTTCTGATGGCTTTGTGTGTACATGGCAGGGACTTGGAATCCTGCTCTAATTCTCCCCCTAGTCCCGCAATCCACAGGCCTTCTCCAGGGCCTTGAGCAGGTTTTGGGCAGCCTCGCCCTCCTTATAGGTGGGGACACAGAGGCCCTGAGATAGAAGTCACCGCCCTAGAGCAGGCTTGGGCTTTGCCCTAGAGACATATAGGGTGAGAATACCCTGGGGGTGAGGGTGGGGTCTTGATGGGGAAATGAGAAAAGGAGGAGGTAGCAGGTAGGGTCCTTACTCTAAAGAGGTAAAACCCAAGAGACCTGGGGAGGGAAAGGGTCTTGAGGGCAGCTGGTTGTGACACAGTGGAAGGGCTGAGGGCAGGAAGCGCATTAGGGGCAAAGTGAGAAGAACTGAAAGGAACCCCTTCTACCCTGCAAGCCTGGGGCAGGAGCCCTCCTCAGGGTGAACCAAGACAAGTGTGGGGAAGGTGGGGCTTCCTGGGACCAGCTGGGGAGAGCTGTGTCTGGTGTAGGTGCAGAGAGATGTTGGAGCTTGAGGCCAGTGGTTCTCAAACTCCTGGAGTATCTGCATCACCCAGGGCTTGTTAGATCACATATTGCTGCTGCCCTTCTCCTGAGTTTCTGATGCAGTAGGTCTGGTGTGGGGCAGAAGACTGGTATTTCTAACACGTTCCCAGATGATAAGGATCATGGGTGATGCAAATTTCAATCAGCTGCTAACCCAAAGGTTGGTGGTTTGAACTCACGCAGCAGCTCTGTGGAAGAAAGGGCTGGCAATCTGCTTCCATAAAAATTACAGCCAAGAAAACCCTATGGAGAAGTCCTGCTCTGTAACAAATGGGGTTACCATGAGTTGGAATTGACTCCATGGCAATGGGTTCAGTTTTCTGCTTTTCCCAGTTGATACTGATGATGCTGGTCTGGGGACCACACTTTGAGAATCACTGCTCTAACCCTTCAGAGAATATCCTCGAGGTCCCTGAGCTCACTAGCACCATATTCACAGCACATCTGTCTGGTGAACTGTTATTCTGATCAGTTTCAGAGAACGTGTCCTGTCTTACCGTCAGCTTCTGCAGGTGCAACGTATCTGGGTCTCCAATGGCTCAGAGAAGGATAACTTCTCTATCTACCAGATGGGGTAGTTGGGGCATGCTTCCTGGAGGAGGTGAACTAAACTTGAAGACCTACTTAGAGGGGAGCTAGGACAACAACCTGGCCAAAGAGTGAAAGGTGGAAATTGAGCCAGAGTAAGACCTTCTGATGGTTGCATGTGTACATGGCAGGGAATTGGGATCTTGCTCTAATTCTCCCCCCAAAACACACACAGCCCAGGGCTGGTAACAGAGGGATAGGGGAGTGCCACAAGCATTAAAACGGATGAATTGTTGAAACTCAACCAGGAAATGGCCCGCTGTGGTTGGGTCAGGCCCTGGAGGCTGCAGAATCATTCCAATGATGGTTCCAATGGGGGCAGAGCAGGAGCGGCTTCAGCGGCCGCCTTTCCTGCCTTGGTTTCTCCATCTGAGAAATGCACGTCATGTGCTTGCCGTTTCCCTGACCTTCCCAAGCTGCTAGCAGGATAATATATGGAAATTGCTTTGACCTCCTGAGAAAAGAGGGTCTCCAGGAATAGAAAGTTCAGCTGCTAATCCTGTCCCCCCAGACTTCCCACTAATTCCTGCTTCCGATGTCAGCCTGGCAGGTTGAGTTTAGTCAAAGAAAGAACAACTTAGCAGGATGATGGTTTTTCTAATGGCCCTGGTTCTCCAAACACACCCACACACAATACACAGGCACAGACAGCCTGGTCGCAGGCCCACCCTCACACACAACCTTTTCCCCACCCTCACTCACACACGCACCTCCCACGGAGCAGTCATAATTGTGAAGAATAATTAGAACTAACATTTGCACAGTTCCTGACATTGACAGAGCGCTTCCACCCCATGCTTGTGTTTAATCCTCACAACAACCTGGGAGGCAGGGATTATTGCTATTATTAACTGAGGGTTGGCCAGGTTAAGTGACTTGCCCAAGGTCACTGAGCTAGTAAGTCACGGGCATGGCTCCAAATGCTCTCCTCTTGCTGCTCATCCATGTTCCTTCCTCCATGTATTCATGGTCATTCATTTGTTCATTCATTCATTCAACAAACATTTACTGGGCATCAGCTATGGGCCAGACTCTGCGCTGGGTGCCACCTGCTTTCCTGTACCTAGTCACCTACTGCTCACAACAGGCCAGTAAGCTAGATGCTTTTGCCGCCCCCAGTTTACAGCAGATGAAATGAGGGCAGACAGGTTGGGTAAGGGGCAGAGTTGTGATCTGAGCCCACAGGGTGAGTCGAGAGCACCCTGCTCTGACTCCCGTCCTCTCCCACTCATGTACACTCTCACCCAGCTCACAGCCCCTGCCTGGCACTGCCAGGATATACTCTTCCAGCCCCTCCTCTCCTAGGTGGGGGCTGGAACAGCAGGCAGCATGCCTGGGCCCTGTGTATCAGGCCCCCAGCCTGTCCCTGTCACCCAGACATTTCAACTGAACAGGCCCGGAAAATCAAGGATAGGATTTTCTCCAAAATGCCATTGGCCTCTCTGGGGACAGAGTCACATTTTCCTACTGATTACACAACACAGTAGCATTTACAATAGTCACTCTGTCAGTCAATACCAGTCGGAAGCAGCAAGAAATGTGCCCCTCCACCCCCACCCCATGCTGACCCAGGCTGAGAGTGGAGGTGGGATGGAGGGAAGCAGGGACATGGCTCCTGCCCTTCACAGAGCCCAGGGCTGAAGGAGAGATGTGCCCTACAGGGATATGGCCTGCGGTTATCTGTCATTGATGGCCATGGACCTAAGAGAGACACAGACTTGGATTCTGGCCCAGGCTTTGTCTCCATCTATGTGACCCTGGACAGTTCAGTTACTTCTTCTCTTGGGACCTCAGTTACATTACATGAAAATGGGGATAATGACAGAGCTACAGCTCCAAACCAAAAGATCAGCAGTTTGAATCGGCCAGCTGCTCCTTAGAAACCCTATGAAGCAGTTCTACTCTGTCCTATAGGGTCACCATGACTCGGAATCGACTCAGTGGCAACAGGTTTGGTTTTTGGTTCATAGGGTTGCCTGTGCAAACTGAATGAGACCTTGTTTTGAGCAATGAGTGAGCAGTAAAGACGTGCAGACTGGTTGACATGGGTAGAGACATGGTCTTGGACTTCTGCCTCCCTGTCCCGATTGTCCTCTCTTGGCCGGGCTTGTTTTCCAAACCCCTGCATCTCCTCTGTTCTCTGCCCCAAAGAGAGTCTGAGTTAAGGCAGATGGTGAAAGGGGTGACATTTGTTTTGTACCCACAATGCCAGGACTGTGCCACGCATGCTTGGAGGTCTGCTTGGAAGAGGCCTCTCTTCCCTGGACATGGAGCCAGCAGGTCAGGAAGAGCATGATGCTATGACCTGTCCAGGCAACTCCAGGGAGCAAAGATAGGATAGTCCTCAAGGATAGTCCCAAGTCTTCAAGGACTTGGGACAAGGGGCCCATGCCACAAGGCTGGGTGTGTGTGTGTGTGTGTGTGTGTGGGTGTGTATCACCAAGGAAATAACATGGGCTTCCGAGGCTCGGATTTATTTTTTCATTTATTTAGTAAACATATATGTATATTAAGGAGCCCTGGAGGCAGAGTGTTTAAGTGCCCAGCTGCTAACCAAAAGGTCAGCAGTTCAAATCCACCAGCTGCTCTGCGGGAGAAAGATGTGGCAATCTGCTTCCAAAAAGATCACAGCCTTGGAAACCCTACGGGGCAGTTCTACTCTGTCCTATAGGGTCACTATGAGTTGAAATCAACTCGATGGCAGTGGGTTTGGCATGTATATTGATTAATGTATATTGAACACCTACTATGTGCCTGGCACTGTTTTAGATGTTGGGACTACAACCATGAACAAGATGGACAAAATTGCAAACTTTACAGATTCTAGTCAAGAAGACAGACCACCAGCTAGTTGCCATCGATTAAACTCTGACTCATGGTGACCGCATGTGTATCAGAGTAGAACTGTGCTCCACAAAGTTTTCAGTGGCTAGTTTTTTAGAAGTAGATCACCAGGATTTTCTTCCAAAGCACCTCTGGGTGGACCTGGACCTCCCACCTTTTGGTTAGCAACTGAGTTCTTCAATTGTTTGCACTACCCAGGGACTCCAAGAAGACAGACAATGTTCATGTAAACAAACAAACAAAAATGAATCCTAGCTCTGCTGTGTGTCTTTGGGCAAGTCATTTGGCCTCTCTGAGCAAGAGTTTCTCCATTTGAGATGTTACATAATGACTCCTGCTTCACAGTGCTATTCTGAGAGAATGTGTGTAAGAGTTTTGCAAACTGAAAAGCCCCATGCTCTTGTGCATTACCCTGTGTGTGCGTAAACTTGTACTTGCCAGCACCCGTTTTCCTTGGCTCAGTGAAGGCAGCACCTGTGGGACTCCGGAACTAGTCCCAAATTCCATAAAATCCACAACTCCTCCCACCAGAAATGTAGAGAGGAAACCATATGGCTCTGATATCCTGACTTTGGGTTTGGTTTTGACCCAAGACAACACATCATGCAAGTTTCTCTGCTTGGAACTTATTTCCCAAGCCTCTTGCTCTAATAGGTTTCATTTTAAGGAGGGTAAGGGAGGTTGAGCTAAATACTAGAAATGCCCTAATCCTTGGGGATAGGCCTGGCTTGGATGAAAGGGACATGGCCTGGCCCCAGGCAGTGAAGAAGAAGCCCAGTGAGGAAGGACCAGCAATGGTGTCACTGTCGTCCACACTGTCATCCTCTGAGTCCTCCCTTCCTAGCTCCAATTGACTAAAACATTCACATTCCACTGGGATCAATAAGGTTGACATTGGTGTCCAAGCGCTGGCCTCAGAGTGGCTCCCAACACAAATTGCCCATCCCAATCCAACCTCTGCCAACACTGCCCAGCTCAGCTCCACCCAACATAACCACACATCTCCTAAACTTTCCCATTTTAATCCAGTCCAACCCATCTCATCCCAACCCCACCCTTAACCATCTCTACCTACCTCAGAGTAGTGAGGCTCATTCAGCCTCTATTTCTCCTTCTTCTGTGCCTTTTTAGCCTACAGAGACTGAAAAGCAAAAACTACATTTACCAAACTGCCCTGAAGCTAGAGCTGTGGATGTAATTTAGGTTTCACCAAATGCCATGCACTCATACAAGATCTGACTTCAGAGGTGAATCAAATGGGCAGAGAGGTAGGGGAGAAATGTCTATTCAAAGCAGTATTTAAAAAAACAAACATGCAAAAGTAGAGAGAACAGTATGGTACGCCCTCATGTACTGATCACCCAGCTTCAACAATTACAAACATGTTGCTAATTTTGTGTTATCTATTCATAGAATCTCCATCCCACATTTTTTGTTTTTGTTTTCTGGAGAGGAAAACCTGCCAATGCTTTCATACTGGGGTGTGCGCTTAGCTGTGTGGACATGCAGAAGGGCATGTTTCTGGAGCCAGGAGCTCCACTGGTGGCTTCCTGATTTGGCAGATAGCTTCCTGATGGTTGCAAAAGGAGCAGCTGCCTTGGTGGTCTAGTTCTGCAGTGTGGCCTTGTGAGATAATCTTGAAGATGAAGCCTAAAATCTGTTTCTTCAGCTCCCCCAATATTTCTGTAAGCCATTAAATACCCATTAACAAGTTTACTTCTGCTGAAACTACTCATAATGATTCTGTCTCCACAACTAAACTCTAACCAATTCCCAACCCAACCTATTCCCAACTCAGCCTACCCTGCCTAAAACCAATCCATCCCTAAACCATTCCAACTCATCCAATCCTGTTCAACCAGTCTTACCCCAGAAGAATCCAAACACCAAAACTAAACCAGTTGCCGTTGAGTCGATTCCACCTCATGGCAACCCCATGTGTTGCAGAGTAGAACTCTGCACCATAGGATTTTCGTGGCTGTGACCTTTTGGAATCAGATCAGCAGGCATTTCTTCTGAGGTGACTCTGGGTGGGTTCAAACTGCCAATCTTTTGGTTAGTAGGGAAGGGCTTAACTGTTTGCGCCACCCAGGGACAAACCAATCTGACCCAACCCAAATCAATGTTAGTCCAGTCCAACCCAGCCTCAACTGTTCTAAACCCCTACTCATGTCTTTTCACCTCAGCCCATCTGAACTCAATGCAACCCTGACCAACACATCCCATCCCAAACCTCTTACTCTGCAGAAGCCATTTATTTCTAACTAAACCTGTATTGTCCCATCCCAACTCAATCTTTCCCAGCCCATCCCAACTTACTCCAGTACATCTCAACCCAACCCATTCCACGTGAACTGATGCAGCACAGCCCATTCAATTCCACACTTAATTTACTGCATATTTTCTTTGGGAGGCACTGTGAGAGTGCAAAGGGAACTTGAACTTCTCTACATACATGAGGCTGCATTCTTTTGCTAGCATTTCTTGTGTTTCTTTTCCATTTCCCTCTTTCCTGTTTCTCCCCCTAACAGAGACTGCCTCATTGTCTATGTCCTTTCCCTTTGGCCACCCAGTGCCCCCACCGTGTTATCTGGGTTTTCAAAACCTTCAGTGGGATGCCCCTCTCAACCCCTCTGCCTTCCTGGAGAGGGTCCCTTGAAATTCCATTCCTGCAAAGCTTACCCATTGTAGTAGGCAGAATTTCTAAAATGGCCTCCCAAAGATATCCTACAGTAATCCCTGGGATTTGTGAATATGATGGGTCATCACTCCTGTGATTCCATTATTTTATATGGCACAGCTGATCATCAAATAGGGAGATTATTCTGGATTATCCAGGTGCCCCAATGTAATCACGTGAGCACTTGAAGTCAGAAAGCTTTCTTTAGCTGGTAGCAGAAGAGGAAGTCTGAGAGATGCAGAAGATGGTGAAGTTAGGGAGAGTTAGAGCATGAGAAAGACTTGCCCTGCCTTTGCTGGCTTTGAAAATGGACGGGTCCACGTAAGAAGAAATGAGTGTGGTATTAAGGACCTGACAACCAGCAAGGCACTGGGTACCTCAGTCCTACAACTGCAAGGAACTGGATTTTGCCAACAACCTGAATGAGCTTGAAAGAAGATTCTTCTCAGAGCCTTCCAACAGAATCCCAGCCAGCCGACACCTTGATTTCAGCCTTGTGGGAACCTGAGCTGAGGACCCAGCTAAACTTGCCTGGACTTCTGACCTATAGAACTGGGAGATAATAAATGGATATTGTTTCAAGCTACTAAATTTTGTAGCAATTTGTTATATAGCAATAGAAAATTAATATATTCATCCAATGTCCACTTTCAGAATTTCCTTGATTTTTTTTTTCCAATCAACTGAGGGATTAGTTACTGCAGGATAGGGAGAATAATGGGTCTTAACACAGATACTGGTATTGGGCCTGAGCCTACTAGCCATGTGACTTCAGCCAAGTTACATAAGCTCTCTGAGTAAGCAGTAAAATATGAAGAAATTACCCTTCCCTGGTAGGTTTGCTTGAAAGATTAAATATAAAGCACATCACATCCCTGACATATAGTAGAAGCTTAAATATTTCTTTCATTTCTTTGGGAAAGCAATTAGCCAATATTAAGCAGTCGGTTCAAAGAAGAGTAAGTGAAGCTATTGCTTTTCATGACCGTCACTAATGGTAGGACAATTTCAGTAGAAGACCAATGACTCAACCCAGAGGAAGAGCTAGGAGTGCAGTTTAAGGCACTGCAATGAAGGAGGCGTGCCCTGCAGACTAGCCTTTCATCAGACACCACCTATTTGGCCTACGTTTGAGTCTAGGTCCTGAGTTGATGCTGTTGCTAGTTGCTGTTGAGTGATCTTATGTATAACAGAATAAAATGGTGCCTGGTCCCGCACCATCTTCCTGATCTTTGATAATGGTTGAGCGCCTTTTTGTGGCTATTGTGTCAGTCCGTCTCACTGAGGGTTTCTCTCATTTCGCTGACCCTCTACTTTACCAAACATGATGTCCTTTTCTAGGGATTGGTCTTTCCTGAGGACGTGTCCAATGTAAGCTAGCTGTTGTTTGCCATCCTCGCTTCTAAGGAGCATTGCGTTCGATTTCTTCTGAGACTGGTTTGTTCTTTCTTCTGGCGGTCCAGGGTACAGTCAATATTTGTAACCAACACCACAATTCAAATGCATCAGTCAACTGGAAACACTAGGAAACCAGGCCACAGGAGGAAGGAAACAAGGAGTGAAAATGCCCTAATGTTAAATAAATAAATAAACAAATGCAGTATGCTGGAAACGAATCCACCTGCTTTCCTTTTCCAAACCGCGGGAAGAGCCCAGCCCAGTCATGGCCTTCTTCCCTCAGGACCTGCAAAGCAAGCAGAACTATGCTCACACTGCAGCATCGTGCTAATAATCAAGGAGGGCATTAGGAACCAAACAATTTCCCTTGTTTTCCCCAGATCTGAGCTTTACATTATAGTGCACAGAATGAGCAATTCTTGCTCCAAAGAAGGATATGTCGGCTCATGTCAGAGCCCCACTGTGCTTGAAAAGGACTTTGACTACTTGAGCCCTATGAAGAAGCAAGACCCCGCTCAATCATTCAGAGATCTTTGGAGTTCAGCACTTTGTCCATCCTTCTTTCTTCCTGTGTCCACAGCCTCCACCTTCCCTACCCACTGTCCCTTGTAGATGTTGGGTTCAGTGGTAAAATGCAAGGATCTCCAGGTTTGTTGGAAGCCCAGGTTCTAGCCAGGGGTGGCTGGAGCTGGTTTTTACTCGCTTGTGAGATCTGATTGTAAGTATCTCTTCCCAACTCCACCATTCAGTGACCTCACTTTGGTAGCTTGAAATAGGCCATGGTGAGAGTATTTACACCACAGAAATTGGCAAAGCCTATGAAACAGGCTTTATTCCCCCTGAAGAGCTCATGTTGAGCATTTACTAGCACAAGGCTTGGTGACCTGGGAGAAGGGGGATTCCTACCCCTTTCTGGGCCTCAGTTTCCTCCTTAGTCAAGTTCAGGCTAACTTAGCTCCCTCTAAAGGCCTATTTTTAGCTCATTAGATGCCAAGGGAAAGAGAGGAAGTGCTGATAACAAAATTACCACTTTCCTAAAAAACAGTTGCTATCCAGTTGATGTTGACTCATGGCGACCCCACATGTGTCAGAGTAGAACTGTGCTCCATAGGGTTTTCAATGGCTGATTTTTTGGAAGTAGATCCCTTGGCCTTTCTTTCAAGGTGCCTCTTGGGTGGACTCGAACTTCTAACCTTTTGGTTAGCAGCTGAGGGCTTAACCATTTGCACCACCCAGGAACTCTACCACTTTCACAGTAACACTTTATCAATAAAAGTAGTGTTCACAACAGTCACATTTAGAAAGAACTTGTCTCTTTACCAAGCACCACGCTACATGCTTTCATCTAAGTTTTATTTTTATTTAAACCCAACACACATCTTACTCAGTCAGCTGGTGAGCTACTTGGCGATAAAACCTTTTTAAAACATTTCTTTGCCTCTGAAATTTGAGTGCCTGAATATAAATCTGGGCTCCACAACTTACTTTCTCAGTTGCTTTGATTAAATTACTTAATTTCTCTGCCTTCTGTTTCCTGATCTGTAAAATGCTTTGTAGAGTTGGTGCGAGTACTGTGTTAAGGAAGAACATTCATGTGAAATGCTTAGAATAGTGTCAGGCACATATTGTTGTTGGATGCTGTCATGTCGGTTCCTACTCATAGCGACCCTGTGTACAACAGAATGAGACACTGCCCAGTCCTGTGCCATCCTCACAGTCGTTGCTAGGTTTGAGCCCATTGTTGCAGCCATCTCATTGAGGGTCTTCCTCTTTTTTGCTAACCCTCTACCTTACCAAGTATGATGTTCTTCTCCAGGGACTGGTCCCTCCTGATAACATGTCCAAAGTATGTGAGACGAAGTCTCACCATCCTTGCTTCTAAGGAACATTCTGGCTGTACTTATTCCAAGACAGATTTGTTCGTTCTGCTGGCAGTCCATAGTACATTCAATATCCTTCACCAATGCCGTAATTCAAAGACATCAATTCTTCTTAGGTTGTTCTTATTCATTGTTCTGCTTTTGTGTCCATATGAGGTGATTGAAAATACTATGGCTTGGGTCAGGTGCTCCTTAGTCCTCAAAGTGACATCTTTGCTTTTTAACACTTTAAAGAGGTCTTTTGCAGCAGATTTGCCCAGTGTAATGCGTCATTTTATTTCTTGACCACCGCTTCCATGTGTGTTGATTGTGGATCCAAGTAAAATGAAATCCTTGACAACTTCAATATTTTCTCTGTTTATCATGATGTTGCTTATGGTCCAGTTGTGAGGATTTTTGTTTTCTTTATGTTGAGCTGTAATCCATACTGAAGGCTGTAGTCTTTGATCTTCATCAGTAAGTGCCTCAAGTCCTCTTCACTTTCAGCAAGCAAAGTTGTGTCATCTGCATATTGCAGGTTGTTTATGAGTCTTGCTCCAAACCTGATTCCTTGTTCTTCTTCATATAATTTAGCTTCTCAGATTATTTGCTCAGCATAAAGATTGAATACGTATGTTGAAAGGATACAGTCCTGACACACATCGTTGCTGATTTTAAACCGTGCAATATCCCCTTGTTCTGTTTGAACGACTGACTCTTGGTCTACGTACAGGTTCCTCATGAGCACAATTAAGTGTTCTGGAATTCCCATTCTTTGCAATGTTATCCATAATTCGTTATGATTCACACTGTCGAATGCCTTTGTGTAGTCAGTAAAACACAGATAAATGTCTTTCTGGTATTCTCTGCTTTCAGCCAAGATCCATCTGACATCAGCAATGATAACCCTTGTTCCAAATCCTCTTCTGAATCTGTCCTCAATTTCTGGCAGTTCCCTGTCAATGTACTGCTGCAACTGTTTTTGAATTATCTTCAGCAATATTTTACTTGTGTGTGATATTAATGATATTTTTCAAAAATTTCCACATTCTGTTAGATCACCTTTCTTTGGAATAGGAACAAATATGGATGTCTTCCAGTTGGTTGGCCAGGTAGCTATCTTCCAAATTTCTTGGCAGAGACAAGTGAGCACTTCCAGCGTTGCATCCGTTTGTTGAAACACCTCAGTTGGTATTCCTTCCATTCCTGGATACTTGCTTTTTGCCAATGCCTTCAGTGCAGCTTGAGCTTCTTCCTTCAGTATGATCGGTTCTTGGTCATATGCTACCTCTTGAAATGGTTGAACGTCGACCATTTCTTTTTGGTACGGTGACTCTGTGTATTCCTTCCATCTTCTTTTGATGCTTCCTGGGTCGTTCAATTTCTTTTGCCCATAGAATCCTTCATTACTGCAACTTGAGGCTTGAATTTTTTCTTCAGTTTTTTAGCTTGAGAAATGCTGAGCATGTTCTTCCCTTTTAGTTTTCTAACTCTATGTCTTTGCACATTTCTTAATGTGCAAAGTGAGTCTAACTCCATTTCTTTGCACATTTATTTATTTTTGCCTCCCCCATTTGTTATCAGGAGGGATCAGTCCCTGGAGAAGATCATCATGCTTGGTAAAGTACAGGATCAGTGAAAAAGAGGAAGACCCTCAATGAGATGTGTTGACACAGTGGCTGCAACAATGGGCTCAAGCATAACAACAATTGTGAGGATGGTGCAGGACTGGGCAGTGTTTCATTCTGTTGTACACTGGGTCACTATGAGTTGGAATGGAACCAATGGCACTTAACAACAACAACCATTTACTTTGACTTTCTCATCTTACTCTCACCCTCATAGGGGCCCTAGAAAAAGTTAGGAATTCATTCACTTAGTCACTCAACAAATGTTTACTGAGCACCTCCTGATGCCAGGTGCTGGGCTAGGTGCTGAGGCTACTCTCAGGAATGAGCTCTGGGTTTAACCCCTGCATCATGGAATCCTCTGGTCCAGGTGAGGAGACAGGCTCGGAGAGGGGCAGGGACCTGCCAGAGGCCATGAGCTTTGTGTTTGCTAGTTAAAGGGGTGGAGCCAAGTTTAGAAGTTAGGATTCCCAACACCCACTACAACCTGCCACCCTGACCCTGAGGATCAGATGATCCTGCTTTGGACCCTGACTCTGCTGCTGTGAACTATGTAGCTTGTTCTTGGACAGATTTACTCATTTTTCTTAGCTCCGGTTTCTTCATAAGTCAAACGGGAGTAAAACCATCTGCCTGTTTAAAGCTTTGAGTCTCTGCGTGTGTGAGGGGTAGAGGGTACTGCTGGCATCTGGCACGTAGGAGTGAGAAGTCCATATTTTCCCTTCCTCTGGGCCAGTCTGAGGTAGAAGGGAAGAAACAGAAGCAGGGACTTTATTAATACATTTTAGAATGTAAAGCACAAGGGGGAAAAACTGATTTAATACAAGAATCCATAGTCTGAAATGCTAATGAACTATGTACTTTAATTACATGAGAATTTAATTCTCACAGTGATCTACCTGGTAGGTCCCCCATTTTGTAGATGAACTGAGGCCCAGAGAAGTGAGGAAGTAGTCCCAAGATCATATTGCATGTGTTGGGGGAGCAGGATTCCAGCCCAGCTCTGGGCTGGCTACAGAGTCCAAGCTTTGCCTATTCTATGGGGCCCCTTCTGAGCTGGAGGAGGAGCCAGGGGACCTCAGGCTGCAGGAGGCTGAGGGCCCTGCTCCACCCATGCAGCAAGCCTAGGCTCTGAGATCTGACTAGAACCACACAAATGAACTCAGGCATGGGGGCTGGCCCTGGGCTCACTGGGGACTGCTCTGGCGCAGGGCTTGAGTTTTACTTTTTGCCCAGTTCAGATGGGGAGTGACAGGGCCGGGGGCTGCCTGACAGTTCAAAGGGGATGTGTGGCTTGGAGGTCGCAGTTCAGCTGAGAAGTCACTCCCCAGCCCCCTCAGCTGGGAAAAATGTGTTCAAGATGTCCGCTCTCCTGGAGTGCCCTATTCCCCCTCTCCCTTCCTCTTATCCCTCCCACTGCACTTTGGGGGTGGGAGTAGGGCACTCTGGGACCCACCAGGCCTGGCTCTAGCCCCAATTCCTGCAGGAAGTCTACCCGGAACACTCCCGGCCCTACCAAGCTCTTTATTCCCTTTACTCTGATTTCCCTGAGCGCCTACCATGTGCCAGACTCTATGGCATTGGCGATATTGAGATGGCTAAAACCCTGCCAGGTAAAAGAGCTCATGGTCTGGGTGAGAGAGACAGACAAAAACAGATAATGTCAGTCTGACATGATACGTGCTAAGAGGACGGTGGTTGTCAGCTGCCCTTGAGTCCACTCTTACTCATGGTGACCTCATGTACAACAGAGCAAAATGTTGCCTGGTCCTGTATCATCCTCGCATTCGCCAGCATGTTTGACTCCATCATTGTAGCTGCTCTACCAGTCCATTTCACCAAGGGTTTCCCAGACCCTCACTGGCCCTTTACTTCACCAAGCATGATGTCCTCCTTTAGAAACTGATCCCTGCTGATAACGTGTCCAAAGCAAGCAAGCCAGACAGTGTTCTGTTGTGATCCATAAGATTTTCACTGGCTGATTTTCAGAAGTAGATTGCCAGGCTTTTCTTCCTAGTCTCTCTTAGTCTGGAAGCTCTGCTGAAATCTGTCCACCATAGGTGAGCCTGCTGGTATTTGAAGTATCAGCAGCATAGCTTCCAACATCACAGCAACACTACTGCCACAAGACAACAAACTGACAGGTGGGTGGTGGCAGGTCATGATAGCTTCAATCTATTGAGTGCCTATTATGAGCTATAGGTTTTATATGCATTATATCATGTGCTCTTCATCTGAAATATGAGGCCTGCACAGTAGTTATTATTCCGTTGGACAGCTGAGGAGACTGAGGCTCCAAAGCCTTGCTCTTTCCACCACTCCCTGCTGCTGCCTGGGCGGGTATGGGGAGCCTGGAGAACGCTGCTTGGCTTTGGCTGAGGAGCTAGGGATGCTTCCTAGAGGAGATGGCACCTGGGCTGCATCTTGAAGGAGTAGGCATTGGCTATTTGGCTTGAGGAAGGGATGGCTTTTAGGGCAGAGAGTAGTTTGTGCAAAGACCCCGAGAGTTAATGCCTGTTTTCCCTTTTGGGTCCTGTTTTTTTTGTCTGTTGTCTGGCTGTTCTTCTCAGGTCCTTTGCTGACTCATTCTCCTCTCCCAGGCCCTTGCCTCTTATCCTGCTTCGTATCCCACTTGATCCTCTTTGCCTACATGACCTCACCATGCCCATGGCGTCAGCTAGCATCTCTCTGACGATGACATTAATGTCTCTCCTCTAAGCTAAGAACTGTACCCACCCCACCGCTTACTTGACCTCTTCACTTCAATGTCTTAAAGGGACCTGAAATGCCAACAAGCTCAAAAACAGAACACCTGTCCCAGGGTGCCTCTTTCTGTGGCTGGCACCACCATTCAGCCAGCGCTCCGTTCACAGGACAGAGTCGGCCTGACCTCCTACTCCCTCAGCCCCACAGCCAAGCCATCACCAAGGTCTGTTGACTCCACCTCCAACAAGGGCCAGGTTTCCCCTGTCCCAACTGTTTCAGAGGCTGAGGCTGAGGCTGTGGAGGGGCTTGCAGGAGGAGACAGGGCAGCTGCCCCCAGGCCTGCTACTTCCCAGACTGACCCTCTCCAGTGTACCAGCCTGCCTGCTGTAGCCCACTTCACATGTACAAGGGGTGAGGGTGCACACTCAGGCACACACCCACACTGGCAAGCATGCACACAGTCACACCGTCACATAGACCATGGATTCAAGCCTGTGCCCTAGGCAAAGGCAAAGTACACACTACCCCAAAAAGCTAGGAGCCATCAGGAGCCCGACAGCAGCAGGGAGTGAGACAGACAAGGGCACAACCCACTAGGGCCCAAATACACCCCCTGCCCCACTCCTGCGGCAGTCCTCCAGCCTCCCCCGCACCCCAGTGACGCCCCTCACTCCTCTTAACCTGGGCGCGCGGTGCCGCCTGGGCCAGGGCCATTATGCGAGTGCATGGCCAGCCGCGCCCGGGCGCAGAGCAAACTTAACCTTCATTTGGGAGCGCCCAGCGGCCTGAGCGCGCTGCGCAGCCATCGATCGCCGCTAATGGCCTCGTCTAAATGCGGAGCCGCTGCCTCTGCACCCCCGGGTCAGGGCACCCCCGCCCTCGGCCCGCGCTCCGTGCAAAATGGTGTTTACCAAAGTCAATATTGGCCGCGGTGCCGGCCCGGGGCAACGGGGAGCCCCCACTGGCTTCCTCGATCTCAGGGCTGGATCTGGGCTTCCAGGGCCTCCTGTCCCAACTGCCCCAGGGCCAGGTAGGAATGGGCCTCAGGGCCTTGAGCCCACAGGACAAGAGTCTCGGGCCTCCTTCTGGTCTGGGGCACTGAACCTGCGGTGGGAAGTGTCTGCAGCGGGAAGAGAGAGCAGGAAGTTTGACTCCTGGCTATGTGTAATTTGAGGTAGGTGTCTTCCTTCACCTCTGCGAGCCCTCAGGGCTGTCGGGGCTGTTGAAAGGATCACATCTGAGATGGTGTAGGCCAGGTGCCCAGTGCAGGACCTAACCACAGTAGGTATGGTGGCTCTAATACGATGGGGGTGTTGGCTCCCACTGTGTCTTGCCTCCCGGTGCCAGTGTTCTGCCTGGTTCCCTTCGTCAGGACACTGAATAGTCAGCTGCTGCCAGCATTAGCTTAACATGGAGACTGCACAGGCTCTGGAAGGGTCTCCACCTGAATCCTGGCCTCACCACTGAAGGGCCTGAACGAGTCCTTGATTCTTTGGAAACGCCACTTTCTCATCTGTAAAAAACAAACAAACAAACAAACCATTTGCCCTTGAGTCAGTTCTGACTTATGGCAACCTCCTGTGTGTCAGAGTAGAAGTCTGCTCTATAGGGTTTTCAACAGCTGATTTTTCAGAAGTAGATTGCCAGGCCTTTCTTCTGAGGCACCTCTGGGTGGACTTGTACCTCCAACCTTTTGGTTAGAAGCCTAACATGTTAACCAGAGACTCCATCTTATCTGTAAATATGGGGGTAATTCCTGCTTCCACAGGCTGCTGTGCATATCTTCTCCCCCAGATGAACGGGTGTGTGAACTGGGGTGCTGAGAACCACACAGCTCCCAGACAGAGTGACAGGCAGTTGGTAACCTTTGTGTGAAGCCCGATATGTGTTTGTGCCCTGGCTATAGGGTTTCCAGGTTCCCATTATGCCTTTTGGGACTGCAGCAAGTGTTGAAGTAACATCATATTAAGCTTATTTCCCAATAACACCACCTCTCCTACCCTGCTCTAGTCCTCTTTCGTTCTTGCATTGCTGATCTTCAGGTTGGCTTATATTTTAAAAAAGGTAATTGCAACTTCCCGTCGCTCCCTCGTCAATCAATGTTCCCATCAGCGAAAGAAACTTTTAAATAAGAGCTGGAGAAAAGACTTGGGGGCTGATCCCGGAGACTGAGCTCTGGCCCAACAACGTTATGGAGCGACAGGTAACCCAAGTCTGCCATCTGGTGGCCACAGCTATGCTGACAGCCTTGCTCCTAGAAGAGGTGGTGGTCCTACCTAGTCCCTGGGAATTTGAACTCCTGTGCAATAATCTGAGAATCACAGACTCTTAGAATCACAGGCTAGTACACTTCTTAGGATCAAAGAATTTGAGATTTAGATATCGCATTCATGGAATGTTCTAACAGTAATAATAACTACCATTCCTCAAGAGCTTTCTGTGCCAGAAATGACAATAAATGCTTTGTGGGAGCTGTCTCTTTTAATCCTCCCCACAACATCATCACCTGGGGGCTGTTTTATTCCCATTATCTAGATGAGAAAACTGAGACTCACGTTAAGCAAATTGTCCAAAATCACACTATAGTAAGCAATAGTTGAAGTGTAAGCCCAGGTTTCCTGACTCCAGACCCATGCTTTTAACCACCATGTCTTATTATAGAATCTTACGATATTACAATCTGAAAACCTCAAAGCTTTAGTATTATAGAATTATAGAGTACTAGAAACCTTATAATTGGAGAATCTTAAGATTTTGGACTTCTGAAATAGTGGGAAGGTGGTGTCTTAGACCTGAGGACTGAGGAACCATGAACCATTAGGGAAGAGAGGGCCTTTGTGGCCCCCTCATTTTGCCCGTGAGGCTGGAGGGGGAGGCACAAGCTGGATCATACAGTTCATGGTGGGAGACCTGGGCTTACTGTCTCCCGACCCAGGGTTCTTTCCACCATGAGTTTCTCAATCAGGGCTTTTCCAATCATGTTCTTTAACAGCCACCGCAATAAAGCTGTGGACTTTTGCTCCAGAACAGCACATAAAATATCCCATTATTGGCCTCTTAACTTGAGCTTCTGTTTTACATCTTAAGTCTAAAGTGTAAGCCTCATAAAAGGTAATCATCTAAGGCCTGTTCAAAGAGAAGTCATAAATTGGCCGTTTAGCCCAATGAGTCTTTATTGTGCTCCTATGGAGTACCCAACCAGTGCAAGCCTGCACCCTGTGGAGAAGAAGGGGGAGCATAAGCCTCAGTTCCGGACTGTGAGCTGATTAACTCTCCTCTGGGGAGGGAGTGAAGAGATGCAGCGTCAACCCAAGAAACACCAGTGTCACAGGAGATGCCATTCCAGGGATAGATACCAAATGGGGCAGGAGGGTAAAGGAGGGGCCAGGGTGGATGTAAAAGAGTGAAAGCAGAGGTTGGATTTTGGTTTTGTTATTGTCACTGTTTATTGGAGCCTGGGTGGCACAGAAGTTAGAAACTTGGCTGCTAACCAAAAGGTCAGCAGTTCGCATCTGCCAGCCACTCCTTGGAAACCCTATGGGGCAGTTCTCTGTCCTGCAGGGTTGCTATGAGTTGGAAACGACTTGATGGCATCAGGTTTGGTTTTTTTGGTTTATGCATTAGATCCACCAACCATCTGTCAGTTTGTCGCACTGTGGTGGCTTGTGTGTTGCTGTGAAGAAAGCCTGTTGATCTACTTCTGAAGAGTAGCCAGTGAAAACCCTCTGGATCACAACAGAATATTGTCCAATATTGTGCTGGAAGATGAGCCCTCTAAGTTGCAAGGCACTACACAGTAGCCACAACAATGGACTCAAACACACCAACAATCATGAAGATGATGCAGAACCAGGCCGAGTTTCATTCTGTTATGTATCAGGTTGCCATGAATCAGAACCAGCTCTATGGAAACTAACAACAACAATGCATTAGATACTGTCCTAAGTGTATGATGTACATTGTCATACTGAGTCTCCACAATCATTTTGGGAGGTGATAAATGGGCAAATCGAGGCTCCAAGAGGTTAACTGTTTACCCATAGTCACATAGCTAGTAATCTCTGGAGCCAAGATTTGGACCTAGGTCTTTCTATTTCAGAGCCTTGGCTTTCAACCACCATATCATACTGCTTTGAAGCTGGGCGTTAATCGACTAATTTTATTTAATGATTTAAGAATGGAGGACATGTGGAGTCTGCAATGCACAAGGCTGGAAAGAAAGAGGGTTGGCTCAGCTAGAAAACAATCCCTTCTCCGTGCAGGTCCACCCTGCCCACTCTAATCTCATATCTCGTTCTTAAGTTCAATGCCTCTGAGTTAATTAAAAAAAAAAAAAAAAAAACCCAGATCTTCTCTTAAGCCCGGCAACCCAGAATTCAGCTCCATCCTTAGGCTGTCTTGGGCTGGGCCTGCAGCAGGTGACCCTAGGCAGCCCAGGCTCCCCTGAGCCATCTCTCAGGGGAATACGCCAATCTCTGCTCCAAACCTTCTCATTAGAGGATCCTCCCCTGCTGGCTTCCCTCTCTCCCACCAACTTCTAAGACTCCCCAAGACCAACAAAAGTATAGAATAGTAGCCCCCACCCCCAATGCCCCTTCACCGGGGGATATTCAGCAGGAATATCTCCTCAAAAGTGTCTGCTACAGGCTCCGTGTGTGGTTGTGGGAACTCCTGTCCCCAAGGCTAGAGACCCGGGCCCCATTTCTGTCTCCACTGTCTCCCCCACATCCAACAGTCACCAGATCCTGCTTTCTCTCCTCCCTAACTACATCCTACTCCTCTCATTCCCCTAAATCTCAGCCCTAACTCAGGCCTCATTATTTCATGCCTAGATTGGGGCAGGGGCCTCCTCGCTGGTCTCCTGGCCTCCACTCTCCTCTATTCTATCTTCCACATACTAATCTGGGCACTGCCCAGCTGAAAACACCCCCACTGCCCTCAGGCATCATCCAGGCCCCTTTACTTGATTAAAAGACACCTCCTCTGCATCTGCTGTCCTCTTCAGTGTCCCCTATTTTGGGGGTCCTTTGTATACAGGGTGGGGCCCTGGATTCCAATCTTAGCCTCACTACTATGAACAGTGTGATCTTGGTCAAGTTATTCAACATGTAAATCAGTGAACTGGGGATACTAATAGAACCTCCATCATAGGGTTACTGCCAAGATTCAATGGACCAAAAAATATAAAGTACTTACAATGCTGCCTGGAACACAGTAAGCACTCAGTGAAATATTCAGGGTTAACTATCATCGTCATCATCTTATTACTACATTGTTGTTGTTAGCTGCTGTTGAGTCAGCCCCAGGCTCATGGAGATCCCATGCAAAACAGAACAAAACACTGCCTAGTCCTATGCCATCCCCATGATCACTTGTAGATAGGACTGTGGTGATCCATAGGGTTTTCATTGACTGATTTTTCACAAGTAGATCACCAGGCCTTTCTTCCTAGTTTGTTTTCATCTAGAAGCTCCACTGCAACCTGTTCAGCATCATAGCAGCACGCAAGCCTCCACTGACAGAACAGGTGCTGGCCGTGCATGAGGTGCATTGGTTGGGAATTGACCCCAGACCTCCCACACTGAACCACCAGTGCTCCCATCTTATTGCTATAGCCCGTACCAAACCCATTGCCATCGAGTTGATTCTGACTCATAGCGACCCTATAGGACAGAGTAGAACTGCCCCATAGGGTTTCCAAGGAGCAACTGGTAGATTCAAACTGCCAACCTTTTGGTTAGCAGCTGAGCTCTTAACCACTGTGCCACCTATAGTCCTCCTGTATCAAACTACATGCAGTTCTCCTAACACACTGAGCTGTTTCACAGTCTCCTGGAAAAGGTTGTTTAATGACAGAGACAGACTCAAGATGGCCGCAAATTCTTTGGTGCTACTTCCTTAAAGAGATGGGGTCTGTGTCCCTTCCGCCTCAACGTGGCTGACCTGTGATGTTTTAGAGTAAGGCAGAAGTGACACTCTGCCGGTTCTAGTCCTGCCTTTAAGGTAACAGGCAGGTTCCGCTTTGTTCCCTGGGAGCCTTGAGCCACTATATAAGGTCAGTCCACCTTGCTGGAGAGACCATGTGGAGTGGCCCAGCTGAGTCTAGCCTTCCAGCCATCCCTACCAAGTCACTAGGCATCTGGATGGATCTGTCTTAGATCCTCCATCCCAGCCCAGTCACTGAGCTGAATACCACTGAGTGATCCCAGTCAGTACTCTATGGAGCAGAATAATTGCCCAGCCAAGCTCTGCCTGAATTCCTGAACTACAAAATCGAGAGATACAATAAAATGATTGTTATTTAAGTTTTGAGATAGTTTGTACCGTAGCGTTAGGTATCTAAAGCAATGACCAAGGGGTTTCTGGGCTTAGAGAGAAAGACCCACTACTACTGGTATTTAAAAAATGTTTTAAAATATATTATTAAACATTTAATAAACAAAATGTTGACAACAAAGTTTTCTTAACTATTTAAGCATTAACGATAAACTTAAATAAGTGTACTGTTTTGCATCCTACGTTTTGCATAAGTACATTGTTTCTTATTTAACTTGGTGTAAGTTCACCAACTATAAAGTTAAATAAGTACTTTGTTTTGCATACCTAAAGTGCAATTACAAATTTTACAATATACTTTTGAATCTTCCAAACTCATGAAACAAGTAAATAAAACATTCTCAAAGCAGAATTATTAAACTTATTACTACATTGACATTTATACTTATCCTAAAAGGTTAATTTCTTATTATTCTTATACTTAATTGTATACCATCTTAGTTGATTAGATATTTGTTTTGATACCTATCTGGAGTTCCAATAACTTTCCAGACTGAAAAGAAAAATTATAGTGCCTCAGACCAGCACCTGGGTTATCAACCATTTGATTCTTGGTTGAGCATGCAACGTGGTTGCTTTTCCCAAGGGTTTCAAACCACAGCCACCAGTCAATAGATTGGGCTTCTCCTTTTTTTCTTTCTTTTTGTCTTAATCTTCCCTTGTTTTGTCAGTAGGGTTTGTAGATCCAAGCTTTTCATACAGTCTTCAGTTTTATTGCAACCTGGTATCTTTCCCCAGTTTTATACACTGCAAGTCCCACAAGGCTAGCATTACATAACCATGATCCTGTCACTGTGACATATGGATCTGATCTGTGAGCATTATTTAAGACTTCTAGCTACCTTTTTATGTCTTATAATTAGCGGGTCATCTAGAGGTTTCCAAGGAGATGAGGTATTGGGTGTACATGTTTTCTTTCTCCTCCCTAAGACATTCAGTTAATTCATCACCATACAACACCTGGCAGAAGGCTCACTCTGTTTGGTTCTTGGGTCCCCATGTCTACAGGGTCTAACTCAGTGTGGGGGTCATTTTCTACCTGATGATTCAGTGACCAGCAGTGTTGCCCAGTCATTTTGGTTCTCAACACCATTCCTACCTTTTCCATGACTTGTTGGCTTACTCACAGATCCCTGTGATTTTTCTTTCCTGTTTATATAACTAGAGACAGATATATGATAATGGTTTATAAAGCTATACATTTACTAGAGAAAACAAAATACCCTATATTAACATTCCCCAACTTATTGAAATAATGAAAATAAATAGTTCTGATTATAATCACCTTTTAATTATGGCCATCTTTTGGTGCACTTTGTATTAACTTTTTAGTGGAATATTATGAATTCATGGCCTTTCATTAACTTTTGTTTTAACAGATTGTGTTTTTTTCCTCTCCACCTCTATTTCTTCCTTCCTCTTAAGGCTCAAATGATCACAACTTGGCCAGTGGAAGGTGCCTTAAGCTGCCCCCCTTATGCTTTTAACACTTCACTGATATCCTTTAAAACCATCTTGTTTTCTGGCAACAGCAGCATGCTCAATATCCATCATTACTTTTTTTTTTTGCTTTCCCTTTAAGACATAGGACCACCTACTCTTTAAAAGATCCCGAATCTTTTAGTGGAGAACCGTATTAGAGACCAGGATCTGGGCACTATGTGGGCAGATGTAGTCTCAGGGTAGTGGCCTCAGCTCTTCTGCTCGGGTCTCAGACATGCTGCCACTTGGGGCCTCTGCTGCCAGAGGTGCCCCTGAGATGGCGGTGCTTCAGACACAGTGTGGTCTGCTAGGATGCACTGCTCTTACCACCTTTGGCCTTGGGAAGCAACAGACGCTGCTCTCCCCTCTACCACACTGTCCTAACCTTCCCTTAGCTTCCCACAGAAAAATGGAGATCAGTTGATATCTTTTAATCAAAAGGTTCAGAGACAGTGGAAGGGGCATTCAGTAGAGAATAACATAATTTCTACTATATGCGGTTTCACTTAGAGCCCTAAAGTCTAAATCCATTCAAAGATCACTTTCAAAGCATTCCCTGCCTACCTCCTAGCCTGCCTCTACAGGGATGAGGCTGGCTCATGCCCCTCCTCATCCCTGCCCCAACCAGGAGTCTATATTAGAACTCAGGACCCAACCAGACAAAGCTGAATGAGCAAGAGGAGTTTCCTCTCATTCCTAGTCTAAGGGCCACTCTTCTCAGTGTCGGGATCCATGGCTGCCCTGAACAGTTGATAGCAGGAGTACTCACTTCCTTATGAGGAACTTTCCCATCCCTTACTCACAAGGATGGGACATTTTCCTAAGTGCCTCAAAGAATCACATCAGAAATCAATAATCTGAGTCATTTAGACTTAAGTACTGGGGGAACTGTCATTTTGTCCTACTGTGGTGGCTTGTGTGTCACTATGATACTGGAAGCTATGCCACTGATACTTCACATAGCACAGGGTCACCTTTGGTGGAGAGGTTTCAGAGGAGCTTCCAGACTAAGACAGGCTAGGAAGAAAGGCTTGATGATCTATTTCCAAAAATTAGCCAATGAAAACTCTATGGATCACAACAGAATATTGTTTGATCATGCTGGATGATGAGCCCCCGAGGTTGGAAATACACAGTGGGCAACAATAAACTCAAGCACCAATAATCCTGAAGATGGCACAGGACTGGACAACATTTTGTTCTGTTGTACATGGGGTCGCCAGGAATTGGAGCCAACTCAACAGCAACTAACAACAGCTGTGAGGACATCTGCAATGGAATTCACCGTGTGCTATGTCAGCCCAGTTCAGTTCAGGGTTGTTGGTTCTTCGAGTGTCATGCCTAGATATCTTTTTGGGTTCACCTTAGATTACCTGGTGAGCTATTATTAAATAAGAACACCCACAGACAAGCACAGTGAATTTTAACTCATACTGAGCAAAGAAAGAGTTGTCATTTTTCTTTTGTAAAAAAGGACAATAAAATCTACAGAAATATAGTACCCACCACAATTATATGCAACAATTTATATGACCTTCAAGCTACTTAGATTTTCCCCAAGAAGAAACTGGAGGGTGCTTGCTTTGCAATGTGCTATTAAGTGGCCAATTCTTGTGTTGTACCAAAATAAATAAATATTCTACCTTCAAGGCAGAAATCACACGTAGATTTATATGTTTGCTAAAAAAAATCAACTGTAATGCATTCATGATTCTAGCTTCAGAAGCTACAAAAGGATATACAGCAAACAGTTTCCTTTCCACCCCTGTCTCCAGCTACCCAGTTCCCCTCTTCAGAGGATCTAGTGTCAACAGTTTCTTGAGCTTCTTTCCAGAGATCTTTTATACTTTTACAAATGACTGTGCATAAGTCTTAGTTACCTAGTGTTGCCTTAACAGAAATATCGCCAGTAGGTGGCTTTAAAGAATACAAATTGCTTTTCTCACAGTTCTGAAGACTGAAAGTCCAAACCAGAATCTTGGCCACGTAGATTCCTTCTGTGAGCCTGCCTTAGTCTCCGGTGGCTACTGGTGATCCTTGACATTCCTTGGTGTTCAACTTAGGCTGGGTTCTCTAGAGAAGCAAGACCAGTGAAGCATATATATGTAAATATATATATATATATATATATAGAGAGAGAGAGAGAGAGAGAGAGAGAGAGATTTATCTCAAGAAAATGGCTCATGCAGGTATAGGGGCTGGCAAGTCCTAAGTCCATGAGTCTGGCATCAGGCTGGAGATTTCTCCTGACTCATGTAGCTGCAGGGGCAGATGAACCTGAGATCAGCAGGTAAGATGACAGGCTGCTGACTCACAGGCTGTGGAGGCCAATGAATCCCAAGATTGGCAGGTAAGATGGCAGGCAGCTGGCTCAAGTCCTAAGAACTGGAGATCAGGTGATGACAAACCAGATTCAAGTTCCAGAGCAAGTGAGTGAGCCTTGCTAGAATGTCCGTATATATTGGATGGCAGGCCACACCCCCAAGGAAATTCCCTTTTTTTTTTTAAATGCTATTGTCAATATTTTATTTATTTTATTGAACTTTAGATGAAGGTTTACAGAACAAACTAGCTTCTCATTAAACAGTTAGTACATATACTGTTTTATGGCATTGGTTAACAACCCCGTGACATGTCAGTACTCTTTCTTCTTGACCTTGGGTTCCCTATTACCAGCTTTCCTGTCTCCTCCTACCTTCTAGTCCTTGCCCCTGGGCTGGTGTGCCCCTTTAGTTTCATTTTGTCCTATGGGTCTGTCTAATCTTGGCTCAAAGGTGAACCTCCAGAGTGACTTCATTACTGGGCTAAGAGGCTGTCCGGGGGCCATACTCTTGGGGTTTCTCCCGTCTCTGTCAGGCCAGTAAGTCTCATCTTTGTTTTAAGTTAGAATTTTGTTCTACATTTTTCTCCAGCTCTATACGGGACTCTCTGTTGTGATCCCTGTCAGAGCAGTTGGTGGTGGTAGCCGGGCACCATCTAGTTGTGGACTAGACTGGACTCAGTCTAGTAGAGGCCGCAGTAGTTGTGGTCTATTAGTCCTTTGGACTAATCTCTCCCTTGTGTCTTTATAGTTTTCTTCATTTTCCCTTGCTCTTGAAGGGATGAGACCAGTGAAGTATCTTAGATAGCCACTCACAGGCTTTTAAGATCCCAGATGCTACTCACCAAAGTAGAATGTAGAACATTTTCTTCATAAACTATGTTATGCCAGTTGAGCTAGATGTTCCCTGAGACCCTGGTCTCCACAGCCCTCAGCCCAGTAATTTTGTCCCTAAGGGAGTTTGGATTTGTCCATGGAGCTTCCATCACCTTACCCTGAACAAGCTGTGCTGGCTTCCCCAGTATTGTGTACTGTCTTACCCTTCACCAAAGTTACCACTTATTGCTTATCTATTATCTGTTTAGTGTTTTTCCACCCCACTCCTCCCCTCCCTCATAACCCTCAAAGATTGTTTCTTTTTGTGTTTAAACCTTTTCATGAGTTTTTATAGTAGTAGTCTCATACAATATTTGTCCTTTTGTGATTGACTTATTTCACTCAGCATAATGCCCTCCAGATTCATCCATGTTGTGAGATTCATCATTGTTC
>NW_004443951.1:8356669-8392311 GCF_000243295.1 Trichechus manatus latirostris | reverse complement strand
CCATTCATCTGTTGATGGGCATCTAGGTTGTTTCCATTTTTTTGCTATTGTGAACAATGCTGCAGTGACCATGGGTGTGCATATGTCTATTTGTGTGACAGCTCTTATTTCTTTAGGATATATTCCCAGGAGTGGGGTTTCTTCCCAGTCTGTAGGTTCCCAGTCTTTACTCGTTTGGTTAAGTCTTTTGATGAGCATAAGTGTTTAATTTTTAGAAGATCCCAGGTATCTAGCTTATCTTCTGGAGTTTGTGTGTGGTTGGTTATGGTTTATATCCTGTTAATGCTGTATATTAGGGTCTCTAGCGTTGATCCTATTTTTTCTTCTATTATCTTCATAGTTTTTGTTTTGTATTTAGGTCTTTGATCCATTTTGAATTAGTTTTTGTGTATAGTGTGAGGTATGGGTCCTGCTTGATTTTTTTGCAGATGGGCATCAAATTTTGCCAGCTCCATTTGTTAAAAAGACTGTCTTTTCCCCCATTTGATGGACTTTGGGCCCTTGTCAAAGATCAGGTGATGGTAGGTAGATGGATTTACATCTGGCTTCTCGATTCTGTTCCATTGGTCAATGTATCTGTCATTGTACCAGTAACAGGCTGTTTTGACTGCTGTAGCTGTATAGTAGGTTCTGAGGTCATGTAGTGCAAGTCCTCCTACTTTATTCTTCTTCTTCAGGACTGCTTTACTTGTCTAGGGCCTCTTCCAATTCCATATAAAGTTAATGATTATTTTTTCCATCTCTTTAAAGAATATTATTGGTATTTGGATCAGGATTGTATTGTATTTGTAGATTACTTTGGGTAGAATTGTCATTTTCACAATGTTGAGTACCTATCCATGAGCATGGTATGTTTTTCCATTTATGTAGATCTCTTTTGGTTTCTTGCAGTAGTGTTTCATAGTTTTCTTTGTATAGGTCTTTTACATCCCTGGTTAGATTTATTCCTAAGTATTTTATTTTTTTAGAGGCTATTATGAATGGTATTGTTTTCCTGATTTCCTTTTTGTCGTTCTCTTTGTTGGTGTATAGGATTCCAACTGATTTCATTTTAATTTTTTTTATATGTACTTTAGGTGAAGGTTTACAGAACAAACAGTTTCTCATTATACAGTCAGTAACAAACCCACAACATGTCAAAACTCTCCCTTCTTGACCCTGGAGGACCTTTTGGATTCCAACTGATTTTTGTATGTTTATCTTGTGTCCTGCTACTCTGCTGAATCTATTAGTTCCAGTAGTTTTCTTGGGGAGTCTTTTGGGTTTTCTATATATAGTATCATATCAATTGCAGATAGGGACAGTTTTACTTCTTCATTACCAATTTGGATGCCCTTTATTTCTTTTTCTTGCCTTATTGCTGTAGCTAGGACTTCCAGCACAATGTTAAATAACAGTGGTGATAAAGGACATCCTTGTCTTGTTGCTGTTCTCAAGGGGAATGTTTTCACCTTCTCTCCATTAAGAATGATGTTGGCTGTTGGTTTTGTATAGACATCCTTTATTATGTTGAGGAATTTCCCCTCTATACATATTTTATTGAGAGTTTTTATCAGGAATGGGTGTTGGACTTTGTCGAATGTCTTTTCTGCATCAATTAAGATGATCATGTGATTCTTTTCTTTTATTTATGTGGTGGATTGATTTTCTAATGTTGAACCATCCTTGCATACTTGGTATGAATCCTACTTGGTTTTGGTGTATTATTTTTTTTATATGATGCTGAATTCTATTGGCTAGAATTTTGTTGAGAATTTTTGCGTCTATATTCATAAGAGATATTTGTCTGTAATTTTCTTTTTTTGTAGTGTCTTTGCCTGGTTTTGGTATCAGGGTTATGCTGGCTTCATAGAATGAATTCAGAAGTATCCCTTACTTTTCTATGTTCTGAAATAATTTGAGTAGTACTGGTATAAGCTCTTGTCTGAATGATAACTGGTGGAATTATCCAGTGAAGCCATCTGGGCCAGGGTTTTTTTTTTCTTGGGAGTTTTTTAAAATTAGCTTTTTGATCTCTTCTCTTGTTATGGGTCTGTTCAGATTTTCAACATCCATTTGTGATAGTTTGGGTAGGTAGTGTGTTTCTATAAATTTGTCCATTTCTTCTAGATTTTCAAATTGCCTGGAGTATAGTTTTTCATAATACTCTGTTATGATCCTTTTTATTTCAGTTGGATCTGTTGTAATGTCCCCCATTTCATTTCTTATTTGTGTTATTTGCATTCTCTCCTGTTTTTCTTTTGTCAGTTTGGCCAGTGATTTGTTGATTTTGTTGATCCTTTCAAAGAACCAACTTTTGGTTTTGTTGATTCTTTCTATTGTTTTTTTATTCTCTATTTCATTTATTTCTGCTCTGATCTTTATTATTTCCTTTTTCTGGTCACTGTTGATGTGTGCATCTATTGCTACAAATTGACCTCTGAGCACTGCCTTTGTTGTGTCCCAAAGGTTTTGGTATGATGTGTTTTCATTCTCATTTGATTCTAGGAATTTTTTATTTCATCTTTGATTTCTTCTATTACCCAGTGGTTTTTAAGCAGGGTGTTATTTAGTTTCCATATAATTAATTTTTTCCTTGCTCTTCCTGTTGTTAATTTCTGCTTTGATGGCGTTGTGATCAGAGAGGATACTTTGTATTATCTCAATGTTTTGGATTTTGTTGAGGGTTGCTTTGCAGCGTAATATGTGGTCTATTCTGGAGAACATTCCATGTGTGTTGGAAAAGAATGTGTACTTTGCAGCTGTTGGGTGGAGTATTCTATATATGTCTATGAGTTCAAGTTGGCTGATTATGACCTTTAGATCTTCTGAATCTTGTTGAGTTTCCTTCTAGATGTTCTGTCCTTTACCGAGAGTGGTATGTTGAAGTCTTCTACTATTATAGTGGAACTGTCAATTTCTCTTTTCAGTGCTGTTAAAGTTTGTTTTATGTATTTTGGAGCCCTATCATTGGGTGCATAGATATTTATTATGGTTATGTCTTCATGCTAGATCATCCCTCTAATCATGATATAGTGACCTTCTTTGTTTTTTATGGTGGATTTTATTTCAAAGTCTACTTTATCTGAGATTAGTTTTACCACTCCTGCTCTTTTTTGGTGGCTATTTGCTTGATATATGTTTTTCCATCCTTTGATTTTTAATAAACTTATGTCTTTGTTTCTAAGGTGTGTCTCTTGTAGACAGCATATTGATGGATCCTGTTTTTTAATCCATTCTGTCACTCTCTGTCTCTTTATGGATGCATTTAGGCCATTTACATTCAGTATAATTATTGATGAGTGTGAGTTTATTGTTGTCATTTCATAGTGCTTCTTTTTGTGGTGCTGATGATTTCTTTGTTCCTCTTACTCTTCTGTGCGAATTCCTTTTGTTTGTGATTTTTTTCATTTCTTTTGTTTTTGTAGGTTTTGTTTTTATGAGACTTTATGCTTTTCTTCTTTATTTGGATAAGGAGGTTCATTAACTTTCTTTGTGGTTACCTTGAAATACCCTTATGTTCCTAGGTTTGAACCAGCCTATTATTACTTGGTATCGCCTTGCCTTCCTCTACATTAGAAAGTTCTATACCTACACCGTGTATTCCGTCTTTTATTGTTCTGACACTGTCATTTGCAGATTAACCTCTTTGGTTCCCTGTTGTAAATCTTTTGGTTTTGAATAGTCCTTGAGAGTTCATTTCCTCCGTTGGTATCTGGCTGGTGCGATCTTGTGTCCTAGATTCAGGCTTTCGTCTGATGTTGTTTGTTCTCAAATTGAAGGACTCCCTTTAATAATTCTTGTAAGTTTGGTTTAGTTTTTACATATTCCCTTAATTTCTGTTTATCTGGAAATGTCCTAATTTCAACATCATATTTGAGCAAGAGTTTTGCAGGATATAATATTCTTGTTTGGCATTTTTTTTCTTTCAAGGTTTTATATATGTCATCCCATTGCCTTCTTGCCTGCATGGTTTTGGCCAAATAATCAGAGCTTAGTCTTATTGTTTCCCCTCTGTATGTGACTTTTCATTTTTCTCAAACTGCTCTCAGGATTCTTTCTTTGTCTTTGGTTTTAGTGAGTGTGATTATGATATGACTTGGTGATTTTCTTTTGGGGTCTATCATATATGGGGTTCATTGAGCTTCTTGGATGGTCAGCTTTTCGTCTTTTGTGATATTAGGGAAGTTTTCTGTCAGCAATTCTTCAGTGATCTTCTCTGTGTTTCCCATTTTCTCCCGTTGTTCTGGAACTCCGATCACCATAAATTTTTGCTTTGAATTGTATCCCATACAATGCTCAGGGTTTCTTCATTTTTTCTTTGTTCTTTTCTCTGATTTTTCCTCAAAGTTGTATTCAGGTATTTGTCTTCAGTTTCACTATTCCTGTTTTCCATTGTTTCAAACTTGTTCCTCAGCCCTTCTACAACACTGTCCATTTCTGAAATCTTGTTGCTTATCTTTTGGATTTCTAATTGTTTTTGTATAATTTCTAGTTGTGAATTTATTTTGGCATTTTGTTCTGGTATTATTTTTCTGAATTCTTCGATTTTTTTTTCTGTGTTTTCCATGAATTTGTCTGCCTTTTCCATGAATTTGTCCTTTTTTCCTCATTTTTGTCTGCTTTTTGCTTCAACTTTTGGATAGCTCTGAATATTAGAGATTTGAATTCTCTATCAGGTAGTTCTAGTGCGTTTTGTTCTTCTGGAAAGTCATCTGGTGTTGTATTTTGGACGCCTACTGGAACTATCCTGTCCTGTTTTTTAATATGTTTTTATATTGTCTGCTGTCTTCGGGACATCCCATAGTTATTTTCTTCATTTACGGATTGCAGATTTGTTTGTTTCATCCTGCTTTCTTTCTTTATTTGGTTATGTCTGAGCAGATGGGCTGTGCATTCTTCGTTGGTTTGCTCATCTGTAGACATGATATTTTTCACCTCCTTGTCCAAAGGACAGGCCCAGTTGCTCAGCTATGGTACAGCAGGGCCAGTCTAGCTGAAGGGAAGGGGCTGGGATGGGTTGTTTGTGGCATGTAGTTAGACCAACAAGATGAGCTGGTGGTCAGTGCAGGGTAGGTTCCAATAGGTCGTGCCTGTGCTTCTTGGGAGTGCAGTGGGTGGAGATGATACACAGCGCCAGGTATTCAGGAGACAGGAAAAGACGGTAAGTAGAAAGAGACAAGAAACCAAGAGATTAACAAAAATAAAAAGGAAAAAAGAAAGAGAAAACAAACAAAAAAACTAAAAAGAAAAAAAAAAAACTCCCTCTGGGATCCCACCAACATGGCTGCGTGCACCCGGGAAGCAGACCAGGGGAGCAGTTCCCCAGCTGAGCAGTGCTTCATAGCCTGTCAAGAAGAAGCAAAGATGGCACACAGAGTCAGGTGTTCTAGAGAAAGGAGGAGGAGGAGGTGAGAGGCAGTGAAGAAACCCAAAGAGGCCGGAAAAAAGCAATACCAGCAACAAAGAAATGGCACTGATAGAAGCCAGCCAGTGTGGGTGGGGCGAATCTGCATGGCATGGAACTGGCATCTCCTGTGCTGCTGGGAAGTGGCAGATCAGCCTGCCAGGAGGCAGCAAATCGGCCCTCCGGGAAGCCGGGAATCAGAATACTGGGAAGCAGTGAATCGGCCCTCTGGCAGCTGGGAATCAGCCCACCGGGAAGTAGTGAATTGGCCCTCTGGGAACCTGGGAACCGACTCCATTGGGAAGCTGTGGATTGGCCAGCCAGGAAGCAGTGAAGGTCAAGCAGGGGGAGGCGGAGTAGGGAGTGGGAAAGCATGTCTCTCTGGTTACCAGGTGCTCTGTCTTCTGCTGGGAGCTCTGTGAATCTGCTTTCTCATACTCCCTGTCTGCCGATCTCTGACAGGAGTCCAAGATGGTGGATCCGTGCTACTTTAGCTGATGGGGGACCTCTGCTCATAACTCTTCTCACTCCCTTTTTGCTGTCAGTTTCTTATTCCATTCGGTGCTTGGTGGAGTTGTTTATCTCTTCATTTGATGGTTAGGGTTACAAGATTGATGTTTGTCTCTGTTTTACTTAGTTTTTCAGGTCTTTGCTGTGGAGGGATGGCATGGTGCTTCTGTCTATAGTGCCATGTTGGCTCCGCCTGGAAACTCCCTTTTCAACTGACTGGCTGCTCACATCAAATCATAAAATGGAGGATGAATATATTAGATCACACAATGGGTGATAATTACATCATTACATAACTGCCAAAGTACATAATTACATGAAAACCCAACTACATCATTACATAACTGCCAAACCACCGAGAATCATGGCCCAGCCAAGCTGACACACAACCTTAACCATCACAATGTTCCTTAGCATCTGTCTTCCTCCTGTGTTTGCCTCTGTGTCTATTCTGGTATTTTTATGACTCAGAAGTGATTAGGTTTAGGATCCTCACTATACTGGTATGATCTCATTAACATAACAAATGAAAACTCTATTTCCAAACAGGATCACATCCACAGGTACAAAGTTCAGGAATTCAACAAATATTTTGGGGGACACAATTAAATCCATAACAGCATATATAGTTTTCCCCTACTCCTTTTTAAAAACAGAAATGGGAACATACTATACATTCTGTTCTGCATTGCACTTTTTTCACCTAATAATGTATCTTGAAGATCATTCCGTAACATCTCTTAATGAATGTTCTAGTCTTTTTCATGGTTGCAGAGAATGGCATTGATAACTATACCCCAACATATTTAATTAGTTCCTTATTGATTAACATTTAGCTAATTAACATTCTAATTCTTTACCATTATAAACAATGCTGTAAATAACACTTTTTGTACATACACAGTTTTGTACGTGTATAATTGCATCCTAGAAGTGAAGTTACTGGGTCACAGAGTGTGGGCATATGTAATTGGATGTTGCAAAACTCCCATCAGAGGGAGCTGAACCTGTTTATACTCCCTCCAGCGATATGAGGTTGCTGGCTTCTATGTATTCCTGCCAGCAGAGCATATTACCAAACTTTCTAATCCTGGCCAGTCTGCTGGATGAAAAATAGATCTTATCCAAGTCTTAATTTGCCATTTGTATTTCCTTGTCTTTGAATTGTGTGTTTTATATCATTTGCCCATTTGGAGGGTGGGATGAAGCACCGATCTTTTGAATTTATTTTTTGGAGCTTATATTTTAAAGGAAATTTACCTCTGTCTGTGATATGAGTTGAAAGTATTTTTTCTAGTTCATTATTTGACTTTGAACTTTCTTATTGTATTTTTTGCATGTTTACTTTTCCACATGTACTTTAGACTCAGTTTGTGTAGTTCCAAAAAAAAACCTGTTATATTTTTATTGTTTTTGCCATGAAGAAAATTTATGCCTTTATATAGTCAAATTTATCTTTTTTTTTCATTTATAGCTTCTAGATTTTGACATATTTAGAGAGGCTATCCCTGCTCAGAGACTATAAAATCCCATGAGTCAGAATCTACTTGACAGCAACTGGTTTGGTTTGTTTTTTTATGCTTCTTGGAGCCCTGGTGACATTTGGGCTGAGGCAGACATCCTGGGGCGTCTGTGTTTGGGATGGGCTGACTGCCTCCAGGCCTCTGTTCCCGAGGCTCCTCTGCCTGGCGTGTCCGCCCCACTCTGCAGACACCTGTGCGAAGTCTCCCCCGGTGGCAGTGTGGCCACGCTGCTGTCATTCCCAACTCAGTGGTGAGCTCTGGAGGGTCTCATTCCAGGTCCCGCAGCCAGGGGGCTTCAGGGGATGCATTCTAGTGCATTCTAGGAGCTCAGTTGCTAACCAAAAGGTTGGCAGTTCATATCTACCAGCCACTCCTTGGAAACCCTATGGGTCAGTTCTACTCTGTCCTGTAAGGTCCCTATCAGTCGGAATCAACTTGATGGCAATGGGTTTGGTTTACAGTTCTTTTAGTTTTTGAATTCAAATCTTTGATCCATTTGATATTTATCCTAGGGTAAGGTGCAAGGTAGAAACCTAACTTCAGTTTATCTCAGACTACTTAATTGTTAAATACCATTTATTACATAATTACTATTTTCCTTATTGATTTGAAATGCCACTTTCACGATATGTACTTTTTTTTTTCTGGACTGTCTATTTTGTTCTGTTGATCTGTCTGTCTGTGTGTCCGTGCCACATTGTTTTAATAATTGTGGCATTATAAATATTGTTTTAACTGTAGGATTAGTCCCCCCTCGTTAGTCTTCCTTTTTAGAATTTTCCAGGGTATTATTGCACACTTATTGTATCATACAAACTTTAGAATGAACTTGTTCAGTTCCAAAAATACCGTTGATCCTTTTTTTTGGGACTGCATTAAATTTTATATTAACCTAGGGAGAACTGACATCTTTATGACGTGTGCCTCCCTATTTAGGAACATGGTGCACCTTTCCATTTGTTCAAGTATGCTTTTATGTCTCTCAGGAGTGTTTAAAAGTTTTCTTCACATAGATCTTGCACATTTCCAGTTAAGTTTATTCCTAGATATTTTACCTTTCTTGTTACTATTGTAAGTTTTTCCTTTACATTATATCTTCTAACTGAATGTTATTTGTGTATGTTAGAGTGATTAGTTTTGTATCCAGCTGAATTATCGAATTCTCCTAGTCTTTCAGTTGATTCTCTCTTGGGTTTTACCGCCTCCTTTTCATTTTTCACACCTCAAATTTCTTTGTATTGTCTTACTGCATTGGCTAGTACTGATGGGGTCTGGAAGGGATCCAATAAATAATTTCCCTCTACATGCTCAAATTCTGAATCAATGGAAACAAAGTAGTAAAGCAGATGGGGGCCAAACTATCATCAGTATTATTGATAAAGACTAGTTATTGGAGAATGTGGCTCATATTTCTCTAGAGGAAGGCTCCCACACTCACCAACGTAAGCACTCCATTGTCTTTAGAGTAGAGCAAATGAAGGAATGTTACTCGACTCCCTCCAAGATGAAGAAAATATCAGCGGTAGAGAAGAAATAGTCCAGCATCTCCTGCAACAAGTATCTACAGAACAAGGAAAAATAATAATGGAAATAGTGGGCATTCTTACCTTTCTCCTGGACTTCATTGATAGCACTTTCATGACATTCAAGATAATACTGGTTTCCTTTTTCCTAGGAAAGACAGAAGTAGCCACCTATTTTCATTTTAATCAAGAATGGTTGTTGAATATCTTATGTCTTATTGTTGTCCATGGGAACCATCATCAGATTTTTCTTCTTAGCTTTTTAATATGATGAATAATAGTAATAAATTTCCTAATATTGAACCATCTTTGCCTCCTGGAATAAATCCCACTTGGAAACAGTGTAGTATTCTTTTAATGTTCTTCTGTATTCTGTTTGTTAATATTTTACTAAGGATTTTTTTACATCCAAGTCTGTAAGTGAGCTATCCCTGTAGTTTTATTTATTTTGTGCAAATTTTATTATGTTTTTAGGTCTGTTTTAGAAAAGAATTGGAAGCTTTCCTTATTTTTCTGTTCTCTCGAAGAATTCAAATAATATTGGAATGACCACTTCTAGAGACGTGCATGTGTGGTATGTATGTTGGGGGAGTCAAGTGTATGTCTTCAACACTTTTTTTCTACTATAAGCATGTAGCTTTTAGATGAAAGTTATACATTATCCACTAGGTTTTCAAAAATCTTACATACTGGTGTCCTCCAGGGCACTCATTATGCTAACATGCCTTCGGGCTTTGTGTTGGGTGCTGGACATCCAGAGATGAACCAGATATTATTCTTACCTTCAAGGAATCATAGTCTAGTGGGGAGATAGCTATGGGAATAAGTAATTTCAGTGTGATATGCTAAGTTATAAGATGAAAGGGAAGAGCAGAAGTGAGTGTATGTATAGTATTTATTGAGGTTATCCTTGTTCCAGGAGGTCTGGGTGTTCAGGTCTTGGCTTGGGAGGCTGTGAGTCAGCTTCCTGCTATCAAATCTTCATCTATACCTCGACTTCCCTTCTTCTTTTCTCTGACAGCCTGGTGGTCACTTCCTCCATGAAACTTTCTCTAATGCTCTGGCAATTGTTAACCACGTCTTCTCTGGGTTCCCTCTGGTCTACCCTGCCCTATGTTGTTAAATGATGTGTTTACAAGTTTGTCTCCCCAACAGATGGGGAGTCCTCTGAGGGTAGAACTTGTCTGATTCATCTCATTCTTTCCAGGGTCCAGTGCAGAGCGTGGCACATGTTAGGCAGAACATGTTTGATGAATTTAATTAAATGATCTCATTTAATGCTCACAATAATTCTACAAGGCAAGCATTATTATTGTCTTAATTACACAGTGAAAAAACAGAGTCTCGAAGTGATTTCTTGCCCAAAGTCACATAATTAATTAATAAAGAAGATACTTGGCTGAAGGCCAAGTCAAACCCAAAGTTAAACTCTTGTTTCATTTATTCACGCCTTTATTCAGCCATCAATACAGAGAATGTGGATCATTCTCACATAAATAATGCAGAACAGCCAGATCTTGGGATAGGGTCTCAGCTCTGCCACTTTCCAGAAGTATGCCCTTGAACAAATTACTTCTCCTTTTGACATATTAGTCTCCTTCTCTGTAAAACGGATATCATAATGCCCCCTCCTCACAGGGCTGTTGTAAGGGTGAAATGAGGCAGCATATGTGCAAGCACCTAGCCCAGAAGAATTCAGATTCAACGAGTATCTACTGTGTACTTACCATATGCCTGGCTCTGGAGACCCGGCCCCAGCCCCAGCTCCTCTGTAATCACACAACCACACCGTGAGTTTATCATTATAATGAGACTTACAAGTGGTGGGAGTGGAGTGGGGAGGTCAAGCCTGGGGTAGCAGCTTTCACACTTTTGTCTCCTGTGTTTGTCTTGTTCCTTTCAGTAGACTATGAGGCACAGCGGCTGAGATACGTTCCCTACAGCTAGGATCCAACCACATTGCCAAGTACCCAGGAGATGCTGGTTGAGCCCATGGCATGGGGAGATTGACTTGTGTTTCTTGAATCTAGTGGGTCACAGAGGACCTCAGAACTCTATGTCCTTTTCAGAGACTTCCTAGTTTGAATTTCTGGTGAGGAGTTTTATAGGGTATTCAGAGAACCATTTTTACCCAAATTTATTCTGGTATTTTTTTCCAGGTTTCTTTTCTCTCAGATTATTCCAGTATTTTACAAGTTTAATTCCTTATAAGTTAAAAACAAGCTCATTACAAAGATTTTAGGAAATAGAGAAAAGGAAAAAACAAATCTCTCAGAACAACCATAAGAATATTTGGTAGTCTTTCTTCATAATGTTTTTCCACATGTATTTTTTGTAGTTAAGATTAAACTTTATATACAAATTGTAACCTATTTTTCTATCAAAAAGTAAGCTTACAAGTATGTACTCATATTGTTATTCTGCATTTATGGGCATTATTTTTAGTGGCTGCATGCTATTCTAACAAGGATGTACCATTATTTACTTAGCCAGTTTTCTATTGCTGGGCATTTGGTTGTTTCTACATTTTTGCCATTTTATACGTTGATGTATTAAGCATCCATGTGCATAAAAGCTCTGCCACATTATGTAATTATTGGACCAGTTGTTAAGATCCTCGGTCCAAACTGCCAGTAAAAAAGCCTGTGGTAGAGAAGGAGAAATGGTAGCTGAGAACAAGTGAAAGAACAGGTTTTCATTCACATGTCTTCCTCAGTGACTCTACAATTCCTCTTGATACCCTGCAAGGGCCTTAAATATTATTGCTTGTTATGAAATGTTTGCTGTACTGTAATAGCAACTGAAATTATTATCTCAAATTGGGACAAGAGAAACAGAGATGGAGAGATAAAGGGAAAGAGGCAGACATAATGTTAAAGGAAGGTACCACTTTGAATTACATCCATAGACCTCGCTGCACTTTTGCAGTTTTCTGCCTTAAAGTCTCTACTAGGCACTTAGGGGGGTTGCATAAATGATGATGGCTCAAAGTCAGGAAAATGAGGCATGAGGACCCAGAGATATGCCAATCACATAGGGTAGAGCAGTGCAAGGTGGAGTCGAGCTGGGCTGGGTTGGGCTGGACAGCAGTCAACAGCTCTGGGGTTGGCCCATCTCATGGATGGACTCTAGGTGGTGCTGTGGCTGCAAAAGTTTTGGGCTGAGGAATTTTGGCAGTGCTGTCAGGAATCTCTGGGAGGGAGAGAGGATGGAGAGATGCAACAGAGGAATAGTGGATTGAAGTGAAGGAGAGAAAGAAAGAGAGAGAAGGAGAAACTGGGTAACAGTGAGAGAAAAGGATAGATGCCCCAGGCAGAAAAAATGAAATAAGCCTAGGATTCATCCATTCATTCATTCACTCATTGATTTATGGAGACCCACCCATTGCCTGTTTCTGTGGTAGACGATGGGGGAAAATGGTGGGCTGAGCAGACATTAATCAATTAACACATGAGTAAATAGTGGCATACTTGAGATGGGCCCTGAAGAAAGGAATGAAGTTCTATGAAGACCTCTGATTAAGGAAGTGACCCAGTTTTGGAGGGAGGAGAGGATTGTCAGAGATGGTTGCTTTGTGAAATCTACTCAAGGTGAGATTTGAAGGTAACTGAGGAATTAATGAGGGGAGAGAGGAAAAAGAGGGGCATTCTGGGCAGAGAGAACAACATATGCAAGGGTCTGTGGTGAGAGGGGAGAGGGCACATTTGAAGGACTGAAAGGAGATCATGGTCAAACCAGACAGAGAGGGAGAGGAGGCTAGAGAGGGGATGGGTCTTGTTCTTATCTACACCAGAGATTTTGGTCTTTATCCTAAGAGCATGAAAAGGGGCTGAAGGTTTTGTACAAGGTAGGGAACATGCTCAGAGTTGTTTTTGGAGATCACTCTGGTTGAAGTGCAGAAATGGATTGATAATGGGCTGAACAAATACAAGGAGACCATGTAGTAACCATCTGAGAGGTGATGTTGCCTCAGCTAGGTAGTAACTGTGGGAGTGGAGAGGGATGGATGAGTCTAAATTACTGAGGAGTAAAGTTGACAAAGAGTCCCTGGCTGGTGCAAATGGTTAAGCTCTTGATTACCACCCAAATGGTTGGTGGTTTGAACCCACCCAGAGGTGTCTTGGAAGACAGGCCTGGCGGTCTGTTTTTGGAAGGTCACAGCCTTGAAAACCGTATGGAGCAGTCTACTCTGTACACAGGGGGTCTCCATGAGTCAGAATCGACATGATTGCCACTAACAACAACAATGAAGCTGACAAAATCTGGTCAGTGTGTAAGGGTGATCCTTTCTGTTAGACGGCTGACATTGGCACCTGGAGTGATATTGGTGCCACGTGATGTGAATGTGAGTCCTGGAAGATGACTAAACATGGGGAATTAGATCATGAGTTTGATTTAGGACACGTCTGTAGGGACTGTCATTTTCTCCTCCTGATGTTCCTACCTTGGCTTATGGAATAGGCACTTCCACTCTTTCAGAAGTATTGGAAAGAGAAGCTTTCCCTTTCTCTGCCTCCTCCCTCATAAAGAAGGAAAGTGACTAATCTGTCAGTGAGACTACAATCAACCAGTGTCACCTTGCTACCTTTTCTTTCTTCTTGGGCTCTGCCTGTCTGCAGGATTGGTATGTTCTGCCTGCTCCCTCTTTCATGTGGAAAACACGTTGGAGTCAAGGCCTGGCCTGCCTTCTAGAGGGTATATGGAGGTGAGACCCTCTTTGCATTCATTATTGTGGCTTAATGGGTGTAGAATTGTGTTTGCCCTGCTGACCTAAATGTCCCCTGGGTGGATCACCCCAAGGACTTGACTCAGGTGAATTTTAGGGAACAGGATTGTGGTCATACATCCAAGCAACATTTCTAACCCAGATTTACCAGTAATAAAGGTGATATTTCTCTATCTATATGTATCTTTCATGTATCTTTCTCCAGTTGGTTCAGAATGACAGGATGTGACTTATTGCCTTAGAGACATCTAGTGCAGATGTCAAATAGGTCTGAAGCTTGGAGAAGAGCTCTGAGCCAGAGAGAAAGGTGAGAGTCACCAGTGAGGAGATCAGAATGGAGGAGAAGAAAAGGGGCCCTTAGACTGAGCCTTCAGGAACTCAGCATTGAAGGCTGTGTAGAGGAGGCTCATCTTGCCAAGGAGACAGAACAGAAAGAGTGGCAGGAAAGTCGGGAGAAAGTAGTGTCCTCGAAGCCTGAAGAAGAGGATGTTTCAAGAAGGAGGGAGTGGCCAACAGGGGCACATGTCTTTGATTAAATGACAAGGAGGCTATTGGTGACCTTAGCAAGCCATGTTTTGGGAGGGAAATGGGGACCGCAAGTGGATGAAGAAAGAGTGGGGGATGGACCAGGGGTAGCCAGTGTAGACAACTCTTTTGAGGCATTTGTGTGAGGTGTAGAGCTGTCATTTTTTTTCCTAGTAACTACATTGCCTCCCTATGTTCAGGAAATTCCCACCTATGAATCTTGTGGAGAAGCAGAGCCTGCCTCCCACTATAGATTATGAAGGTGCCAGTTACTTGTCTCCCCATCTTTGAGCTAGGATGTCAGCACAGGACAAGGTGTGCCAATCCTAAGCATCACCCCAGACTTGGAAACAGTAGCTAGTGACGCGCAAGAAGAGGAACCTAGAGCAATGTTTTCTGAGAGCAATGGTGGTTGCAAAAGGAAGAGTTTCTGGGCTAGCAGGCGCAGCAGGGCTGGGGAGAGTGTTGTGAGTGAGGCTTGTGTGGCACCAAACAAAGGGCAGTAGTGGTGGTGGTCGTCATAGCAGCCGATCTAAGCTAGTTTGCCCCTTCTCTTTGCAATTCTGTAAGCTAAACAAATACAATTTTTTAAAATTTATGCATTTTAAACTATCACTCATCTGACAGTTTGTTGTACTGTGGTGTCTTGCATGTTGCTATAATGCTGGAAGCTATGCCACTGATATTTCAAATACCAGCAGGGTCACCCATGATGGACAGATTTCAGCAGAGCTTCCAAACTAAGACAGGCTAGGAAGAAAGGCCTGATGGCCTACTTCTGAAAATTAGCCAATGAAAACGTTATGAATCATAATAGAACATTATCCAACTCACTTGCTTTGGATGTGTCACCAGGAAGGGTCAGTTGCTGGAGAAGGACATCTTGTTTGGTGACGTAGAGGGCCAGGGAGGGCAAGGGAGACCGTTGATGAGATAAATCAGCACAATAGCTGCAACGATGGACTCAAACATGCCAGCGATTGTGAAGATGACCCAGAATTGGGGAATGTTTTGTTCTGTTGTATATAAGATTGCCATGAGTTGACTTGATGCAACTATCTATCTCAATTTTAAAATAAATTTTATTGAGATATAGTTCAATGAGTTTTGAAAAATATATATATACCTGTGAGGCCACTGCCCTAATTAAGATACAGCGCCCTTCCATCACCCCAGAAAGTTTCCTTATGCGCACTGTGGTCAAACGGCTCTTCTCATGGAAATCACCAGAACACAAACTCTTTTGTGTCCTCTGCTGTGTCATGTCCACTAACTTCCCATTGGCCAAATTAAGCCACCTTGCCCGGCCTCAGGGAGCCAGCTATTTGTTTCTGTAACTGCAGAGGAGTTTTGCCTGTTCTAGAATTTTATGTAAATTCCATTAATTTTTTTGTGTCTGGCTTCTCTCCCTTAGCGTAATGTTTTGGAGATTCATCCATGTTGTTGTGTGTTTATCAATAGTTCATTACTTTTTGCTGTTTTGAACTATTCCATTCTATTAATATACTGTAATATGTGTATGTATTCACCTGTTAATGCATATCAAAATTGTTTCCAGTGTTTGACTATTATTGATAAGGCTGCTATGAACATCTGTGTACAAGTCTTTTTGCAGACATATATGTTTCAATGTCCTTTTAACCCGTTTCATTTTTGCTTAAGTCAGCAAGAGTTGGCTTCTGTTACTTGTAGCTAAATAATCAGAAGGGAGAAGAGAAATTAGCTAGCAGCTAGAAGGGGATTTTGAGTCAAGGAAAGGATTTTATGTTTAAGATGTAAAAGACTTGGACATGTTTAAATATTGATGCTCATGATCTCGCTGAGAGGAAATTGTTGAGAGAAGAGAAAATTGACCATGTGAATTTCTGCAAAGGTGGGAGGGGAGAGGCTCTGAAAACCACGTGGCTTTGGTTGGGAGTGGGAGAATAGAAAGAGCCTCAAGTGGAGGAAGGGGGAATAAGGAGAGGGTGGGCATAGGTATGGCAGCAGGAAGTTGAGGGAGGTCTCATTTGAGGGCTTCAACTTTTACTACGAAGTAGGAGGAAAGGTATGCACTGAGAGTGAGAGGAGATAGGGCGTCAGAGGATTGGAGAAGGGGGCAATAGATGAAACGGTCATTGCAAGGGAGTGAGAGAGCAGTGATCGCAAAAATAAAGACGAAATGCCAGGCAGCACTGAGAGCCCAGCTGAGGTTAATGACTACAACATTAGGGTAATAACAGCCAACCCCACTGCTGATACCCCATGCCCCCTGCAGTGCTTAGGTGCTCAGACTCAAGCTTGAAGAAGGGAATGAGTGAATGGAAGATTTTTTGAGAAGCTAGGTGTCTGCACAAAAAATCTTTGCACTACTCCCAAGATCTAACACAGTGCCTTGCATATGGAAAGTTAATTATTGATTGAATGAATGAACGAGTTTAGAGGCATGAAAAATTAGAACTGGTGGGACCCTTATACTGGTCTTGTACAACCTTCTCATTGTATAAATGGGAAAAGCAGAAGTACAGAAAGGGGAAGGGACTTGATCAAGGTCACACAGCAAACTTGTGTTGGGGATGAGATCTGACCTCAGGTCTGTCTGATCTCAAGTTCAGTACTCTTTCCATGACTACTTCAATCACTGTTTATTCAATGAACAAAGGTCTGCATTCAAATCCTGTCTCTACCACTGGCTCGCTGCTCAACTTAGGGCAAGTCACTTAAATTCTTGAAAGCATTATTTCCTCCATTTTGTAAGTGTGGAAACTGAATCTCAGAGAGGTTAAACAAGAAGCCAGAGACTACGCAGCTGGGTGAAGGTAGAGCAGAGATTTCACTCATTTAGTCAATATTTATTGGGTACTGGGATAGACTGGAGTTCCTGGGTTGACAAACGGTTGCATGCATGGCTGCTAACGGAAACGTTGGCTGTTCAAACCCACCCAGAGGCACCTTGGAAGAAATCTGCTTCTGAAAGGTCACAGCCATTGAAAACTCTGTGGAGCATAGTTCTACTCTACACATATGGGGTCACCATGAGTCAGAATCAACTCGATTGTGGTTTGTTTTTGGTTGGGATAGGTTAAAGGATTGGTCCCAATTCTTCACTTTATTGCAGTAGGATTATACATCTACACTCTTTACTGAGTACTTTTGTAGTGCTTTCCCACAGTGAGGGGAGACTACTGCCTCCTCCAACTGACATTGGGTTTGGCCATGTGACTTGATTAGGCCAATGGAAAGGTAGTGGACATGACACAAGCAAAGGACATAAAAGAGCTTGTGTTCTGGTTATTGTCACAAGAAGAGCATGCTCTAGATAGCTGCTGCCCCTTCAGCCTGTCCCAGAATGAACACATATGAAACAGACCTGAACCCAACCAACATGCAGTATGGAGCCCACTCAGCTGACCTCTAACCTGAAATACAGTCACCCGGCTGAGCCCAGACTGGCACAGCCAAGCTGAAGTTGTCTTGCAGTCCCATGAGCAGGAGAATAAATACCTGTTATTCAAACCACTAAGGAGTCCTGGAGGCACAACAGTTAAGTGCTCAGCTACTAACTGAAAGATTGATGGTTTGAACCCACCAAATGACTCTGCTGGAGAAAGACCTGGTGATCTGTTCTCATGAAGATTACAGCCTAAAAAACCCTATAGGGGCAGTTCTACTCTGTTACATAGGGTCACTGTGAATCAAAAATCAACTCAATGGCACCTAACAACAGCATTCTAAGCCACTAAGTTTGGGTGGTTTGTTCTGCAGTATTACTGTGGCAGTAACTGACTGATAGGAGCCCTAGTGGCACAGTGGTTAAGAGCTCAGCTGCTAACCAAAATGTTGGCAGTTCGAATCCACCAGCAGCTCCTTGGAAACCCTATGGGTCAGTTCAACTCTGTCCTGTAGGGTCGCTATGAGTTGAAATCCACTCGATGGCAATGGGTTTAACTGAGTGATACAAGCCAGGCCCTGTGCTAAGTGCAGACTTGGCTTACAAAGATGAATCAGACTATTCTCAGGAGCTCACAGTTTCATGGAGGTGGGGATAGCGTGACTCAAGATCATTTTTTAAATCAAGTCCTAATATCTAAAATTCGTATCTAAATCAAAGAAGCAAATACAAATTTGCTGAATGCTTCTTTTAAGAACAGCCATAGACTATCCTTGAAAGATGAAGCCAACACATTAGAAAAACACTTGCTGAATCTCTGAGTGTACAAATGTTAGAATCTAATTCTTGATAACGAGAGGCACCCAAGCTGGGAAGCACCGTTAATGAATGTTGCCATCAAACAGCACGTTTAATGGGCTCAGAGACAAACATTAGCAACTGGTTCAATGAATGAGGTTAACTTGACTCTTTACCCTAGAGTTGTAGGAAAACATGGATGTTAATTGTTCGACCATTTTTTTGGTCTTTTTAATTGTTTTGCTGAATGCATAACGATAATGCCTTTGAAAACTTGTTTCCAAAGTGCTTGAAAACAGTTTTTAACCAAACATGAGTTTTTGGTGAGGGATGTATCCACTGGACAAATACGTGGCTGTGTGTGGGGGACAGATTGAGATGGGGAGCACCTGTGTCCAGAGGTCACTCACAGAGAACACCTCACCCTGGGGGCGGGGGGCTGCCTGTCTATGTTAAGGGTATCTTTAATAGGGTAGCCCAAATGATAGATTTTATTAAAATATAAAAATAGTGGCTTTACTATAAATCTCTTAAAGTAAGGTTGTAATGAGATCAGACGTGACTTTGAAAGCACATTTGCTCTTTAGCGAGATCAGAAGAAAATGCTTGTCAAAGTTTTCAATCTTTTTGTTGTTGCTGTTGTTAGGTGCCGTCGAGTCAGCTCCTACTCATAGCAATCCCATGCACAACAGAACGAAACACTGCCCCGTCCTGTGCCACCCTCACAACTGTTGCTGCGTTTGAACTCACTGTTGCAGCCGCTGTGTCAATCCATATTCTGAGTGCCTTCCAATCCGAGGGGCTCATCTTCCAGCACTGTATTAGACAATGTTCCACTGCTATTCATAAGGTTTCACTAGTCAAGTTTTTCAGAAGTAGATTGCCAGGTCCTTCTTCCTAATCTGTCTTAGTCTGGAAGCTCCGCTGCAACCTGTCCATCATGCGTGACCCTGCTGGTGTTTGAAATACCGGTGGCATAGCTTCCAGCATCACAGCAACACGCAAGCCACCACAGTACAACAAACTGACAGACGAGTGCTGGTTTCAATCTTAGGGTCAAGTTATTTTTTTATTGCTCCCCTGATGACTTGAAGAAGTGGTGTTCTAGGGTGGAAGGAACCTGAGCCTCTCTTTCCTCTGAAAGAAGGTGTCAAAGAAGAGGACGGGGCTGAGGATGTGAGAGGGAGGGGACAACTAGTGGATCAAGGTCTTGGAGGCGGGGAGGGAGTTGGGGGTCCCAAGTACAGGTGGAGGGGCCAGTCTTGAAAAGTAAGAGGGATCCTCCATTCACTGAGAGTGGGGATGACCACGTGAAAGTAGTCCGTTTGTCTGATGTATATGGGGATGGGACAGGGCAGAGAGTGGAGGAAGGTCAAACCAAAGGCCTCGATGAAATAGGAGGCAAAGATCTTCCTTTGTGAGTAAGGGTGATGGAGCTGGGAAAGAACCATAGGGGAGTGACAGCAGAATGAAAGAGGGGTGGCCAGGGACTAGGGTCTGACAGAGGCATGGGGGTGACTGGGTGGTGGTAGGCAGAGGCCTCCTGATGAGGCTAAGCAAATTTTAAGTTCCTACCTGCTCAGTAATGTGGTTTTATCTTTCCAGAATGCTTATTTTTCATGATTCATGCCTGTGGTGCCTCCTCCAGGAAGTCTTCGTGGATTGTACCCCCATACATGCACTCTACTTCCCCAGGCTGGCTTGGGCCACCCCCTGGGTGCTCCTGACACCCTCTGGGTTTCCTTCTGCCATAGTACTCTCCCCAGTGTTTGCAGGTGCCCTTCAACTTTGTATTGTCAGTCCATCCAGGACTCAGATAGGGGCTGGCCCCAGGCCCTGATAGTCTGGTAGGGGAGGCAGACACAGCACGTCCCCCTCTGCCTCTCACTGGGCACGAGTCTGCCTCAGTCAGACCTGGGCTAAACGAGGGATATAGAATGAGTCTGTTTTTGCCTCTTTCCCCGCCCCTCCATCCTACTGCCCCCACCCCTGCCCTCCCTGCCCCGTCCCCACCCTCGCTGCCCCCACTTCCACCGCCCAGTGGCTGTGTCTGCTCCTTCTCTTCTCATTGCAACTTTTCCTTTGGCCCTCAGACTCCGAGCGTTCCCTTCACTCCTGGCCCTTCCTACAAGTGGCCTATGCGCCTCCTCCCTTGGGAGCCTGTCCTCTCCCTCAGGGACATAGTTTTCCCACCTGTAAAAGAAGGATGATAACGAATCCTGTTTCAGGCTGTTGGGGAGATTAAAATGAGGTGACCCAAATGAAGCACTTAGCACAGAGCAGCCTGGCACAATGAACAGAGGCTCCAGGCACCTCCCATCTGCCCCTTATCAAGGCTCTGCTGTTCCCCTCAGACACTAACCTGCAAGCCAGTTTCCCTCTCTGGGACTCAGTTTTCCCATCTGTACATCACCATCATCTACGTAATTACTTAGGCCCCATTAGCTTGTGAACAAGGGCCTTGGGTGGCGCAAACAGTTTGTGCTCGACTATTAACCTAAAGGTTGTCAGTTTGAACCCACCCAGTGGTGCAGCACAAGAAAGGCCTAGTGCTCTGCTTTCATAAAGATGACAGTCAAGAAAATCCTATGGAGCTCAGTTTTACTTTGTAACAAATGGGGTTTCCATGAGTTGCTACTCAATAGCAATGGGTTTGGTTTTTTGGTTTTTAACCTGTGAACTCCTTAAGGTCAGGCCTGTGTCTGAACCCACAACATCTCTAGTCTTCGCCCCAGGGCTGAGCACGTAGATGGACTTCCTCAGTGCTAGTTCATGGCTATTATTATTGGCTTTGTAATAGTTTCTGTCACCATCACCCAGAACCATGCCCTAATAGTGCAAGGGTGGGTGGTACAGTCCATGGTTAAGAAACTTTGGTCATCCCCACACATGGCACCAGAAAAATCAAAGTCCTTTACTTCAGATTTCAATCATATCCTGAGGAGCATGTCCTATTTATCTCTGGGTCCTGAGGGCCCAGCAAGGGACTGACACAGAGCAAGTATCTGAGATCTGGCCAATGGGTCGGTCCCTGCTTGTGGCCTGGGGGCCAGGCCTTCAATTTGCCTGTCATTATACACATCTCATTGAGACCTATGACCCTAAATCCATCACGTATGGAACTTTTCAACATTCGTACCCCAAATAATTTTTGAGAACTGGCTTGGAGCCAAACAGTAGAGATGGACAGTGAATGTAAAGAGAAAGTGAGCCACAGGAGCTTACATTCTAGTGGTGGTGGTGAGGGGGAGACCTGAGGCAGGTAATGACTAGTGACATGAAGAAGACTAATGCAGGATAAGGAATAGAGAGTTGTGGAGCAATGTTTTATAGAGGTTGACCAGGAAAGGCCCCTTCGGGAAGGTGATATTTAAGCAGAGATGTGAAGAATGTGAGGGGAAGTCAGCAAATACCTAAGGGAAGAATATTCTGGACAGAAGGAAGAGCAAGTGCAAAGTCCTAACACTGGAAGATGCCAGGGATGTTTGTTCAAGGGATGATATGGAGACCAATATGGTGGGTGTACAGTAAGCAAGAAGAGGCAGAGGATGAGGCTGAAGAGGCAGCTGGATCAGGGAGGCTCTGGTAGGCCCTGGTAGGAAATGGTGACTTTATTCTAAGTATGATGGGAAACCACCAGGGTTCTGAGCAGGGAAATGACATGATTAATTTACATTTATAAGGATCATGTGACCATGTAAAGTGTAGGCTGGGGTTGGTGGCAACAGTGGCAACAGGGAAACTGGTTGGGAAGCTGGAGAGATGACAGTGGGTTGGCCCAGGGTGATAGCAGTGGGGATGAGAAGTGATCCATTTCTGGATCTAGGGGATGGGAAAGAGTAATCAAAATCAACTACACATTGTCTGGTCCAAGAGATAATTTACTGAGGTGGGGATGCTTGGGGAGGAGAAAATTTGGCAGCAGAAATGTTCACTTGGGGATGCTTTCCAACACCAGAGTGCAGGGGTCCCAGTAGCAGCGGGATGTCAGGGGCTGGGCTGGAATGTAGATTAAGGGCTCATCAGCAGAGTATTTAGAGCCATAGACTGAACAAGGTCACCAAGGAGTGAGTGTGGACCTAGAAGAGGCCCAGGTCCTAGGGTGCCATTTTAAAAAAATCTGGCTACCTGTTACAGAGGCCAGGTAGAGCAGTGTGATGGGGGTAATAGGAGGGGGAAGATTCAGTCTGGGGAGGGTTCTCTAAAGTTTGAAGTTGAGCTGGGTGCTAGGGTGGGTAAGATCTGGATAGGGCAGAGTTTTATGTTCCAAATGGTAGGGGCTGGGGTGAGGCCAGTCTCTGGTTTAGGGTTGATGAAAAAGCACAGATTTGGAGTCTTAATTCTTATCCTTGCAGCCACTTCCTAGCTGTGAGGTCTGGGGAAATATCCTTCAACTCTCAAAACCTCAGTGTCCTTGGCTACAAAACAGGGTCAATAGTACTGGCTTCTTCGGGTCATTGACAGAGTATGAGAGAGTTTATACAATGCCCTGCATGGGAACATGAGGAAAACTAGGACTCTAGGATTAAAAAAAAAAAAAAGAGTTGCCATTGAGCTGATTACAACTCATGGTGACCTCCATGTGTGTCAGAGTACAACTGTGCTCCATCAGGTTTTCAATGGCTAATTTTTCAGATGTAGATCCAGGTCCGGGCTTTTCTTCCAAGGTGACTTTTGGTGGGCTTGAACCTCCAAACTTTCAGCTAACAGCTGAGCGCATTAGCCATTTGTACCACCCAGTGACTCCAAGGCTCTAAGATTGTGGGCATTAATGGATGTCTGATATCGGCCTTTTATATGTGACATGTGAGACTGATTATTTATAAGGTAAGTTTATGAATTGAGATCTTACTTCAAGGCAAAGAGAAGTCATACATAGGGGTCGATAGTCTTTTATGGTGAATCCTTTAATCAAAAGTGCACCATGTGGTGGTAGCTGCCGAATGTGGATTTGGTCCTCTCTGGATCCCAGAATCTGGACTCTAGTGGTCTACCCCAGTTCAGATATATCCACATAAAAAAATCTGCAGGATTCAAACAAACAAACAAACTTGGTCTTTCATTTTGGGAGTGTTTGGGCCATATCCTGGAATAAAACTTATATGCCGCTTACTGACCTTGAGTATTTTCCAATTGAATTTAGAGACCATCTCACGAATAGATTTGATGCATTGAACACTAATGACTGAGTTGTGGAAGGACATCATACGTGAAGAAAGCAAAAGGTCATTAAAAAGACAGGAAAGAAAGAAAAGACCAAAATGGATGGCAGAAGGGACTCTGAAACTTGCTCTTGAACATAGAGCAGCTAAAGTGGAAGGAAGAAATGATGAAGTAAAAGAGCTGAACAGAGGATTCCAAAGGGTAGCTCGAGAAGACAAACAAAAGTATTACAATGAAATGTGCAAAGACCTGGAGTTAGAAAACCAAAAGGGAAGAACATGCTCGACATTTCTCAAGCTGAAAGTACTGAAGAAAAAATTCAAGTCTCTAGTTGCAGCATTGAAGCATTCTATTGGCAAAATATTGAATGATGCAAGAAGCATCAAAAGAAGATGGAAAGAATACACAGAGTCACTGTACCAAAAAGAATTGGTTGATGTTCAACCATTTCAGGAGGTAGCATATGATCAAAAACCGATGGTACTGAAGGAAGAAGTTCAAGCTGCACTGAAGGCATTATCACAAAACAAGGCTCCAGGAATTGACAGACTACCAATCGAGAGGTTTCAACAAACAGATGCAGTGCTGGAGGTGCTCACTCATCTCTGCCAAGAAATTTGGAAGACAGCTACCTATCAAATTCACTGGAAGACATCCATATTTGTGCCCATTCCAAAGAAAGGTGATCCATCAGAATGTGGAAATTATTGAATAATATCATTAATATCACACAGAAATAAATTTTTGCTAAAGATAACTCAAAAACGGTTGCAGGAGTACATCGACAGGGAAGTGCCAGAAATCCAGGCCAGATTTAGAAGAGAATTGTGTAACAAAGGACATCATTGCTGATATCAGATGGATCTTGGCTGGGAACAGAGAATACTAGAAAGATGTTTACCTGTGTTTTATTGACTATGCAAAGGCATTTGACTGTGTGGATCATAACAATTATGGATAACACTGCAAATAATGGGAATTCCAGAACACTTAATTGTGCTCATGAGGAACCTGTACATAGACCAAGAGGCATGCATGATTTAAAATCAGGGAAGGTGTGCTTCAGGGTTGTATCTTTCACCATACTCATTCAATCTGTATGCTGAGCAAATAAATCTGAGAAGCTGGACTATATGAAGAAGAACACAGCATCAGGATTGGAGGAAGATTCATTAACAAACCTGCAATATGCAGATGATACAACCTTGCTTGCTGAAAGCAAAGAGGACTTGAAGCACTTCCTGATGAAAATCAAAGACTATAGCCTTCAGTATGGATTATACGTCAACATAAAGAAAACAAACATCTTCACAACTGTACCAATAAACAACATCATGATAAATGGAGAAAAATATTGAAGTTGTCAAGGATTTCATTTTACCTGGATCCACAATCAATGCCCATGGGAGCAACAGTCAAGAAATCAAACGACATATTGCATTAGGTAAATCTGCCGCAAAGGGCCTCTTGAAAGTGTTAAAAAGCCAAGATATCACTTGAGGACTAAGGTGCGCCTGACCCAAACCATGGTGTTTTCAATCACCTCATATACATGTGAAAGCTGGACAATGAATAAGGAAGACCGAAGAAGAAGAATTGATGCCTTTGAATTGTGGTGTTGGTGAAGAATATTGAATATACCATGGACTGCCAGAAGAATGAACAAATCTGTTTTGGAAAAAGTACATCCAGAATGCTCCTTAGAAGAGAGAATGGTGAAATTTCATCTCATGTACTTTGGACATGTTATTGGGAAAGACCAGTCCCTGGAGAAGGACATCATGCTTGGTAAAGTAGAGGGTCAGTGAAAAAGAGGAAGACCGTCAACGAGATGGACTGACACAGTGGCTGCAACGATGGGCTCAAGCATGGCAACAATTGTGAGGATGGCACAGGAACAGGCAGTGTTTTGTTCTGTCGTATATGGGGTTGTTATGAGTCAGAAGTGACTCGACGGCACCCAACAACAGCAGCAATGTAGTTAACACGGTCATATCTAATGGTTCTGAAATCCACATCAGTGAATTCTGAGATGGATCTTCTGTGCCCTGTTACAAATGAATTAGTAAGAACTATTACCCAGTGTGTCCAAGGGCAGAATCCCAGGGATACTCTGGTTTGGATTCATATTTTCCCTGCCCTGCCTGATACTGCTTGTGTGGCCCACCTCACTGGCCTGTTGTCCAAATGTAACCTGCTGTTGATCCAGTTGGACTCCATGGAGTAAAAAGAGGAAACTACATTTTTTTTTTTTTTTTTTTTTAAATAATATCTTCCTTCAACTGGCTGTATGGCAGATCCCTTTCCCACCCTGGAGGACCTCTTGTGTAGATCCAATAGCTTTCCCCGTCAGTATCTCATAGGAGAAGAACCACCTTTTCATATATTAAAAACTTTCATCTGATCAAAATTGATCTAAATTTCTCATCAAATTCAAAATTACTACTTTTCCCTTTGTCTTATAAATGAGCCAAAGATGGTCTCTGTTTATTGGCCCCCAGGTTGTTCATTTCTTCATAGCAAGCTGGGACCTATCAGCCCCAAAAGTCTGCTGGGGCCAAATTAAAATTTTTACACATCCAGTTGTTTTAAAAAAAGTCCAAATAAGCATATTTTTAGCCGTTTAGAGACTGCCTGCTTTACGTACCCTGTAAGACTGCACCTAATATCTTTTAGCCAGAGATAAGATAAACCCAGGCATTATAAAGACCCCAAGCTGCTGCTGCCCTTTGGAGCTCTCTGACCTAGAGACTCCCACCTTGCTGCTGAGGAACTGCGCCTAGATATGTAAGCCCCCTTTCCACTTCCTCTCTCCCCCAGGAGTTCCCTTGCCCTCTTCCCTTGCCTAATACTGCTTGCCTTTGGAGAGTCTCCTGCAAGATACTACCCCTACATGCAGTACCTGTTAATGAGTTGGTTCCAATAAATAGCTTGTTGGGCAACATGGCCATCTCGTGGTCATAGCTCTCAAACCGACTATACTCGCAGCTCAGGATAAACCCTATGACCTCTTCCCCTCACTGGAGGCTGCTTCTGTGAAAAAATTGCCTAGCCATGCCACCATATAATTCGTATGAAAAAAAAAGAGGTTATCAGTGCCCTCTCTGTAACAGATGTCAAATGCTGGTTCTTTCTCTGGTTTGTGGCTTACATGTTTTTTTTTTTCAGAGACCTTCCCCACATGAGGAAACCCTGGTGGTGCAGTGGTTAAGAGCTACAGCCGCTAACCAAAAGGTCGGCAATTCGAATCCACCAGCTGCTCGTTGGAAACCTTATGGGGCAGTTCTACTGTCCTATAGGGTTGCTATGAGTTGGAATCGACTCGATGGCAATGGATTTTTTGGGGGGATTGCCCAACACTGGGCTCTTCCCTGGCTGGCAAAGCCCTCCCTGCCTGACTGGAATCTCCCAGTTCCCCCACAGCTCCTGCTCTGACAGTCCATTCCTCAATGCCTCGCCTTCCTTGGGATCCACTGGCCTCAGTCTTACCCATGGGTTGGCTGTAGGGGGTGGCACATGGGGTGCCAAACCAGTTTCACTATCCCTCAGCACTTCCTGCATGGGTGGTCTGGCTCCCTTCTTCCAAATGGGGACACACTGTCTTCAGCTTTGGAGCCTCAGCTGAAACTCCCAGACACCAGGAAAAGTTTCATGTAACATATTGTTATATAAGACATTAGTTCCTTCACCTCAAATGTTCAGCTTTTATCTGAAGTATAGAAGAGTGGTTAAGAGTGCAGGTTCTGGAGTTTGACATTAACTAAGTGACCCACAGATAATCTAACCTGTTGGAACCTTGGTTTCCTCACCTGCAAAGCAGGGGAAATGGTCTTCACTCTCAAGGATGTTGTGAAGATGGAATTGTTCTTTACGTGTTACATGGCATATAGTAAGTCCTCAATAAATGGAAGCAATTTTTTGTGCATTTCTGGGGCGTTCTCAGTCCCCCCACCACAGCCCAGACTAGTTATCAGTTCTTGTTACTCCAGAGATGGCTCCTACTGTTTGCTTGGCCCACAGGTCTCTCTTTTGATAATGATGATAACACTATATCTTGAGTATCATTATCTTATTTACACCTCACAACAATCCTGCAGGATAGATATTATTATCGTTCCCATTTACAGATAATAGAACTGAGGCTCAGAGAGGCTGAGCCACTTGCACAGGGTCAAAAAGCTTGTAAATAGTAGAACTGGGATTTGGCACCAGACCTGTCTGACACCAAAGCCTGGGCTACCACTCATTTTACCTCTACCTGCTTGCTCTTTGTCCTGTCTCTTTGTTCCCTCTGCCAAGAGTAACTCTTCTGTGCTCTGTGGACGTAATAGGGCATCCCTTTGGATAAAGTCACTTCCTTGTAGTGCACCCTGGAAATGAATCCCCCACCGCCCATAGAATGACACTTCCTGTGTCACATAATGATGACTCCCCATAGCAGCTGCTTGGAGGCAACATTGCCTCAATCCACTTCCTGTCCACTATTACTTAAATTATATAAAGTCGCATTTTTATGAAAAGTTTCCAGTTAGCACTAATTCAGCATCTACATTGTGTCCAACACTGTATTTACCATGATGGGGAAGGTGTTATCTGATCTTAAGCCTGCAATCTATTTTGAGAGATAAGACATGTAAAAAAACTTGCCTAGCAATGACTGGTAAATAACGGTGAAGGGATACAGGGAGTTAGTACTACAGGAACTCAAAGGAGAGAGCAGTCTGGGGGCTAGATGGGTGGGGAGAGATGACGATCTGGAAGAGAAATTCACAGAAGGCTTCCTAGAGAATCTGAAACTGGTGCTGAGCCTTGAAGTCCAGGTAGAATATTATTATTATTTTGTTTGTATTTTATCATATTGGAAATATACTTAACAAAACAAATACCATCTTAACAATCTCCACATGTACAATTCAGTGACATTGATTACATTCTTCAAGTTATGCAACCCATCTTGCTATCCTTTTCCAAATCATTCCACCACTGTTAACATAAACTCAATGCCCCCTGAGCAAAACTCCCCCTTCCCCCATCCCTCCTACCCCTGGTAACAACTAATAATCTTTGGTTTCTTTATTTCATATAAGTGAGATCATATAGTATTTATCCTTTTGCAACTGACTTATTTCACTCAGCATGGTGTTTCATCCATGTTGTTGGATGCATCAGGACTTCATTTCTCTTTATGACTATGTAGTATTCCATTGTATGTATGTACCACATTTTGTTTATCCATTCATCTGTTGATGGACATTTTGCTTGTTTCCATCTTTAGACTACTGTGAAAAGTGTTGCAGTGAACATTGGTGTACAGGTTTCTGTTTATGTTCCTGCCCTCACTTCTTCTGGGTCTATACCTAGGATTGGGATTGCTGGGTCATACGGTAGTTCTGTGTTCAACTTTTTGAGGAACTGCCGGACTGTTTTCCACAGTAGCTGTACCATTTTACGTTCCCACCAGCAATGAATGGGGGTTCCAGTTTCTCCACAACCTCGCCAACATCTGTTGTTTTCTGGTTTTTAAAAAATTTTATTACCATTCTAATGGGGGTGAGCTGTATCTCATTGTGGTTTTGATTTGCATCTCTCTAATGGCTGATGAAGTTGACCATTTTTTCACGTGCTTGTTGGCTATCTGAATAGCCTTTTTGGTGAACTGTCTGTTCAAGTCCTTTGCCATTTTTTTATTGGGTTGGGTCTTTTTGTTGTTAAGTTGTAGAAGTTTTTGACATATATTGGATATTAGACACTTACTGGATATATAGTTTCTGAAAATTTTCTTCCAATCTATAGGTTGTCTTTTCACCAGGTAGAATTTTGACAGGTGAAGGTGAGAAAGACTGTTTGGTGAGTTCGCAGCAAAGAGCAAGCAGGGGCCCAGAAAGACAGGAACCCAGCATGGGTGCAGGGATGCATTCTTCCAAAGGAGCCTCACTTTTCAGCCATAAGCCTTTTTGCTCCCTACTTGGGGATTTTTATTACCCCATCCATCTGTTTGCAGTCAGCCTCAGGTTTGCTTTGAAATTCAAAAGCTGAAAGGGAAGTGTTATATTGGAGCCAGAGCAGTGGGCTGGGCAGCCGTGTCTGAGAAGGAAGGAGTGGCCCCATGGAGCATAAACCACCGCAGGCAAAGCACCTTTCCTTGTTGGCCCAAGTCCCTGTGAAGTATGGGCCCAGGAGTGCTAAAAAAGGTGGTGGATGATTAGCCAGGGGAGCACCTTCTAACATGGATCTGAGCTGGCCACCCTTACTTATCACCACCAGCAGGCAGCTGGCAAGGGTGCTGCGGCCAAATGTGAAGACTCCGAGGTCCTGTAGTGGGTGCTTTGTGCCTGGTCCAGCTCTGCCAGGCCTTGTGTTTGTTTCTCTTTCCTGCTCTGGCAGACTGTGAGAGTTGGCTCAGCCCTTGATGCCTTCTGGATTCCCTGGCCCAGCTACCAACCCCTGCATTCCTTATGAGCCTCAGTATCCCAGACAGACAAGATTTTTTTCCATCCTTGCAAATAAAATAGGCTTTCGGTTGCAGTCATAGATTGAATCCAAGATCCACAGTCTGGACTTCCAAGTCCTGCTCCAGATTCCCTACCTTTGTTCAGCCTCATGTCCCCTAAGACTACCTCATGGGTAACAGCCTTTGCTCGGCCCCAGATGTCTCCTGTCCTACATCTCTCCATGCCCTCCTTCCCTGTCATTCATATAGCCACCCATAGGTCCATAACCTGCCTCTTTGGGAAGTCCTCCTCATTGGTTCCCTCTTACCCATCCTGTCCACACTACACTCCCATGGTTGTTTTTCCTGCCTCCCGTTTCAGACACACCCTGAGCTTGCTCTCTGTGCCATAACAAACCACTTACCCCGGGTGTGCCTTTGGGCCTCTGTTTAAATATAGACTCTGTTCGAATGTGTTTGGAAAGCTTCTAACATGGATACGAAGCTTTTAACCGTGTCCTGGGAAAGTCAAATGGCCCTTTGAAAGTAGTCTCTCTGTCCAGAGGGTCAAACTGCTGGGGTAGACACTGCTAAGAAGGAGCTAGTTGGTGAGCTTTACCATTTGATGTGGAGAGGCCGAGAGACCAAGGGCCAGAGAGAGGCCTGCCTGCAAGCATGGCTGAGAAGAGGCTGTCCCGATTGAAGAACTGTATCCTGAACTGGATCCTTCCCTAATAAACCCCATAACTACAAGTACAGTTTGTGAGTTCTGTGTGGCCATTGCAATGAATTATCAAACCTAGCATAGGAGAGTGCTGTGGGAGGGATGGCTGGTGTCAGAATCTGTAAAAAGGTTGGAGGGTGGAAGTATGTCTGACTTCTGCCTCACAGGAATCAGCCTTGGGCTATTGATGGTGCTGATAATGATTCTCTCTCCCCCTTGTGAAGTTAGATGAAGAGGTCAGACGCCTCTGCCACACCATTATTACAGGTGGCATCAGAAGCAGGATTCTTTGCAATGGATCCAGACTCATGCAAGCATGGGATTTTGTAAGAGAAAGAAGGAAGAGGTGTTGGAAGTGAAACTTATGATTCTTAAATGTTTACTTTGGTTGTTGTCTGCAATGACTGAAAGGAAAATAAGAGATGTTATGCTGCAGTTGAGGAGAGAAAAGCCACATCTGGAGTGGCTTGGGGCAAAAGCCAGGCTGATTAAACAAGATGATTAATAGAGGACCAGGGTCTTTTGGTTCCACCCAGCCAGAGGCCTAAGGCCATATGCATGTGAATGCGAAGATAGTCAAGGTGTGGAGAAGATGAAACTGGAATGTTTTAAAAAGGGTTATGTGTTTATTTGAATGTACTCTGGCTATTGAAATGTTTCTTCTACCTGGTGTTGTGAAGCAGACCTAAAAGTATGATGGAAATGAATATTGGGTATTATAGATAATAGAGAGTGTGTAACTCCACCTTCAGCCAACACTTGACTGGATATGCTAAAAGGGGAACTAGAATTTGTTGGAAAGAAACACAGCCTGTTGATTTGAATGCAGTAGCCCTGTGTGTACAGTATTGGGGGCTTAGGTCAAAAACCTGAGCCCCACCCATGAAATCTGCATTTGAAAAGACAGGCAGACCTACCCAGACCTGCTGAGAGAACAGAAGATTTGCATTTGAAGGAAGGACCTGCAGAGAAAAAAAAAAAAAAGACTGTTTTGCTTTTTGAATTTTGAGCAAGCGGTTTGCCTTTGGGTGTATTGAGGCAGGAAAATTCAGTGGCCATCAGAAGAACCCCCTTCCAAAACTGGAAGTTAAAGGGAGCCAGTGAGTAGACAGCTTGGTATGCTTGCTTGAGGTGACCACCTGGGGTCATGAAATGAGTGGAAGTTGGGGAGGTGCAATAATGAAGAGATGGGCTGAGTTTGGACATGTTCCATTGGCACCCATTGACCTAGCTCACAGGAGCTATGGATGAGAGAGAGAGAGAAGGAGCTGGCTGGTCTGAAGTGCAGGAAGATGTGTGGACTCCTGAGCCTATGGGTGGTGCCTGTTGACCTAGCCCACAGGGAGTAGGGATGAGAGAGAGAGAGAGAGAAGGGGCTGGTTGGTCTGAAGTGTAGGGAGGTGTGTGGACTCTGGAGCCTACAGCTGGTACCCATTGACCTAGCTTGGACAGCTAGGGATGAGCTGACCAGAACCCAAATGGAGAGATGTTTGACACCTGAGCTGGTGTATGTTGCTGCAATTTGATGGCTTGCTCCAGACTGAACTTTGCTTACAGATGCAGATGCTCAAAGTTACAACTTGTATAGAAGATTCTTCAGATCAAGGAACATGCTTGTTTCCTCAGAGTACTGGTTTAACAGGGATGGGCAATTTAAACATTGGCTATCTAAAATGAGGGGAGATAAAGGCATGAAGTGGCTGGCTTCCACACTTTCGTGGCTGTGCTTAGACTCAAAATGAGGGAGAAAAGGGAGGATCCCCACTGAATAGTTTCCTCTTTTCCTGATGGGTTTGGGGAAGAGAGGTTGGTAGAAAATGCAGGCAGGATTATATAATTTAGCTGTGAGTGTTGACTGTTAGCAGGATTAATTGTGATTGTAAAAAATGTAATTGTAAAGGCTGTAAGTGTGAAAGAGTGGAGTAAGGGGGAGGCACTGCTGGACTGGAGTACAGCAGCCAAACCTAAAGTCACTTAAAGGTTTTGCTATGCTGATACCTCATGAGACTCAGAGCAAGGGAATAATTTTCTCAGACACCAGAAAGGGCGAAGCCGAGATGACTTTTGGAGAACCTGATCAGATCAGATGGATACCTGCAGCAGACTGAATGGCTGGCACTTGAGTAACCTCATCCTAAGGACTCTGCCCTACTGAAGGACTAATTGTTAATGACTGTTTTGGACTGGTAAAATGATTGGGAGGGGGATGCTACCCTTCAAGTATGAAAGAAACATGGCTAGAAAAACCAGGGGATGGCCCGTGGTGTAATGGATTGCTTTTATATGGCCTTTCTAGCCATGGTCTTATAACTCCCACCAAATGATTGGGTGGGATTATGCAAATAAGGTGCTTGTGGCCCACCGAGGGGATTGGACAGCTTCCTAATAATACAAATAAGGTGCATGGCACACTTGTGGGGGTGGGACCATGCAAGTAAAGTATATGGAACCCTAATGAGGGGATTGGTCAGCTTTGCCATTCTGCTAGGCTTAAAATAAGCTGTCTGACAGGCAGAAATGGGGGACCTCACTACCAAGAAGAAGAGATGGAGCAGAGCACACCCTTTGGATCTAGGGCCCCTGTGCTGAGAACCTCGTAGACCCAGGAGACAGAGCACAAGATGGTGAGAAGCAGCAACAAGCACGGCAGAGAACTAGCAGCAGCAGAACCAGGAGACCAGCAGAGGACGGCATGGTGGGCTTGCCAACCCACATAGCAAGAGAGCTGAGTGCCTTCGGGCCAAGGCTTGCAGGTGGAGTGGGGTGCCTCTGGGCACTTATTGGCGGAGCTAAAAAGCTTTGCAACACTTGCTCAAGCAGGGCAGAGACTGGGCCAAGGGTCAGAGAAAGGCTGGCCTGTGGGCATGCCTGAGAAGAGGCTGTCCTGATTGAAGAACCGTATCCTGAATTGCAACCTGTTACTTCCCTAATAAACCCCATAACCGTAAGTACGGTTTGTGAAATCTGTATGGCCATTGCAAAGAATTATCAAACCCAGCAGAGAAGTAGAGAGTGCCAAGGGAGGGATGGTAGTATCAGAATTGGTAAAAAGGCTGGAGGATGGAGATATGTTTGACCTCTGCCTTATAGGAATCAGCCTTGAGCTGCTGATACTGATGATTCTCTCTCCCGCTCGTGAAATTAGATGAGGAGGTCAGATGCCTCCACTGTGCCATTTTTATATCTTCTCTCAGCCCTATGTCCCCTAAGACCACCTCATGGGTAATAGCCTTTGCCTGGGCTCAGACGTCTCCTCTCCCACATCTCTCCATGCCCTCTGTCTTAGGCTGGATTCTCTAGAGAAATTAACCAACAAAGCATATATATAGAGAGATAAATTTATATCAAGAAAATGACTCACGCAGTTGTAGAGTCTGGAATGTCCCAAATCCATGGGTCAGGCTGGAGCCTTCTCTGATTCACATAGCCACAGGGGCTGACAAACCCAAGATCGACAGGTCACACAGCAGGACTCTTGCTCACAGGCTATGAAGACTGATGAATCCCAAGATTGGCGGGCAAGAAGGCAGGTAAGTTGCTAGCTTAAGTGCCAAGAACTGGAGGTCAGATGAACAGGAGCCAGCTGCAGGATCCAGAGTGAGCAAAGGCCCATGAGCCTTGCCAGAAAGTCCACTTATATTTGATGCAGGCCATGCACCAAAGGAAACTCCCTTCCAATTGATTGGTTACTCACAGTAACCAATCCCATCATGGAGGTGATCATATTATATCAAATCTCATCATGGCAGTGATCACATCATCATACCACTGCCAAACCACTGAGAATCATGGCTCAGCCAAGTTGACATATAACCTTAACGATCACAGTCTCCTTCCCTGTCATTTATATAGCTACCCACAGGTCCATAACCTGCCTCTTTGGGAAGTCCTTCTCATTGGCTCCCTCTTACCCATCCTGTCCACACCCCATACTCCCATAGTTGTTTTTCTGCCTCGCATGCCAAACACACCCTGAATTTGCTCTCCATGCCATAACAAACTGCTTACCCCGGGTGTGCCTTTGGGCCTCTGTTTAAAGACGGGCTCTGTGTGAATGTGTGGAAAGCTTCTAACATGGATACAAAGCTTCTAATCATGTCCTGGGGAAGTCAAATGACTCCTTTGAATGCAGTCTCTCTGTTCAGAGTCAAACTGCTGGGCTAGAAGCTGCTAAGGAAGCAGCTAGTTGGTGAGCTTTACCATTTGATGCAAAATAATTATTTTTAGAAGGGATGTTTTCAAAGCCCTAGAGCTGAGTTCAAAGGTTGGTGGCTGGAGAAAGATCTTGAAATTCCAGATTGTCAAAGCTAGAAGGCTCTTTAGAGATCATCTGTTCCAATTCCCTTGTTTTTCAAATGGGGACACTGAATGTCAGTAAGGGGATGTCGTTGGCCTAGTGCTATTTACGAAGTTAGTGGCAAATTCAGGACTGCAACCCAGTTTGGGCCTTGAATTAGCCTAACCTTCCCCTTAACTCTACTTGAGGTCTCTGAGTGAAGGTGGAGGGTATTTGGAAATTCAGGGCATATACACTTCTTTCCTCTTCCAGCAACTCTAATAATGTCCACTGATGCTGACTTTACACTAACGAAGTACTTCAGATCCATTGTCTGAGTTAATCATTGTTACAACTCTATGAAGTAAGGCATCCTGATCCCTAGTTCCCAGATGAGGAAACTGGGGGCTCAGTGACATAGTGCTCAGGAAACAACCAGTAGGTAGCCAAAGAGGGGCATGTGCTTAGGCGTGACTCAAGTCCCTTGCTCTTTGTGATATATCACACTACCTCTCTGTCTCTGGAAAGATCTACTCTCTTGTGGAAAATCACACAGAAAAGGCTAGGGTAGGAAACAAGATAAATGGATTTCAGCCCCAGGTCCTAGGAACTAATAAACAGCTCCCAACTTTTTAACTGAAAGAAACATGTAGAGCAGGGACTCTCAACCTTTAAGATTCAACGTCCT
>NW_004443951.1:8299582-8356253 GCF_000243295.1 Trichechus manatus latirostris | reverse complement strand
CTGCTCCTGGCACTGCTTTCTTGATGGTATGAGGTCCCCCTGTCTCACTGCTCACTTCTGTCTTTTATATCTCAAGAGATTGACTCAGGACACAATCCAGTCTTGTAGCTCAGGTCCTGCCTTACTAACACAACTGCCACCCATCCTCCCTCATTAACATCATAGAGGCAGGTTTACAACATACAGGAAAATCACACAATAGCAGGAATCATGGCCTAGCCAAATTGATACACACATTTTTTGGGGGACATAATTCAAACCATGACAAAGCATGATGTCTTTCTCCAGCAGCTGGTCCCTCCGGATAACATGTCCAAAATAAGCGAGACAAAGTCTTGCCATCCTTGCTTCTAAGAAGCATTCTGGATGTACCTCCTCCAAGATAGACTTGTTTGTTCTTCTGGTAGTCAATGGTATAATTATATTTGTATTTATATTTATGTATATTATAATTATATATGTATAATTACAAATACAAATAAAATAATAATTACAAATAGTTTATAATACCCCTTTCTATACTGAAATGAAATTTATGCATAATATAACATACCTACACACATGATTTTAAAATATTAATTTAATATCCTTGCAAAGAAGAAGGAAATAAAAAGAAAGTAGTTTATAGTAAAATAGTGTATAATTTGGTATGTCAGTGCTTGGGCACAGCAACTCTAGAAGACATGATGCCGTTGTCAGGCACTGGTACCTCTCTGTTGAATCACTGTGAGTGTGGCAGCCAAAATACAGAGCAATGCAGGTGTGTTGCTTTGATGCCTCAAATACACAAGCAACGTAGTCTGTAAAGTGGTTTCTGAAATGACGAACAATTCTTGGCAAAGTATGAACCAACACAAAGTACATTCTTCTCTTGATATACATGACAATCACATTCCTGTAAGAGTCAGTGTATATTAAACTTTGCAAAAATACTTTATGTTTACATAAAATGGATTTAAGTTCTTGGCTCAGATACCCCCCGCAATGAATCCTTGGCAAGACATGCAAATATTGTGCAGGATGCAAGATAATTCTTTGAGTGGCACTCTTTACAGGACACCAAGCATTCCTGACCCATGACCACAAACCATCCCAACTACTGTATAAAAGCCATAGTCCCTCTACAGAGTTCCAAAACACCCTACGCACGGTGATGCTACCCCTGCTGAAAGACGCTGATTTGGAGAAGCCACGCGTTAAAGGGGGAAGGCTTGGACCTGTGTTGTGCCTAGATGTTTGCATTTCTTTCAGTTTTGCTTTTGATAAATACCATTTAATACCAATCTGGGACACTACTTAGTCTTCAAACTTAAAATTAATGGATTAAAAATTAATCACATGTTCTCTATTTTAAACACTTTGTTTATTCAAGGGATGGAAAGGCTTTGCCTTTTTTAGGGATGATATGACATGAGAAATGGAGACCCTGGGTGGTGCAGATGGTTAAGCGCTGACTACTAGCCTAAAGGTTGGCAGTTCGGAACCACCTACTGGCGCCTTAGAAGACAAGCCTGGTGATCTGCTTCTAAAATGTCACAGCCTTGAAAACTGTATGGAGCAGCTCTACTCAGCACACATGGGATGGCCATGAGTCAGAATCGACTCAATAGCAACTAACAAGAACAATATGACATAAGAAAATCATAATCTAAGGTTGGATATATACAAAGCATGGCATGGGACTTCAGAAGAGATGTAAAGTATTAGGCTGGGAGACCAGGGCAGGCTTCTACAAGGAGGTGGAAATTAAACTAGGTATTGAGGAACAGGGAGAAATTTTTCAGGTGAAAATAGAGAGAATGGGCAACTTGCTGTGCAGGGTTGTGTGAGGTGGTAGCTGGAGTTAGAATATGGGGATATGTTCAGGGAACCCTGAGTAGTTCTAAGTGGTTGAAGCACAGGTTTTTGGGGTGAAGGGGACATGTGGTTGGCGAAACTGGCTGCGGTGTGCTGTAGAGGGCCTGGGACGTAGGCCTATGGGGAAGGAAGGAGGGAAGGATGGGAGGGATGAATGAAATGTGCATTCCATATTAATTCTAACTCTTTAAGGAAGGTCCCCTGATCTTATGATAATAATCATATTTTATTGTTGCTCATCAGGGAGGATGCAGTTCTCTAGTTTGCAGCACAGCACATGGCACAATTTGGCTCTCAATAATTTTTTGTAGAATGAATTAGGTTTTTGAACAAATCTACACACGCCTAGTTCTGAGCATAGGACTTGGCACCTTGTGGAGCTCAGGTTTTGGGAATGGAAGGTTTTTGAAACTATAGTGAAGAGGACTCTTTGGCCCAATGCTTTGTATCCAGGTGAGCACAGTGGTGCTGAGGCCAGAAGAGGGGCCTGGGAGCCAGGAAAGCTTGGGCAACTCTGCCCCTTGATGAGACCTTTATCTGCTCCATGAGGGGCCTGAGCCCAAAGGTGAGTCAGGTGCTCTGCAGCTCCTTAGGGTCACCTGTTTAGAGCCCAAGGTTACAGCCCAAGCACCACTGCCCCCTAGTGGCAGCTGCCAAATGGCACCTTCCAAGTCTAAACTGCTGCAGACTCCTAGGTCTCGGAGCCGTTGGGTCTGGCTGAGGTGGGTTGTTTCAGAGTGGGTGGAGAAGGACCACTTTGCAGAGTAAATCCCTTCTCAGCGTCTCTCAGTAGTACTGCCAATGCCCTCCCACCCCCACGCAGCATCAAAGAAGAAACTGCCACATGATTCTGTGTCCCTGTGACCAGGCATGGCGCATGGGGGAGGGCAAGGGGCTCAGTGAATCTCCTCCTCCCTCCTCATCTTAACCATCATCATTGCCACCAGCAGCAAAGGATGCCAAGCACTTATGTTGTGCAAAGTCCACACACATCCACTTCATCTTAAGATGTCATAGTAACTCTGTGAGGTTGGGGCTATCATTTCTCATTTTACTGATGAGAAAACGAAGACTCCGCAGGAGAAAGAGATTGGCTACAGGTCATCAGACAACAAACTCCAGGCTTTTACACTGCATCACACCTCTCAACTCTATTCTAAATCTCCTTACTGCCCACAAGGCAAAGCCCAGGTCCGCACAGCCTCTCACACTTGACCCCAGCCACCCCCCAAGCCCAGCCTCCTGCGGCTCCCTTCCCTGAACCCTCCAGTTCAGAAGTTTGTTAGATCCCCTTTCCCCAAAGGACACACTACTCAGATCCCTGTGACAGGGGACACATCCTCACCCCCAACTGAGAGCTGAGCCTCATCTCGAGTCTCAGGCACTGAATTCACAATGTGAACATCAACTCCTCTCTAGTCAACCTCACCCCTCTCTAACTCTCCCCTCCTCCTGCCCTAGTCCAGGCTCATTCTCTCCCACTTTGCTGATTGCCTTGGTCTCCTAACCCCTTTCCTTGCGTGTCCCTCCACCCCCTCCCACAGGGCAGCCAGGGTGATTTACAAAATCACAAACCAGCAAGTACTCATAACACCAGCATGCGCTGACTTCTTCTATGTTGCAGACATTGGTCTCAGCACCTTACAGGTGTTACCTCACTTAATCCTCAAGGCAACTCCACAAGGGAGGTGCTCACACCACCATTTTAAAGACAGGAAAACATGGAACAGAGAACTTAAATGACGTTCTCAAGCTCACACAGCTAGTAAGTGGCAGCCCCTTCAGTGGCTCTACATTGCCCTCTGGAGACAGAACTGACTTTTAAATGTGGTGCAGCACAATCGTCTGAGCCTGGCCTCTGCTCCCCACTCTGGTCGTGTCCCCCTTGGCTCCCATCTCGAGCCGTGAGCCCACCATGCTGCAACACTCAGAGGCCCCAGCTGCCTGGGCTATTTCACAGCCCTCTGCCTGCGCTGATGCTGTCTCTGCTGCCTGCAGGAACGGCTGTAACAACTAACGCATGTGCTGTGCCTTGGTTTCCAAAGCATTTTCACATCCACTATCTCATTAAAACCTCACTGCAGCCCTGTACCAGAAGTATTTTTATTGTTCCCACTATAGAGATGTGGAAAATGAGGCTGAGAGAGAGGAAGGGACTTGTTAAGGGCAAGGCTGGGCCAGGCCTTAGGGCCCAGGCCCCAGGCCCCCTGACGACCAGCCAAGGACCCTGGCTCAGCCTGGAGAACCTTGTGGGGAATGACATGTAAGGGGCAGCCCTACTGAATTTTGGGAGCCAGGTGGGCTGTGAAGCAGTTGTATCTTTTCTAGTTTTCCTGAGAGGAGACTATGTTGACTTCGAGGAGCAGTCTCTAGCACCTCATCTGTCTCGGCCCCTCATTCCAGAATGCAACCGGTGCTGTCAATCCAAACTGGGCCTGCTCGCTCACACCGAGCGACACCCTGCTGTGTTTTGCCTCCAATTAGCCCTCTCTCTGCCTCGTGCCTGTCTTGTCTGTGTTTTCCTTTCTCCTTACCAGACCTCTTCCAACCACTGATCACTCGCTTTCATTTTCCCTCTGTGTCTCTTTCCAGCACTGTCTTGATCTTGTGCTGCTCTCTCTGTTGATCCCTCACTCCTCCTTGTCCTCACTCCCTCTCCATCTTTCTTCCTCTTCTCCTCCATTCCTTTCCCCACACCCCTCTGTCACCATCCTACTCATCTCCTCTCCCCTGCTTCGAGAGTCTCAGGGAAGACGAGGTGGATGAAAAATAGGAAGGGACATCCTGGGAAGCCTGCAAGTCTGCAATCCCTGCTTGGGGACACTGTCTTCAGGTTGGAAATTTTATCACTTTGCTTTTGTGACCGACCAGGGAAGAAGAAATAGAAAATGAGAAAAAAGAAAACACAGGAACTGTTTTACAAGCCCAGAACCGACATAAAACGGGATTTTATGAATACTTTCTGAAAATAATTTCATTTTATGATGCCATTAACTGTGGCTGACCCAGCTTGCCTGGCATGCTGGGTGCAAAGAGCAGTAGTTGGAGGCCCCCAGCCCTCGCCCCATCTGGCCCAGCCCAGCTCAGCCCAGCCCGAATCCTACTCCTGCAGGCCAGGGTGCTTCCTTGAGGGTGGAGGCCCTAGAAGGCAGTGGTGAGGTGGGAAGGCTTCCTGTCCGGCTCAGTGAGCCCTGGAGCCCTCCTACTCCTTAGCTCATGGAAGCCCAAGGCTGGCAGGTCTAAGATTATTATTCCCATCTACCTAACTCAGTTGTGGCCAGCACATTCCTGCTCCAAGGTACCTGGTTAACATTGTCTTGGTTACCCAATTCTGTGGCTTGGGTCCAAAGCTCTCCCAGAGTTCATGAATTCCTGGGCTTAAACCCTTGTGATCCTCTTGGCCTCCAGCTTCTCGTCATAGAGCTTTCTGTTTCTGCTTCACACACTTCAATGTGGAGATGTAAATCAGCCCCTTCCCTGGTTCACTCTCCCCTAAGTCTTCACAAGCAATAGAGAATTTACTGTAGATTTGCAGAGTAGATGGAGAAAGGTTCTCGAGGCAGCCAGGAGAACGGCTACCCTCTGCAGGCCTTCTCCTCACCGAGGAGGTGTCCCCAACTCCCTGGGGTTCTCTCCAGCTTCCTAGCTTCTCACTCCTCTTCTTTCCTTCTTTCTCTTATCCTCTTCCTCAGGAGCAAATTGACAAAAATTCCTCCTTCTGGTCATGAAGCGCGTCTTCCCTCCACCCCTTTTAAAGTGGGGGAAAGTGGTTTTATTTCCTACTCAAGCCTGGGTGGAGGCAGTCTTCCAAGCAAAGATGTTCCTCATTCTGAGAGGAATTTTAGTGAACACAATTCGCTGCATCTTCTTTCAAGCACATAAGAAGACTGGGGCTCAGGAAGAGGCAGAGCTTGCCTAAGACAATGCCACAGGCCACGGCAGTGCTGGGACTAGAAGGCTGGGCCTGTAGTCCTCATCCCAGGAGTCCAACTGCTGCAGAACACTGTCTGTGGTGCCTCTGAAGGATTAGGCTATAGAATCCTATACCCTCAAGGGTGGGAGTGGGTCTCAGAGGATATAGAAAGATGAAGAGGGAGTGAGGATACAGAGAACAGTGAGAGACCAGCGGAGAAAGAGACACACAAAGACAGAGGGATACAGAGACAGACAGACAGACTGACTGACTCTACCCTAGGGTGGGAATCCCTTCTCAATCAAGAGTTCCCCAAGCCTTGTTCACACACCTTCCATGTCAGAGAATTTACCACCTCCTGATTCTTGTCCAGATTCTGGGACACTCTGTTAGCTTTTCATTATTGTTAGCTTAATCACATTATTAATGCTTTTATCTGGAAATGGGGTCACCACGAGTAATCCATATTGCTCTTAGTAGGAGCCAGCAAGAACTCACTTGTGATGGTGGTGGTGGTCTACCATCATGGTCGTGTTGATTCTGACTCATAGCAATCCCATGTGACAGAGCAGAACTGCCCCATAGGGTTTTCTAGGCTGTAATCTTTATGGTCATCACTCATCTGTAAGTTTGTCGTACTGTGGTGGCTTTTCTTAAGCTGAAAAAACTGAAGAAAAAATTCAAGCTTCAAGTTGCAATATTGAGGATTTTATGGGGAAAATATTGAACGATGTAGGAAGTATCAAAAGAAGATAGAAGGAATACAGAGTAATTGTACCAAAAAAGATTGGTTAACGTTCAACCATTTCAGGAGGTAGCATATGATCAAGAACTGATGGTATTGAAGAAGTCCAAGCTGCACTGAAGGCATTGGAAAAAAATGAAGCTCCGGGAATTGATAGAATACCAATTGAGATGTTTCAACAAATGGATGCAACACTGGAAGCGCTAATTGATCTATGCCAAGAAGTTTGGAAGATGCTACCTGGCCAACAGACTGGAAGAGATCTATATTTGTGCCCATTCCAAAGAAAGGTGATGCAATGGAAAGTGGAAATTAGTGAACAATATCATTAATATCACACATAAGTAAAATTTTGGTGAAGATAATTAAAAAATGGTTGCAGCAGTACATTGACAAGGAGCTGCCAGAAGTTCAAGCCAAATTTAGAAAAGGACGCTGAACAAGGGATATCACTACTGATGTCAGATGGATCTTGGCTGAAAGCAGAGAATACCAGAAAGACGTTTACCTGTGTTTTATTGACTATGCAAAGACATTTGACTGTGAGGATCATAGCAAATTATGGATAACATTGTGAAGAATGGGGATTCTAGAATACTTAATTGTGTTCATGAGGAACCTGTGCATAGAACAAGAGGCAGTCATTTGAACAAGAGGATACTGCTTAAAATCAGGAAAGGTGTGTCAGGGTTGTATCTTTTCATCATACTTATTCAATCTGTATGCAGAGCAAATAATCCGAGAAATTGGACTATACTCATCACAACTGGACCTATAAGCAACATCATGATAAATGGAGAAAATACTGAAGTTGTCAAGGATTTCATTTTACTTGGATCCACAATCAATGCCCATGGAAGCAGCAGTCAAGAAATCAAAGGATGTATTGCACTGGGCAAATCTGCTCAAAAGACCTCTTTAAAGTGTTAAAAAGCAAAGATATCACTTTAAGGACTCAGGTGCACCTGACCCAAGCAATTGTATTTTCAATAGCATCATCTGCATGCAAAAGCTGGACATGAATAAGGAAGAGCAAAGAAAAATTGATGCCTTTGACTTGTGGTGTTGGCAAAGAATACTGAATATACCATGGACTGTCAGAAGAATGAACAAATGTGTCTTGGAAGAAGTACAGCCAGAATGCCCCTTAGAAGCCAGGATGGCGAGGCTTTGTCCACATACGTTGGACATGTTATCAGGAGGGACAAGTACCTGGAGAAGGACATTATGCTTAGTAAAGTAGAATGTCAGTGGAAAAGAGAAAGCTCCTTGACGAGATGGACTGACACAGTGGCTTCAACAATAGGCTCAAACATAGCAATGATTGTGAGGATGGTGCAGGACTGGGCAGTGTTTTAGTCTGTTGTACGTAGGGTCACAGTGACTTGGAACCAACTGGACAGCAGCTAACAACAACAAAATCTCTATGGAAGCAGATCCCCAAGTCTTTTCTCCCATGAAGCCACTAGTGGGTTCAAACCGCCGATCTTTTTGTTAGAACCTGAGTGGTTAACCACTGAGCAACCAGGGCTCCTCAAGAACTCATAACCATGGCCAATGATTCACCTCTAGTGAAAGTTCTGGAGTTTTAGAAACACAGAGAGAGACATATCTCACTCCAAACTTCTCAGTGACTTGTTCCGTCTTCCCCCCCAAAGTACAGTGCTTAATTAAGTCTCTTCCTGGTGGAACTTACAGCGGGGACACCTTGTGTAGACCCCTGCCAGCTAATACTTGAAGGTATGATAGGATATGATATAAAAGATATAACACTTTTTAACTGAAGTCTCTTCTCCCTCCTTTTCTTCTTCATTTACTCCATATTTCTTTCATGAGTACCCATTATATGTCAACACCTATGCATGAGGCTGACAATACAGAGATGAACAACCATGGTCCTGGCCCTCAGGAAGCCAAGGGGAAGGGGGGCACATACAGATAATCTCAGCACAACCTAAGTGCTGCAATGCACCCTGTTGGGTGCTGTGGGGACAAACAGGAGGTGTGACGCACTCAGCTTGAGGAGTCAGAGAAGGCTTCATGGAGGAAATGCCACTGGAGCTGGGTCATGAAGGATGTATAGGAGCTCAATGGAGCAAAGAGAGAGGTAGAAGAAAGGAAAGGCAGTCAGGGCTGGGGAACAGCATGTGCAAAGGCAGAGGATAATAAATGGCATGATGAAACACAGAAGCAAGCAGTACTAAAGGACAAAGACAAGGAAGGCTTAAGACACACAAAAAACAAATAACAAAATGGCAGAAGTAAGTCACTTCTTATCAGTAATTACAGTGAATGTAAATGGACTAAATGCGTCAATCAAAAGGCAGATAGTGGCAGAATGCATTAAAAAAAACACGATCTAACTATATGATGTTTACAAGAGACACACCATAAACCCAAGGACACAAATAGGTTGAAAGTGAAAGGATGGAAAAAATTATTCCATGCAAATAACAACCAAAAAAGAGCTGGAGTGGCAATCTTAATATTAGACAAAGTAGGCTTTAAGACAAAACCTGTCAGAAGAGATAAAGATGGACATTACGTAGTGAAAAAAAGGGTCAATTAATCAAGAAGATTTAATAATCACAAATATATATACACTCAACATTAGAGCACCTAAATATATAAAGCAAACACTGATAGAATTGAAGGGAGAAATAGATACTACAACAATAATAGTTGGAGATTTCGATATACCACTTTCAATATTGAACAGAAGATCAATAAAGCAACAGAAGACCTGAATGACACTATAAACCAACTAGACTTAACAGACATATATACTCCACCCCAAAACAGCATAATATACATTCTACTCCAGTGCACGTGGATCATTGTCCAGGATAGACCACATTTTAGGTAACAAAGCAAATCCTGATAAATTTAAGAAGATTGAAATCATACAAAGTATTTTTTCTGGCCACAATTTCTCAGAAATCAATAACAAAGAATCCTGGAAAATACACAAACATATGGAAATTAAACAACATACTATTAAGCTACCAGTAGGCCAAGGAATAAATCAAAAGACAAATCGCAAATTTCTTACAGTCAGACGAAAATGAAAGCACAACATACCAAAACTTACAGAATGCCATGAAAACAGTACTCAGAGGCAAACATATACCAATAAATGTCCACATAAAAAAAAGAAGATCTCAGACAACTCCAGGAACTAGAAAGATAAGAGCAAACTAAGCCTAAACCTACCAGAAGAAAGGAAGTAACAAAGATCAGAGCATAAATAAATAAAATCAAAAACAGGAAAACAACAGAATCAATAAAGCCAGAAGTTGGTTCTTTGAAAAAATCAATAAAATTGACAAACCTTTAGCTAGATTGACAGAGAAAAGAAAAGATGCAAATAACCAAAATGAAGAATGAGGGGACATTACAACTGACCTGGTAGAAATAAAGATAATTATGAAAGAATATTATGAACAACTGTATGGCAACAAACTGGATAACCTAGATGAAATGGACAAGTTCTTAGAATCATACAACCTACCTAAGCTGACTCAAGAGGAAACAGAAAGTCTCAACAGACCCATAACAAGTGAAGAGATAAAATCAGTGATCAAAAACCTCCCAACAAAAAAAAAGAGTCCTCAACTAGATGGCTTCACTATGGAATTCTACCAAACATTTAGAGAAGAATTGACACCAATACTGTTTAAACTGTTCCAAAAGATAGAGAAGAAAGGAATACATCGTAAATCATTCTATGAAGCAAACATAACCCTAATACCCAAACCAGACAAAGACACTACAGGAAAAGAAAACTACAGGCCAATATCTCTTATGAATATAGATGCAAAAATTCTCAGCAAAAACCTAGCGAACAGAATCCAACAGCATACTAAAAGACTCATACACCATGATCAAGTGGGATTTATTCCAGGAATACAGGGATGGTTCAATATTAGAAAATCAATCAATGTAATACACCACACCAATAGAACAAAGGGTAAGAACCACATGATCATCTCTATGGATGCAGAAAAAGCATTTGATAAAATCCAACACCCTTTCTTGATGAAAACCCTGAAGAAGATTGGAATAGAAGGGAAATTCCTCAATATAATTAACGGCATATATGAAAAACCCACAGACAACACTATACTTACTGAAGAAAGACTGACAGCATTCACCTTGAAATCCAGAACAAGACAAGGGTGGCCACTCTCATTACTTCTGTTCAGTATTATATTAGAAGTCCCAGCCAGAGCAATAAGACAAAAAATCATAATAAAAATAAAATAAAATAAAGTTATCCAGATTGGAAAAGAAGAAGTAAAATTTTCTCTATTCGCAGATGATGTGATCCTATGTATAGAAAATCCCCAAGAGTCCACAGGAAAACTTCTAGAGCTAATGGAAGAATTCAGCAAAATTGCAGGGTACAAGATCAATAAACAAAAATCAGTTGAGTTTCTATACAACAGCAATGAGAAATCTGAGAGAAATTAGGGAAACAATTCCATTTACAATAGTATCTTAAGAGGATAAAATACCTAGGAATAAATATAACCAGGGACGCTAAGGACTTATACAATGAAAACTATAAAACACTGCTGAAAGAGATTAAAGAAGACTTAAATAAATGTAAAGATGATCCATGTTCATGGATCGGAAGACTTAATATTGTTAAGATGTCAATACTACCCAAAGCGATCTATACATTCAATGCAATCTCGATCAAAATTCCAACAGCCTTCTTTACAGTAATAGAAAAATCAATCAACTTTATGTGGAATGGCAAGAGGCCCCAAATATCTAAAACGACGTTGAAAGAGAAGAACAAAGTAGGAGGACTCACACTTTCTGATTTTAAAACATATTATATAGTCACAGTAATCAAAACAGCCTGGTACTGGTATAACGATAGACACATAGACCAATGGAATAGAATTGAGAGCCCAGAAATAAACCCACACATCCATGATCAACTGATTTTTGACAAGGGTGCTAAGTCCATTTGACGGGGAAAGAAGAGTCTCTTCAATACACGATGTTAGGAAAATTTGGATTTCCACATGCAGAAAAATGAAACAGGATCCATTCCTCACACCATATGCAAAAACAAATTCAAAATGGATTAAGGACCTAAATGTGCAAACTAAAACCATAGAATTCTTAGAAGAAAATGCAGTAGCAATGCTGTCAGGCCTAGCTCTCAACAATGGATTACCTAATATAATATCAAAAGCACAAAAAGCAAAAGACAAAATAAATAAATGGGACCTCATAAAAATTAAAAACCTTTGTTCATCAAAAGACTTTACTAAAAAAATGAAAAGACAAGCTCATGACTGGGAGAGTATCTTCAGAAATCATATATTTGACAAGAATCTAATAATCAAAATATATATAAAACTTCAACAACAACAAAAAGACAAATAATCCAATTGTAAAATTGGCAAAAGTCCTGAATAGACATTTCACCAAAGAGGACATTCAAATGGCTACCAAACACATGAAAAGATACTCAGTGTCACTGGCTGGCAGAGAGATGCAAATCAAAATGACAATGAGATACCGTTTCACTCCCACTAGATGGCTAAGATAAAATAAACAAGATAACAAATGTTGGCGAGGATGTGGAGAAATTGGAACCCTTATCCATTGCTGGTGGGAATGCAAAATGGTGCAGCTGTTGTGGAAAACAGGGTGGCAGTTCCTAAGAAAACCAAAAAGAGAACTACATACCAAGCCAAAACCCAAAACCGTTGCCGTTAAGTCAATTCTGACTCATAGTGACCCTATAGGACAGAGTAGAACTGCCCCATAGAGTTTCCAAGGAGCAGCTCGTGGATTCAAACTGCCAATCTTTTGGTCAGTCGAGCTCTTATCTACTGTGCCACCAGGGCTCCAGAACTACCATGTTGTTGTTAGGTGCCATTGAGTTGGTATCTATCCACAACAGAATGAAACACTGCCCAGTCCTGCGCCATCCTCGTAATTGTTGTTATGCTTGAGCCCATTGTTGCAGCCACTGTGTCAGTCCATCTCATTGAGGGTCTTCCTCTTTTTCGCTGACCTTCTACTTTACCAAGCATGATGTCCTTCTCCAGGGACTGATCCTTCCTGATAACATGTCCAAAGTATGTGAGAAGAAGACTCTCTGTCTTTGTTTCTAAGGTGCATTCTGGCTGTACTTTTTCCAAGACATATTTGTTCTTTTGGCAGTCCATGGTATATTCAATATTCTTCACCAACACCATATTCAAAGGTGTCAATTCTTCTTCTGTCTTCCTTATTCATTGCCTAGCTTTCTTATGCATATGAGGCTATTGAAAACACCACGGCTTGGGTTAGGCGCACTTTAGTCTTCAAGGTGAAAAAAAAATTAGCCAGTGACAACCTTAAGAATAGCAGAACTACTATATGACCCAGCAATTCCACTCCTAGGTATGCACCCAAAAAACTTGAAAGCAGAGACTCAAAAAGAGACTCATACAACAATGTTCATTGCAGCACTGTTCACAATAGCCAAAAAGTGGAAACAATCTAAATGCCCACCAGTAGATGAATGGATAAACATACAATAGAATACTACTCAGCCAGCAGGAGAAATGAAGTCCTGATGCATGCTATAGTATGGATGGAGGACACTATGCTGAGCTAAATAAGCCAGTCACAAAGGGACAAATACTGTATGACCTCACTTATATAAAAAGACAAGAAAAGGCAAATGTATAGAGACCAAAGTTTATCAGCGGTTACCACGGGTGGGAGGGAGCGGGAAAAAGGGGGTTAATGGTGACGGAAAAGTCACATTGATTATGGGTAGGGTTGCACAGCCAATTATTGTAATTTCTGTCAATAAGTTGTACACCTGTAGAAACGTGAACTCGCAAAAGTTGTGTGACAGATATATTTACAACAATGACCAAAAAGAAAAAAAGAGTAGCTGCTGAGGCTGCTTATGTATAATCAAACACCTCATCAGAATTGGTTCCTTGGTTTGGAGGTTTAGGGTCATGGTTTCATGGAACATCCCAGTTAATTGGCCTAATAATGTGTTTAGTGCTTCTGTCCTACCTCCTAATTTGTTGCATAGTGCTTGGGGTCTTGAAAGCATGCAAGATGCTACCCAAGGCACAATAATTAGTCTTTATTCACCTGGAGCAACAGAGCAAGAAGGAGAGTCAGGAATAGGAGGGGGATATGGAATGTGTGGCTAATTGCCTCCATGAACAACTGCCTCCTTTGCCATGAGACCAGAAGAACTGCATGAAGCCCTGCTACCATTACTGAACATTTTGATCAAAGATTCCCTGGAAGAATCCTGATCAAAATGGGGAAAATGCAGAACAGAATTTAAAATTCTAACGGACTGTAGACTTTCTGGAGTCATGGAGATTAGATGAACGCCTGAAACTACTGCCCTGAGATAATCTTTAAAACTTAAACCAAAAATATCCTCTAAAGTCATCTTAAAACTGAACAATAGGTTAACTAGTACAAAAGGTCTGCCTTGAGCATTATGCTCTTTTAAGATCTATGAGATCATATCGACAACACCAACTTGAAAGATTAGATAGGAACCTTAGGGAGGGCAGTGAATTTATGTTAATGAGGGAGGAAAAACTCTGAAAGGAGGGTCAAAATGGCTGCACAAGTCAAAGAATGTAATCAACGTCACTAAATTGTACACGTAGAAACTATTGAATTGGTGTATGTTTTGCTCTGTATATTCACAACAACAGCAACAAAAATAAATAAAATTAGGAAAAAATGGCATGATGAATTTAGGAAACACTAAGGCAGTCAGAAACTCTGAAATGTTGAATATTGGGAGAGGATTTGGTAGGGATGTGCATTCCATTCTCCCTACACATCTGTCAGTTTGTCGCACTGTGGTGTCTTGTGTATTATGCTGAAAGCTATGCCACTAGTATTTCAAATACCAGCAAAGTCACCCATGGTGGACAGGTTTCAGCTGAGCTTCCAGACTAAGGTACACTAGGAAGAAAGACCTGGAGGTCTACTTCTGAAAAAATTAGCCAGTGAAAACCTTATGAATGGCAGCGGAACATTGTCTGATATGGTGCCAAAAGATGAGCCCCTCAGGTTGAAAGGCACTTAAAATACGACTGGGGAAGGGCTACCTCCTCAAATTAGAGTCAACCTTAACACGGATGGAGTCAAGCTTTCGAGACCTTCATTTATCTGCTGATGCAGCACGACTCAAAATGAGAAGAAACAGCTGCAAACATCCATTAATAATAGGAACATGGAATGTACGAAGTATGAATCTAGACGATTGGAAATCATCAAAAATGAAACGGAACGCATAAAATTGATATCCTAGGCATTGGTGAGCTGCAGTGGACTGGTATTGGCCATTTTGAATTGGACAATGACATGGTATACTATGCAGGGAATGACAAGTTGAAAAGGAATGGCTTTGCATCCATTGTCAAAAAGAACATTTCAAGATCTATTCCGAAGTACAATGCTGGCAGTGATACGATATTATCCATATGCCTACAAGGAAGACCAGTTAATATGGCTATTATTCAAATTTTCTCACCAACCACTAATGCCAAAGATGAAGAAATTGAAGATTTTTACCAACTTCTGTAGTCTGAAATTGATCAAACATGCAATCAGGCTGCATTGATAATTACTGGTGATTGGAATATAAAGTTGGAAACAAAGAAGGAATAGTAGTTGGAAAATACGGCCTTGGTGATAGAAATGATGCTGGAGAGCGTATGACAGAATTTTGCAAGACCAATGACTTCTTCATTGCAAATTTACCTTTTCTCACCAACATAAATGGCAACTATACATGTAGACCTCACCAGATGGAATACACAGGAATCAAATTGACTACATCTGTGGAAAGAGACAATGGAAAAGCTCAGTATCATCAGCTGTAACAAGGCCAGGGGTTGACTGTGGAACAGACCATCAATTGCTCATATGTAAGTTAAAGTTGAAGCTGAAGAAAATTAGAACAAATCCATGAGAGTCAAACTATGACCTTAAGTATATTCCACCTGATTTTAGAGACCATCTCAAGAATAGATTTGACTCATTAAACACTAATTACCAAAGACCAGACAAGTTGTGGAATGACATCAAGGACATCATACACGAAGAAAGCAAAAGGTCATCAAAAAGACAGGAAAGAAAGAAAAGACCAAAGTGGATGTCAGAGGACTCTGAAACTTGCTCTTGAATGTAGAGTAGCTAAAGCAAAAGAAAGAAAGGATGAAGTAAAAGAGCTGAACGGAAGATTTCAAAGGGTGGCTCAAGAAGACAAAGTAAAGCATTTTAATGAAATGTGCAAATACCTAGAGTTAGAAAATCAAAAGGGAAAAACACTCGGCACTTCTCAAGCTGAAAGAACTGAAGAGAAAATTCAAGCCTTGAGTTGCAATACTGAAGGATTCTATGGGAAAAATATTAAATGATGCAGGAAGCATAAAAAGAAGATGAAAGGAATACACAGAGTCACTGTACCAGAAAGAATTGGTTGATGCTCAACCATTTCAGGAGGTAGCATATGATCAAGAACCCATGGTACTGAAGGAAGAAGTCCAAGCTGCGCTGGAGGCATTGCTGAAAAGGAAGGCTGCAGGAATTGACGGAATACCAACTGAGATGTTTCAACAAACAGATGTAGCGCTGGAAGTGCTCACTCATCTATGCCACGAGATTTGTCAGACAGCTACATAGCCAGCTGACTGGAAGAGATCCATATTTATGCTCATTTCAAAGAAAGGTGATCCAACAGAATGCAGAATCATCGAATAATATCATTAATATCACACACACAAAAATTTTGCTGAAGATCATTCCAAAGTGGTTGCAACAGTACATCAACAGCGAACTTCCAGAAATTGAAGACAGATTCAGAAGAGGACATGGAACGAGGTATATCATTGCTGATGTCATCTGGATCTTGGCTGAAAGCACACAATACCAGAAAGATGTTGGCTATGCAAAGGCATTTGACTATGTGGGTCATAACAAATTATGGATAACATTATGAAGAATGGGAATTCCAGAACACTTAATTGTGCTAATGAGGAACCTGTACATTGACAAAGAGGCAGTCATTTGAATGGAACAAGGGGGTACTGTGTGGTTTAAAATCAGGAAAGGTGTGCGTCAGGGTTGTATCCTTTCACTGTACTTATTCAATCTGTATGCTCAGCAAATAATCCGAGAAGCCGGACTATATGAAGAAGAACGGGGCATCAGGATTGGAGGAAGACTCATTAACAACCTGCGATATGCAGATGACACAATCTTCCTTGCTGAAAGTGAAGAGGACTTGAAGCACTTATTGATGAAGATCAAAGACTACAGCTTCCAATATGGATTATACCTCAACATAAAGAAAACAAAAATCCTCACAACTGGACCAAAAAGCAACATCAGAATAAATGGAGAAAAGATTGAAGTTGTCAAGAATTTCATTTTATTTGGATCCACAATCAATGTCCATGGAAGCCGCAGTCAAGAAATCAAAGGACATATTGTACTGGGCAAATCTGCTGCAAAAGACCTCTTTAAAGTGTTAAAAAGCAAAGATGTCATTTTAAGGACTAAAGTGCACCTGACCCAAGCCATGGTGTTTTCCATTGCCTCATATACATGCGAAAGCTGGACAATGAATAAAGAAGACTGAAGAAGGATTGATGCCTTTCAATTATGGTGTTGGTGAAGAATATTGAATATACCACGGACTGCCAGAAGAATGAACAAATCTGTCTTGCAAGAAGTACAACCAGAATGCTTCTTAAAAGCAAGGATGGCAAGACTTTGTCTCACATACTTTGGACATGTTATCAGGAGGGATCAGTCCCTGGAGAAGGACATCATACTTAGTAGAGTAGAGGGTCAGAGAAAAAGAGGAAGACCCTCAATGATATGGTCTGACACAGTGGCTGCAACAATGGACTCAAGCATAACAACAATTGTGAGGATGGCGCCAGACCAGGCAGTACTTCCTTCTGTTGTACACAGGGTTGCTATGAATCAGAATCGACTTGACGGCACATAACAACAACAACACATTCCATGCTGGAGACATGGGCAGGGGACAGATCTTGGAGCGCCTTGTGTGGCCTTGATCTTTGTTCTGGGGACAGTGGGGAGCCACTGGAGAGTGTTAAAAGCAGGGAAGACATTGTCATTTTTGTGGTTTATGGAGCTCACTCTGGGTACAGTGGGGACAGCAGACCAGAGGGGACACAGCTGTAGATGGCAGCGGTTCCCATGAAGGTGAGGATGGCCTGGACTAGGGTGGAGCAATGGAGACAGAGAGAGGTGCACAGAATTGATAAGGCCTTAATGAGTAAGTGAAAAGGAGGTCCCAAGGGTGAATCCCAGGTTCTTGCTTTAAGCACCTGAGTAACTCCATCTCTACCTTTATGGGCAGCTTATTTTGGCTGGGGAGGTTTATCTGGACCACAGTTAGCATGGGGGCCTCTCAGGCCATTGGACCCTGCTTAAACTTGCCAATCCTGCCCCCTTCCCGCCCTCCCAGGGCAAATGGCTGGCTTGCAGTTCCTGGGTTCCACTGCCTTAAGTCATGAACCTACCAGTAAATTCGATTTTCTCCAAATGTCCCCTGGCAGGAGGAGAGGAGCCTTCAGCACACAGAGACACCAACCCATTGGATTCATAATGTTTTTTATTAATATATTATGCTACAAAAATATTTTTGGCAAAATAACATTAATAGCATCTTTCTTTTTCTTCTGTTAGACTCTTAAAGAACTCTTCATGATAATCCACAGAGGTGAGGGGAAAAGGTCGTTAAAAGAACAACATCATGAATACCTTCCAAATACAGTAAGATCTGAAGCTTGTGTCGTGAAGTGAGAGATAGTGGGGGACCATTTCTTTGAAGAATTGGGGAGTGGGGGGGGGGGCTCTGGTTTCCCCTCCTCTGGACTAGGACCGTCCTTGGCCAAGAGTTAGCCTCTGCCTGCCCCAGTAGCCAGGGCCCAAGATGGCTGTGGGCTGTTTGTCCCTGGAAGCTCATTGGAAACGTCTTAGACTTGAGTCCTGTTCAAAGCCCATTTTCCCCGCAGCAGGTCTACAACAAAGGACTTGGGATGGAGGGGGACCTTCAGGGAGTGCTAGTCTGCCTCCTTTCCTGCCTGCCATATGCTCCCCATCCCATGCCAGCCTGTGGTCCTGGGAAGAAAGCCAAACACTGAGCCCAGGAAGGGTCGCCCCTCACCATCAGGGAGCCCAGAGTTTGCACACTGCATCCCTCCATCCCCCATCAGAACAGCTCTGGCGGCAACAAGATCTCCATTTGACAGATGAGGAAATAGAGGTTCACAGAGGGGAAGAGACCTGCTCATGGTCATCCAGCAAAGTAAAGGTGTATCTAGGGTGTCTCCAGAAAGAAAGAGCCCACAATCAGCTCTCTTGAACTCTTTTTCTTTCCACTGGGATTAGTGGGGCAAAGAGGGAAGGAGCTCTGGGCTGGGGTCAGGGGGCCTGGGTTCCAGTCCAGCCCTTCCCCCACCACCTCTACTTCACCGAGGCCTCTCTGCCTGAGGGCAGCAGACAAGCCTGCCAATTCCTGTCAGACCCAGCCTAGTTATCGGAGAACAGGGGCTGTGAGGCTGGACTGATTCCTGAACCTTACTGGTTTAGACAGCCAGCAGGGGTGATTTCTTTGGCTGCTTAAATGCATTTTTGAATAAATAGCAGTGTTCAAAGAACCTGAGCATTACAAAGCCAGGAGGGACTCTCAAGGTCACATACACTAATCTCTTGCCAGGATTTCAATTATTTTATCACATCTCCAGCCAATGGGCCTACTGCCCCTGCTCACATACCTCTACTGACAAGAAACTCACTACCTTCAAGGACAACCCAATCCGTCCTTGGTCACCTCTGACTTTGTGGGAATTGTTCCACTCCCAGAGCTAACATCTGCCTCTCTCCTTTCCTTACTTCCCTCGCTGCTTTCTTAACTCCTCCTTCTCTCTTTTCTCTATCCTCGCTTTTTTCCCTCCTTCCACATCTACTGAGCACCTCCTTTGTGTTAGGTGAGGGTACAAAGACACATTCACATGATCCCTGCCATCGAGGAGCTCACAGTCTGATAGGGGCATAGACACACAATTAGATAGTCACAACCCTGAGCGGTGGGTGTTGTGAGAGATGCTAAGAAAGCCCAAAGGAGTCAAAGAGGGCTTCCTGGAGGAGGAAATATCTAAGCTGATCCTCGAAGGATGAGTAGTCAGAAGGGAGTCGTAGTTCCAGGCCTAGGGAGAGGCATGGGTGAGATAACCTGTCTATTCTAGAAAAGACAAATATGATTCAGTCTGGTCAGGCACACACTGGCATGGTCAGCAGGGCTAGGTCATGGCTAGAAAGCCAGGCTGAGGAGTTTTGTTCTCAGCTGACTGTCCTGGAAAAACTATCACCAGCCCCAATTCTGTTCTCTGCCACACAGGATACCACCAAAGCTCCATTCCCAGGTAGAAATTCTCTTGTCCTTCATGAATCTTCCTTTTGATAGAATGACCTCTCCCTGCTTTTTGGGACCGGTTGTGACCGTAGCACCAAGCTGGAGATTGGGCAGGTCGGAAAAGGAGTCTGAGTCCCTAGGCTTGCCTAAGTCTAGCTGAGGCCAGAACCTCCTAGAAGACAGAGCATTCTATGTGAGGAAAATCCACCCTCAGTCTTATAGTAAAAGGGCAAATTTGCTTGCAGTCAGCACAAGTTTCCATGATTCAGAGACTTTGGATCCTTGACTCTAGGATTGGAGGGACCCTTGGGCTGTCTCTCTAACAGCCTTAATCACACACCTCCACTGTGATGACTGGGGCCTCTCTGCCTTACCTGCTCCCTGGTGCATTAGGTTAGCCTCTGAAGGAAGACCAGAAAACATGGCCACTCTGACCTGCCACAGAGAGCCAGTGGTCATATGGTCAGCTTTCCTGAGAGACAGGGGATCTAGAGCCACTATTCACATGCTAGCTAACCTCAGGCAATCACTTAACTGGCAGGGTCACAGTCCTTCCATCTTTCCTGCTTGCCTCAGGGTCAAATGTGAAAGTCCTAAGAAATGTCCACAGTGCCCTCAGAACAACAGAAGGCTTTTTAATAAGGCTAGGCACATAGGAAGAAGGTCCTAGGGGTCTAATTCTGAAAAAATTGGCCAGTGAAAACCTTATGAATAGCGGTGGAACATTGTCTGATACAGTGCCAGAAGATGAGCCCTTCAGGCTGGAAGGCACTCAGAATAAGACTGGGGAAGAGCTGCCTCCTCAAAGGACTGTGCAGTGTTTCCTTCTGTTGTCTGTAGGGTTGCTGTGAGTTGGAACCAACTCGATGGCCCCTAACAACAAGGCACAGAGAACATGTTGGAAAAAATGTCAGTGGTAGATAGATCACTGCAAAGGTGTGTGAGTGGATGGAATGGTGGTTCCCTGGCCCAGGATGCAAGAACTCAAGTGCCCCAGCCATGCGGATTCCTGTGTCTGTGCCTCAGACCTTTAGGACATAAGTCAGAAAGTTCAGCTCAGTTTCAAACCCTGGCCAGTGGATAGTCCTGGGAGGTTAGCAAACTTTGCCTGCAGATGTCTGACCCACTTTGGCTCTGGCCCTCCTCTTGGCACACTTCTTCCTATCAGTTGGCCCATGCATCTGGCCACCCAACCATCTTTCTTTAAATACCTGAATGGTTGGCTGAGGGAGGGTTTGGAATCCCCAAGCTGCCCAGAGGAGGAATCCAGAAAGCCTTGGGGCCGAATCTGCCTGAAGTCACGGGCCCAGGCAGAGTAACCTCTAAAGCTCCTTCTAACAAAGCCATCTAGGATTGGGCTGCTTGTCACACCTTGATACTGAGTTCCTCTAATCCAGGAAAGGTGGTAAAATTAGGCCCCAACACAGCCTGGCACTTATGCCCTTGGTAGTTACATGCTGCATTAATTTATGTCCTTGGCCCCATGCCTGGCACAGATTGGGCACACTGTCAGGTGCCTGGACTGTTTACCCAAAGGCTTCATCTTTAATTAACTTCAGCTCCATCTCGCCACATCGCACCACACACTCTGCCCCAAACAGAGGGGAATCTGGCCTGTATGTTTCTAATTCCTTTACACTTATCTCATCCAAATATTACTCTGCACAATCTGTTTGATGTCCAACAGCCCTCTGAGCCTGCTTTATAAGTCAGCTAAGCTCCTTCCTGCTCAGAAATAGGAAGTCACGGTTTTCCCAAGGATAAACGGACTCCAGCCCTGGCAGGGTTGAAGTTCAGTTTAGAATGTGGTGCCCGTAAGGCTGTCTGGACCCTCAGAAGCAGAGCTCAGGGCTCCTGCCAGGTCTCAATCTCAAACATGCCCGCCCGGGACCAAGCTGAAAAGAATTCAGCTCCTCACCAAGATGCCCGTGAGAACTCTGACCATCCAGTGAGCTGCCCAGAATTCAACTGGCTCAGACTGGAGACAGCTGCCAAGCTGGGCATCATGGTACTGCGGCCAATCAGCCATTATGAAGCCTGCCAGGGAAACACAGTGCAGTGAAGCAGGGAAACACAGTGCAGTGAGGCTGGGAAGCACTGGGCTGGGAGTCAGTAGACCTGACCAGCTGTGCAGCCTTGGGGAAGTGTCTGCCCTCTCTGAGCCTTATAATTACTCTCATTGGTATTCTTGTTTGTCAAAGGAGGGGTTCTTTCTGCTCTCAGATTCCAGGACTTTAAATAATGAGCCATTACCCTGGTTCAGGGTTCAGGGTTCAGGGTTCAGGGCTGAGAACCGGGTCTTTATTCTCAGCCACCACCTTGAGGGCAGAGGAGCTGCGTAAGCCTGAGTCTCAGCTGTCTGCCTCTTCAGGCCCTCCACAGCTGTCCCCCATCCCCAGCCTCAGATGTGGCAGAAAAACCTCTCATTGGTTCCATGATATGGCAAACTGGGGCATGGGACATGGAGCACCTATTGATGCCTGAGCCCCTTGGCCAGAGGGACCAACATGAGTAACTGTGGTAGTCTCCTTGGCTTGAGTGAAAAGCTGTGCCGGCCCCAGTTTAGGTGAGGTCTGCCACGTTGGAGCCTCCCTGTGCAGAGAGAACAGGCAGAACATGGTCCAGGAGACAAGCATCGCTTTTGAATCACACCAGTCTGGGGTCAGAGCCTGGCTCCTTATTAGCTGGGTGACCTTGAGCAAGTCTCCTGACTATTCAGGGGGCTCAAATTCTTCATCTGCAAAATGGGGGTAATCACATCTCACAGAACTGCACCGAGGATCAGCGATAAAGTGTACAAAGTGCTTATCACACCACAGGCTTTGGAGATGGCAGCTCTCGTTGTGACGATTATCATGTGACTCCCTAAAAGTGTCTTTCTGTTGTTTGGCCTGGCTCACCGCACCTGGCTGCGACTTTAATAGCCTCTCCTCTAACCCAGGCTGAATGTTCTGGATTCAAGTCCTAGCTCTGTCACTTGCTGTGACCTTGGGTGACTCCCATCCTCTCTTTGGACGTCAGTGTAACCATTGGTCAAGTGGGGCTGGGGACCACTGCCCTCAGCACCGGCATCCCTTCCCTGCCCGTCCACCTCAGTGCTCTGGTCAAAACACTGACCAAGAGCTCTGGAGGGCAGTTCACAGACACTCAGGGTTTTCAAAATTAGCAGCAATCTCTTTCCTAAGCATCTTCCCAGGCCCCCGGATGCATCCAGGAGAGGGAAGGGTGGTCAGCGTTCACACCTCTGGCTTCCAAATCCAGCTTCACAAAAGCTAAGCCTGTCTGCCTCCCCGTCCCCAGGTCCCAAGAGTGGGAAAAACCAGACCCAGAGATGGGAGGCTTCCGCTGACCCAGGGGCGAGCCAGTTCAAAGCTACAGTCCACACGAGGTCGCAGATGTCCTGGCAACCTGGTTCACCTCCTGGGTTGGGTTGGGGCTAATGAAAGGGTTATTAACATAGGCCACATAAAAATAGTTTTATGGTAGAATAAATACATTTTTCTTTTTTAATATGGACACATATTTTACAAAAGAGCCCCATAGCACTATGGGAAATTAAGATCCTTCTACAAAAAAGAAGATGTAACTTGGGTACAACAAAGCTCTAGTGTTCTAACCAGTCCTGCCTGGATTGCCCGTGAGGGGTCAGGCACCCCTGGAGGTGGTGGCAGGGGTGGTGGGGGTGGCAGCAGACCCTATATTGTACCTCTGGCTTCTCTGCCCGGAGAGCCGAGGTCAGGGGGGCCCGAGTGTGTGCAGCAGGAAGACGGCGGTGATGGCGGCAGTGACGGCAGTGAGGAGGCCCACGGCAGGTTGCGGGTGGCTGGCTGCTGAGCGGCTGGCAAGACCCGGCTGGTCCTGGGGCTGGAGCTGGTTGGAGAGCTGGAGGGGGGGCTTGGCAGTCCTGGAGCTGTGTGTGGGCTGGAGGGGCAGCGGGGGTGGCAAGGCGGTGGTGCTGGAAGGGAGGAAACACATGGCACGGGGACTGGTCAGTAGCCTTGTCCTGGACAAAAGGCAGTGGACTTAGGATTCAGATCCAACTTCATGGGATCTCTTTTTTTCTCATAAAGCAGAGAAAAAAAAAAGGGAGTCAGACAGGGAGAGTGAGCAGCCCAGAGCCACACAGCCAGCCCAGCTGAGCTCCTGAGGCCTCACCCACCCTCCTGTGCCAGGTTGTATTACATGGCTCCAGGGGACGGGCCGGCTGTGTGGACCACAGGCCTCAAGTGTGACCACTATAGAGAACTGGGTCCCAGGCAGAAGAATGAAAGCATTCCATGGAGGTGATCTGAGGTCACATGGGGGCAATCCAGTCTCCACACCTTTGGACACAGGTGTCCCCAGTCCCCCAGCTGCTCTCCCCTCTCCAGTCTGAAACAGCCAGAAAACAAAACAAACAAGCACCAACAAACAAAAACCCCACCATTGTCATTGCCCTCATTATTATAACTACCATTGACTGAACATCCACTATGAGTCCAGAGCTTTACAAACAGTATCTCTGGTCCTCACAACAAATCTTCAACGTGGGTCTCATTATCCCCTGTCAACAGATGAGGAAACTGAGGCTCAGAGAGGCTACCTGGTGGCCAGGTCATGGGAAGTGGGGAGTGGTACCTCCAGGGGGCAGGTGCTCTGGGGGTCCGCCTCACTTTGCATAACTGCAGTGAGTGTTCAGTGAAAGGTGCAGCTCTCATGAACTTAAAAAGAGGGCGTTAAGGTTTGGAGGGAACAAGTGAGATTCTTGGCTCAAGAGAGCCTATGTGAAAAAGAGGGAGGGAGGGCGAGAGAGAGACCAAGAAATAAAAAGAGATTAAGATCAGGAACAAATTGGCAGACTGAGCCCGTGCTTGGTGAGGTTGGAAAGCTGGTGAGGGGAGAGTGGGGACCAGGCAGAGCTCAGGACCAGGCTACCTGCTTGGGTCCAGGAAGAGGCAGATAGGAAATGGATGAATAAGGACACAGAGAGGGCAAGATAGGGACTATGGGAGAGGAGACCACAACAGAGGCCATAAGGGGAGAAGCTGGACAGGAGACCTGTGGGCAAGAGGAAAAGGCTTTGGCTGTGAGGAACCAACAGAGAATGGAGCCAGGCCAGGGCTGGGGAGCCCCCGGTCAGGTGGGCAGGCAGGTGGAGATGTAGACACAGGACCCACCAGCCCCAGCACCCCAAAGGGGTAGTATGTGAGGAGAAGTACAGGGCAGTGGGCATCCAGAGGGGCCCCCACCCAGTGCAGGGGCCAGAAAGGCCACCTGGAGGAGGTGACACTGCAGTCAGACCCTGAAGGCAGAGCATGTTTTGCTTGCACAAAGGTGAGAGCTTTCCTAGTGGAGCCAAGCAACTCGGTGCCAGGTTCTGTGCTAAGCACATCAAAACAAAACAAAAACAACAACAACAACAACAACAACAAAAACAAAAAACCCAACCATTGCCACCGAGTCCATTCTGACTCACAGCAACCTATAGCGACCCTATAGGACAGAAAAGAACTGCCCCGTGGGGTTTCTAAGGCTGTGATCTTTACGTAAGCAGACTGCCACATCTTTCTCATCACAACACTATGATGAGGCAGGTGTTCCCGTTTTACTTATGAAACACCGAGGCACAAAGAGGTTAAGTAACTTGCTCCTGCACCCAGAGCAGGGCCAGGGCCTGAGCCGGTGCCAAGGGGAAAGATCTGAGCCCAGCACACGGTAGGGGTTCCCAGCTGTTGGGGAATGGGCAGGAGGCTAGGTTTGGGGACAACTTCAGCCCTGACAGCTGGACTCGTGGTAAGACCCCTTCCTGCTTAGCAGCTGGCCGCTCCCTGATCAGCCTAAGGAAGAGGCTGGTAGAAATGAGGCAGGGTCATTTTTGTGGGTGTCAGCAGTGAGGCAGTCTCTTCCATGTGGGAACCTGCCCTCCCTCCCCGCACAGGCTGCCCAATCCCTGGGTTCATCTGGGAGTCCCCCTCCCACCTCCACCCTGGGCCCATGTTTCCTCCTGCTGAGCCATGAGTTCCTAACGACGGGCCATAATCACCATGGTGAGCCCCTGTAATTATCAACTACCACAACCCAGCCCACATGGCCACATGCCAGCCCCACTGCCACTGTGGGTGCGTCTTACACAGCCCGGCTCCATCCGGTACTTCTTACACAGCTTGGCTCAGTTGCATCCTGGGTGGGTGGGGGAGTCACCAAGCCCACCCCTGCCTCCACATGGGCTCAGCTGGGACCTGTACTCTGAAAGTGGGCACTCCAAATGCCCTTGGGGCGCCCTGTTCCAGGCCGGATGCATCTCAGAAAAGGAAGGGCCCTCACTCTCTCCCCCTTGCCCCCCATTCTACTCTGCACTCCAAAGTGCGCTGACCATGGGAAAATGCTGTGCCCCTGCGTGGAGGTCCTTTCCAACTTGGAGACCACAGTTGTGATGTACCATGATCCTTGGTCCTAGAAGGTTCCAGAGGAGCTATCAGTAGAAGACACAGATAGGACATGGGGAGGGTTTTCCTGCATAGACAATGTGTGCCTGTGGAAAAGGAGGGGAGGGATAGACCAGGTGGCTTCGAATGCCCCTTTTAACACACAAAATCTGGCATGTTAGGCCCCTCACTCTGTGACACCTTCAGACCACCCGAGACCTGCCCTGGTCTGGCACCAGCTGACCTCATCTTTCACGGCTCTCCCCAGCACACACCACCCTCTCCAGTCACACCTAATGTCTTGCTGCCATTTTCCTACACACCTTTGAAGATCTGACTCAATGTGCCCATCCCTGGTGTCCTTGGTGATCTATACTCCATCACCCAGTGCCACTGGGGAGCGTTAAGGCTCCATAAAACCTTGTACATTTCTTATTGATCACACTGTGTCATGGTTATCTATGATGTGTTAGGGATGCTGAGGGTTTAATGAGTTTCTACATGTAATGTGCTTAGAACAGTGCCTGGCACACAAGAAGTACTACGTGGTGCTGGCTATTTTTATTGCCATGATTGATACTGTTGTGTCTGTCTTTAATAATAACTAATCTAATACTATTAATAAAACAACATTCTCCATTTATGGAGCACTTTTCAGGAACATAAAGCACCTAGACCCGGGGCTTCTGTTTCCCACCCAGGCCCTTCCCCACCTAAGGGGCCCTGTTGGCTCAGAGTAGACTCGGCTCCTTGGATCATCTAGGGAGCTTGGGAGCACACAGACCCCAGAAAACCAGGAACATCCCAATAATATATTTCTTCCACGGATGAGCCAGTAGATAAGCAGACACTGGGCTATACACACATCACCTCGTTCATCCGTCCCAACAGCCCTAGAATGTAGATGCCATTATTATTCCCATTTCCAAGATGAGGAACCCGAGCTTAAAGAAGATTAAGTTTCTTGCACCAAACTGCAGCAAGAACCAGGATTGGCACTCAGGCAGGCTGGCTCCCATCCCGAGCCGAGTGGAGCTGCTCTCCCTAACTGAGCGATGAGCACCTGAATGACGGAGGGCTCACGAGGGAAGCTGGTGTTTTTTTCTGAGACCGAGAAAACGTGTGGGTGGAGGCTTGCCAAGGCCTGAGATGGAGGCCTCCTCTGGCCTCAGCCCTGCAGGGAATCAGTGCCTCTGCCCAGCAGGGGTCATCACCTCAGCCTCTTTCCTCCTTTTCTTTTCTAATGAAGAAAAAAAAAAAAAACCCACACACAACACAAAAAGGTCATAAAAATTCCTTCTGAGCCCCTGCCCCATCCTTTCAGCCTGTGAGGCTGGGAGGCTGGCAGAGCTGGTTGAGGAGAGGAGGTCGTGCGCCACTTGAGGTGCCCGGAGCTCGGCTCCAGGCCAGCCACAGCCGGTGCCCGCCCTCTAAAGGAAAGACCCAACTAGGAGTTATGAAAACTATGTCGTGCAAGGCGGCCAAAAGGCATTTTCTTTCACACTTGGAAAACCAAAGATGAAAACTCCCCCTTGGAGCTTGAGCCAGAGTAGGGGTTTTATTGCTTGGAAGTAGGCCCAGGGAAATGAGGGGGGCAAGGCAGGAGGACAAGCCCTTCCAAATGCCCCCCAACCGCCTCCCTGGCCACTCTCCTCACAAAGCTCCGGCCCCCAGTCCAGATCCCCACCTCCTCCCAGGCTCACGCTGGGGAAAATTGTCTCATGGCAAAGTGGCCTTGAAGCCAAACCAAACACTCTGAGCATTCCCAGCCTTCACAGATGGCTGGCACCAAGGGGCTGAGTCTGCTCTGAGCCACCAGGGCCCCTCAAGTGGGGAAGGGCCCCAGTGGAAGGCAGAAGCTCCAGGTCTCTCCTGTGCTATGTTCCTGGTTTGCTGGGTGACTTTGGGTGAGTCTTGTCCTCTAGGCCTCAGTTTCCTCATGTGCACAGTGAAGGAGAAGAAACAGACCTATGGACTTGAAAATGCTTCCTAGCAGCAGAAGCCAGCGGTGAGGTCTTAGGCAGAAGCCCAATGCAGAAGGCAGAGAAAAGTAGGGCTGGAGACTGAGACCTTGTCAGCTGTCATCGCCCGAGCCCCTCTGGAGGGCTCCCAGGAGCAGGGGTGAATCTCAGCACTGGAGGGTCTCCCAGAGCTACCCAGGGTTAGGCTCTGGGAGTCTTGGGATCTTGGGTTTCTTGACAATACAAGTGGCTGGTGGGCTCTGCCCTGGGCGGTCTCCTTAGAGGGCTCCAGGAGACACACAGGCGAGTGGGCTGGGGCCTGGATGAACGGTGGTTCTCTGCCCAGGGTGGAGCCTTCAACGTGATTGAGATGGAGGGGTCAGGGGACTGGAGACCCCACTGTGATTCTGGTCTAAGCCTCAACCTCTCTGGACCAAGCAGGGTCAGACCTAGATTACCAGATCTCAGTGACTCATTTGCCTGCACCGCGACTTCCTAGTTCTGGGGCCCACACTGGCCTCCACACCTTTGCCTACAGTCTTCTTTGCTGGGAATGCTCCCCCTCCCCTCTGCCTTGCTGGATCATTTCAGACCCCTGACCTACCAGCCTGTACCAACCACACTCCTTTGTAGGCATAGAGCAGATGGTCTGGTGGTGTTTTCTACTTGCTACATAGCATGCCAGAGCTGGAAAGCATGGCTGGGCAGCCTCCACAGTACCCAAGGCTCTGTATTTATCACAGGTGTGTGATGCTCACACCTGTGCCTTGCTTCAGGCCGTGCCACATTTGGAAGGTACTCTCTTCCCTACACCTGCCCCATCATGCCTGTCATTCCAATCCTGATGGCCCAGCCACTCTGCTCCGTATTTATCCAAGTCCCCCTCCTTCCCCCCCTCACCAGTTGTGAACACTGAGAACGGAGCTGGCAGGACCTTCAGGGTCCATTCATGCCCCTAACTGCACACAGAAAGACTGCACGATTGTCACAGGTCACATAACGGCATCACACGGTGCCCGCACACAGCAGGCATGGGGATGGCCCCGGTCACCCCCTGCCCTGCTGTCCCTTTCTGGCTCTCAGATGTGGGGGCTCCCTGAGAGCGCTCTGCCGCTGCTGCTGTGCAGCCATCTGCGGACACTGCTTAGCCTTCTCCTCGGGTCCCCATAAATCATCTTGCCATGGGCTGCTGCTTCTCTAAACTTCCTCCGGTGTGTTTACATCTCGGGTAATGAGGGGTGAGGGAGGCCAGCCTGCTCCAGGTGGTGTCCCGGCCAGGCAGCCTGCAGCCCTCACCCTCGGGTTCCCTCCCTGTCCCGCACTCACACATGCAGTCAATACACCCTCAGCCAGGCCTCCCGGGACCCAGAGACTTTGCACGCAGCTTGGGTCCCCAGGGCTCCCAGCCTAGGAACATCAACAAGGAATTACCATTTGGGTGACCGTACCAGGCCGGGGGCACCGACAGGGGCTGTGGTACTGTGCCGGAGGAGAGCTTACAGCCTTGGAGAGAGGACTGGTAGAGGGGAGCAGAGGGGAACAGTGTTTGGAGGAAGGGAGACCTTAACAGGTACGCCAGTGGAGACACCTGCCAGGCGAGGATGGGATGGGCGTTCCTGCAGTGGTGGATGAACGTGACCTTTAGCATTAGTACTGGATTTGGGTTCTGCCTCCACACTTGACTCGCTGTGTGGTCTTAGACAAGTTGCGTAACTTCACCGAGCCTTTGTTTCCCCATCGGTAAAAGAGGCCTACCACCCAAGATTCTTGACAGGACAGGGGGCACAATGGATGTAAGTGTCTTGCACAGAGTGTCCATTACCACCCTGCCCCCAGCAAAGACAGCAGCATGTCCAAAGGTGCGGGGGCTGGAGGGCATGGCCTGCCAAAGGAGCAGCCTGTGGCCAGACAAGGAGGCCAGGAGGGCCCTGACTCCCAACTGGCGGTGTGGGGAGCGCTGAGGGGGTCTCAAGCTGAGGAGGGGCAGTGTGCGAGGACAAGAGCAGAGGCCTGCAGGATCACAGGTGGAAGGTGAGGGGAAAAGAGGTGTTAGAGAGGAGAGGATGCTCCAGTGGGATTTAGGCAGCAGGACCCAGGGGGTGAAAATGGGAGAGCTCCAAACAGAATGAAAGCTCCAGGGAAGATGATTTTGTTAGAAGGGCCACAACTGTGACTCGAGCTCCCACCAGAGGGCTCTCCTATGCACCCTCTCAGTGAATTTGGTGCTCGGGGGCTTTAGGGGGGTGGTAGCACTCCTCCAGGAACTACAGAAGCTGTGCCCTGCACCTGGGCCTAGGAGGGGTGGGCCTCAGGGCCTGCTCCTCAAGAAGCAGCAAGAAACTTTAAACAAACAGGCAGCCCATTGGGTTCCTTCTCCAGCCCAACCAAATGGAAGAAAATGATCCAACCATAATTTACCTGTTGGGACTGAGAAGGGGTCCCCACTTGCCAAAGAAAAGCGGTTTTCTTCTGCTGAAACCAGGCTCTGTGCCTCAGAGCTGTGTGTTGTGAAAAGGAAACAGTTTGGAGCCATTTGCCGAAATTTACCTTTCAGACACGGTTAGGGCTGGGGGTCCATGGCTGGAGCTGATAGCCCAGCCTCCTGTCACCCCATGGGCTGGACCTACCACTGGCCGGGTCTCCTGCTCACTTTGGTGGGTTGTTGGGGCCCTGAGTGACCGGCCTCATTAGAGCTCTTTATGGGCTGCCAGTCTCCCTGGCAGCCTGCAATTCTCTGTAACTCTATGCCCTCACTCCCGGTTTGAAGGGGGCGGCCCATGCTGGGTGCGGGAGCCAAATGTGTTGCAGCCAATCTAGCTGCAGCAATGCTTCTGCCTTAGGCAAGCTGCGCCAGCCAGTGAGCACGCTGCAGAAGTACTTTTCCCAATAACCTAAGCCAGGCGCTTTGAAACAAATGCCCAAAGGAAAAATGGGCTTGGTTCTTGTTTCCTGGAAATCTTTAAGATGGTTTACACCTTCCCCCACTTTAAGATAGTGGACTGGACCCAATTCAGCCTTTAGCTGATAACTTAGAGACCTGGCTGATGGAGAATCAAACTGGAAAGAGCAGGAGGCAGCCACTGGTTCCTTGGGTGACCCTGGACAAGCGCCTTTCCCCCTCTGAGCCTTGGTTCACCGTCTATAAGTGCAGAGTTGGGTCAATGTTTCCCAGACATCCTCAGTAAGAATCACTAGAAGCCCATTCAACATTTGGCTTCCCAGGTCCCTCCTCTGTAGATTCTGACTCCTGAGGTCCGAGATGAGGCCTGGGAATTTGTTTATTTAACAAGTACGCAAGATGATTCTTTTTAGGGACGATAAGGAAATCCTGGGAGATGATCTTTAAGGTCCAGAAGGAATACTCTGAGACTCCCAGGGATCCTCTGGGAGCATGATGTTCTGGCTGAGCTACTGCAGGGGATAGGATTCCCCACCCCTTTACTCATGGTTCCCTCCCTGGGACATTCCAGGAGCTTTGGAAACATTATACACCACATATGGAGATTCCTGCTGGAAAGTGAAATCTAGGGAGACTGCCTGGTACTGAGACTCCAGGCTGAGGTTAGAAGACCACCTTGTGGTTAAAGCCTGAGCTTTGGTGAAGACAGGCCGAGGGGTGGTGGTGCAAGGTGGCAGCAGAAGCATATATGAAGATGGAAAGGTACTGGTCTTGCATCTGCTCATTTCCAATGAGGTTTATCAGAAATCCCCATCCACTCCAGACAGTGCCCACGGCCAATGTCAAGCATCGTCTGTCTTACCTCACTCCAAGGCGACATCCCCTCTGCAGCCTCCCTGCCAGGAGGTCTGCTGCCCAGACCTTCCAGGCACAGGGAGCTCATGGCATTTTGATCTAGCAGGCTGCTCCGTTTTCTACTCGTTTCACCTTCTGGTCCATGGGACAAACGGACCCCCACTTTGCCCTCCCGGTGCCTCCCAGAAAAGTTAAATGCAAAGCAGACTTCTGCCCACCACATCTGAACAGGCCTCTACATCCTCACCTTTAAAACGGAGAAAAATGGTGCTTGCTCTTGCTTGAGAATAAAATGGAGAAGTCAGATGGGATCCTGCTCTATAAACCCCACAGGGTGAATCTGGTGGTCCTTTGTGAACAGGAAAAAACCAGCCCTGAGATGCCTGCTCAAATACGCACCAGACTTAGAGAACTTCCTCAGAGCAGGGCTTGCCTGACAACTTGGGCTGGCCTGGGGGGTAGGCTGACCCGGGCTCGGGGGCCCAGCTCTCTGGGCAGGAGCTGGGCACACCTGCCTCTCCCAGCTCACCTGTCCTCGATGCGAACCCAGAGGTCATTGAATTGCCGTGGACGCTGCTGTTTGTTCTGTCTCTTGTGCCACTTCTTCTGCCGCCCAAACTCCTCCAGCTGGCTAAGGCTGTCGGGGAGCAGGAGGTGGGGGGACAGGGCTGGATCCTCCTCCTCAGGTGGTGCAGTGGGGGTTGCTGAGGGCGCCTCAGAGACGACAGCAGCCGCGGTCGTTGGGGTCGGTCTCTCCGAGGTCCCCTCGGGAGGGGGTGCTGGGCTCTGAGCAGCAGGGCTGGAAAGGGGCAACAGCATGCGAGACACGTGGGTTGGAGCGTGTCGTTCACACGCAGCAGGAAATGCAATTCAGTGGGAAGGTCGCCCCGGCAGGGAGACATGCCAGGGTGCCCACTGAACCCAGTGAGAGTAACATGGGAAAACCGTTTTCTGTATTGAGAGGTGGAGCTTTGCTCATTCTTTCATTTATTTCATCAATCAATCAATCGATCAATCAATTAATATTTACTGAGCACCTGTCCTGCACCAGACACTTTTCTAGGAATTGGGAATCAGCAGTGACCAAAACAAACAAATCCTATGCCCTCTCAGAGCTTAATTCCCATGTGGGAGACAGAGACGCAAACACGTAGACTGTTAGATGGTGATAACGGCAGAGGAGAGACATAGAGCAGAGACAGGAGATGGGGGTGGAGGGCGCTGGTCAGGGAAGGCCCAACGGCTGGTGACAGACTAGTAGAAGGTAAGGGGGTGAGCCATGGGGTAAGTCCCAGGGGGCAGACCTGATCTTGGTCAGAGGCTCATTCATTCTGTAAACTCTGGCTGAGGGATTCTAGGCAAATTACTTAACTTCTTTGTGCCTCAGTCTTCTGCTCTGTCAAATGGGGATGCTACAGCATCTGCCTTACAGGGGTGCTGTGAGGTTAACATGTGCAAAGCACTTAGAACATGCCTGGCAAATAGTTGGCAGCTGGAACAATTTTTGTAATAATGATTGCTGTTAATCCTGTTGCTTGTGTTATTCATCCAATCACACGCTCATGTATTCAATGCATATTTACTTGGACCTTTTCAGTGGAGGTGGGCAGTGTTAAGCAACTTAGAGCCGTAGCTGTAGGTAGAGCTGGAGCTGTTAGGCAGACATGGGTTCATATCCCAGCTCTGCAACTTACAGGCTATGTGACTAAGGGCAAGTTACTTCATCATCTCAGGCAGCAGTTCACTATTTAATGGGAGTAATAATAGTCCCCACTTCATAGGGTTGTCATGAGAATGAACGAGATGAGATCTTAACACAGTGCCTGGCACACTTTCATGAATGTTGGCTAACAATCCAATGGTCCTGGCTAAGGTAGGCACTAAAATGTTGATTATGTGAGTGTTTGTGGAAATAACATTGCATACGGGGTGCCTTAGCCTCTTGGGACACCCTCTGCTCTTCTCCCTTTTATTCTTTTCTCTCCGTGGCTCAATCAAACTTCCTTTTGTGGACATCTGGCACTGGGATGAGGTTGGAAATGGTTTCAGGAATTGTGTCTGAGCAGATGGCTTGCAAGGTAATGTTGGCACCCAAGACAACATGTAGCCGGTCCTTCCACTGCACACACCATGCTGAAGAAAAGAAGGCCATCAGCGCAGGTTGTGCTCCCCCCAGCCCCCAGAGCAACCCTGATTCCCAGGGTCCAGGCTGCCGGGAGATGCCGCAGCTGCTGGGGAAATAATTCAAAACAGTCAGACAAAAAGAAATATCCAGGAAGCACCTGTGGCCGATGATGGCTTTTATTGTTGGAGCCTCCTTAGCCTCCTCACCCCCCTCCACCCACCTGCTCATGTGCAGGGTTTCAGCATGCGCTGGGAGACTCAGGCTGAGAGCCTTACGAGTGGGCCCATGGAGGGAGAGTGGGGAACCCCTCCTCTAATGCCTGGGCTCCCAGATGAATAGGAGCCGAGCCAGCAAGGCTGGTCAGCTGGCCTCCCAACCCTGGACAGACACAATGAGCTTCAAGGTGAAGGTCCTTGGGGCTTCAAGGAGCGAGGGGAGAGAAGGAGGGAGCTTTGAGGAATGTCTCGTCACCAAGGCCACCTTGGATCCTCCATCCCTGGCCCAATACAGACTGATATGTGCTGGGCTCAGATGGTTCAGGCAAGAAGAGCAGTCTTGTCCGGTTGACTCAGGAAGATGAGAAAAGGGAGGAGGCTGGGAAGGAGTCCCCAGGCAAGGGAGTGTCCAGGTTCCTTCTGAAGTGTCATGGAGGCGTGGAGAGGGCACTGGCCTGGAGCTAGAGACTAGCAGCTGACTGCTCCGTGTGACCCTTCTCTGGGCCCAGGCCTCCCCTCTGCAGTGTGATGAGCAAGGCCTCAGTCATTTCGGAGTTCCTGCCCCAGAAGTGGTATAGGGAGGCCCTAGAGTCAGACTGCCTGGGTTTGAAGCCTGGTTCCCCTACCTACATGTGCTGTGTGTCCTTCTGCAAGTTACTTCACCTCTCTGGGCCTCAGGTTCCTCAATGATAAGACAGGGATAATCATAGCTCCTACCTCACAGGATTAAATGAGTTAAATGTGTTTGGAGCCCAGTACAGAGTGAGCAGTCCATAAATATTGGCTGTGATTATTCAAGCTTCTTTTGGACTCTGGGTCTTGTAAATTAGGGGCAGGTGCTAAGATCACATTGTGGCAGCCCTTCTAGGCTAGTAGGAATGTTCTTGCATAAAGGTTGGAGTATAGACTACATTGACCTCCACCAGGCCAGGCCAGTGTTGGCGCTGTGGACCCACAGATGGACCAGAACAGGCTCCTGCCCTCAAGTAGCTCCCAGTCTGGTGGAGGAGATAGGAGACTCCCACAGGAAGAGAGGGTGGCCACTACCTAGCTATTTAAGGGGAATGGTGTGTCTGGCAAGATAGTCGTGGGTAGGGGACATAACCAATAGGCAGCAGTAGAGAAGGTATAGTCAGAATAAGGTGAGGACCTAGGTGTGAGTGGGGCAGTAGGGCTGTCATGGGAGCGGGCTGGGACATAGGGAAGAGCCCAGGCCACTTGCCCTTTCTCCCATGGCACCATCTTGATTCCTGGCCTGGGTATCCACTGGCCTCCAGAAGTCCTATAAAGTCCTATAGAGTCTTTTCCACCCCCACCGAATCACCAGTCTGTAAATCCTAACTCTCTCTCAAATCCTAATGCCTCTCCCATGCCCATTGCCACCGCCCTGGCCGAGCCTCCGTTACTTCCTGCCAAGATTGCACAACAGCCTCCTCCCCAGTCTCCTACAGCCCAGCCCCCTCCACTATGGGTATGGATAACAGAAGGCTTTCCAAGTCCCTACAAGGCCCATCTCACCAGAGGCTTCTTCACAACTCTCCCCGTACATCTGAGCTGACTATGCACCTTGTGGCCAGGCATGATCGTGTGCTGGCAGCAGCAGGCCAGCCAGTCCAAAGACGCCCAAGACACCCGGCTACTGACCTGTGGATGGCCTGCCCTGCTGGCGTGTGCTCCACCTCCAGCCCTGCCTGGCGCAGGACGTCGATGACAGTGTTGTTCCCCAGAAAGTGACCTAGAACACAAGAGATAATGTGGGCTCAGCCACATAACAGGCAACTGGGCACGGGCCTGAGTCATCCCTGGGTTTGTGTCTCAGCCAGGCAAAGCTGAGGCCCCAGGCTCCACAGAGGCAACATGGTGTGGTGGGCAGGAAGCTGTCCAGGTGCCACGCTGTCTGGGCCCAAGTCCTGGCTCTGCTGCTCACCAGTTGAACCTCCCTATGCCTCACTTTCCCCATCTGTTAATTCGGAATAATGGTAGTAACAACCCTCAGGGTTGCTGTGAGGATATTGGGAAGCAGTAGCTAGCACGTAGTAAGAGCTCCCAAGTGTTACCTGCTGTATCTTTGAGCCTCATATCGTTAAGCTGACCCCAGACCTGGACTGTCCAGGCTGGGACAGATTCCTATAGTCACACAAGGCCCAGCTCTGAGAAAACCCCTGAGAAACTTCCCTTGAGCCTCTAGCAGTTCTATGGCTCATCCTTCTAAACTCCAACTGTGACTCCTGCATCCCTCTCTTAGTGTGAGACTGTCTATCTCCTCACCAGACTCCCAGGGGCAGGGACCACAGCACCACTGCCCTGCACGTGCTCAGTACATGTCGGCTGGGTCCAAGCATTCATGGAGTCATCTGTTCACCATTCATCCAGCACTCACGGCACCCAGGCCCTAGGACTGCCACCGGGGACTCATTTAGGTAGAAAATCCCAGCAGGGGAGACCAACGAACCCCACTGATTGTGGGAGGCAGACAGTGACAGTGGCATAAAGGAGATACAAACACAGAACTGAACCCTCCAGAGGTGGCCTAGCTGTGTGGGGGAGAGAAGGTGGTCTCCACTTCGGTCCCTTACCCACTATTCATTCATTCAACAAACACTTACGATGCACTTGCTCTGTGGCCACCCTGTGCTGGCACTGAGAGTATAGATATGAACTGTTTAGTACAAATCCCCAGGCAACGGTGGGAATCCCCTCCTCATCAGAGGCAGGCTTGAGGTCTGGGAACACAGGCAGAAGCTCTCTGAGGCCCAGGTTCGGAAGAATCCTCAGGAGCCAGTGGACTGTGGACACAGTAGCTGCTGGGGGTCAGCACACTGGCAAGCCCTTCTTTCTCTCTGGGCCTCAGTCTCCCTCCTGTTCAGTCTGGGGCAGGGTTGGGGTGGCCAGATGATTGTTGCCGGCCCGCTGGGCCCTCCCAGCCTGTGAGTCTGCCTTGTGGCCCTACTCACGGGCAGGACTCTCCTCTCCTGCTCAGAGCCTTGGTAGGGGGGAACCCTGCACTCTGACTCTAATTGCCTGTGATGAGTGGTGACAGATGGGAAGCCGGAAGGTCAGCCCCAGGGAGGTCTGAGGAGAACAGAAAGTGGACAAGCTGTTGGGAATGGAGAGGCTCCGCAAAGAAGAGGCGAGGCTGGGATTGCCCTGTGGTTGGGCAGAGGTGGACCTCCAGCCCTCTGGCACCACCAGCCTTGCACACCTCGGGGCTAGCTCTGCGGATGTCCAGGGTCTCCCAGCCGACAAGTTCTCTCTACTGCCCTGCGCAGTCCTGGGATTCCACCCCCAGGCCACTGCGAAAGACCACTGGACTGGGGATGCGACACTTGGGTTCTAGTCCAGGATCCACCACACTCACTCTGAGATCTTGGGCAGAGCCTTTGTCTCTAATGCCCTCAGTATCTCTCTGTGTAAAATGCAGGGACTGGGCTGTATAAAATCTATGGGCTCCTCTAGCTCTCCATTCTATGTGAAAGGCTTTTGGAAACTCCAGTGGCCCTTATGGAAATTTATTTTTCCTTCCTCCCTCCCTTTCCTGCTTGTTTCCATCCCTCCCTCCGTCCACTTCATTCATTTAACAAGCACTGACTGAGTGCATATCTTGTGCTGGCACTCAAAGTCTAGAGAATCAGGTTATTTCAATCCAGGTACTAAGTACTATGCAGAGGGAAGCACAGGTGGTTGAGGGGCACATGGGGGACATTTAGTTCAACCTGGGGCTCAGGGCAGACTTCCTGGAGGAAGTATTGCTAGCTGAAGGATGGGATAAGAGTTCACTAGGCGAGCATGGGAGTGGGATGGCACCCAGGGGAGGGTGTATCAGGGAGAGGAAACAGCATGTGCAAAGGCTTGGAGGTCAGCGACAGCAAGCCATGTTTGGGAAGCTGACTGTTGAAGAGACGCAGACAATTCAGGCATAAACAGGCCCTCCCAGGGCTCTGGCCCTACCCTAGTGCTTCTGAGGACAGAAGACCCAAGGTCTTGCCAAGTCGAGTCTCCCACTCAATGTGTGATCCTGAGCAAGTGGCTCCCCTGCCCCCAGCCTCAGTTTTTCCTTTGGCTGACATTTGGGGGCAGCTGTAAAGCCCTAAGGAGGCAGGAGAAGTGAACGTTCTTTGGAAACACCCAGAGTGCAGTCCTGCGTGATGGGCTGCAGACAGTCTCCCTACAACGGGGTCGGGGCCGGGGCCACCGAGGCATCTCACTCTTGCTTGCCCCAGAACACGGTTGAGGGAGCTGAAAGGGAGACCCAAGTGACGGTGTCCAGTCCCCAGGCTGCAGGAATTCCCTGCCAGCAGCTCTTGGAATTCACTGCTGGCAGCAAAGGCAATTCCTTCTGTGCCTCCATGGAGATCTGTTTAAAGACGAGGGCCTCCCACCCACGCCAATAGTTGTCCCTGCATTGGCTTAATGGATTTCAAGAGCCACCAGGGAAAACTGCCTGGCCTCAGGATCTACATGAACAGCAGTAGCAGCAGCAAATATTTACTGAGGGCTGCGTGGCCCTCCAAAAGAAGCCTTTCTACAGAGGAAGAAGCATCCAGGGGGGCCCAGGCCCCAGGTTTTAAGGCATGCCTCCTGGGCCCTGAGCAGTAACTGACCAAACACCTGTCTGCTTGGCACCCCCATCCATCCCCTCAATGGTTCCAGACCTTTATTGCTCTTCTTAAGACACTCAACAGAAGACTTTATCTGTTTTGAGAAAATGGAAGCAATCAAGAGCGAACTTTTCAAATTCCCATTCTCTACTTATCAAAGAGGAGTCCCTGGGTGGCGCAAATAGTTAACGTACTCACTGCTAACTGAAAGGCTGGAGGTTCAGGTCCACTCAGAGGCACAACAGAAGAAAAGCCTGGAGATCTACTTCCGAAAAATCAGTCATTGAAAACTCCATGGAACACAGTTCCACTATGACACACACGGGGTGCCATGAGTTGGAGTCTATGGCGATGGGAGGCACTCATCTCAGCCACGCCCACCTTCACCTCCACAGGTCAGCACCTCCTGCCTGAATCACTGTAGAAACCGTCTTCCTTGTTCTCTTTAGTTCGCCCTCCACACTGCAGTTAGAATGATCTTCCCACACGGTCAGGACATATTTCCAACAATTCACCTGAGGGGAGACCATGAGCTTCTGGAAGGCAGGGGCCATGCCTGATTCACCTTTGCCCCCAGGGCTAAGTGTAAGTCTGGCACATGGTGGTGGCTTAGTGAACATTTGCTGAATGAATGAGTGACAAATCCTGCTACTCCATATCCTTTCTATGATCTCATCCTATCCCCAGAGACCTGAGCTCATGGATCCCCTCCTCTTGCAGTCCTAGCCCTGCCCCTTGGTGATGCTCCGCCAGATTCCACCAATCCCAGGAGCTTAGTCCTTGGACCAACCCTGAGTCAGGGCCCAGTGCATGCTGTCCCCAGGGGCTGGCAGACAGGGCTTAGGCTTGCCGCCAAGGTCAGAAATCCTTAAAATGGCTCCACACCCATCCTGGAACCTGTAGGGAAGGTTGTGGAAAGTTTCCAAAGGGGCCTCACGGTGTTGGGGCTTAGCCTGCGTGGCTTGCCCAGGCTCCCCGGGTCTCCTGGCTACTGCTCAGCAGTTCCTTCCAGCACTGACAGCTGTTCTCTGGCCAACTCTCTGCAGGAAGGCATGTTCCATTTCATCTGCTGAGGTCGTGGGGATGCGGAGAGGAGGAAAGAGAGGGAGAACAGTGGGGGGCGGGGGCACACAGAACTGGAGAGACAAAGACAGGAAGAGAGGAGAGACACACAGAGAGGCAGAGAGACACGCAGAGACACAGAGGGAGAGAGACAAGAAGAGGAAGGGAGCTCCGGGACACAGAGAAACAGAGAGGAGAAAGACTGAGGAGGAGAGAGGGAACCAGAGACAGAGGCAATCAGAGACATGCAGAGATTCAGAGACAGTGGGAAGGGGAGAGAGGAAAGAAGAGACATTGAAACAAAGAGAGAAAAGGATAGAGAGAGGCAGAAAGAGACACAAAACAGCAGAAAGAGACAAGGACTGGAGAAAGTGATATGAAGAGACAGAGATAGAGAGGGAAGAAGGGAAAAGGAAAAAGAGGAGAGAAGAGAAAGAGAATCCAGAAATGAAAGCAAGTGGCATGGTGGAGGGGAGGGTAACTCCACTGAGGGCATTCTGGAAGGCTTCCTGGAGAAGGGGTTCCAGGATGGGTGGGATTCAGATGGAGATGGAGGGGAGGGCAGTCATGGAAGGGAAACTGTGCTAGCAAATGCCTGAAGGAGAGATGATAGGTCTGAAAAATAGTGGGGTTGGTTTGATGGCTGTCTCCCCTGACTTCAAAGCCGGGGCCCCACTTAAACGACACTTATGTGTAAATAGGAAAAGGCACCCTGCTCTGGGTAGACACAGTCCCTATGATATTTTAATGCAGAGGAAAAGGTTCCCCCTCTCCTGGACACAAGAAGCCCTGTGCCAGGGCACACGGCTGGGTGAGCAGAGCACAGACTGGATCTAGCTACTTCCCATCTCCTGGACACAGATCGACAGCCCCGACTTACTCTCGGACACCAGAAGGCAAGGTAGGAGAGAACAAAGAATCCTGCCCTGGGGTCAGGGCAGAAAACCTGGGGTCCAGTCCTGGCTCAGCAACCAACTGGCTGTAGGACCTTCCCCTCTCTGTGCCTCAGTTTCCCAACAGGGGGATGGGCCGGATGGTCTCATGGGCCTTCCCAGCTCTAGGAGCCCATCATTCAAGGATGTGAACACAAACTCATATTAGTGAGCCTCCTGAGTGCATGATGCTTTCCAAACATGACTTCGTTTCATCCTCCTTTCAAGGTATCCCCAGTTTACAGATGAGCAAACTGAGGCTCCGTGAGGAGCTGGGACTTGCCCAAGGTCACATAGCTGGTAAAAGGCAAAGCTTGGACTTTTATCCAGAGTTGTCCTAGTTCACTACATTTCAATACATCCACTCTGAAGCATTTGTGGCAGCGAGGGATCCTGAGTTCACGTTTTGGGGCAGGAAATTGTCAGGAACATGTGTACCTTCCAAGGTTCACCAGATTGGAGAGAAAATTATGTGAGTGTTCAGCAAGAACAATGCACCAATTAACAGTGTAATTTCAAGACCGTTTTGGGGGGCTGGAGGGAGGGAGGAGGGGAGAACCAGATGTTCCCACAAAGGCTCCAAAGTAGCACTGGCTCTGCTGGGCCAGTGCACATGTTTTCTCTCCAGTGAGCATGCCGGGTTTCCAGTTTTCTCCTGCTGGAAGAGGGATCCCAAGCCCATATTTATGTTCCGTCTGAAATTAATGCAAGGGAAGCTTTCAAATGCTAATCTAGCTGCCAGGATCAGCAGGCCGGATATCAAGATACAGCGGCATTTGTTTTCCTGAGGAAGTGTGATGGGAGCGTTGCACGAATGGACCGACGGATGGATGGACCATTGGGTGGAACTCCAGGGTCTCTCATCTCCAAAGAAGTGTCTCGGGGGGAGGCTGGCAGAGTGGGGTTTCCTGTCTCCTGCCTTGCGGGCCAGCCCAGTCAGCAGTGAGATGACGCCTCCTCTGTACCCGCCTTGTGCCAGAAGCTGAGACACACGGTCCCCATCCCTGAGGACATCACAATGTGCAGGGGGAGTTGGGCATGCAGATTATAACAGGACAGCATGAGCTGTGCAGTGATGGGGGGACTCAAGGGAGTGGGAGACTGAAGAAGAAGGGGTGGGACCCAGACTAGGGGAGTCAGGGAAGGCTTCCCAGGGTAGGGAACTTTAGGGACACATCTTGCAGAATTAAAAAGAAAGGCAGGGGACGAGAAGAGGGTGGGCTTTCCTGGCAGAGGGCGGGTATGTGGGCTACCAACAGTGGTTCTGGGCTGTTGGAATATAAAGTGAGGGGCAGGTGGGCAATGGTGAGGGTTGGGGCAGAAGGGGCAAGCCTTGGGATTCTGAACTGCAGCAGGACAAGGCTAAGGGGCCAAGTTTTAGCTGGGACCAAAGAACTTTCTCCCAGGCTCTGTCCAGCTCTGCACGGCAGTGAGTGCCACATCCCTGGAGGTGTGTAAGTAGAGGATCAACGAGTGCTTGTCAGGCCTGCATAGAGGGGATTTGGGCATCCTGTGGATTGGCCACGCTGACCTGGAATCTGAGATTCGGCCCTCTTTAGCAGCCTTTATCACTTGCTCCTTTGGAGGCTGCCAGAACTCAGGGTGTCAGAAGTGAAAGAGCCCTGAGACTCCACCTGGTGAAGCTGTGTCGTTAACAACACAAAGACGAATACAACTACCAACAGAAGCAACTCCACCTACCACTTCTCCAGCACTTAGAATGTCATGATTCATTTTCTTATTTAACCTCACAACAGCGTAACCAGGCAGAAAGAGGCAGCGTGGGGTTTGATCCAGGCCCACGTGGTACGTAGCACCGGGATGTGCCAGTTTAAAGGGCACTTTGTAGAAGCAGCTGCTGCGGCTGGGGCTCCCTGGGCACAGGGCAGTCTCCTTTGGGGCAGGATCTGTTTTGGGGGCCTCTGGCTCATAAGTCTGAAGGTTGCCCAGTCTGGGAGCCTCTTCAGGACCTCCCCCTGTATACTTTCCCCTCTCTTCCCTGCCAGACCTATCCCTGCAAACCAGTCCTCTGGTGCTTTTAAAACCCCCAGTGTTGGAGTCTTTCATTTCCTGGGACCACACCCTGTTTTAATTAATATTTGGTTTAGGGGCAAGGAAGCCCCCTTTGCACGCCCCTCCCCCTCAACTAAGTCCCTCCTGGATCAGAGCATAAACGCGGGGTTTGACAAGCCTGCGCCCTGGGCCTGGATCTGGCAGCGTTTAATCCACAAACCTTTACTGGGCCCTGCGTGCCTGGCCCTGGGGATCCCAAGATGGGTCTGGCGTGGCCCCCTTCCCCCTTGGGGGAGACTACTCTGAATCTAGTAATGACTGTGCAGGGTGGTTGGAGGCCAGCACAGGGATGCTGTTGGGGGAGCCCCAGACACAGCCTGTGATGGGCTCTGTGAACTGCAGGGGGCAGTGTCCAGCATAGGGACCACCGCGGCCACGGTCCTCATTCTCCACAACAGCCAGAGGCTCCTTTCCTAGAATCACAGTATCCTGTGAGCCACTTAGAGATGGGGAGGGACAGAGCCTACCCTCTATGAGCATCACTGCAACTTGGAGCTGAAACCTGGACCTTGAGATTTCCCTGCAGTGTCCCAGCTTGGCCCTCAGAAGCCACAGAGCATTTCTGCTCCCTCCACCCCAACAGCACTGCTCCTTTGGGCGTGGGAGTCTTGTCCTTGGGCACTGAGGGCTCCTAGGGGCCAGGGACCCTGAGATAATAATGACAGCACAAGACTGTGCATTGATGGAGTGATTGTGTGTGCCAACACTGGACCATTCAATCTCATGCTCATTTTACAGAGATGAAATCTGAGGGTGAGAGAAGCTAAGTAACTGATTTCCCCAAGGCTACATGGATTCTAGGAGTCCCTAGGTGGTGCGAACAGTTAACGTGCTCAGCTGTTAACCGAAAGGCTGGAGTTTCGAGTCCACCCAGAGGCACCTTGGAAGAAAGGCCTGGCAATCTACTTCTGAAAAATCAGCCATTGAAAATGATATGGAGCACAGTTCTACTCTGATACACATGGGGTCGCCATGAGTCAGAGTTGACTTGACAGCAACTGGTTACATGGCTCCTACAGACGAGTGCTGTGTTTCTGACTAAAGCAGTCTGGATCTGAACCCCATTCTCCTAATCTACAATGCTCCACTTCCTTCTCCCTTGCCTTCTCCACATAAATCCTCATTCACTGATAGAGCAGACTGGGAGCAGTCTGGGCAACGGGTACAGGGGTTTTCTTGGCTCTCCTCAAGGTTAGAAAACTCAGAGGCATCCCTGTTCCAGAGGGTCAGGGTCAGCTCCAGCTGGGAACAAGCCAGCAGCTGGGAGCTTCCTCTGGCTGGACAGATGCTCTGTGCTGAAACAGAAACAGCAACTCTGGCCAAGGATTGCAGTCCAGAGCCAGCGTGCCAGCTGCCAGATGTGGACCTGGTGGGGCGGCAGGGCACTTTGAAGCACTGTTGCAAATTCTGAACAGTTCTGGATGCTGTGGTGTCGTGCTCTAGTATGGGGAGTGTGCAGGCCAGGGGCGCTTGCCTGGGAGAGGAGAAAGAAGCTGTGTGTGAGGCTGGTCCTCTCGTTTCTGAAGTTAAAGAGGCCCCCCATGCAGCGTCACTGCTCTTCTGGGCCCAGCCATGAGCTCTGAGGGGCTTCTGTCCCTGAGGCTACTGAGTAGAAAACCAAGGAGGGGAGGAGGTGGGAATGGATGTTGTCCTGAGGACTGTGGGGACCATGAGAGGAACTGGAAGCCATCTGCACATGCACCAGGGAGATTTCAACTGGTTCTCACCTCCTCCAGCGCTCAGACTCACACTGTTTCCTTTCAATGCCAACCATTCAAACCTCAGGCAAGGGTGGAACTGCTGGATGTTGGCGCTAGAAGGGGCCTTAGCCTTCACCCCATCTAAGAAAGGGTCTGAGAGGCCACATGAAAGGTTTTAGAATGCAAGAAGTTTCCACAACATCAGGCTGTTTTCCTTTTCCACACTCCTGTCCTTGACTTGGAGCCCTGCTGGCATAGTGGTTGAGAGCTCAGCTGCTAACCAAAAAGGTTGGCAGTTTGAGTCCATCAGCTGCTCCTTGGAAACCCTACGAGGCAATTCTACTCTGTCCTATAGGGTTGCCATGAGTCAGAATTAACTAGATGGCGATGGGTTTGATTTTTTTTTTTTGGGGTCCTCGACTTGGAGTCCCTGGGTGGCGCAATGGTTAAGTGCTTGGCTGCTAACCAAAAGGCTGGTGGTTTGAACTCACCCAGAGGCACCTTGGAAAACAGGCCTGGCAATCTGCTTCCCGAAAGATCACAGCCTTGAAAACTCTATGTTCTATTCTGTAACACCTGGGGTCACCATGAGTTGAAATCGACTCGACAGCAACTGGGTTAGACATGAGCCAGACCCAAGGTTAAACCGCGTGACCTCTAAGGCCCATTTGTTTGAAACTCTGAGAACCAGCTGGTTATCTCACATCCTAGAACTCTAGCATTCTAATGATGTTACAAAGTTAGAATGGTAGGATAATGCAATGTTGGGATATTAGAACCATACAATCTTAGAACAACAGAATGTTAGGGTGAAAAGATTCTGGAACTTCAGAAGTTAGAATTGCAGCACGCTAGGATTATAGGATGTGAGATAACCAACTGGTTCTCAGAGTTTCAAACGAATGGGCCCTAGATGTCACGTGGTTTACCCTTGGGTCTGGCTCATGTCTCTAACCCAGCTTCTCCAGGTCCTATGTTACTCATTCTATTCCAGGAAGAAAAAAAAAAAATGCTAGAGGATTTCTGGATGGCTGAACAAGTAGACCACAGCTCAAGAAAGTTCCAGTTTCCCTGGAGCTAGGGACAGAATTGATATTTTCTTCTAGTGCCTGGGACTGAGATGACCCCTCCCCCAACCATGAGGCTTGGGGCTTGGGAGATACCACGTGACTGAACAGAATGAACTTGATTCTGTGTGACTTGGTCCAGTACGTCTTTATAGACCATCCACTAGGTGTTGGTAATTCTGAGGATGCATGGACCCTGTCCTGGAGTAGTTCACTCACATGGGATGATCCATGAGCAGTGGATGCTGGGATAAAAATAAATAGCATTCACACTTCCATAGTAGCTGTTTGGTGTTGCTGGAGAAAATCTCAAGTCTGTGACTTGGGACCATTGCAGGTTCATGGGCCTTCCTTGCCATTCAGTACCCTCTGGGTTCCTAGCACAGACAGAGCAGACATGTGGCACGTATGTGCCCTTGGCCTGGTCAACAGCAGACATCACTAATCAATCAGGACCTCTCCCCTGTGGTGTCCTGGTGTGGATTTATCATCCTTTACACCAGTCAATCACAGTTGGCCCAGAAGATGATGCTTATTTAACTTCTCTGTCCTTGTCAGTTATTGTGGTCAATCTTTCTTGCATTTATGTCAAATGTTCTGCCTCTTTGAACCAAGAACTGTCCCACCTTCCTCCTCTTTTTCCACGGGTGACTTCACCTTTTATTTTATAGAGAAATCAGAGGCCATCAGTTGAGAACTCTCAGCTTTCTGCCACCAAGCCTTCCTGCTGGCCTCTTCACTTCTGCCCTTAGGTGAGAGGTGAAGAGAGGCCCTCCTTCACCAAACCTTCTGGCTCCCACTCTTCCTGTCTTCTCTGAACCCCGGGCTAGTGCCCTCCCTGCCCCCTCCCCCCATATATCATCAGCCTTTTTCCTTTTATTGTATTCTTTCCACCATGTTTTAAGACACTCAATTCTCTCCTATCTTAAAAAAAAGGGGGAGAGACCAAGACAGTTACCAACTTCTTATTTTACGAAGGACTTTGACAGCCCTATCTGCCTTGTACTGTCATCATTGTTTTGTTTTTGTACAGCAAAGTATGTTCTAACTCCCAAAATAGTAGAAAGGAAATAATTCTAGAACATAGGACAGGCATATAAATTGAATAAATTTAGCTATAAAAAATTCACGACCTTCTACTTACTTTCCTCAGTTATTTGTAGACCAGAGGAAATCCCAGGACGCACATCTGGAAATGACTGGACTAGAAGATCTTTGGGGCCTTTATGCTTAGCTCCTCCAAGTGTGTGAGTCAAGCAACTGGGAAACATGCCTCCACTCCCGCCTCACCCCTCAGGCCGGCACACCACTTCCATGGCAGCAGTCTGCCTCTTTCACTGGCCACAGCCACATCCTGAGAGGCTGGACTTCCTTTTGTGCCCTGAGACGTCACCCAGGCCTGCTCAGAGTTGTTACACTTGTCCATACCCTAACAGTCCCTGCACCTGCCAGCTAATCCTGATTCCCTCTGGGAGCAGTCAAACAGCCCTACATGGCAGAAACATCACAGACACTAAGAAGAGTGCTCTCCTGTGAGATGTACCTGCTTAAGGGACACCCCTTCCCTAAAGTCATCACCATTTCTTCAAGTATGCTAGCAAGGGCGCTGTGTGCAGAGGAAAAGGTTGGGACTGGGACCCAAGAGGCTAAGGTTCAAATCAACGCTCTGCCTGCATGGCCTGGAGGAAGCCACTCATCCTCTCTGGGCCTCAGTTCTCATCCACAAACTGAGTTTAAAAAGACTCACTGCATGCTGTTAATTTAATCAAAGAGCCTAGTAATGGTGACTGGCATGTAGAACAGGTTTTTATTATAAGACCCTCCCACCACACAATAGAGTTTTAAACCTATGATTTAAAATAAGCATACCTAACACACTCCTAGAAGACAGGTGTATTATCCCATTTTATAGATGAGAGACTGAGGCCCTCGGAGATGAAATGGCTTTCCCAGGGTCTCTTTGCTGACAGCAGGTAGAGCCACACTTTAATCCTGGCCTACAGACTTCACAAGTCTTACCCTTTCCACTGAACCACTCTGTAGACTGGTGTCAGCATTGGAAATCTCAGCCTGTCCTCACAGACTCTCAGGGTGGGGCTCTGCAGCTGGGGTGGGCTGGGGGACAGGCTCAATAGCACTGAGAGGCCAGGCCGGCTGAGCTCTCTGTCTCACCTTAGCTTGCTCAGTTCTCCCAGAGCTCCAGGCCCCAGAGCCTTTAGGGCTCTTGGCTGGACTCTGAGGCTGGGCTTGTCCTAGAATGGCAGAACCTCAGCAGGGGTCTGGCTTGGACACCCAGCAAGGCTGGGTATGAAGTAGACTGAAGTGTCTTATAATCATGTCTGTGTTTCCTGGAGACACTCACTGACACTGGAGCTGAGTGTCCTTGGCATGAGCAGGCACATGCCTGGGGGACAGTTAGGAGGACGTCCAGTGGCCTAGACCCTCCTTCCTTCCTATGGCCTTGGGGGCCTATGCCTTATTTGGGCACCTGGCAGGGGATGGGCAACAAGAATTAGGCTGAGCCCCAAGGCCCCGCTGTCCAACAATGGCAGTAACCCCAAGATGGACGCGGAGAGACATCTGGCACAGAAGTGAGGATGGAGCATGGTAGCACGTCGTCTGCCTGAGAGGACTGGGCCTGGCCCCCGCATAAATCCTTCAGCCTGTCATCAGATGTCAGACTTGAGAGTTACATGACCATAAGCACGTAACGAGGTAGGAGTGGCCTTTTCCCACCACAGACTGCATGTGTACACGCTCCGTGCCTGTGTGCTGACTTTGCACAGGCCTGCTCGGCTGGCTGCCTGCCCCACAAATGAACAGAGAGCCCTGGACTATGGCTCATGGGCCTGCAGGCCAATCCTAGCTCTGTCCCTGACTGGTTGTGGGACTTTGACCATGTCCTGCTCTCTGGGAACCTTAGTTTGCCCATGGCTATGATGAGGTGGGGCCCTGGTGGCACAGTGGTTAAGTGCTCAGCTGCTAATGGAAAGGTCAGTGGTTCAAATCCACCTGTCACTCCACAGGAGAAAGATGTGGCCGTCTGTTTCCACAAAGATTTTCAGCCTTGGAAACCCTATGGAGCAGATCCACTCTGTCCTATAGGGTCACTATGAGTCGGAATCAACTTGATGGCAGTGGGTTTTTTTTTAGTATGATGAGGTGGGCAGGCTCGAGCCAGCTTTGAAATCCCTGGGTTGAGAATGGATTAGCAGCCCAGAGGAAGTCATCTGTTCCTGGCATGGCTGAGCAGAAGTGACGGATGCCAGCAACATCTGGACACAGCAGCTCCAGACCTGTTGTTTTTGGAGAGTGGGTCCCTGAGAGCTGAGGCGGCTCAGTCTGCCCTGACTTTTCTGCTGTTCTGCACTTCACTGCTAACCTAAAGGCTGGCAGTTCAAACCCACCCACTGGTATTATGGAAGAAAAGGCCCGGTAATCTGCTTCCATTGAGATTACAGCCAAGAAAACCATACGGAACAATTCTACTTTGCACATCTGGGGTCACCATGAATCAGAATCCACTCGACAGCAGCTAACAACTGTCCTAATCAGCTCATCAGGCCCAGAGGACAACTGGACAGGGAGGCTCTGCTCAGCATTCATGCATTTGTTCATTCACTCATTCATTCATTTACTCACCAATCCCAAAAGCTACTACAAGGTACCAAAGACATACAGATGATTAAGCCGTGGCATCTGCCCTCCCGGAACTCAAGTCCTGGGTGGGCGACCCAGCACCATTCACAGGCCACACTGTGTGGAGTAGACTGAAGGCCAGGAGAAGCTGAGGAAGCTAGAGATGATGGGTACTTGGACTCGGGCAGCGGCAGTGGGAATGGAGAGGGTAGATGGGTTTGAGGTGTTTTGGTGCTCTGTCAACAGGACCTGACTGAATTCTGGAGATGGGGAAGAAACTGGAGTTGAGTGTGATGCCTGAGTGCTGGCCTGATGCTTGAGTGACAACTGTGTACCCATGGACTTGGGGTTTCAGGAGAAAGAGGTAAGTGTCCATGCCCATCTCTAGGCTCTTCCACTTCCTCTCCCACAGAAACAAGCTTGAGTTAGCTACCTCCAGATCCTGGGTTGATCTGGTCCTGGGCCCTGATGAAGGTGGGACAGTGAGGCCCTGCCAAAGTCAGGTGGGCATGTGGACTGCTAGCTCCCCTCTCTGGCCTCCCTCAATGACTGGACTCACGGGGGTCTCCTGGGCCCAGGGGGACCCTGGGGGTGAATAAACTCAGAGTGGCTCCCCTTTGGAAGTCAGCTAGGGGCTGCTCCCACACAGGATGCACTGCCCAGATGCCCATAGGAGAAACGGCTGGGGAGGCTGCTGGGTGGTGAGGGAGAAGGTAAGTTGGTGAGCACACCTCTGCATGGGTCCCCAAAGCTGCCCTGACTCACACCAGGCCCCCCAGAGGTGTCGGCAGCTGGAAAGTGGCCTAGCCCTCTCCACGTGGTCAGCCAAGGTCCTGCTCATGCTGGCTGGAGTAGGATGCTCTCATGGGCCTCCCCACAGGAATCCCTCCCGGCTCTGAAACCTGCATCTGAAGAGCTCCTAGAACACAGATGGTCCAAGTGAGTCCTAACTCCTTTGGTTCAGATGAGTTAACGGAGGCTGTGAGAGGGAGGGACTTGCCAGAGGCTATAGTAGGCCGTGGCCAATCTCCAATGTGAGTCCAGAAACCCCTTCTGTCCAGCTCCAGGTTTGGCCTTAAAGGGGCTGTCCCAGGGGCATGCATCCATTTCCAAGCCCCTCCCATGTGTCTCTACTGTGCTGAGGGCTGCAGAGCAGGGAAGAAAGGTACAGATGGATGTGCCACTGGCTGTTGCTCTTGAAAGAGGACAGACTTAAAATAGTGGAAACGCCGCATTACAACATCAGGATGCCCCAAAGGGTCCCTCTGGGTTAGACTGACTATTCAACTTGATTCAACGCGGCCTGGCTTGGATGGACAGTGTAAGAGTAATGAGTCAGGGGCGAGAAGGACCAGAGGATGACAGTAATGTGTGCAGCACCAGACATACGCTGAGCGTGTTCATGAACCATCTCATTTCATTTTCACAAAGCAGGAGGTGAAGTCTCTCAGCCTAAATTTCAGGTAACATGAGCAAGAGATAAATGCTTGCCACTGTCAGCGACTACAACCTGACTGCTAAAGCAAGCAAATGCAATGTTGTGATCCTAACGTGGAGACTGGAGTCCTAGGCAGAGACAGACACTGAGAAAGGAAGAAAGAGTGGGGGAGAAAAAGGGAGAAAAGAGAGAGGAAGAGCTGTGAGAGAGATGATGGTGAAGCACTGCACCTGAACATCTGGACTTCCCTTGGCATGAACAGGCTGGATCCCCACAGAAGAAAGCATCCGGTTGATGTTTCCACATTGCCATGATGATACGTCTATTGATTACCATAATAATGATAATCCTCATAATGGGAGCTGCCATTTTGAGCTCCTACTATGTGGCAGGTTATTTGTATGTTATCACTAATCTTTACAATAATTCTATACAGTAGATATTTTAAATTCATCAAATAGTTATTGTTTTCACTGCCCATTTACAGAAAAAGGGCATTGAGCTTCAGAGTGGGTACCGTGCAAAGGCCATGCAGCCTGGAAGTGGCTGGGTTAGGATCTGGAACCAGGACTGTGGGATCCCAGAGCCCACCTTCTCCCCACTGGGCTACATGGAGCTCACAGCTTTGCACTGGATCTTTCTGGTGAGGGGAGGCTGAACTGCATAGTGGAACCAGCTCCTTTTCTAGGCTCTCAACATGGTCTTCTGGGGCAGGAAAGAACCACAAAGATTGTCCTGGCCTCAGCAGGAGTCACTTCCCAAAACTCCCTTGCCCACAGGAACCATTACAGAAGAACGCTCGACCAGCAGCAAGAGAACTCACTTTGGGTTCCAGCTCTACCACTGAATGCTGGGTGGCTTCCCTTTCCCATTCTGGGTCTCAACTTATTCCTTTATGAAGTAGAAGTAGGGTCTAGCAAATCTCCAAGCCCTTGAGGATTCTGCAAATAACCCCTTCCCCACTCAGGCCCAAACCTGCTCCGAAGGCAAAGAAGCAGATCTTGTCTTCATTTTCCTGCAGAAGGGCCATGACCCTCTTCCCCATCCGCTCATTCCTCTTGTAGATCAGCTCCTGGCGGAAGTAGCTGTCGATTTCCTGGGCTGTCACCTGCTCATGTGGCGGAAGGGTGGTGTTGATAAAGTTGGGCAGCTGCAAAGGCAAGACAGAGGCTGCCTTCAGTTTTCTATGGAGCAAGGTGGGCTTCAAAGAAACACACACAGCCCAGGTGGGGCTGGGCAACTTACCTTTATTCAACTCTTACTGTGGGCTAAATGGTTTGTATGTTTCTCATCAATTTTGAGAATATTTTGAGATGAGTGTTGTTATTCCAGTTTCACAGATGAAGGAAGCAAGACTGGGAAAGATTGAGAGACATGTGCAAAGTCAAATAGCTAACAGAGTGGCAGAGGTAGGAGAGCCCTGGGCTGCAGGACCCCACATGTATCATTCTGTCTTGTGTCTCTCTGCCTTATTTAACCTCAGCTTCCACACACTGTGGTCCTAGGAGGCTGGGACAGTGCTCATCTTGTTAACTGCTCTCACTTTAGCACCGAGCCCAGTGCTGGTGCCTAGAAGGAATTCTGTTCAGTAAGAAGGTATGGAGGTCATCTGAGATGCCTGGTATAGCAGAAAGGCCACAGAGTATGGGATAAAGCTGGCCTGGGTTTCAGTCCCTGCTCTGACACTGTGTGACTTTGGGCAAATTACTGAACTTTTCTGACCCCTAGGTTTCTCATTTGTAAGATAGGGCTGATGATGTTGTGAGGATTAGATGAGATGATGCTTGCTGTTATGGGCTGCATTAAGCCCACCTTACCTTATAGAGATCAGAGAAGGTGTCATCATCCTTGATTTTTCCCATGTCTGAGCCTGGGTTGGTCACCATCTGTGGCTACAGCCATGCTCCTATCTACCCATCTCCACCACCTCAGGACATGACCCAAACCTCTCTGTTCCTTCTTGAAAACTTCAACTCTAGGACGATACCTTCCGCGAGAATGATGGCCTGCTCAACAGCCTGGCTTAAAACTGCCCAGATTTCTCTGCTCTGGTTCCTTAACTACTGCCCCATTTCCACACCCAGCCACGTGGCTAGAAGAGCATCATCAACATGTACTTGAATGAGGCAGAGAGGTCCTTGAGTTCAGGGACAGAGCCTTTCCCATTCCTTAGCCCCTAATGCCTGGTACAAGTAAATGCTTACTGACTTTTGAACAAAGAGTTGAGCTGCCCCCTAACCACAAGTGCCTCCTCCTGGGTTCTTCTACTCCCAGCAACCTGATATCTAAGCCCTGCTCTTTCTCTTCTTTTGTCTTTCCAACCTGGATGGCAGGTCCAGGTGTTCCAGCACTGTCCCCTCCAACATGTGGGTGGAGCCTGAGAGGACTCCATGGGGCCATTGAGAAAACTAAGGCCATGCGATAGAACATACCCTCTCTTTCTCCCAACCCATCAATGTCATTCCAACCTCTAAGCTCTTGCTCACAGAATTTCTTCCACTTGGTGTTGCCTCTTCGTTTCTCTATCTTCAGCAACCCAGGTACAAAGCACAAGACCTGAGGCCTAGCTGACTGATGGACTTGGTGGATAGCTAATTTCTTTGAAATGTTAGCCCCCAGAAGGGTCATGCAACCCAGCCACATGGCATCTAGAGCCACTGCCAAGTTGTCAACAGTCTTTCTGAAGAAAATGGAGGAGTCAATGGAGGCTGAGCCCTGATGGACTCTGAGAAGGCTGTGACATCTGCCTCTGTTATCTTCTGGCCAATGTTCAAGTTCCCGAGAGTGAGAGAGTTGGTAGACGCTCATGTATCATAGGCCTTCTCTGCCAAAACAGCCTGATGATGATGATATGACAATGATATGACTGGTGTCCCCTAGATTTGTGCAGTGCACAACCTGCACAGCTGTACGTAGCAGCCCTACCAGAGAAAGCTGAGTCAGGGCTAGAACAGACTAGGTGCCTAGGAACTGTTGGGCAAATGAATAAATGAAGGAATGGAGTTACCCCAACCCACCATCACTATAGAAGGGATGACTGGCTGCCCTGACAAAACAGGCCACACTTGGACTTGATGCAGCCATAGGAAACACTGTAGGCTTCTGAATGGGAGAAGCACAATAGATGCTGTGACTCAGAAGGGTTATTTATGGAAACATGCCCCTCACAGAATTTCTGTTCACTCCCTGGGTATGGGAGAGAAGGTGGGACTATGTTGTGCCAACAAGTATTTGTTCAATGAGTGAGTGAATGAAGTTGCTGAGAGGCATTAGATCTTCAGCAGTTACAAATGTGGGCCCTAAAGTCAGATAACCAGGACAACTCAAATCAGAATCCCTTTTTTACCTCTTACTAGCTGGGTGGCCTCTCTATAATGAGCAGTTGCTAGGCTTCTCAGATTCAGTTTTCAAATTTGTAGTATGGGGGTAATATACATTGTCATAAGGATTAAATAAACTCAGTTTTGGAAAGTGCCTAGCATAGCGCGTAGCACAAAGGAAGACTTTTTTTTTTCTTTTTATTGTTGTAGTTTAAACGAAGTTTCCATTTCAAGTTAGTCTCCCATACAAAATTTATACATACATTGTTATGCAACCCTAATTGCTCTCCCCATACTGTGATAGCACACTCCTCTTTTTCACCCCTGATTCCCCATGTCCATTCAACCAGCTCCTAACCCTCTCTGCCTTCCCATCTCACCTCCAGACAGAAGCTGCCCGTTTAGTCTCTTGTATCTACTTGAGCTAAGAGGCACACGCCTCACGAGTATCACTTTATGTCCCACAGTCCAGTCCAATCCCTGTCTGAAGAGTTGGCCTCGGAAATTGTTTTAGTTCTGGGCTGATTAAGAATCTGGGGTCCATGCTTTCCAGGGTTCCTCCAGTCTCAGTTGGACAATTAAGTCTGGTCTTCTTACTAGAATTTGAGTTCTGTATCCCACCTTTCTCCTGCTCCATCAGGGACTCTCTGTTGTGTTCCCTGTGAGGGCGGTCATTGGTGGTAACCGGGCACCATATAGTTCCTCTGGTCTCAGGCTGATGCAGTCTCTGGTTTATGTGGCCCTTTCTGTCTCATGGGCTACTACTTTCCTTGCATCTTTGGTGTTCTTCATTCTCCTTTACTCCAGGTGGTTGGGACCAACTGATGCATCTTAGATGGCTGCTTGCAAGCTTTTAAGACCCCAGATGCCACTCACCAAAGTAGGATGCAGAATGTTTTCTCAATAAGCTTCATTATGCCGATTGACCTAGATGTCCCCTGAAAGCATGGTCCCCAGATACTTACCCCTGCAACTCTGTCCCTCATAGTGTTTGATTGTATTCAGGAAACATCGTAGCTTTGGTTTAGTCCAGTTGTGCTGACTTCCCCTGTAGTGTGTGCTGTCCTTCCCTTCACCTAAGATAATACTTGTCTACTATCTAGTTAGTGAATAACCCTCACCCTCTCTCCCCATCCTTGTAACCATCAAAGAATGTTGTCTTTTGTGTTTAAACCTTTTCTTGAGTTCTCATAATAGTGGTCTTATACAACATTTGTCCTTCTGTGACAGACTAAATTCACTCAGCATAATGCCCTCCAGATTCCTCCATGTTATGTTTCACGGCTTCATCGGTGTTCTTTATCGTCGCGTAGTATGCTATTGTGTGGATATACCATAATGTGTTTATCCATTCATCTGATGATGGGCACCTAAGTTGTTTCCATCTTTTTGCTATTGAGAACAGTGCTGTAATGAACATGGGTGTGCATATATCTATTCATGTGACGGCTCTTATTTGTCTAGGATATATTCCAAGGAGTGGGATAGCTGGATTGTATGGTACTTCTGTTTGCAGCTTTTTAAGGAAGTGCCAAATAGATTTCCAAAGTGGTTGTACCATTTTACATTACCGCCAACAGTGTATAAGTGTTCCAGTCTCTCCACAACCTCTCCAGCATTTAATATTTTGTGTTTTTTGGATTAATGCTAGCCTTGTTAGGGTGAGATGATATCTTATTGTAGTTTTGATATGCATTTCTCTAATGGCTAATGATCCTGAGCATTTCTTCATGTGTCTGTCAGCTGCCTAAATATCATCTTTCGTGAAGTGCCTGTTCATATCCTTTGCCCATTTTTTAATTGGGTTATTTGTCTTTTTATTGTTGAGTTTTGCAGTAACTTATAGATTTTAGAGATTAGACACAGATTGGATTTGTCGTAGCCAAAGATTTTTTCCCAATCTGTAGGCTGTCTTTTGACTCTTTTGGTGAAGTCTTCTGATGAGCGTAAGTGTTTGATTTTTAGGAGCTCTCATTTACCTAGTCTCTCTTCTGGTGCTTGTGCATTGTTACTTATGGTTCGTATTGTGTTTATGCCACGTATTAGGGCTCCTAGCATTGTCCCTATGTTTTGTTCCATGATCTTTATCGTTTTCCATTTTATATGTAAGTCTTTGACCCATTTTGAGTTAGTTTTTGTGCATGGTGTGAGGTATGGGTCTTGTTTCAGTTTTTTTGTGGATGGATATCCAGTTATGCCAGCACCATTTGTTAAAGAGACCGTCTTTTCCCCAGTTAACAGACTTGGGGCCTTTGTCAACTATCAGCTGCTCATAGGTAGATGAATTTATGTCTGGATTCTCAATTCTGTTCCATTTGTTTATATATCTGTTGTCGTACCACTACCAGGCTGTTTTGACTACCGTGGCAGTATAATAGGTTCTAAAATCAGGTAGTGTGAGGC
>NW_004443951.1:8265087-8299482 GCF_000243295.1 Trichechus manatus latirostris | reverse complement strand
GCTGTGTCCCAAAGGTTCTGGTAGGATGTGTTTTCTTTCTCATTTGATTCTATGAATTTCTTTATTCCATCCTTAATTTCTTCTATAATCCAGTAGTTTTTGAGCAAGGTGTTGTTCAGTTTCCATGTGTTTGATTTTTTTTCTTGGCTTTTTCTGTTGTGGATTTCTACTTTTATGGCTTTATGGTCAGAAAATATGCTTTGTAATATTTCAATGCTTTGGATTTTGTTAAGGTTTGCTTTATGGCCTAATATGTGTTCTATTCCAGGGAATGTTTCATGTGCGTTGGAAAAGAAAGTATACTTGGCTGCTGTTGGGTGGAGTGTTCAGTATATGTCTATGAGATCAAGTTGGTTGATTGTAGCATTGGGCTCTTCCTTGTCTTTGTTGAGCTGCTTTCTGGATGTTCTGTCCTTCACTGAAAGTGGTGTGTTGAAGTCTCCTACTACTATTGTGGAGTTGTCTGTCTTTCCAGTGCTGTTAGAGTTTGTTTTATGCATTTTGGAGCTCTGTCGTTGGGTGGGTAAATATTTATTATAGTTATGTCCTCCTGGTGTATTGACCCTTTAATCATTATATAGCTTCCTTCTTTATCCTTTGTGGTGGATTTTACTTTAAAGTCTATTTTGTCAGAGATGAATATTGCTGCTCCTGCTCTGTTTTGAGTGTTGTTTGCCTGATATATTTTTTTCCATCCTTTGAGTTTTAGTTTGTTTGTGTCTTTAAGTCTAAGGTGTGTCTCTTGTAGGCAGCATATAGATGGATCATTTTTTTTTATCCAATCTGCCACTCTCTGTCTCTTTTTTGGTGCATTTAGTCCATTTACATTCAGTGTAATTATTGATACGTATGAGTTTAGTGCTGTCATTCTGATGTCTTTTTTTTGTGTGTTGTTCACAATTTCTTTGTTCCACTTAATTTTCTGTGCTGAGGCATTTTTCTTTAGGTATTTTCTTTTCATCTTTTTCATTGTTCATTTTGTGTTTGCTGAGTGTTTATATTTTTCTAGTTTTTTATTTTGATTTATAGGATTGTTAGTTTCCTTTGTGGTTACCTTAACATTTACCCCTATTTTTCTAAGTTTATACCAGTCTTTTATTTCTTTATATCACGTTGACTTCCTCTCCATACGCAAAATCTATGTCTACATTTTTTAATTCTCTCTTTTTTGTTTTAATGTTGTCATCTTTTACATGTTGACATCTGTTTTCCTATTTTCAGTGTTTTAGCTTCGATTTATTTTTGTGTCTTCCCTATCTGGGTTGATATCTGGTTGCTCTGTCCTGTGTTCTAGTCTTGGGTTGTTATCTGATGTTACTGATTTTCTAACCAGAGGACTTCCTTTAGTATTTCTTATAATTTTGGTTTGGTTTTTGCAAATCCCCTAAACTTCTGTTTATCTGGAAATGCCCTAATTTCACCATCAGATTTGAGAGACAGTTTTGATGGATATATAATTCTTGGCTGGCAGTTTTTTTCCTTCAAGGCTTTATATATGTCATCCCATTGCCTTCGTGCCTGCATGGTCTCTGCTGAGTAGCCCAAGCTTATTCTTATTGTATAATTTGTAGATGACTTTTTGTTTATCCCTAGCCATTCTTAAAATTCTCTCTTTATCTTTGGTTTTGGCAAGTTTGATTATAATATGTCTTGGTGACTTTCTTTTGGGATCTGCCTTATGTGGGGTTCAAAGAGCATCTTGGATAGATATCTTGTCATCTTTCACGATATCACAGAAGTTTTCTGCTAACAAATATTCAACAATTCTCTCTGTATTTTCTGTCATCCACCCCTGGTCTGGTACTCCAATCACTCGTAGGTTATTCCTCTTGATATAGTCCCACATAATTCTTAGGGTTTCTTCATTTTTTTTTTAATCCTTTTATCTGATTTTTCCTTGAATAAGTTGGTATCAAGTGCTTTATCTTCAGTCTCACTAATTTTGACTTCCATTTCCTCAATTCTGCTCCTATGACTTTCTATTGAGTTGTCTAATTCTGAAATTTTATTGTTAATCTTCTGTATTTCTGATTGCTGTCTGTGGATTCTTGCAGCCTGTTAAATTTGTCATTAGACTCTTCTATAATCTTTTAAATTTCCTCTATTGAGTGTTCTGCTTAATTTCCTTCCTAATTTCTTGAAGAGTTCTGTATATTAATCTTTGTATTCTCCCTCCAGTAATTCCAAGAAATTTTCCTCCTCTGGAAAATTTCAAGATTCTTTATTTTGGGAGTTTGCTGAAGCCATCATGGGTTGCCTCTTTATGCGATTTGATATTGACTGTTGTCTCTGAGCCATCAATGTTATTATATTTATTTATTTTATGTTTGCTTACTGTGTCCTAGCTTCTTATTTTGTTTTGATACACCCAAATAGGCTGCTCGTACTAGCTAGTTTGATTGTTGGCACCTTCGAAGCTCTAATGTCCTGTCAGCCAGGTGGTTAGAACTGTTACTAGGTATGTGAGCTTAGGAGTCTGCCCACTCCTCCTGTATGGATTCAGCTCAGGTGCCCAGGTAGATAGCCCCCAAGTGTGTGGTGTAGGGTCTCACCTACAGTCCTAGACAGGCATGAGTGATTGGTGTAGGCACAGGCATCTGGCTGCAGCAGGGGGATACACTCTGAGCAAGGCAGGGGGCGGACGGCCGCCCCCAGGTGTCCAGGAGGAAGGAGTGTCCCTGTTCCCTAGAGCGTGTAGGTGGGTGGGTTTTGCAGCCAGACTGTGAGCACCCAATGCTTTTGGCTGTAAGGACTGGGGGTCACCTCTTATTCTTGGGCCCCTCTCGCAGGTGGCTAGGTGGCGTGGGTGGAGTCAGCAGTTCTCAGGCCCCTGATGTGTGTAGGTGAAGACCCTGCTTAATGGGTAGAGCAGTGTCAAATGTCACGAACCTGCCACTTTACAGCTGAAATAGTTGAGGTTAGACTTCAGGTGTATACTGTACTGTACTGCAGTAATGAGGGCCTACGCTGTTGAAATGGGCCCACACAAGTCTCCATAGGAGGAAAGGCACTCAAAGTCCGTGGATGCCTTATGCCTGGGCTTAGGCAAAGGAGCTGTATGTACCCTGGGTTCCTGGCTTAGGGGAGCTGGCAGTTTATTTTTTCCCTTGTTTGTTAATTTGTTCACTCTCCAAGGCCGGGAGAATGATTCAGGGCGTGTGACGGATCCTACTTCTGGCCCAGGGGACTCGGCAACTGCTTAAGCCGTTCTGGGACCCAGTGCAGAGCAGGGAGTGTGGAGGTAAATGAGAGAGAGGTTTTTCCCTAAGGAGGAGGTTTTTGATCTACGCGGTAGGCCGTATGCAAGTACTTATCCTTCGTCGATCCAGGGCTGCTTCTCACTGGTTCTGGGTGGGTGAGTAGACTCTCTGGCACTGGGTCTCTCCTGGTGCAGAAAATGAGCCTCCCAAGTGCTGCTGCTTGCCTGCCTCACCGCTCACCCATGAGCTGATCGAGGCCTGAAAGGCTCAGGCTCTTGCTGGGTCAAGTCTGACAACTCCTTGTTGCTTCTGAACCATCTCTCCCTCCCCCTGCCACTCAGTCCAGTTCTTCAACTTTGCCTTAAATGTTCAGGGCTCCTAGATTGTCATATATAATTGATTCACTTGTTTTCTCGGGTCTTTGTTGTAAAAGGGTCCACCGGAAGAGTCTGACTACTCTCCCGTCTTGGCCCCACCCCCTACAAAGGAAGTCTTTAACTAATTTCAACTATAGGGTCGCTATGAGTCAGAATCGACGGGATGACAATGGATTTTTTTTTTTTATTGTACAACTGGAGCCCTGGTGGCGCAGTGGTTAAGAACTCGGCTGCTACCCAAAAGACTGGCAGTTTGAATCTACCAGCTGCTCCTCGGAAACCCTATGGGGCAGTTCTACTCTGTCCGATAGGGTTGCTTTGAGTTGGAATCGACTCGATGGCAAAGGTTTGTTTTTTTTTTGGTTTACTGTACAATTGGAGTCCCTAGGTGGTGCAAATGATCAACATGCTCGGCTGCTAACCAAAAGCTGGAAGTTTGAGTCCACCGAGAGATGCCTTGGAAGAAAGGCAGGGCAATCTATTTCTGAAAAATCAGCCATTAAAAACCCTATGGAACAAATCTGCAAGCAACAGAAGGCAAAATAGAAAATTGGGATCTCATAAAAATTAAATACTTACGTTTATCAAAGGGTTTTATCAAAAGAGTAAAAAGACAACCTACAGATGGGGAAAAAAATCTTTGGGATCCACATATCTAATAAGGGTCTAATATCCAAAATATATATAAAACCGCTACAACTTAACAACAAAAAGACAAATAACCCAATCAAAAAATGGGAAAGGACATGAACAGACTCTTCACCAAAGAGGAGATTCAAGAGGCCGACACATGAAGAGATGCTTTTGATCATTAGCAATTACGGAGATGCAAATCAAAACTAAGGGAGATACTACTTCACTAGAATGGCAATGATTAAATAAAAAAAGAAAAAACAAATATTGGCAAGGATGTGGGGAGACTGGAACCCTTATCCATTGCTTGTGGGAATGTACAGTGGTATAACTGTTGTGGAAAATATTATGGTGATTCCTCAAAAAATTAAAAATACAACTATCATATAACCCAGCAATTCTACTCTTAGGCATACATTCTAGGAAGTGAAAAGTACTGACACGAATAAACGTATGCATTCCTATGTTCATAGCAGACTGTTCACAACAGCAAACAGGTGGATACAGCCCAAGTGTCCATCAACAGATGAATGGATAACAAAATGTGGTACTTAAGTACAATGGAATACTATGCAGCCAGAAAGAGAAATGAAATCCTGATGCATGCTACAACATGAATGAACCTCGAAGACACTATGCTGAGTGAAATAAGTCAATCACAAAAGGACAAATACTGTACAACCTCACTTATATAAAATGGCAAGAATAGGTAAATATATAGAAACCAATTTTTATAACTGGTTACCTGGGGCAGGAGGGCGGAGGAAGAGCTGGACTCAGTCTCTGGGAAGTAATGAGTTTATGTCTGTGGTCATAAGGAAATTGGTATCAATTGAGGGTAATGGTTAGACAAGTTGACATATGTAACTGATATCACTGAGTTGTACACTAGAAAAAAGGTGAGATGGCAAATGTTGTGGAATATATAATTAAAAACAAGATCCTATGGAGCACAGTTCTACTCTGACATACCTGAGGTCATCATGAGTCACAGTAGATTTGACAGCAACTGGTTTGGTTTTTTATTGTACAGCTAGCCTGGGGACAGAACTGACTTCCTGTCACCTTTCGCCAATAATGTCAGAGGCTACCAGTGAAGGGTGGCCTCAGGCAGGGGCTTCTATTCCCATTTTCCAAGAATCCAAGGGAGACGCCTTCTCTCTGGGATCCACTGAAGTGCCCCACATCTTCCTTTCATGCTTCCTGACCACAGTGTGCATTTGGGTAAAGATGTATCTTTGCTCATTCCTTGGGGAGCTTAAAAAAAAAAAGTAACAAAGACAAGAACCCAAAAGTTAAAATTCAAAGCTGTGAGGCAGTTAGGCCAGACACTCTGGTTCCTGGGCTGCCCAGCATTCTCAGTGTGTTTCATGCTGATGGGCCTGGCTCCAGGCCAAGGAAGAGGCCTAGGTTTGGGCTGGGCTGGGATGGAAGTAAATTAATGATGTCATTAGACTTGCCAGGAGTCTTAAATCTCTAGTGACAAGCTTAAGTGTAGGATGCACGATAACATTTTAAAGAGGACACTTCAAGTCCCCAGGGCCCTTGAGTGACAGGTCTAGGAAGGAACGATGAGGCAGCTGGGCCAGGGAGGGCTGGGCTGGGAGCATGTATGGTCCCCTGACCTGTGACCAGGTCTGGGTCAGGTCTGACTGTCAGGTGCTCAGGTCCTGCTGAAGTCACTGACCTCAATGGACTTATTCCTTTTCCTTTACATCATCCATCCAACAGGCAGTCTCTGAGAACCAGCACAGGGCTAGCCCTGTGTCAGGCTAGGGGCCACAGGGTGCCCTCAGCCTTGGTCTGCTGCCCTTGATGAGGATCACAGCCTAGTGGAGGAGTCAGACTTGTACACAGACAAGAACACTGTGGGATATGTGCTTTGAGGAGGCAACGAGGAGTGTGGGGGCCCAAAGGAGCTGCCCGATAGTGACCATATGTCTTGGTTTGCCCAGGAAAGTCCACATTTATGGCTAAGGCAGGTCACTCAAACCAAAAAAAAAAAAACAAACTCATTGCCATCCTGTTGATTCCAACTCATAGCGACCCTATAGGACAGAGCAGAGCTGCCCTATAGGGTTTCCAAGGCTGTAAATCTTTACGGAAGTAGACTGCCACATCTTTCTCCCCTGGAGTGGCTGGTGAGTTCAAACTGCTGACCTTCAGTTAGCAGCTGAGTGCTTAACCACTGTACTACCAGGGCTCCTTACAGGTCACTCACTGCCTGTTAATTGTTTGAGCTCCCTCTTTCACTCTCAGAGCCCTGGTGGTGAAATGGTTAAGAGCTCAGGCTGCTAACCAAAAGTTGGCAGTTCGAATCCACCAGCTGCTCCTTGGAAACCCTATGGGGCAGTTCTACTCTGTCCTATAGGGTCACTATGAGTTGGAATTGACTTGATGGCAATGGGTTTGGTTTTTTGGTTTTTACCCTGACATTAGGCTTTTATGGGGGTGAGATCGCCTAGCCCCTCTTCAAGGGGCTAGACTCTGCCTGTCCAGCCCTGGGTGCAGGCTGGTTTGCTCTTCTAATCTGGGTGGACCAACCACCCTCACTCTGCCCCACTTCTAGTATGGGCATTGCGGGAGACCTCAATACAGTTGCTGCTGCCAGATATGGACCAGTGGTTCTGGACACAGGCCTAGAGAAAGTTTGAGCTGACCATCCCCTGATGTCACCCCATTTCAGGTGAGGGTCAGCCACAGCCTGACCAGTCATCAACCTGCCATCACGGCCATGCCATCCTGAGTGGTGACCAGGTACCCCCGCCACAGAGCTCCTCGGCTGCTCGGGAGTCAAGGCCTCTTCCCCAGAAGATGACACAGAGTGGATCACTTGTAAGATTCTTATGAGCCCCGTAGGTCGAGGTTCTTCTTTCCTCTCTCATCCCTCCCCCAGGGACAGTCAGAGCTCAGAATTCTGAGCCTCCTGAACAGAGTGTCTGGCTCCTCCTTCCTTCATTCTCTACACGGTGCCAAGCGCAATAAAGACCCACATTCGCCAGTGTGACAACTGCTCACTGATACATGTTCTACGCCTGGCCTTGAGCTGGGCACTAGGGACCAAGAGATGAGCACACAGCCCTTGCTCTCAAGGTGCTCGTGGTCTAGTAGGGTGGCCAGCACAGTGACAGAACATCAAGGCCCCGTCCCCAGCTACGTCTCTAGCTTAAGCTCTAGCCCCCCTCCTGCCCAGCTCTAGGCTCCAGCTCTTCAGGTCCTACTCTCTTGCCTCTGGCTCCTTTGCATGTGGTTTCCTCCTGTCTCTGGCCAATTCAGGCTCTTCTCTGAAATCCATTTTCCAGGAATCTTTCCTTCTCTCCCCAGATATAGCCCCTACCCTCGAGCCCATCTAAATTAAGCGCTCCTGCTTCGGGCTACAGTTGCATCCACTGCTCCCTCTTCACAGCAAGGACCACACTTTGGGACAATCGCCTCTTGAATCACCCTGTCTCCCAGATGAGACAGTAAGCCCCATAAGGGCAAGTCTCTTGGGCTCCCTACCATATCCCTTTTCTATAGCACTATGGCTGGCATTTATAAACTATTTCATTCACTCGTTCAGCAGATATTTCCTGAACCTTCCTCTGTGCCGGGCACTGCTCTAGTCAGTTGGAATATATTGATGAAAATGAAACAGAGCAAAATCCATGCCCTAGTTCTTGTTCATTATTAGTTCTAGTCGGGGAGGAGCAGAAGATACACACCTAATTATACATAGCTAATTACTGAATCAAGTGCATATTAAAACCAAAAAACCAAAACTGTTGCCATCAGGTTGACTCCAGCTCATAGTGACCCCATGTGTTACAGAGTAGAACTGCTCCATAGGGTTTTCTTGGCTGTAATCTTTATGGAAGCAGATTGCCAGGTCTTTCTTCCACAGCACCAACCCTTCAGTTAGTAGTTGTTGGCAAACCATTTGTGCTATCCAGGGACCTTAGTACGTTCTGTTAGGGATTGAATTGTGTCTCTCAAAAATATGTGTCAACTTGGTTAGGCGATGATTCCCAGTACTGTGTGTTTGTCCACCATTTTGTCATCTGATGTGATTCTCCTATGTGTTGTAAATCCTACCTCTGTGATGTTAATGAGGCAGGATTAGAGGCAGTTATGTTAATGAAGCAGGACTTAATCTATAAGATTGGATTACTATTAAGTCAATCTCTTTTGAGATATAAAAGAGAGAAGTGAGCAGAGAGACAGGAAGACCTTATACCACCAAGAAACAAGAGCCAGGAGAATACTGCATCCTTTGGACCCGGGGTTCCTACACTGAGAAACTCCTCTACCAGGGAAGATCGATGACAAGGACCTTCCCCCAGAGCTGACAGAGAAAGCCTTCCCCTGGCACTCTGAATTCAGACTTTTAACCTCCTAGACTGTGAGAGAACAAATTTCTCTTTGTTAAAGCCATCCACTTGTATTTATGTTATAGCAGCACTAGGTAACTAAGATGTGTTCCAAAACTAAAAACCAAACTCGTTGCTGTCAAGTCGATTCTGACTAACAGTGACCCTATAGGACACAGTAAAACTGCCCCATGGGGTTTCCAGAGAGCAGCTGGTGGATTTGAACTGCCAACCTTTTGGTTAGCAGCCGAGCTCTTAACCACTGTGCCACCAGGGCTCCCTTAGTATGTCAGAAGATGATAAATGCCATGGGAAAAAAGTGGAGCATAATTAAGGGGATGGAGAGTGTGGGTGTGGGGTTAGCAGAGTTGGGGCCAGCCTCATTGAGACAATATTTGAGTTGAGTCTCCAAGGAAGTGAGGGAGGGTGCCATGGTGGTACCTGGGGAAAGAGCATTCCCAACTGAGGGAACAGCCACTGCAAAGGCAGAAGCATGGCATGTGGGCTCATGGAACAGCAAGGTGGCTGGAGTGGCATGTGTGAGTGGACAAGCAGAAGGCGATGAGGTTGGGGGGCTGTGGCAGACCACAGGGGCCACGCAGGCCATCACAGAGACTCTGGCTTTTACTCTGAGAGAAATGAGGAGCCAATGCAGTGTCCAGAGCAGAGAAGTGGCCTGTTCTGACTAATTCAACAACTTCTTGAATGAATGGATATTCAAGTACCATGATAGAGGGAAGCACAGGGGGCCTAGAGGAGCTGGGCGAATACCAGGGGATAAGGGAAGGTTTCCCAGAGGAGGTGACAAGCAGGAGGAATTCAGGGGGTGGAAGGAGCCTTAGCAAGCCACAGAGCTCTGAAAGGACAAACTGCATTAGGGGAGGAACTACAAGTTCCACAGGTCAGCAGAACAGGGTCTGTGGGTAGGGGACGTGGGCGACAAGGTCAGCGGAAGGAAGACCACAGAGGTCCTAGAGAAGCATCTTGGAATTCACCCTGAGGCAATGGGCAGCACGATGAAGCCCGACCAGGGTGTGACATGCTCAGCTCCTCAGAGTCCTACTCACTGTCTCACCAGCCTGGTGCTAATCTTTCCTCGAGGACTTGATGAATCAGGGCAGCATGCCTTGGACTAGACTCATGCCCAAGTTCCAAGTAATTGTGGACCTTTCCTTCTCTGGGCCTCAGTTTCCCCAGGTGTTGAAATGAACCTCCCAGGGGCCTCCTTCTTCTGACAGGCTAAGCTGCCAGGGTCCCGGGCCACAGAGACACAGACCCAGCTCAAGTTGCTGTTCTGTCACTGATAAATTGTGTAGCTTTAGGCAATTCCCTTCCCTCTCTGAGCCTCAGTTTCCCCATCTGTAAAATGGGAATAACAATAGCCCCTGCCTACCACAATTGGAGAGAAGACTGCTTGTGCCTGGCACACAGTAGGTATCTAATATATGCAAGGTGGGTTCATATGGGCCTAGTTTGAGGCCTTTAGGAGCTGGCGACCCAGAGACTGTCTGGGCTGTCTGAGTGGAGCCTTACCTGGGACGTGTCGTGGTTGAAGATGACAGCATTGAGGTCCCCACAATTATAGTGCTTGATGAGGTCCTCAGTGGTGTAGGGCGCCTGCAGGCTCCCAGCCCGCACACTCTCATGCTGCAGCAGAGTCTGGTTCAGGGCAAACAGCACCTGGGCAGAGGAAGGAGAGAGGAGTAAGGGCTGTGCTAAGGACCCCAGCTGGCCTCAAGGCTGGTTCTCCTCCACCTGGACTTCAGGCAACAGGCTTTGAAACAGAGAAGGTATGCGGGGCCCAGCTGGAGCTGGCTCAGCCTGAGCGTGTCCACACTTCCTGCTCCTCACTCACTACTCTCTGAGTACGTTAGGCCCTTCTCATCTCCAGCCCTTTGCCCACACAGGCCCGCTCCAGTTCTGAATCTCACATGTTATCTAACACTGTGGTGAAATGAGAGGCCTTGTTGGGTCTGAGTTTTGGGATGATAGGTGAGTATTTCTTTTAACTACTTTGTTTTCCTGTGCTAAAGATATGTTCTAGAAGGAGAACAGACTCATTTTGTCATGAAGAGCACCCCCAAACAAAGCAAAGGAAACAAATGAACAAAAACAAAAACTCCACTTAGATGTCATAGCCCAAACTAAATACCACCTCCTCCAGAAGCCTTCCTCAAGCTAGGACAAAGCACTTAGGTGCTGGCCACCTGAGTTAGCACATTCTTCCCGAAGCTCCTCTGTGCTCTGGGGCACCCTGCCGGGCCCAGGGGACACAGCTGGGCCCCAGCCAGACCTGTCAGGCATCAGGAGTGCCATGCAAAAAACCAGATGCCCAGGTCCCACCCTCTGGAACTGGAATCTCTCAGGTGGGGTTTGTATTTTTAACAAGCTCCTTTAGAAATTCTTTTTTAAAATATTTTATTTTTGTTGTTGGAAATGTACACAGCAAAACATATACCAATTCGACAATTTCTAGCAGCCCAAATACCTCTGGCATTTGAGGCCCATGGCCTAATGGAACACAGCCTGCTTGAAGTATCAGGACCTGAGAAATGGTCTAGTCCATGACCCCCATTTTAGATGGGGAAACTGAGGCCCAGTGAGGGGGAAGGGACTTGCTCATCTCCTCAAAGCTGGACTGGAGCTTTGCTTTGTGTGACTGCATATCCCAGATGCCTCTGGCCAACAGAAAGGTGGAGCCTCACCATTATTTGACTTATTTAGCCCAGACACAGAGGATAATGTGTTGCAATCCCTTTGCAAAAATGCCAGGAGGCAGTCACAAGCCACCTGCTCTGCTGTTTGCCCAGTCCCTGACCACACGTCAGTTCTCAGGCAAGCCCTGTTCATTCTGTCTGCACGATGCCTTGGACGGCTGTGCCCACCCTCTTGGTCCACACCAATTCAGGCCCCAACATCTCTCGCTGAGTCCACTGCACCATCACCCTCCCACCTTCCTCCCTCTAGACCCCCGGCCCTCCCACCTATCCCATGCTCTTCTGTTAGAGTCATCTTCATAAAGCACCAATCTGATAGTTTCTCTTAAAACTTTCACAGGGCCCTCCTACCCTCAGGATAAAGGCCTAGTTTTTCAATAGCTCCTCCAAGCCAGTGACCTGGACTCTGCTGTGGTCTCTAACCTCATTTCTTATGCTTCCTCCACACTTGCAAATACCAAACTACTCAGTGGTCTTCAAACAATCTTCTGCCTGTAAGCCTCTGTGCATGCCATTCCCTATGTATGGAAAAACCTCCCCCTCCATCCTGCAAGTTCAGAACTGACCATCCAGGCTCTGCTGAGATGTCATCTTGGCCATGAAACTTCTCTGTCCACCTCAGGCTGGGTTAGGCCCCTCCCCAGCACTCCCAGGTCTCCAAGTGTGGTAAAATGATTACATCAATGACCTCAGACCTTAACCCTCCTTGTATTCATGCCCTTCGCCATGGAACTTTGTAGCCCCCTTCCACTCTGACTCTGGGACTTCAACCACGTGACATCCTTTGGCCAACATGATATTAGTAACCATTATAGAGGCCTGAAAAACACAGGTGTGCTGCTGCCACCTCTTGCACCTCTGCCACTTCCTCAGGCCCGGGATGATGAAGACAGACATGTAGAGCAGAGCCAGGTGGCTCCAGCTGTCCCAGCCAAGGCCATCCTAGATCAGCCAGCTGCCAGCCAATTCCAAGATACGTGAGTGAGCCCAGCCCAGACCAGTAGAAACACCAGCCTAAACACAACTAACCCCAGATGCATGAGAAGTAAACACTTCTTGTTGTTGCTACACGGCCTAATGGTGCAATAGATCGGTGACACAACATGCTTTCCTCCATTCTATTGAACATGATATTGTGAACATTACATTATAATTGCTGTTTAGCTACCTATCTCTCCATTAGACTATGAGCTTCCTGAAAACAGGAATTGTATCATATTCATTTTTGTATCCTCAGCACTCAGCACCATACTTGGTACAGAGAGGGTGTCACCCCATCCTTTCTTTAGCACTTTGACACCTGCTGTAGTCACTTCATAGTTCAAGGCTACTAGTCAAGCCCTTAAGTCTAGTTCCTAGAACTTTGGCACTCTGTCTGCATTTGGGACAGGCTACCAACACCTAGCATGAGTTAACACCAATTGGAAGCAGCCACTTGGTTCAGGAACACATAATCTGAACAGAAAAGCTCATGACATGAGTGCATACAATGTTGTTGTTAGTTGCCATTGACTCGGCTTTGACTTATAGCGACCTTATGCGTAACAGAAAGAAACGTTGCCCACTCCTGTGCCATCTCCGTGATTGCTGGTACGTTTGAGTGCACTGCTGCAGCAATTGTGTCAATCCATCTCATTGAAGGTCTCCCTCATTTCTTCTAACCCTCTACATTACCTAGCACAATGCCCTGTTCTAGTGATTCGTCTTTCCTGAAGACATGTCCAACATAAGCGAGCTGAAGTCTCTCCATCTAGTTGTTCTTCTAACACTAATCCGTTTGTTCTTCTGGCATTCCATGGTGTGTTCAATGTTCAATCTGAAATATAGTCTGTTATGTACAGTCTGGCTGAAATTCTGACTTGGGCAATGGGGCCAAGCCTGTGCTCCAGAGATCACCTCCACCCACCTCCTCCCATTTTAGCTTCAGGCTGGGTGGCAGAGCTGGAGTCTGCTGGGGTGCAGCAGCCCAGGCTGCTCCTCATAACTAGCTAGCTTGGATGAGGTCAGACCCCACAACCCCACCTCAGAGCCTTCTCCAGACCTCTTGGCTCTGCAGAACCGATCTGCAAATCTGATCTACAGCCACCTGGTGTAGGGTGTCGATGGCGGCATAGTGATCGGGATGGATCACAGCAGGCATGAGTGGCCCTGTTGTGTGGACATTATAAGGCAACAGCCACATCCTTACACACGGCACATGCCTTGGATAAAAAGCATCCATGTCAAGCTGGACTGCTTTCCTCCTCTGTGGGGCTGGGACACACAGACTTCCTGTGACATACCCTGTCCATGCACACACCTGCTTGCTGCTTTTCAGAGTCAGTGTGGCCAAGGCACCACCTGGCCTGTCGTGAGGTCATTGGCCCAGGCACCCAGAGGAGCTGGCTGGAGGGGAAATGGCTCCCCTGACCTTTCCTGACTCTCAGAGTCACGTCCACCATCATGTGGTCCTCATGGAGCTGGGAGGTATTCTAGGGAACCGAATGCATTCATTTCTGCAGGGTGCTAAGACCAGTCCCTGGCATGTAGTACGTGCTGGATATATGTTTGTTAAATAAAACTTGGAGGAAAATAGTTGGACCCGGACTTTCCCAGATGGGAGCTGGAAGGGACCCTAGAGGCCATCTGGCCCAGTGGTTTTTCAAACCTTTTTTAGCCATGGAATCCTTTTTGTCATTGTTTTCTAAAGGAACCTTACTTGGAATTAAAATGTAGAGTAGATAAAAATGGAAACTTTCCTGACTGATGTAAGGGAGGCAGGCTGGGGCCTGAAGCCCAGCTGGCTCAATACCCCTTCCTGCAGCAAGGACTCCCAAGGCCTCTCCATGGAATCCAAGGGTGCCCTGAAGCCCAGCTTGGGAACCACTGATCTTATCCTATGCTCTCATCACACAGAGGAGGAGAGGAGCTCGAGGCCTACAATGGGCAGATGGAGTTTGCCCAGAGCCGCACAGTGACCTGGAGGCAGAGCAGGCTCAAACCCAAGTCTCCTGATTCCCAGCCCAGGACCCTTTTGCACTGCCCTGGGCTCCTACACTGATATGGCTTCGTTAAATTAACATAACAGAGAAAATGCTATTTCCAAATGGGATTACATCCACAGGTATGGGGTTAAGATTCCAACACATATTTCGGAGGGACACAGTTCAATCCACACTAGGAGGTAAGTGCTACAATGGGGAGCTATAAGGCACTGGGCACCCGCAGGGAATCAAGTGTCTTTCCCTGATTTCTGTCTCTTTTATTCATCCTGAATTCCAAGCCTGGAGCAGCTCAGACTCCCAGGCCTCGAGTCTCTCTGCTCCCAGCCACTTTAGAATAACAAACCTTCCTCACGTGTAGCCTTGGTGGCCCACTCTGGGATAATGTTTATAAGGCTTTGACATGGAATAACAAATACCAGGAGAAGGCAAGAGCCTGCCTCTCTCTCCCTGGATGGCTGTGTGTGCAGGCCCAGCCACCAGGAGCCACTGAGCATCCCGGTGGCCCCACGTGCCAGTGCTGGCCAAGCATGAGCTGGACTGTGGCGTCTGCTGAGTGTAGGCCTGGAATTTAAACACATCTTCAAACATGGGTCTCAGATGGAGTGAGGCAGGCGCCAGGAGGGTGAGGACAGGTTTATTGTTCTAGATTCATCTAGCAAACAGTCCTGGATGGGCTGGACTGGTGAACACCGAGGGCTTGTGTTCACTGGACAGCCCAGCAATATCACTGTGAGGCAAAGGCAACAGGACCTCCTTTGTCAGGAGAGAGGTTTGGGCCCAGGACCCCTTGGGACAGGCCTGGCTCTTAGGCTGGACTTTGGAGGTGGGCCAATGAGTACTTCTCACTACCCTGAAGCACGGAAATCACAGCAAAGGCCCCAACTCACTCAGCACTGCTTACTGAGCACCTACTATGTGCCAGACACTGTTCTAGGTGTTGAGGATTCAGCTGTGAATAAACAGACAAAAATCTCTGCTCCCATGCAGTTTACCTAAAAGTGGGAGAAACAGACTAAACAAAATTAATTAGTAAAATACTAATATGTAGCATATTAGATTATGGTATGTGCTACAGAGAAAGAATAAAGTAAGAAAGGAAGAACAGCAGGTGCAAAGGTCCTGTGGCAGGAGTATAGGTAGCATGTGTGAGGAATGGAGGCCAGGGTGGCTGGAGCTGAGTAAACAATGAGACTGGTGGGAGATGAGGTCAGAGTTGAGAAGCACACCAGGTTACGTGGGCTATTGTAAAGACCTGGGAAACCATCCTGCACCATAATCCTTCAGGGTGGGGATTGTTATTCCCATATTACAGATGAAGAACCTGAGGGGTTGAGAATGATGAATTCATTAGCACAGGGGTCTACACTGAAGAACTGCAGCTGAGATTTAAAATCAGTCCCAGCTGGCAGGTCCCAGGTTCTTTCTGCTACCCTGGGCCTGACCCACAAAGCCACCTCCTCTCAACCAGTGGTAGGAAGGACAAACAGAAATAGACGAGTAGGGGCCAGTCCACGAGGCCCAGATTCTGAGTGGTCAGCTGGAAAGGAGGAGGGGTGCTAGAATCTTAGCCATCGAGCCTGGTCAGTGCTGACATATGAGGACAGGAAAGAGGTCCTTGGGAAGGTGACCCCACCTGGTATTACATGCACCCAGGGCCACTCGGCCATGGCATTAAGCTCCAGCTGTACTGATTGTGTCTCTGTGTCTGCTGGCTTGTTGAATGCCTGTCTCCCTGGGAGAGAAGGACAACACCAGGAGGCAGAGGCCCTGTCTCTGCTTCTTTACTGCCAGACCTAGCAGTGTTTGGGACACCGCTGGGCCTCAGTAACCGAGTGAAGGAAGAAGTGAATGAATGAAGAAATGAACTGGGCTTTCGGGAAGATCAGGACACCTTCATGACTTGCTGCTGTCCTCAAAATAAAGCCAAACTCCTCAGTCCCTGCTGACCTCTCTGCCCCACCTCTTGCACTCTGATTTCACTCTGTGCCCTGGCTTGACGGCACCATGCTCAGATCCTATTGTGCTGGGCTCTTTCCAACCTCACGACCTCCACCTCTGCTCCTCCTCTGCCAGGACCCCCTCTCTGCCCACCAGCTCACACTTCCCTTTCACCTCTCTGTAGATGCCCCTTCTTCCAGGGGGCCTTTCCTGAACTGAAGACAGGGCAGTTCCCCTGCTAAGCGCCCCCAAGCAACTGACAGTTCACAGGCCAGGCACTCAGGCTGCTGCCTTACTGTTTGATACCTGTCCTTCCTACTCAACAGTGAACACTCTGAGGCAGGCATGTGGTCTGTCTCGTTCATGACTGCCCACCAGAGAGCACAGTGCCTGACACAGAGTGGACACTTGAGAAAATTTTGTAGAATGAATGAAAAGTTGAGTATGTCACCCATCCCGGGACCCCTATCCTGCGTAGCCCCCTTCGAGGACCAGTGACTCCCATGACACAGAGAGCTGGGAGGAGCTGAGCCCCCTGAGCCCCAGGGCCATATCAATCTGTCAGCCCCCTGGGTGGGTACAGGCAGCTCTGCTTCACAGGTAGCCTTCTCTGGCATGGGGGACACTTTCTCAAAGGTTAGAGCCTGCCAGGTTCTGCTGAAGGTTTATTTATTTATTCTTCTTGCCCCATCAACAGCAGAAAAGCAGTGCTGACTACTTCCCTGCTTCCTGTTCTGTACTCTGAGTCCCCACGGCCTCCGGCACAGAATCCTGTCTCCGGACACTGGGCTACTGAGCATCAGGCATCCAAATAAACACAAGGCTTCCTGGAGCTGGCGAATGGCTGTGGGCTGGGAAGAGAACTTGGATCCAGTCACCATCTGGCTCTCCACTCTGAGACCCTGGGCAAGTCATTTCCTATCTCCTGGGCCTTGCTTTACCAATCTGTGAAATGGACCAATTCACTGAATAAATATTCACTGAGCACTTGTTATGTGCCAGATGCTGTACCAGGCCTTGGGAGTATAGCAGTAAACCAGACAAATAGAGATCCCTGCCCTAATCGAACAGGAGCCTGGGAGCACAGTGGTTAAAGCGCTTGACTGCTAACAGAAAGGTTGGCAGTTCAAAACCACCAGCTGCTCCACAGAGGAAAAATGTGACAGTCTGCTTCCATAAAGATTTACAGCCTTGGAAGCCCTATGGGGACACTATGAGTCAGAATCGACTTGACAGCAGTGGGTTTTTTTGGTTTGCTCTAATAGAGTTTTTACTCCAGTAGGAAGAGGCTGACAATAGACAAAAACAGCAAGTAAAATATCTAGTATGTTAAAGAGTGATAGTTGCTAGGACAGAAAAGAAGATAGAGTGTGAGTGTGTTTGCGTGTTGAGGGTTTGCCATTTTATATATGAATATTGTTTTACTATCTATTATCTACTTTGTTGTTGTTGCTAGGTATCGTTGAGTCGTTTCTTTCTTTCTTTCTTTTTTTGACTCATAGCGATCCCATGTGGGGGACTGCCATTTTAGATAAGATGGCCAGAAAAGCCACAATGACAAGTGATATTTGAGAAGAGATCTGAAGGAGAGAAAGACAGCTAACCATATGGATATCTGAGAGAACAGCACTCTGGGCAGAGGGAACAGCAAGTGCAAAGGCCCTGAGGCAGAGGCAGGCCTGATGGGTTTGACAATCAGGAGGGAAATCAGTGTGGCTGGAGAGGAGTGAGCGAGCGGGAACTGGGAGATGACATATGTCTCACTCAGAGACCCAGCAGAAAACAGATGATGTCTTTGCCAATGAAGTGAGTTCTAATGAAGGAAATTCAATTGAAAAGGTTATTGAAGAGTGTTTAATGGTGGGAATATTTGCAAAGGTGTGGACAGGGTTAAGAGAACCACAAGAGACGATGGAGCATCAAGGAACAACAACAGTGGGAAAGCTGTTAGCGCCCCTAAGCCTTTAGAGGAAGGGGAGGGAGCAAGTACCTTAACCTGGTGAGAGCCACGGCTACTGGACAGGCAACACAGCTACAACTAGACTGTGGCCTGGACCATGGCCAGAAGAGAGGCAGGGTAGGGGGGAAATATTCTGAATTTCTTCACCTCCTGCCTACTGATCTCCTGTTAGTACCTCCCACTGAAATCAGGGCAAAGGAACCCAGGTGATGTCGGGTCAGTCCACAGCACAGGGCAGGGCAGGGGGAGTGGAGGGTGGACCCTAGAGGCATGAGGACAGAGGGGTGTGGTGGGGCAGATGGTGGGGTACAGCCCACGTAGGGCCCTGTGGGCCTGTGAAGGACATTGGCTCCCCCCGAGTGAGGTGGAGGCCCCTGGAGAGCCTGAGCAGAGGAACGGGGTAGTAGCTGTGGTGATAATAGAGTCTAAAGAGGCCAGGGTGGAGCAGGCAGGTTGGACTGAAGGAATATGAATGAAGTCAGCTCTGCCTTCCTCCTAGGTTCCTGGGTGGTGCAAATGGTTAAGCGTTCAATTACGAACTGAAAGGTTGGCGGTTAAACCTACCCAGAGGCACCTTGGAAAAAAGTCCTGGTGATCTGCTTCCAAAAGGTCACAGCCTTGAAAACTCTATGGTCTGCACCCCACCACCCCTCTCTGTCCTTTACTCTGTGACACATAGGGTTGCTGTGAGTAGGAATTGATAGCAACTGTTTTTTTGTTTATTTTTTTACGCCCCCCTCCTAAAGGGGGAGGAAATGGCCACCTTCCTCCTTTCCCTTCACCATACCCTATTCCAAACTCCTATTCACAGCCCAAAGGACCAAGGACTCAGCTTCTAGGACAGATGTTCACTAGTTGGACGCGCTGCTGGCCGCATCCTCCTCCTGCTCTGCAGTGTGGGCTGGCTAAGCCTTTGTGCCTTCCAGGACGGGCACTGGGAGGCCTGACTCACCCTAGCTCTCTTTCCCTCTTTTCTCTGAAAGCTTAGTTTCTCCACCCAAAGACCACCCTTAAGCTCCCAGCGTTCCTCTTCTGTCCTTCAACTCATGCCAGGAAATGCTCATAAATCCCGAGCCACCCACACGATTAGATGAGCATTCTGCTGGGTAGGGAGGCTGAGAGCTGGGTAGAGACTGGATGGGAGGGGCAGGCCTTGAGGTTTGGGGGTCTCCAGGAAAGGGGTTTATGGGGTCTGTTGGTGGGAGAAGTGGCTCCCTTGCCTTTCAGTTCAAGGCACTGATAAACCTGAGGGAGGCTGAAGATCTGAATTCTGGTGCTGCCAGCTCTGACCCAGATGGGCCACAGGGCCCCTTTCTGAAACATGAGAGTGTGGGTGTACTGCTCAGCTCTGGAAGGACTGTTCCACCAGCCCAGCATTTTAGGACAGTGACACCCCACTATCTTATGATGTAAACAGTTTATAGTTCCAGGCACTTTGCATATGGAGGCTCATTTCCTCCTCGTAACAGCCCTCTGAGGTTGGCTTAATTGAGCCCATTTTACAGATAGGGAAACTGAGGCCCAGAGAATAAGTGATGCCCCAAGTTCCCCCACTGCTGGGACTACATGACTCATTGCCTTAGCTCCGCCCAGCCTTAACACAGCAAACCTTCCTATACCTGGAGTCAACTATCTGCCGTGAATCTTGTTTTAATCCTCAGTAACCACCTCTAATCTGCTCCATGGAATACACACTGGGCATGAAGCAAACAAAATATATTGGGAAGTCCCAGAGAATGAGCTAGACTGACGTATTCTCTCAATTATAAAACCAAAGCAGCCTGCTTGAGGAATTTCAAGTTATCTAGTGCTGCTATAACAGAAAAACCACAAGTGGATGGCTTTAACAAATAGAAATTTATTTTCTCGCAGTTTAGGAGGCTAGAAGTCCAACTTCAGAGTGCTTGTTCCAGGGGAAGGTTTCCTCTCTCTGTTGGCTCTGAAGCAAGGTCCTTGTCTCTTTAGCTTCTGCTTCCGGGTTCCTTGGAGATCTCCATGTGTCTTGGCATCTCTCTTCCCCCATCTCTGCTTGCTAGCTTGCTTTTAATCTCTTTTATATCTCAAAAGAGATTGACTCCAGATACATCCTACACTAATCCTGCCTCATTAACATAACAAAGACAACCTATTCCCAAATAGGATTATAACTACAGGCATAAAAACCAAAAACCAAACCAGTCGCTGTCGAGTTGATTTTGACTTATAGCGACTGTATTAGATAGAATGGAACTGCCCCATAGGGTTTCCAAGGAGTGGCTGGAGGATTCAAACTGCCAACCTTTTGGTTAGCAGCCGAGCTCCTAACCACTGTGCCACCAGAGCTCCAACCACAGGTATAGAGGTTAGGATTTACAACACATATTCTAGGGGGGCATAATTCAATCCATAACAAATACCAAGTGATAACTTAATGATAAAAGGAAAATCAGGCAGTGTTGGGACCCCAGAGGGGGTTTCTCACTCAGCCTGGGAGTCAGCGAAGGAAACACAGTCTTTAAGCCACATTGTGAAGAATGAGAGGGGTTGAGAGGGAAGGGTGTTCAAGGGCGAGGGGCATGGAAGTGCACGGGGGGTTGAAAAGTGTGTCAGGAGGTAAGCCCGTGCAGAGGGCATCGGTGTGAAGGGCCTTCAATCTCATGCTAAGGGCTCTGGACTCTGCCCTGCCCACATACACGACCTTTCTCTACCTGACCTTCAGACCACGGACATTTCATCTGTGGAGGCTGGCTGGCTGGGGAACCACAGGTGAGTGAATTGAGACCAGCGGAGGGGCAATGATCCACATGGCAGGAAACCAGTCAGCTGTGGCTATGATTACCATCATCATTACTGATGTTATTGTTATTATTCTTAGGTGGCTGCATCTATTGGCTCAAAACACATAGTTTTTATTTTTCCTGCTGTCACAGACCTGCCCTGCTGATACAGCTGCCTAGACTTCAAAAGGCAAGTCTCTGTTTTCATTTGCAAAATCAGTATGAAATTCCTAGAGGGCTGTCTAATTCCTTCTGGTCTGACCACACAGCAATTACCAATTAGCAGAGAGAAGCAGGGGAGTCTCGCAGGCCCTCTAGCCGTGCGGGAACCTCCGCTCGGCCTGGGCCCTGGGCAGCAGCCAGGGAGGAGTGGGCACCTCCAGATGCCCAGGGTGGGAGGAGGGGAGCTGGCTCTGTGGGCACCCAGTACTGGTGAGTGAAATTGTGGTACGCCTCCACGTTTGTCTGCTAGGCCACAAGTCACCAAGTGCTGCAGAGACAAGTTACATGTAACAGCAGAAAGGGCAGGGCTTCAACCGGGACCAAACCTGGGTCCTGCTACATACATACAGGCCATATGAAGTTCCTCTTTCAGGGACATGTGGCACAGGCCTTTCTCGTCTCTGGGTCTCAGTTTACCCGTTTGCCAAGTGAGGAGAATAAGATCTATCCTACCTGCCCCATGAGGTAAGAGGCTTGACAGTACATTCTAAAAACTTTGTACAGCTTATGGCTCTGGCTTAGGAGGCGGCATACATTTCATGAAATTTCTGTTCCTCAAGGACTGGAGTGGGTCAGGGAAGGCTCCACCATAGGAGGTGTTCTCAGGAGGGGCAGGAGATCAGACATCAGGTGTATGGACTGGATTCCCTCTGGGTTTATAGTGATCAATGCTGGGCCCTGTGCTGGGTGCTCGGCCCTGGAGCCAAATCAGCATTGTTCCCACCCTTAAGAAGCTCAAGGTCAAGGGGGTTGGGTGGAGCAAGCGAGGAGGCACCTGAGGAAGACCTGCAAAAAGATGCTAATGTCACTCAGGAAAGTTCTGGCAGACAGATGGACAAGGTGTGTGTGAGCCTGGCAGAAGGAGGGATGCATCCTGCTGAGGGAGGACCACGAAAAGGGGATCACAGAGAAGGTGATTCTGCACGGAACCCTGCGGATGTTGTACCACCTTTGCCATGCAGCAAAGACAGAAAAGGAATTCCAGATGGTGTCCACAGCCTGTACAACGGAATGTTGTTAGGTGCTGTGGAGTCAATTCAGACTCTTAGTGATCCCACGTGACAGCGTAGAACTGCCTCATAGGGTTTTTAGGCTGTAATCTTCATGGCAGCAGATCGTCCGTTCTCTTCTGAGGAGCTGCTGGATGGGTTTGAACTGCCAACCTTTCAGTTAGTAGCAGAAAGTTTAACTGTTGCACCACTGGGGTTCCTTATGCAAAGGATGGAGGCTGGATAAAGCTGGCAAGTTGAGGGAGATGTAACTGCTTCCCACTGGCCGGAGTGCAGTGTATGGCTTGTAGAAGGGAGGGAGAGCGGCCTGAGCAGTGAGCAGAGGCCAGTTTGGAGCTAAGACTTCCCTGGGGCAATGGAAAGCCTCCAAAGTTATAAGCATCAGACAATCGGGCCAACTTTAGATTTAGAAGTTGCCCTCAGGCTACTGTGTGGAGAGAGGACTACAGGTGGGGACAGTGTTTGCTCGGGCTCAGGAGAAAGGAGAGGAAGTCCCAGCTGGACCTGTGGCCGTTGGGGATACAAAGCTCTCTCCGGTTAGAATTTCAGGTTCTTCCTGGTTTGGATGTTCTAGCACCAGTACCAGTTGCTGTCGAGTTGATTCTGACCCATGGCAGCCCCAGGTGTGTAAGGATAGAACTGTGCTCCATAGGGTTTCCAATGGCTGATTTTTTTAGAAGTAGATTGCCAGGCCTTTTTAATGAGGTGCCTCGGCGTAGACGCCAACCTCCAACTTTTCAGTTGGTAGCTCAGCATGTTAACCATTTGTACCACACAGGAACTCGCCGGACATTCTAGAACCATCCAATTCAGGGCTCTGACTCTCTCCCATTGCCCGTTATTGCCCCCATCCGCTAGTCTTGGGGCTGGGCCCTTGCCCCCTCCTACTCCATCTCTGGGAGTCTCAAGCCCTACTTAGGGAGCAGCTAGAAAGATAAGCAGGCCCAGAGTGGCTGGGAAGGGAAGAAGGCTTCGTGGCCCTGATAGTCGAGAGTACGGACATTCTTCCTAGGGTGCATCAAAGGAGATGGCTGCAACAATGTGGCCTAAAGACAAAGCTAAAGTGCAGTCCCAATTTCTCTCTCAATTTTGCCTGTTTGAAGCCACAGGAGACACTTGCTGGCAAGGGCCAATACTGTGTGCAGGGGACACTGAGGCCCAGACGGGGCAGGAAGGTGCCCACGGTCACACAGCAAGCCAGGGGATGCAGACAAAAGCAGGCATGAGGCATCCATCTGCTTTACTTGGGGAGCTCGAGTCTCCTGTGGCCCCCTACTCCCTCCTTCCCCCACCACCACAGAAAGGGAAAACGTTTCTAGACCCGAGGCAAAAGAATGTAAAACTGAAATCTGAGCCTTGGGTCTTGGGAAAAGAATACAGAGAAATCAGACACATTCTGGATGAGCAGAGATCTGCTTACACTGCAGAGGGGAAGTACTCAGTGTTCTCCAGGGCCTCCCTGTGGTGCCAGCTCTGACCTGGGAGGGTGGGCTGAGTGTGAGCTGGCGGGGCCAAGAAGGACCTTCAAAGATGCTGGGGAAAGGGGCCCATGTGATTCCAGGATCCACCATGGGTGGAGGGGGAGTTGGCCAGAACCTTCTCATGGGGCCTCAGGCCCACGCTGGCATCCCACTGCCCTGGCTGGCCACTGGGCCTGCCAGATTGGGGCAGAGGAGTCCTTGCTGGCCCCCACCTTCCACAGCCCAGACATCCATCCCGCTCCACCTTGAAGCACACCTCCTCCAAGAAGGCCTCCCCTTCAATCCCATCCATATTTGCCTTCCCTTTTGTGAGCTGCTCCAACATGGAAGTGCAGTCACAGGCCAGAGATTTCTGATGCCCTGGTGTCTGCGACTCTCAAGTGACCCAGTGTTTTATATGAAGTACGCATGCATGAGAGAGAGACACCAAAAAACCAAACCAGTTACCAGTCGATTCCAACTCAGGCAAGCCCATCTGTGTCAGAGTAGAAATGTGTTCCAGAGGGTTTTCAACAGCTGATTTTTCAGAAGCAGATCACCAGGCCTTTTTTCCAGGCACTTCTGTATGCACTTGAACACCTAACCTTTCAGTTAGCAGCAGAGCACGTTAACCATTTGTGCTACCAGGGACTCTCAAACCAATCAGCTGCTGTCGAGTTGATTCTGAGTCATGGTGACCCCATGCGTGTCAGAGCAGAACTGTGCTCCATAGGGTTGTCAATGACCATGACATTTTGGAAGCAGACTGCCAGGCCCTTCTTCTGAGTTGCCTCTGGGTGGACTCGAACTGCCAACCTTTCAGTTAGTAGCTGAGCTCTTAACTATTTGTACCACCCAGGCAGCCAGAGAGACAGACTATGCTTCAGGATAGGAGTGTGGACTACCTTGTGTGCTAGCCACACACGTAACAAACATCCCCTGCAGGCCCGGCACTATGCAGGGATTCTGGACAGACTTGAGATTAATGAGCCTTAGTCCCCCTTCACGACACTAAAGAGCCCCCTGGATCATCTCCCATGGTTCAGTCTTCCTAGCCTGGCCCACCAGGCCCACCATGGTGTGGCCCCTTTGGTGTTTCCAACCTTTGCCCGCCTTCCACTCTCTCCCTTTTACTTTTATTCCTACTTGCTGTTGGAGGCACTGCAGATGGTGATTGACCAACTGCTCTATGTCAGTGGTAGAATTCTCACCTTCTATGCGGGAGACTCAGGTTCAACTCCTGGCCAATGTACCTCAAGCGCAGCCACACCCATCATTGATTGATATGCTATGATGCCGAGCAGGTTTCAGTGGAGCTTCCAGACTAAGACGGACTAGGAATCTACTTCTGAAAATCAGCCAGTAAATACCCTATGGACCGCAACGCTCTGATCTGTAACCTATCTGGAGATGGCACAGGATGGGGCAGCGTTTTGTTCTGTTGTGGGTGAGCTGGGGCTACCTCATGGCAACTAACCAACCAGTCATACCATTGCTGGGCATGGATGGAGATGATGGGGAGACCTTCCTCATTCTCCCCTGGAATCTGCCTCCCTGAGGCTTTGTTTCCTGCTGGAGGAGCTCACACTGACCCAACCTGCTCCGAGACTGGCATCTGCTCCTCTGGAGATGAGGGCCCAGTCCCTTCATGCTCCCCTCCCAGGACATGGGAAGGAGGTCTGTATCGCATGTTGGTGATTCTGTTTGCTGCCCTTCCTCTTGGCCAGGCCCTGGCCATCCTGGCTGCACCCAGGCCCAAGCAGCCCGTGGCTGCCATGAGGGCCGTGGGCCGGGCAGTTGGCCTGAAAGGTCTGCAAGCCCAGGAGGTTTCCAACCAGTTCCTTAGCCCCCCTTCGAAGGGGATCAGGTTCCCTCACAAACATAATTGAACGAAAATATGAGAGAGAAAAGGTCTTTGTTCTCCCATTTACAGCGTCAGAAAATATGTAACAAATTAGCCGTTTATGAGGTAAGAGAACAGGGCTGTGCGCTGCGGCTGGGAGGCAGCGCTCACCGCACAAGGGGGCCTTTCAGCGAGCTGAGCGTGGGGGGCAGCCGAGCAGGGGGCGCTTGGCCCGACCAGGATGGCTCTGCCACCGGCCTGTCTGCTTGCAAGCTGGGCCGCTGGCACCGAGACGGTGGAGGTGGGGAGGCCCTATCTGACCCCTTTGTGCAGACTCGGGTGAAGCTTGGGGAATGGAGACATGGCACCAATTGGTCAGTCAGTGGATAAACAGAGATTTTGGAAGAATCAGGCAGCCAAGAGCTGCGAGGGGGGACTGAGGCCTGGATTCCAAACCTGCCTCTGACAGGGCCTGCAGAGTAGCCCTGAGAAATCTCCTTTCCTTCTCTGGACCGGTTTTTCATCTCTAACAGGAGAGGTTTGTACCAAATGAGCTCTAAGGCTGTCTCGGCACTCTCAGGCCACAGCCGTCTAGCTGTAGAAAGGTCTCTCTGTCTTAGTTTCTTAGTGCTGCTATAACAGAAATATTATCACAAGTGGCTGGTTTTAAAGAACCAAAAAAACCCAAACCCACTGCCGTTGAGTCGATTCTGACTGATAGCAACCCCATAGGGTTTCCAAGGCTGTAAATCTTTATGGAAGTAGACTGCCACATCTTTCTCCTGAGCAGCTGCTGGTGGTTTTGAACTGCCGACCTTTCAGTTAGTGGTCAAGCACTTTAACCACTGTGCCACCAGGGCTCCAAAAACACCCAAACCAAACCTGTTGCTATTGAGTCGGTTCCAACTCATAGTGACCCTACAGAACAGACTAGAAGTGCAGAAGCAGCCCGCCCGATCCTTCTCCTGCGGAGTGGCTGGTGTCTTTGAATCACCAACCTTTTGGTTAGTAGACAAGCATTTAACCACTGTGCCACCAGGGCTCCTTTAAAGAACAGAAAATCATTTTCCCACAGTTTAGGAGGCTAGAAGTCTGAATTCAGGGCACCAGCTCTAGGGGAAGGCTCTCTCTCTATTATCTCTGGGGAAAGATCTCTTTCAGTTTCTGTAGACCCAGCATTCCTTGATTCCTTGTCCATCTCCACATGGCATCTACCTTTCCCTCATTCTGCTTGCTTGTCTCTGTACCTAATCTGCTCTTTTTATGTCTCAAAAGTGAGCAGGTTTAAGACAACCCTACTCGGATATGGCCTCATTAACATAACAAAGAAAACCCTATTCTCAAGTGTAGGGGTTAGGATTCCAACACATTTGTTTGGGAGGGTGGGGAGGGGAACAATTTAATCCATAACAGCCTCAATGGCCTCCCTGGTGATTTCCCTGAACCTTAGGCATGGGGGGGGTGGGGGTGGGGGGATTCTTGGTATTGGACTTGATTTTCTTCCAGGGTTTGATCAAGAATTCCAGCTGAAGCATCAAGCAGAGGATGGGGTGGATAGGAGATTTGGGGTGTATGTGGAACAGATAAATTGTAGTTGGCTGAGCAGGAAATACCCCCATCATCAGCCTTGTCTTAGCCTTTATTTGCTTCATGAGTGTGTCCAGAATCACCAGGTTGGGGGAAGGGAGCATTTTGACACTTTTTGAGGTATCCGGTTTAGCAATACTAAGAGCTGGGATTTAACACCCTTGACCTGAACCCTCTGTGCTTCTGATTTCTATGGTCCTAACAGTCCACAAGTTCATCTCTCCCGTTTTTTGGTTTGGGGCTGTCACGATTTTGAGTTTTGATTCCATGTTTGGGTCCGGACTTCCCAGCCAGACCATGTGTTCTAGTTGTTGTTAGTTGCTGTTGAAGTGTCCACTGACTCATGGCAACCCCACGTTCAGCATCCTGGTCCTGTGCCATCGCCATGATAATCAGTTGTGGATTGGGACCATTGTGATCCATAGGGTTTTCATTGGCTGATTTTTGGAAGTAGATAGCCAGGCCTTTCTTCCTAGTCCATTTTAGTCCAGAAGCTCCGCTGAAACCTGTTCAGCATCATAGAAACGTGCAAATCACCACTGAGAGACAGGTGGTGGCTGCACATAAGACGCATTGCTTGGTAATCGAACCCGGATCTCCCACATGGAAGGGGAGGATCCTACCACTGACCCAACAGTGCCCCCATATGTTTCTAGGGCTGGAGTTTTCCCATTTTTTATGCTGCCACAGAGCTAGGCACATGGCAGAGCAGCAAATGCCCTGTAGGCTTGCAAAGATGGTATTCTCTCCTGCTGCCAGCGATGGATATGGTATTCTTTCCTGAGTCACAGCGTCTGCCATCATGGCTCCACTTGAGCTTTCATCTTTGGTCACACCAGGGGCCAAAGGCTCATGAGAACTCCAGGCCTTGAAGAGGGGTTGCTGGTGAGCTCATGGGCCAATGCCAGTCTGGTGTAAGAAATGTCAGGGAAAAGCGGGATGCTGGGCTTCTGCATGAATATACCATGTGTTTCATCTGCAGTCACAAACACATCGCTTTCCTGGATCTGATTTTATTTATTTTGATTGGATCTTAACAGTTCTTTACAAGCCTGAAACTGAAGCCGCCTGGGGTCCCAGGGAGACTTGCTAAAACTTCAACTGCACCCAGTTTAGCAGAGCAACTTGAAAGTTAATCAGCGGTGAGGGACAATTTGCCTCATTATTTCCAGCCCTGGAATTTGGCAGCAGATGGAATTCGGGGCCTGGCAAGGACGCAGTGTTCAGTGATGAACACAGCAGGCCTGTTGCCCCCCTGGTATGTCCATACAGGGTCTGGGGCTGGACAGGCCCAGATGAGGGCAGGTGGTGCCAAGAAAGACTTCCTGCTTGGGGGATCAAGGGCGACATGTCCCCCATCCCAGGCTCAAGGCCACCTGTGCGGGTTAATCCTTTAGATACAGGATTCTGAGCACCTATGCAGCCAAGTCCTCTGCAGCATTTGGGGAAGCAGACATAGACTCGACACAGTCGCTGCCCTCCAGGATGCAGCTCAGAGACACGGGGGTATATTCTTATAGGAGGGAGCCGAGGGCCCTGGGGGCACACAGGAGGGACACCATGGCTGACACGGACCCCATTAAGCTGCCAAAGACAAGCATGTCCTCTTGTCCTTGCTTTCCCAGTGAGGCCACCCTGACCCCCTGACTGAACATTGTAATCCTCCTCCGAGGACCCCAAAGCCCATCTACTCTGCTATATTTTTTTCTCCATCGCACTTACCACCTTGCAACGTACTATTCACTCATTTACCATGTTTACTGCTCACCATACCTCCTCCCATTAGAAGACAAGACGCTTTATGAGGGCAGGGATGCTTGTTTTGTTCATTAATCTGCAGCCCTGGCACATGAAACTTGCTCCATAAGTACGTGTTGAATGAATGCATGAATAGATCTTGTAGCATTTTATTACAAATTATCATTTGTCCTCAAATTCAAGTCCAGTCCTCCCAGAGCCCTTATCCTTTTGGCAGCAGGGGTGCTGGTGCCTGAAGAGACAGACTACCAAGTGTACCTGCTCATTTTACAGATGGAGGTCAGAGAGGGGTGGTGGTCTGTCCAAGGTCACACAGTGCACGAGGATATGTTCTGACAGCACTTGGGATGTGCCTGTGTAACAGCCTGCTCCCTCGGCGGGCTGGCCAGTGAGGGCCCTGCCCACTCTGAGCTCAGAGGGGCATCAGGAGCACCCCAGCAGGGAAGGAGGACGGGAGCTCACAGTAAAGTCAGTGGCTGCAGTGGGCAGGGCTGGGCTGCTGGGCTGCCTTTCCCCAACCTGCTTCTTCCTTCCAGCCAGTCCAGCTCCCTCATGGCTTCCCTTGACTCAAGTGCCCGTCTTACCCTACCAGTCTTGCTTCCTGGCCTCCCTTGACAAGTAGGAGTATAAATAAGTTAAGTCAACAGATACCATTTATTAAATACTGTGAACTTCATACACATACATACACAATCTCAACTGAACCTCCACCGAATTCTTTGTAGTAACTATTAATATTTCAGTTTAAAAAAACAAAACAAAACTGAGGCCCAGAGGTTAACCAACTTGCCAAGGTCACACAGGTAGTGGCGGTCAGTTTTGAGAGTGTGTATGAGTGTGTGTGAGTGAATGTGTGTGTGAGAATGAGTACTTGTGAGAGACAGCGTGTGTGTGTGTGTGTGTGTGAGCACACGCATCCACAAGACTATATTCTGTGTGAGAATGTTTGATACAGAACACATTACCCAGTGCTCTGGGGCTGGGCAGAGGTTAATTTCATTTTCTGGTTGGCTGAGAGTTAATCAGCGGCGCCTCATTGTTCTAACCCCTGTCTTTGGACACTTGGGCCCTGCCTCCTGCAGACACGTGTATTGGGATGGCGGCCCTGCCTGAGGTTCGTTGCATCCCCTCTCCTGCTGGCACAGGTTCGCATGCTCCGAGCTGAGCAGTGCTCTGGTCTCTCCCAGCAGTATTCCAGCTGCACCAGGGCATCACTTTCACACAATGTGCTAAATGCAGTCAGAAAGCCCAGCAGTGGCTACCCACCAAGTAGCTGTTCTGTATCAGCCTCTGTGCTATGGTGTCTAGAGAGGGGGACAGAGAATCATATTAGCAATTGGAGGATCTAGGTTCAAGTCCATCCGTACACTGTTATGGCAAATTAATTTACCACTCTGGTTCTTCCATGTTGTCATTTGAAAAACAGGTATAAGAAATCTCACATCTAGAAGTAAGGAGGTTTAGGAGGCCTCTTAGGAGCCTGACTCAGCTCCAGGACTTGACCGTGGAAGCAGGAATCACAGCCCCAGTTCTCAGGCCAGAAGAAAACTCTGTTTCCCCAGGGCAGGCATCGTCTTGGCAACATCCCTGCCAGGTAGGTATGTGGGTCTGTGCCACGCCTCGGTGGGCAAAGCTCAGTCTGAAGCAGCTCCAACTACTGGATAGTGCTTTTCATATTGAACTGGACCCTGCCAGCCCCTATCAGTCCAGCGCACTGGTCCCCAGAACTCATCTGTGCCCTGTGCCCCAGGGAGGGCCTGCAGAGACGTGGCACAGCGCCCACCCCTGCGTCAGTCAGCCTTTCTCCAGGCAGAGTGTCCTCTGCTGGAGAGCCAGTTCTGCTGGGGTGGGCATAGATTCCAGACCCCGCCCCCCGTCACCCTTCTGTATACTCTTCAGGCTGTCATCATTCCGCTTCAAAAGCGGATGCAGACATTTGGGGGAAAAACATTCTACAGGGGTTGGAACAATGAGGCGCCACTGATGAACTCTCAGCCAACCAGAAAATGAAATGAACCCCACTGTCCAGCCCCAGAGCACTGGGTAATGTGTTCTCTTTCTATCAAACATTCACAGCACAGAAGCTAATCTTATGCACGTGCGGTCACGCGCGCACACACACACACACTCTCTGTCACACTCACATACTCATTCTCACACACACGTTCACTCACACACTTACACTTGCTCACACTTGCACACGCTCACGTACACACATGTTCATTCTCACACATACACACATTCACTTATACACACTCATACACACTTCCACTCACACTTGCAAACACATAGTAACTCACACTTGTACACGCACACACACATTCTCACACTCTCACACACACTCACTCAGACACTCACACACGTTTGTCCAATGGAAACTCTGCTCATCCCGAGGCCTGACCAATCTACTAGGGATTGCTCTGAGGCCTCTTCCCCCACAGCTGTAGCTCCCTGTGGGGACAAAGCTCTCTACTCTGTGTACCTATGAACCCCAGGAACCAGCCCACTGCTTGGCTTTTAGGTTCTGGTGTGAAATGCCAATTCCACCTCAGCTATCTTGGGCTCAAATAGGCCTCCTTCCGGTACACCTCCACTGAGCTTCTTCATCAGGGGCAGTGATAGGCTGAGGGGGAGCAGGGAGAGGACAGAGAGAGCCTGCTGTGAAATCCGTTCAAATCCTCGCTTTGCTACTTACTTACTCTGTGGCCTTGGGCTAGTCACTTGACCTCTTTGAGGGTATTTTCCTCATCTGTAAAATGTGGACATCTTTCTTTCAAGGTTGCTGTGAAACTTTGAGATAATGTACATACTATGCTTTTCATTTTTTAGCTCTTTTACTCCCCTGAGCAACCCTATGAGCTAGGTATTATTATCTCTATTTCAAAGGTGAGGAAATTAAGGCATAGTTTAACAGCAATACTGGTTGTGATTTTTATTTCTAGTACTTCCCTTTCTCGAGATGCCTTTAGCATCTTGCTCCCTTGTTTCTAGCACCCGAGGGCTGGAAACCAGTGACAAGAACACACTGGTGACTATGGTTTACCCCCTGATCCGTGTGGTCTTGTAGGAGAAGGCTGTGGCCCCACCAAGCATGTCATACAGGGAGAGCGCCACCCTAGGACACACGCTTAGATCTTGAAGTCAATCCCGCCCCGGACACCTGCCTTCCTGGTTTGGATCCTGTCTTCATTTCCCTGTACCAGGATCAGGGACATGTGAGGGACCAGGGACAGGTCTGGTGGTGGACAAGCAACTCCTAACGATGTCACCAAGGGCTGTCACGTCAGCACCTCAGCCCTGAGAGTCCTGGTGAAGCCAGTTGCTGGGGCTTAGGGCCTGGGATGCCTGTGATTTCAGAGCCTGGAGCTGGGACCCTGGACTTGAGTTGGACTTGGCCCTTCCTGAGTATCTTTATAGTATCGTCTTCCCTGAAGGTCCCCTGTCCTGGGGTGGACTCCTCTACCCTGAGGGAAAAGAGACTGGGACCTGATGCTGGCCAGGCCTTCAGGAAGCTGGAGGGAGAGACGAGACTGGCTCAGCAGAACCATCGGTGAGATAAGGTCTTGCTGCTGCTTGTGCATCCCCTGGGTGGATGCCAGATTCCTGACAGGCCATCCCTGAGGACTGTCATCTGCAGCTCCGGTGCAGGCCGGGAAGGCAGGGGCAGTGAACGTGTAGCTCCATGGTGGAAGCAGAGTGCGGCGAGCCCGCCAAGTTGATGCAGTGTCAGCACATTCTTGGAGCAAATGCACTGAAAATCCTGCTCTCAGACTTCACTTCCAAGTGAGAACCAGGGCCTTGCTGCCCCGGCAGGGTCGTTCCCAGGTCACTGACTCAGGCTGGAGGCTTGGGGAGAGGGGAGAGGCCTGTGAGCTCCGCCAGCTGACATTCTGGCTGAGCAGGCCCCTCCCCGCCCCTCCTGGGCCTCGCTGACCCCGAGTGCTGGCCTCTGATTGTATCCTCTGGTGATGGGGAGCTCACTGACTTGTGGGGCCTTGGGAAGGCCGCTCTGCGAGGGGCATGCCTAGTACCTGAGAATGGACGTGTGTATTTGCTGGACTGAGAGGGGCAGGAGAACAGCTGGTCTGGGAGGAGTAGAGGAAGGCCTGGCCGTAGACTGAGAATAGGGTGGTGAGAGACAGGTTTTCAGCCCAGCAGGGCAGGAGGGCAGAGAGTTTCCTACAGAATAGTGTCAAGGTGCAAAGGTCTGTGAAGACCTCCCTTTCAGTCAACCTTCTGGGTTTTCACAAATGGGACCAAGACCCAGAACCGAAGTTTGTGAATTCCCAGTTTAGGACGGCTTCTGCTGGGATGTAAGGGATGAAATGTGAGGGGATCCAAGAATCACCCTCAGGCCAGAATGAAATGGTGCGCTGCTCCCTCTCTCAGGCTGAGGGTTACTGGCATCCCGTACGGAGGAAATGGTCGTGTCCTGGATCTGGAGGCCTGGTCGCTGCCACTGACCTTCTAAGGGATGTTGGCAAATCTCCGATCTTCTCAGAGCCTGGATTTCCTCATCTGTCATGGATTGAATTGTGTCCCTCAAAAATATCTGTCAACTTGGCTAGGTCACGATTCCCAGTATTGTACGATTGTCTACCATTCTGTCATCTGATGTGATTTCCCTGTGTTGTAAATCCTATCACTGATAAGATGGATTAGCGGCAGTTATATTGATGAGATCTACAAGATTAGATAGTGTCTTAAGCCAATCTCTTTTGAGACATAAAAGAGAGAAGCAAGTAGAGAGATAGGGGGACCTCATACCACCAGGAAAGCAGCGCCAGGAGCAGAGCACATCTTTGGACCTGAGATTCCTGTGCTGAGATGCTCCCAGACCAAGGGAAGACTGATGCATCATAAGGACCATCCTCCAGAGCTGACAGAGAGAGAAAGCCTTCCCCTGGAGCTGACACCGTGAATTTGGACTTGTGGCCTACTAGACTATGAGAAAATAAAGTTCTCTTTGCTAAAGACATCCACTTGTGGTATTTCTGTTACAGCAGCACTAGATAACTAAGACATCATCTGTACAATGGAGGCTGCTTATACTTACCTCAGAGGGTCGCTGTGAGGGTCAGTGACACTCATGGAACTCACCCAGCACAGGGCCTGGTGCACGGGGCTTAGGCAAGGACCACCCAGGCTGGATGTGGGGACAAGGATTGTGGGTGAGGAGAGGCAGCCCCGCAAGGTTTGTTGTCACTGGGGGAGAAGAGACTCCAGTCCCGGCCAGTCCAAGGTCATGTATTATTCTGTGTCCTCCCTCCCTCCTTCTCCTTTTCTACTTTCCTGGGCAGGCCCGCCTCCTTAGGCAACAAATATCTGTAGGATTATCAGCTCCCCCTTAACATTCTTCAATTCATTCAAGAACGCTGGTGACCAACTAGCCTCATCTAGTTCGTGCTCTTCACCCATGATCTCACTTTTCAAGACACAATCCTATGGGTACATGAGGACACCATCCCCATTTCACAGATGAGGAAACTGAGGCCCAGAGAGGGCAGCAATATGCCCAGGCACACAGCTCACTTAACAGGTGGAAGAACTAGCAGTCAAACTCCTGACTCCAAAGTCCATGCCCCATTCACTCCCTCCTCA
>NW_004443951.1:8216221-8264507 GCF_000243295.1 Trichechus manatus latirostris | reverse complement strand
GGAGGAGAAGGACGTGGGGGAGAGGCAGAGCACAGGAGCAGGTGCTGGGATGAATTACTGAGGGCAACATTCGAGGCTCCTGGCCCTTTAATGGTTTCTTTCCTTCGCTTTGTTCCATTGTTCCCAGGCCTGGGGCTGCCTGTGGAGCGGCTAATCATGGGCAGTTACCACAGTGGCACATCATAAACAGTCTGTAAAAGGCCCAGGGAGCTCAGCTCACACCCGCACAGAGAAACCCCCTGCCCCCACAAACACTGCCCTCAGGAGGAGGACCAGCCTCACCAGCACCTTGTGTTTCGGTTCTGGAGTGACCATCAGATGCTGTGAGACTTGGGGCAAAAATGCAAAAGCCTTTGGACTTCATCTTCTTGATCTGTCAATGCGTAGGATACCACTGCCTCCTCTGCCTGTCCAGACCTTCAAGTGCCATGCAAGACGGCGAGGGACTGGTGTTAACGGTGGGGTGGGAAAGATGAGGGCATATCAGGGGCCCCTGCCAGGACTGCTCAGGATGCCACCAGGCTTCCCTGTCCCCTTTAATGCCATCCATCCCAGCAGGCTACCCAGAGTCAGGCCTCTGGCCTCCGGGTGATAGAAGAGGCCGCCAGGGAATTTCCCCACAGACAAGCTCAGAGCTCCAGAGACATGAATGGATTGGGAAATCTGCAAGCAGTGCATTAGAAGCGGCTCAATTTCTCAGATCAAGAGGCATTTTCTGAGCATCTGCATGTGCTCTGCAGCCAGACCACCTGGGTCTGAAGGGCTGCATCACCCTCTCTAGCTGTATGGCCCATGGTGAGTGCCCTAACCTCTCTGCTCTGCAGGCATGACCTTCAAATTGCTGAGACATGAAGTATTCGGGGTGGAAACAGGGCCAAGGGAGCTTCCAGAGGATGTGGAGCCGGAAAGGAGGGCTTCCCTCTCCCTCAGATTCCCGAGGCACCTGACTTGTTTGTGCTGGGGCCAAGGCCTCTCAGTCCTGAGAAAACAAAAGACAAATTGAGAAGGAGTCTAATGGAAAAAATCATCTGAACAGCCCACATCACTGCCCAGAGAAGGGGATCTGAGGCCACAGCAGGAGACAACCACCAACACTTTGGCCAACAATGAGGTCCCCCCTTTTTTAATGGAAGGGATTTAAATAAACGACCTAATCAAGCTGGGGCTATTACCACCTGGGGACAGCCACTTCAAAGGCTCAGCTTCAAGGCTCAGCCAAGTGAGCTCAGAGGCTGGGGCTTAAGGAGGTGGGAGCCCAGGCAGAGTGAGACAGGCTCAGCCACTCCCCAGCTCTGCAAACCCAGGCCAGCGACACCAGGCTGCGAGCCTCAGTTTCCTCATCTTCCTCACAGGCTTGCTGTGAGGCATAATGACCCAGTGGGTGCTTAAGGGCTCAGCACAAGGCTTCACACAGTAGGTGCTCCCCACGTGGTGGACGTTCCCTCCTCTCCAGGGCTTCAGCCACCACCCCTCTGTCAGTTTGTCGTACTGTGGTGGCTTGTTTCTATGGCGCTGGAAGCTGTGCTACCGGTATTTCAAATGCCAGCAGGGTCACCTATGGTGGACAGGTTTCAGCAGAGCTTTCAGACTAAGACAGACTAGGAAGAAAGGTCTAGGGATCTACTTCTGAAAATTAACCAGTGAAAATCTTATGGCTCCACAACAGAATATGGTCTTGACTCGCTTGCTTTGGACATTTCATCAGGAAGGATCAATTGCTAGAGGAGAACATCATGTTTGGTGAAGTAGAGGGCTAGCAGGGGAGAGGGAGACCCTTGGTGAGATTCCCAGTATTGTACGATTGTCTACCATTTTGTCATCTGATGTGATTTCCCTGTGTTGTAAATCCTATCACTGATAAGATGGCTTAGCAGCAGTGATATTGACGAGATCTACAAGATTAGATAGTGAGTGGCACTACAGCCACAACAACGACTGACTCAAACATGCCGGTGATTGTGAGGATGACGCGGGACCAGGCAACGTTTCCTTCTGTTGTACATATAAGGCTGCCATGAGTCGGAGTCGACTCAAGGTCAGCTAACAACAACAGGGCTTCAGAGTTCAGTTCCTACTCACTGCACTCCCACCCCAATGGAACGGCACTTTCCCCTTTGCTGGCTGGTCCACTGGGATTCTAAAGTCTTCCAATCTGCCCTCCTTCCTCACAAACAGGTCCCTGAGAGTGGGTGGGAACTAAAGACTCCCCCAGCAGGCCTCCGTGGCAACGGCCGGGAAGCCAGTTGGATTTCCTAAGTCACTTGTCCTTCCTGTCCCCTCGCTCCCCTCTATCCTGAGCTAAAGGGTCACTGTGCATGCAGTGTGCATGGTGGTCATGGGTCAGCAGCTGCTGTGGCTTTGGGGGGGAATTTATGGCCTGCACTTCACAGAATAAATAATAAAGAAAAAACACAGAGAAAAAACACTCAGTGAATAGTTGCCTTTGTGCGTGAGCATGCAGAAGTCAGAGGTGTGAGCCCCCTTGTCATAGCCTCTAAGTGGCCACTTGCCAGGATTTGGGTTCCCAGAGGCTCTCTGTCCTCAGGCCTCTCCTTAGAAGCTGCCCCTGGTGTTTCCTATTCAAGACAGCCTGAATTTAACCCAAGAACTAGGTGAGCCTGGACATCAAGAACCAGTATCCGAGAAAGCCCCCGGTGGGGATATTTAAAGATCAGGGAGTCCCAGGCCCTCACGTGAGTGGCAGGTGCAGCCTGTCTCCCAGCAAACAGGAGCAGGGGTGGGGCCAGAATCGAGGCCTCTTTCATCACTGGTCCAACGCGCCCTCTCTCCGCGCTGTGTGTATCCACTTGACAGCAGTGACAGCGGTGACCATGACTAGGAAGAGGATGCTCTTGTTCATTGCCTACCTTGAGCCTGTGGTGGAGGCAGCAGAAGGCTGACCATGCCAGCTGAGGAAACAGTCTTGGAGAACCAAAGTAACTGGCACAGGGTAACCCAGAGAAGTTCTGCACCTCCTTGTCCCTCCCTGTGCTTGGATATCCGGACTGTCCTGTCCTTGGCTTTCCAAATGCTTACAAGAGGCTAATTTTAAATATCCCAGGAGGCAAGAAGCAAGGAATGTACTGGCTTCTCAGACCTCAAGGCTGCCCACAGAGCTCTGTCTGGCCCCAAGGAGAGGCCTCTTGCCAGTTCCTGGGGGAGCTCTAGGCTTCACTCACTCCCATTCCCCTGGAAGAGGGGCTCAGCCTCAGGGCAGGCTGTGAGTGGAGTGGGGGGAACTCAGGAGCAGCAGCCTGAGGGGCCTGGGACAGATGCTCAGCTCCTGCACTGACTGCAGGGGCCACCAGCGTATCTCATCTCTGTGCCTCAGTCTCCTCTACTGTCGAATGGGGCTCAGAATCCAGATCTGCCTGCAGGAGCAGATGGCCTGGCCTGGGGGTCATCCTGGCCTCTACCCTTTTGGTCACCACCACCACAGATCCCAAGCCTACCTCTTAACTCCACAGTTTGCCACTCTTCTCCCTCCCTGATGCCCTGCTCAGGCCACCTCTCTGGTCCTCCTTGCCTCAGCCCTGTCTACTTCACTTCTTTCTTTACCACTTTCTTTACCACTCCTCAGACCCAAATGGGAACTCCTCAGACCCAATATTCCATGAACAAATTCACGCCTGACATTTAAAACACTCTTATAAAACAACAACAACAACAAAAATCCTTTGCTGTGCCTCATTGTTCTTAAGATAAAGTCAACTTTGTTACTTGGCTTCAGGGCCACTACTCCCATGGCCTCTCCCTCCTCATCTCTTGTCATTGCTCACCCCATGGTTATGCCTGGCTGTACCAGGTTTCTTTGAAGTTCTTCCAAAACATCAGGCCCTCTGGCCTCTGGGCCTTGAACTTCTGTCTTCCATTCCCCACCCTTCCCACCCCCACTCTGCCTGACTAACTTCTATCCATCCTTAGAAATCCTGGCTGAGCCCCCTCCTGAGGCCCCTTCCTGCCCTCTTGTGCTCTAGGTGCTTGAATTGCCCATTCTGGGGTCTAACTGCCCTGCCCCAGGATGGTCTCCCTCACTAGAAAGGACCTCCCTGAGGGCAGAAAGACGTCACCCTCATTCACCTCTGACCTCATTCTCAGCTCTAAGAATGGGCCTGGCCCAGAGGATGCCCTCAATACATCTTTGATGAGTAAATGAAAGACAAGTTGCTCTGTAATGACATTCAATGACGGTCCCTCAGCAAGAAACTTTGGATGCAAGTGGGGGCTCAGGGGTTTCATAGACACCAGGCATTTGCTACCAAGAAATAAAGCGACTTAACACATTCACTTGTATGAGAAAACCCTCAGACTGGAAATCAGGAGGGACTGGGTTTTAGTCCCAGCTCTGCCTCAAAGCCACATTACCTCTCTTCTCCAGTGCCTCAGTTTCCCCTCCTAACAAAGGGGTTGCTGACCCTGCTTTGCATTTATCAGACGAGATAATGGAGGCAACAGGGGCTTTGGCAAGTACAAAGCACTAGCTATATATATAGGATGGCTGATATTATTCAGGCACAAAGAGGTTTCTCCAAGGCCTGTTATCTCTTCTTTATTTTCTTTCAAGGAAATAGCTCAGACCAGCCTGCCTGCATTATTGTTGGCACTGTGAGCCAGGGGGAGAGGGAGGCAGAGAGAGAGAAAGAATCTTTAAGAGAGACTCTCTGGGGGACACTAATATTTTTAATAGTTTGTGGGTTATGAAGCAAATCTCTGTTCTCCGTATTATATATCTCGGCTGAGCCCGAAGAATGTTTCCAGCGTCTTTAATGAAACTGAAGCAGTAACCCAGCAGAGAACGAGAAAGACAAAAAGAAGAGATTTATTCACAGAGATTTTTGGTCAGAGAGAGGAGAAAGCAGCCGGAGGCAGGGGGCCCAGCTCAGCCACATGATCGAGTGCCCTGATCCAGTCCTCGGCCAGTCGCCGTCGGACCACCTGTCCGCACCTTTGAACAGTGCAGGAGGTGGCCTCATGCATGGCCTCCACTCCGCATGGCTGTGGGGTGGGGGGGCTGTGCTTTTCCCTCTAATCATCTGGAGAGGGGGGCAAACTCGCCAACAGTTGGGGGGATTGGTTTCTACAGCACGTAAGAGAGCAGGCTGCAGCCCAGAGGCTCGGTGGGAGAGCGCGATTATTAATAGGTCCTACTGAGGCCTCAGGAAAAATGCAGGACTGCTTGAAGTTTAAAAGGTCAGCGTGAATAACAAAAACAGACTTTCTGGGGAGTCTGAATGGATTTAAAATACACTCAGAAGAGCACGGGGCTCCTTTACAGTGGCAGCCGCAGCATTTGTGTGTTTGCGGGCGCCTGTGTGCACCTCTGGGTTCTGGAGACATCTGTCAGTTCCCAGAGAGCTTGCTGGAGACTTCAGCTTCACAGTGTGTGTGCTCTGGGCAACTTTTAAGTGCCAAGAATGGCAGCTCGGTGGCTGAGCTGCTGTGTGCTGGGTGATCACTAACCCTTTCTTCTCTCTCTAAAGCAAGGAGCAGTGGATTAGCTGGATCTAAGAACTTTTCCAACTTTGACAGTCAAATGTGGAGGATGGAAAGAGCCTGGCCTCTGGTGTCACATGGATCAGGGTTCAAATCCTCAGCTGTTCACATAAATGGCTAGATGACTTAGGGTGACTTGTTTCATTCCCCCTAGCCTTGGTGTGTAGTTCCCAGCCACGGGGCTGTGAGGACAAAGTGAGTAGAGTCTGGAGAATAATGTCAGACACTCTGAGGTATTTGAGACACATGGTTCTTTCTCCCAATGCCAGGGCTCTTCTTTCAAAGTTTGTCATCAATTTTCTTCTACCTGCACTTTTAAAAGATTCATTCAGTCAATTTGACCAATATTTATTGAACATTCACTACATACCAAACACTGTTCTAGGCATGGGGATACAACAACAACAACAACAAAAAAAAAAAACAAAAACCCTGCCCTCTAGAGCTTACATTTTATGATCATTAGTCACAGATGAGGGAAAGTTGGTGCTGGGTTTTATGGTAAAGTCTCAGATCCTACCTTGATGAGAAAGTATCAAAAGGTACAGCCTAGAAGAGAGGCTAAAACTTGAAAACTAAAAACAATGCCCCGAGATGAAGCAGTAGCATTTAGTTGAGCAGAGATAACCAAGACCCTGGTCAAAGATCTGGTCAGGGAATGATCACTGGCAGAAGAGGTTGTCAGGAGAAGACAAGGTGGGTGAACAGGTGACAGACAATGCTGAGACAGATGCAGGGACATCCCGTTCTTCCCTCTTTGCAGCCATAGTAACCTGGGGTCTTACCTTCTCTAGTAACTCTTACCTGTACTTCAATCTACTTTGATCATGCCCTTCTGAGGGCTTCTATGACTCTTACTATCATAAACATGCCTTTTGGCATACAGTAGACCTTCAGGACATGCTTATACAATCTGTGAATAAGTCCTGTAGCTGCCATTCATTCTTACCATCTTCTTTATGTTGCCTTTTATGTTCTCCTGCCCCCAACTTTCCCCTTCATGCCCATGTATCATCCTTTCAGGCAAAAGTGCAAGGAGTTGGAAGTCAGTAAAAATGGCAGAGTAAGGACCTCTAAAAATTCTTTCCTCCATTAAAGCAGAAAACTGGCAAAAATGGTCAGAATAAACTTTTTCATAATTCTGGAAATTAAGCAATGGCTTGCAACAATCTTGGAAGTGTTTAAGAAAAAATGGCTAAATCTCAATAAGAACAGTGCATTTTGTGGCATTTTAAGTTGCCCTACTCTCATGAGTCCTTTTCCAGCTCTGCAGTAGCTTGAAAACCAATACCCACAATCTAGGTGAAAACCAGCAGCATGATAGCCACTGGAGAGGACAGAATAGTGTTGGAGCTCCTTTGAAGCCTCATTCTCAGAGAATTGTTATTATTTGAACTGTCTGGCAGTTCCCTAGAAGATACGGCTTGCAAGGCTGTCTGCATTTGAACTGACTTGGAGTTTTCCCAGTGCAAACAGCCTTTTCCCGGAAGGTGTTTGTCAAAAACAGAGGCAATTTTTAATATTATGGCTGCCTAGGTGGTGGGTAACAGGTGAGGCAAACAACAGTCTAGCCAAAATGCTTAAAAGAAAATGTTGGGTAATGAGATGTCCATATGGGGCTTTGATAAGCTCCAAAGTATTCCTGAGAATATAGAGGGCCATGTGCATGCATATAAATGTGTGCACACCTAGGGCTGTGCACATGTTCAGGAAAGGTTAGCCTCTGGCCAACCTTGAGCCTTTGCACAAGCAGCAAGTGAAGGCTAAGTCAGGGTTGTAAATTGCATGTCCAAGTATTGAAGATGTGCCCCAACACACAGAGCACAGACAGCCCCTCAGCAAAGACTTGGAGATGTATTGGTTCCAGATACTTAAGGAAATCTCTGTTCAATTATTAGATGACCACTAAGCTAAATGAGGAGCCCTGGTGGTGCAGTGGTTAAGAGCTAGGCTGCTAATCAAAAGACCAGCAGTTCAAATCCACAGGGGCTCCTTGGAAACCCTATGGGGCAGTTCTACTCTGTTCTATAGGGTCACTATTAGTTGAAATCAACTTGATGGCAGTTTTTTTTTTTTTAAGCTAAATGAATACAGACATACTGATCACAGATGACAAATAATACAAACTTTATAGAATTAGTTTAGGAAAGTCATTACACAACAACAACAACAACAAATAGCAACACCAACAAACCCTAGGGTGGGAGAGAATTGGACTTCCAAAGTTAACACATTCTATTATTTAAAATGTCCAGTTTTTGACAAAAAATACATGTGGCATACAAAGAAATAAGAAATTATGACCCATACATAGGGGGAAAAAAAATCAATAGAAACTGTACCTGAGGAAGCCCAGGTATTGGACTTGCTAGACAAAGAATTTAAATCAACTATTTTAATTATGTTCAAAGAACTAAAGGAAAACATGTCTATAAAAAAAAGAAGACAAATATGAGAATGATGTCTCATCAAATACAGACTATTAATAAAAAGATAGAAATTATATTAAAAAAACAAAAATTCTGGAGTTAAAAAGTATAATAATTGAAATGAAAAGTTCACTAGAGGTGCTCAATAACAGATTAGAGTAGGCAGAAGAAAGAATCAGTGAACTTTAAGATAGATCAATTGAGATTACCATATTTTTACACAAATAATGTGCACCTTGTTTATTTGCCAACTATGCCCTTCCCCTGCAAAATATTTTCATAAGCGCTGCTATGCCATTTTTTTTACATGTTGTTGTAAAAAAATTAGCATAGTGCATTTACAAAAATACCTTGCGGGGGGTAGGGGAGAAAGTGTAGTTGCAAACAAACATAGAAGGTATGCATTATTTGCATAAAAATATGGTATCCAGTCTGAGGCACAGGGGAGAAAAAAAAAGAAAACTGAACAAAGCCTCAAAAACCTGTGTGACATCATCAAGTATACCAGTAGATGCACAATGGGAGTCCCAGAGAGGACAGAGAAAAGGGGCCAGAAAGAAAGTTGAAGAAATAATAACCAAAAACTTTCAAAATTTGATTTAAAAAAATCTACATATTCAAGAAGCATAATGAACTCCAAGTAGGATAAATTCAAAGAGATCCACAATTACACACATCATTCTCAAGCTGTTGAAAACTGAAGACAAACAAAGAATCTTGAAAGCAGCAAGAGAAAAGCAACTCATCAACAGCTTGATGAGATTAGCTGCTGATTTCTCATCAGAAATCATGAAGGCCAGAAGGCAGTTGGATGACATATTCAAAGTGTTGAAAGAAGAGGAATGTCAATGAAAAATTCTATATCCAGCAAAACTAGCCTTTAAAAAGGAAGAAAAAATTAAGACATTCCCAGATAAACAAAAACTGAGAGAATTTGTCTCTAGCAGAACAGCCCTTCAAAAATTCTAAAGGTAGTCCTTCAGGCTGAAATGAAGACACTAGATAGTAACTTGAATCCAAATAAATAAAGAACACTGCTAATAGTAACTAAATAGATGAATAAAAAAGTCAGTATAAATGAAAATTTTAGCTTTTTTTCCTACTATCTGATTTAAAGTACAACTGTATAAATCAATAATTATAAATCTGTGATGACAGGCTTTATAATGGATAAAGATGCAATTTGGATGACAGTAAGAGCACAAAGGAGGTGGAAGAGAGAGGAGCTCTAAAGGAGCAAAATTTTTGTACACTACTGTAACTGAGTTGGTAATAATATGAACCAGATTGTTATAAATTAAGACGCTAATTATAATTCCTAGGGCAGTCACTAAGAAAACAGCTCAAAATGTAAATAGTTGTAGGCCTGGGTTCACATGATAGAGCTATCATTTCATTGCTAGATGACCTTGGGCAAGCCACTTACCAGTTTTGAGTCTTAGTTTCCTCATCAAATAGCTGTAGTTATGAACAATCCACAGGTTTATCCATACCCCCAATAAGGTGATAAATGTCCTGTGCATGTTAAAGGGCAAAGATTGATCTCCTCCACTAGACTATGGGAGACCACACTGGTGACCTGGTTGTGAATCTTCCTCTTCAGACTTCCTAGCTGTGTGACCTTGGCAAGTTATTTAGCCTTTTGGAGCCTCAGTTTTTTCTTCTATATAATGGAAGACTAAACGGGGTCATGTGCTTTGTCCTTACTCACCAGAGTGCCTGGCATATAATGAGTATTCAATAAATGTTGGTGATTTTTCTTAACTGTGAGCCACTGAGAGCAGGGATGTCCTCTTAATTATCTCTGGGTCCCAGAGTCTGCCCAGTTGATGGAGTGTTTGATAAATTGAACTGTAATTAACAGTCCCTTTTGTCATTCAGACAAAAGCCTCAGATTCCTCTGAAAGTTCACACCACAGGGGAGAGGACTGGGACACAGGAGGCCAGGGCTGGAATCAGGACAGAAAAGTCCCTGGTGGGATCCAGCTCTCTCTCCTGCTGGGCTCTGCAAGTCCACAGCCAGGCCCAGCAGCACAGTGGACTCCTTAGCAGGAAATGCCATAACCTCAGCACCAAGAGGGAGTGGATTTGCGTTTTTCCCACATGAGGACATCTTGCTAAGAATGGCTTCCTAGCCGTTCAAGATTTTTGGGATTCAAGGGTGACCAGGCACTTCTAAAATCTCTTAAAGGGGCGACTCCATCCTCTCTTGACCCTGCAGCGCTCTCTTCTCCTTCACAGTCCACCTTCTTGACAGTCTCCACTTCCCACCTCCCCCTCTCCCGCCCAATCCAATCTATCTTCCACCCTGACCTCCCCCCGTCCCCGTCACTGCTCTTGCCAAGGTCTCCAAGTTTCCCTGTGACTGAATCCAAATCCAGAGCCTTCTTAACTGTCACCTCATCCATCTCATCTTCTAACTAACAGCACTACCTGTGCCATCAGGCCTTGGCAGGGCCTGGAGGGAGGCTAATTGGGCTAATTGTGCATGCCAGGAAACACACCTTCGATGGCCCAAGAGTCCTTCCTAAAACTCCAAGAGTTAGGAGTGGAAAATAAGACCAGGGCAACTACTGTATGAGGGTTGGCACAGTGGGGCAAAGAATCAGGGAAGTAGGACTAATGTTGTTTACTAAATGCCAAGCCCTCTTCTAGGCTCTTGACATGTGCTTCCTCATTTAATACTACAGCCCTGGGAGGTAGAAACTATTTTGACCCCTAGTTTGTCACTTGAGGAAACTGAGGCACAGAGAGGTTAAATAATGTGCTTAAGTCCACAGAATAAGGTAGTGGAGCCAGGACTGGCATTCAAGCAGTCTAAGGGCAGCGTCCATGTAGCCTCTACAGGTAGGACATCCACCCCTGGGCAGGCCAGGGAGGGCAGCAGGGCTCCTGCCTTTGTTTAATTTGGGGCTAGTTAACAACTTGGGGCTGAATTTCAGAAAAGCAATCAGCTTAAATGAAAGCAACAGGGTCAGAAAACCAGAAAAAGAGAGAGAGAGGATGTGATTTGTTTGCAGTTATAGTTAGAAGTTGTCCTCCCTTCTCATCTTCTCCACTTTCCAGGGACATTAGTTTCCCTTGTCAGGCACATCCACATCTGAGTTCTGAATCACGGTAACCTTTCTAGAAGGCATTCACCCAGGGTTTGGGTGGTGTCATGGCACGAACCCACTGCCGTCGAGCCAGTTCTAACTCATGGTGACCTCATTTGTGACAGAGTAGAACTGAGCTCCGTAGGATCTTCTTGGCCGTAATCTTTACAGAAGCAGATTACCAGACCCTTCTTCCCTCACGCTGCTGGGTGGGTTTGAACCACCAATTTTTTGGTTGAAACTGAGTGCAAACTGTTTGCACCACCCAGGGACCTCCAAAGTCAGTGCTAATTGTCCCCCTCTGGAAGATGGGGCTTGTGGGGGCAAAATTGAGGCATCTGAGGAAATCATGCCAATATTGGAATGGGCCCTCCAAAGAGGGGGTGAGTCCCCCACCTCTGGAGGATGGTCAGCAGAGGTCTACACCCCTAAATAAAGAGGCTGCAGATGATCTCTGAGGTTCTTACTGGCTCTCAGAGGGCTCCAATTCTCTGACTGCAGCTTGCTGGGTCTGCTTGGGCACTTCATTAACCTCTCTGAATCTTCTATTTCCTGATTAGTTATACGAGGGTGTTGAAAGATGATTTCTGAAGAGAGTTACAGCTGACAAGTATAGATATTTGCCCTCAAGCCAGCCACTGAGGAAGGTCAACACTCTTTCCTTCACTTTTAAAAAGATAATGTAAACTGCAAACCATCAGTGCTGGAAGGGACTTGATTATCACCTGGTGCAAACCCACAACCAACAAATGGGAAGGCTGAGGTCCAGAGAGGCAAGGGGCTGGCTGAGGGTCACACTGCAGATTCAGTACTTTGGGGACCTGACTGAGTGTGGGAGGAGGAGACCAAGAGATGAGCATTCAGCCAGAGGGTCAAGGCTGACCCCTAGTACCCCTGAAAAGAAACAGGAAGGGAGCAGGGATCTGAAATCAGGGGATTAAGGTGGAACTCCACCCGGCCTGCTTCCCAGGGGCAGGTTTCTGTCACCCTTGTCACTCTGATAACCTCACGAGGAGAGGGGGAAGCACTGGGTCGTCCTCTGGCCTTGAGAAAGCCACTCCCCCTCCACTTCAACCCTGTAGAGTGGGGGCAGGAAGGCCTGGCTTACAGGTTTTTGTGGGGGTTAAACCAGGTCATGAATGAGAAGCACTATGATAACAGGACATGCAACACAATGTAGTTAATGTCACCAGAGATGCCACAACCCAGAACAGAAGCTATTTTCAAAGAAAAGCCTGGCCTCACCTTTAATCCTGCCCTCACTTCCCCACTCCTCACCACACACACACACACACACACACACACCCCTAATCAGTCTCCCAGGAAGGCTGAGTCTGCCTCTTAAATATCTCCTGACACCATAGGCTTCTCCTCACCAAGCCAACACCCCTACATTCAGACTTCACCGTCCTCCACCTGGACTAGTGGATCCACCTCCTCAAAGGGTTCCTACAATCTGTGCCTAGCCTGCAGCCAGAGGGGTTTTTCTGAAATGCAAATCGCATCTCCTATGGGAAGGAAAGAGAAAGAGAGAACTAACTAAGGCCCAGTTCTGCATGAAGTGCTTTGTGACTTGGGGCAACGCTGACAGTATCACCACCATCTGATAATATCACCATCACCTCCTTCACTGCAACTGCTGGTGATGCTACCATTTACCAAGCAGAGTCTAAGGGCCATGTGTGTAACATATGTTGCACCATTTAATCTCTCTGAGCTACTCCCCACATCCATAAGGCAGAGACCCTGTATACCTTGTAGAACAAAGGTGAGGGTGAGAAGCCAACACGTGGCAGTGCTGGGCCCTATGTCTGGCATGTGCGGCACTCTATCAATGGCCCAGCTTGCTGCTGTCACTGTTATCACCCTTTGTGCAAAACAGCCTCTGCAGACTGGGAGCCCTTTGAGGACATTTACCTCCTCCAATTCAGTTTTGGGCCCCCACGGTGCAGTGTAGGACCCGGCCAGAGCCCCAGTTTGCTGAGTGAATGATTGAGGATCTTGTCTGAGTCTCTGTCAGATCACAGGAGTTCAAAGGGGGCAAAAAGAGACCAGAGGGCAAGGATGGTCAAGTCCATTTCACAGATGAGTAAGTATGGGTCAGAGGTATTTTAGGATGGGTGTATCCCTTCCATAGTGGCCCTTATCCTTATAGAGGGTGTTTGCCTTACCTTTCTAGATATGGGAGCTATCATGTCGGGAATAAGTGAAGCATGCCCACTCCCGGGGTGTCCTTTCATTTGGTCAACACTGAATTGGTGCCCGCTATGTGCAGGTCCTTTCACATACATTATCTCAGTCCTCGACAAGGCCCAGACAGGTGTGCATCACCCTCTCCATTGTCAGAAGCAGAGACTGAGGCTCTGAGAGGTTCAGTAACTGGTTCAAACTCACACCAGTCAGGCTGGTAAGTGGGAGCCAGAATTCAAACCCAGATCCCCTGGGTCTGTGTCTAAAGTTCTTTTCTCTGCTCAGATGGACCCTGCAGGCCAGGCTCCTTGGCCTTCCCCCAAGCAGGATGGGATCTGAAGCGGGCTCCAGACTTGGTTTCCAGCACCCCCCAGAGCACTCATGTCTGAAACAGAATTTGGCAGACCACTGGGATTAATTAATTACAGGCCTATCTCCAGGGTGGCCCCATCGGCTATCAAGGCTGCTGCATACCTGTTGATTGCATAATCCATAAATACATTTGACATCTTTAATTGGAATCAGGCCCCCTAGGTTTATACTCCCTGTTGACAGCACAGAGCTTCTGCCTGAATTGGGGCCCAGGGAAGAGGAAGCGACTTGGGGCTCAATGACACTTCCCAGGGATTAGGAAGTAGAGAAAAATTTGCTGCTTTTTAAGTATAGGGATCTTCCTCAAGCTCTGTGACTGTGGATCACCTCCCAATCCCATCTCCCCTTCCTTCAGAAAACCTTCCTGGACCTTCTGAACCCTGGGCTGCTGGAGCCATGTGACAGTATAACCATTACCTGGACCCATATTAGGTTTGACACGGGGGCCTTCTGGGCCTTTTCACTGGAATCCAGTGCCCAGTCTGCATTACCCATCTCATCTCCCAAGGTAAACTGAGTCCCCTCCCCAGCCCAACATAAGTATACCAGATGCTGCAGGAACAGGATAAGACTCCGTGCTTCCCTGAACACAAGGTCCTCATCAGTTCCCAAGTGTGTAGAGGCATGACGTCGAGGTTTGAATCCCAGAGCTGTCACCTACTTGGTTAGTAACTTTGAATAGTCACACTACCCATCCATGTCTTCGTTCACTCATTCATTCATTGTCATTGGACTCCTACCACTTACCAGGCTCTCTGAGAGGTGCAGGAATGTAGGGGATGTATCAGGAGCTGTACCTGCTGAGGAGACCACAGCCCAGTGGAAAAAGTGTGGACAGATGGGCTGGGGAGGCACAAGGCAGAGAGGAATTAACTCAGCTTGGGGAGGGGCAAGGTGGAGCGGAAGGAAGGTTCCCCAGAGGAAGGAATCATGAGCCAGGTCCTGCAGGGCCTCCTCAATCCTCTTTTCCTCCTCATTGATAACAAAATAGTGTGTTGTGAAAATGTAAGCAAAAAACTTGAAGAAAGTGCCTGGTACACCGCAGCTGTTTGATGTTAGACTCACTTTCCAAACTTTTCCCCATCCAGCTCCACATGGAAAATGACAATATTGGTAGAGCAGGCTGGGATAAAATCAGAGGATGCTCTTGGTTGCAAGCCATCAGTCCTGGGGCTCTGGCCACCCCTAGGACTCAGGGGATCATGTTTTGGCTCACCTGTAGGGAAGCTCTGCCTCTGGGCATGAGACTCCAAATGCCCCCAGGCTGCCTCTAAAAGTTGGGCCCCCCTCCCAGAGCATCTCCCCAACCCCCCTGCCTTGCTTTCCTCACCCCGCCTGGTCCCTCTCCTGGGCTGTGATCTCCAACAGGGAGGGAACTAGTCCTCTAGAAATGCTTCCTCTCCCGAGCACCAGCCTCTGCAGAAAGCTTTCAGGTGACGCGATTCAGAAGTCCAAACTCCAGGAAAGAAGAGATGTTCTATGACAGAAAAATGAAGTCAGCCAGAGCCGAATTTCATTCCCAGCCTGACTCTTACTAGCTATGTGGCCTTTGGCAAGTGATTTACTTCTCTGAGCTTCATTTTCCTGCTCTATAACACTTAACCACCAGTTGTCGTCGAGTCAGTTTCGACCCATGGAGACCCCATATGTTTCAGAGTAGACCTGCACTCCATAACGTATTTAAGGCTGTGACCTTTTGGAAGAAGACTGCCAGGGCTTTCTTCCGAGGTGCCTCTGGGTGTGTTTGAACCGCCAACCTTTCAGTTAATAGTCAAGGGCTTTACCCTCTGCGCCACCCAGGGACTCCCTCTAACACTTACTGAATGGCTGATTGGATGATTCATCTATATGAATGTGCTGATTCCATTCAGAAACTGCTCTAGATCCTGGATACAGCAGGGAACAAAATAAGCAAACTCTGTAACACATGGAGATTACATCCTAGTGGGAAGACTGGGAATTAGCAAACAAGTACTGTGTCGTATGTTGGATGGTGATAACCACTACGGAGACACAGAGAGCAGGGTGAGGGAGATGAGGTGGGTGTGGTAGGGAGGTGTGCCATTTTATTTAGTGTGGCCAGGGAGGCCCTCACTGAACAGGGGGCATTTGAGCAGAGATCTGAAGGGGATGAGAGCAACCATGGAGGATATCTGAAGAAAGTTGTAGACAAAGAGAGTAACGTGATGAGGGAGTATGGCTGGCATGTCTGAGGAACAGCAAGGAGGTCGGTGTGGCTGAAGTGCAGTGAAAGAGAGGTGGTGGGGAGGAGAAGGTGTTAGATGAAGTCAGAGCAGTAACAGGGTGGGATTGGGGTAGGGTGTGTGATTTTCTTGTAGGACCTTAGACCATTATGAAGACGCTGGCTTTTCCTCAGAGTGAGATGGGAGCCACTGAAGGGGTTTAGCTGAGAGTGATGAGAGCCAACTTGTATTTTAAAAGCCCAGCTCTGAGTTCTGTGTGGGGGACAGAATGTAGGGAGGCAAGGGCAGGAGCAGGGAGTGTGGAGCTACTGTAGTGACCCAGGGCAGAGAAGTTGGCTTTGGATAAGGGAGGTAGAGGCTGAGATAGCGAGAAGAGGCTGCTCTGGATATACTGCGGAGGCAGAGCCAACAGAATCTGCTGATGAGTTGAACATGAGGATTGAGAGGAAAGGAGAAGTCAAGGATGAAGCCAGTTGTGTTGGCCTGAGCAACTGTTGGAATGGAGGCTCCATTTTCTGAGACGGAGAAGAATATGGGAGGAGCAGGTTTGAGGGTAGGGGAAGAATCAGAATTTGGTTTTGGATGTGCTAAGTTTGAGGGGCATGCTAGACAACTGGATAGAGATATCAAGGAAACAACATACGAGTCTATCGTTCAAGAGAGGAGTCCAAGGTGGAGGCACAAATCTGGGAGATGACTTTAAAAATGAGTAACGACAGAAAAGAGAAGAGGTTTGAGGATGGAACCCTGGAGCACTCAGTGTGTAAAGGTTAGGGACATGAGGAAGAACCAGCTGGAACGCCACAGAAGAATGCCAGTCAGGGAGGGAATGAGGAGAAAGCGGCGGCCCAAACGTCAAGTAAAAATTGTTTCAAGAAGAAAGAGTTATCACCTGTGTCAGTGGCTGCTGACAACAAGACTGCCTCATGGGAGAAACCAGATGAGGTATATGTGAAACCTGAAAAGCGGAGGGAACCAAACACAAGGTAATTTACCTATCTCCCAAGATGCCGCCTCAGAATGGGTCTTTTTGGAAATCGAATGGCCAGAGCTGTTGAATCTCTTTAGATGGGCACCCGGCTCCAGGCCCATAACCCAGGGAAGAAAGCTCCAACAGAAGCCAATTTTAGCCCTAAGCCTGGTATGTCTCTGAACCCCACAAGGAAAAGCTGGAGCTCGGAAGCAGGTAATTTCAGCCAAGTGCACTGTGTTTGCTCAGAGTTTGGGTGCAGCAACCAGTTAATTACATAAGTAAATCATGTCACCGTCCCCTGCAGCCCCAGTGCAATAACACCGTGCTGACCACACTTTTAAGAGTGATATAAGCCTCTGAGTGCGAGCTAAGAGACTTTATAGGCCACCCTTTGAATGGGCCTCTTTCTCCCAGAGCCCACAAGAGTCGTGTGTGTCCATGCTGGCTCAGTAGTGGGGAGGGAGGGTGGCTCTTGGGGGCCACTTTCTTAGACAAGGTCCATATGTCTTCGGACCAGTCCAGGGCTGGCTGGCAGCCCAGCTGGGAGGTGGGGAACTTCGTCTTTTCTGTGTCCTCTGCTCATGTCAGTGCACCGTGTTTCTCCCACTGCCTGGACACCCTCCTATCCTCCAACTCAAATCCTTATCAGTTCAACAAACATCTATTGGACCACGCCCTATGCTGAGTAGAACTCAGGTGTGCAGAGGTATGGTCCTCATACTCCAGGCAAACTCAAGAGATGGGCAGAAACTGCTCCTAGGGTGAGACTGAATGAACTAAGAAGGCAAAAAAACATGACACAGTGTGAGCACCGAGGATAGGAGGGTGGATTCAGGAACATTTGTTGGCCCAGAAGGATGAGTAACATTTCAACAGGCAGGAATCAAGGGTAAAAGAATTCCAGGCAGTGGAAGCAGCGTGAGCAAAGGCACACGGGCTTGGGTGACATTCACAGAAGTTTGTTGTTGTCGTTAGCTGCCACTGAGCCAGTCCCTGAATAATGGCGGCACCATGTACAGTGGAATGAAATGCTGCCTGGTCCTCACCATCCCCACGATCAGTTGCAGATTAGACCGTTGTGATCCATAGGGTTTTCATTGGCTGATTTTCAGAAGTAGATCAGCAGGCCTTTCTTCCTAGTCTGTCTTAGTCTGGAAGCTCTACAGAAGCCTGTTCAGCATCATAGCAACATGCAAGCCTCCACTGCCATGGCTGCGCGTGAAATGCATTGGCTGGGAACTGAACCCAGGTGTCCCGCATGGAAGGCAACAATTCTACTACTGAACCACCAATGAAGCTTAGATCCCTTGAACCAGATGCTCAGATCAGTCTCAGGTTGCTCGAGTCACAGGCTGATGGGACCTTAGAATGCAAGAACATAGGCTCTTTAAGCTAGACAGAGACTTTGGGGTCACCTGGTCAGATCTCTCTCCCCAGGGCAGGGTATCCCTGCACCAGTAACTAGCAGGTGACACCTTTCAAGATGGGTAGAGACACCGGAGAGGATTCCATCCACACAAGCATCTGTGAGGCATCAGTATCCCCAACCATCAATCTCCACATGCTGGCCAGGTATGTGTTTGTGACCAGTGTGCCCCCAGCGTTCCAACAGCCTCTGCCCTGCCCCTTCCTCCCATAAGCAAAGCTCCCCTTCCCATCAGAGGGAAAGTGCCTGATCCATTAGCCTGTTAGTAATTGATAACAGTCCAGAGTCTTGGTTCTGAGCTTGGCCTCTGATCTAACCTTACTCTGACATAGTTTACCTCCCCGTGCTACAATTTTCTCTTCTTTGAAATTAGGATAATAGCAACAACAATAACTAGCAATTATTTTGCTCTTATTAAGTGTCTGGCACTGTGCTAAGAGCATGACCTCTGCTAATCTTCAAAACAATCTGCGGTTGTTGGCACTGTTATTCTCCTCATTTTACAGATTAGGAGACTGAGGCACAGAGGTGTAAAGTAATTTGCCCACGGTCACACAGCTAGTAAATGGCAGAGCTGGGATATAGACCAAGGAAGTCTGACTCCAGAACTGGCTATTAATGTCAATGAGAATAATAATAGTAATGAGGTGCTATCCTTCCCCAGAGGCATGCGTAGCAAATTCTTTATACAAGTGGGTGTTTAAAGTGTGTCTTTAGGGGCTTTGGTTATGTACGTGAGTATATGTCTAGAGGCAGTGTGGCTGCTGAGGAATTGTTGGTTTTGTATAGTGAGGAATATGTTTTTATAATCTGAGTAATTTCCTCCTAACGTGTTTATTTCCCATTAAAATGTAGGGTTCTTAAAAGCAATTAACATGTTTTATTCAAATTAAAATTCCCAGAACAACACATGGCACATAGTGGGGGCTTAGTAAATGGCTTTCTGAAGGAACTGAGCTTCCTTTCAGATTCACACAGTGGGTTTTCCTTCTCCAGGGCTGACTTACCTGCTGAGCAAGTCAGATGGGGGTGTGGTGGGGGGGGGGTGCTGTCTTTAGCCGTCTTTATGCATTTGGAAAGCAGGCCTGGGTGAGTGGCCAGGCATATGAACATCCCATGTCTGGCTTTATGGCAATACTTTAACAGCTGCTGTGCAAAGACTCCTAAAGACTCTCAACACAGGAGCTCAAAAAAAAAAAAAAAAAAAAAAGAGCCAATATATAGCTAAGATGTGGTTAATACATTCAGCATGCTTCCCCTTCACTTAATTAGAAAACTTTATGACAGGAAAGTAGAAGTGGCTTTTCTTTCCAAGGGAAATGCACCAACTTTAGAGACGAAGTTGGAAGGAGTGATGCCAAGAGCTGCTCCGTCCTCACCTTCATCTCCACTGGGCCCAACTGCCCACCCCGCTCATCTGTGAAATGGGCTCGGCTTGGACCTGGGCAGGGAGAAGGAGCAGATGTAGTAGAAAAGGCGTGAGACCTGAGTTCTGATCCTGTTTCTTCAGTGTGCTGCATGACCACGGGGGCTGCCTGGAGCTGCATCTGTTCTGGGGGCTCCAAGTGTTCTGGGCTTGCTTTCCTCACTTTGTGAAGGGCAGATAACTGCCCTTTCCCCTGATGTGCCAGGGAGGAGAGTGTGACAGCAAGAGTGAGGCACAGGGAATACGGCGGCTGGGTCTCAGGGATGCCAACACATCTGGTCGATTTAGGGAACAAAAGGAAAAAATCCCTGTAGCGTCTCACTGGGCCCTTAGACCAAACCTCTGGGGGACTCATGGGGTTTTTCACCGTTCAGTGGGTGACCATACGGGGCTGTAGCACTTGCCTATAATGGAAGTGACTCACATCCTGTAAGACACTCGTGCTTAACACAAGGCAGGCCGGGTTAGGGTCACACACAAGCGCGCACACACTCAAACACACATATGCACACACATTCACACACTCACTCAAAAATGAGGGCTGGGTGCCCTCTGACCCTTGGTTCAATAGCTACCTCCTGGGCAGTGATCCTGGGGAGATAGGAGTGTCCAGATCAAAGGATGGAGAGGGACAGATTTATGGGTGTGCAGGGGCTCCTCTCAGGTGTTTCTGCTCCAACGCCTTCCCCACTGGAGCATCTGGAGAGGAGGCATTGGCCTTGGGAAGGGAGAACGAATACAGCTTTTTCTGGAGCCGGCTCCTTCTCTGGAGCGTTGCAGGAGGAACTTGGAGGTGGTCCTGCCCTCCGGGAAACTGGACCCACTGTCAAGACCCTGTCTGGGGTTGGAAGGGACACCATCTCGATGGAAAAAGTCTGAAATGGGCCCTTCCTGGTCGGGCAAATCTCATTCATCCTTCCTGGTGCCCTTTGCAAGCACCTCCTTCATGAAGCCTTCCCTAGTTCCTTCAGGAAGGATCAGTTACCTCTGTGTTCCTAAAACATGCAGCTGCTTTCACAGAACTCTTCCCTGTTGCGGGGAAGGCCCGTATTAAATTCACCCTTGTGCGTCCAATGCCCAGCACAGTGCCTGGCACAGGGCAGTTATGAAAAAAATAAGCGTGGGGTTGCAATGAATTGAATTGCTTTTGACATTATTACGTAGATTGATTACAAATAGCACCTTCTTTCTGGATAGATGGGGAAACCGAGGCCCAGCAGGTCACTTGCCCAAGGTGGCTCAGAAAGGCAGCAGGAGATGGGGACTGGACTGGGTATCCCCTCGCATCCACTTGAGAGTTCTGCAGCTCTTTCTCACTGATCTGGGCTTCAGAAGAAGGCCTCCCCTCCCCACACTGTCCTAATTCACTTGACTAGACTGTGCATAGCCCAGCCAGGAAGGAGAAATGTCCACATTACGAAAATCATACGAAAGAAATTACGGATGGAAAAATCATTACCTTATAAATCGGCTGAGCTGTTCAGAACTTGTAGGAAACAAGGCATATAAAATTCATACGGCACGTTGGGGCTTTGATAGCGCCTCATTACAGCCCTCAGACTCCAGTGAAAAATGTCCTCACCCAGAGAGGGAGAATTTTCTTTATTAATGACATGGGGTGGGGCTGATGCCATAAATTCCAGCTACCTACAGCCCTGGAACTTAGGACGGACTCTTCTGAGTGACACGTCTCTCAAGGCTGTGCTGCCCCACACCCCTATTTTACTCTGTTGCCCCCAAAGGAAGCAAGACAAGAGAAGACAGCCTCCTCCTACCCCAGGCCACCAGCCTTCAGACCACGGAAACAAACAGAGCAAGAGGAAGGTTATTTTTGCTGTGATGAGGGCCTAACCTGGAATGTTAAATAATTCAGCCTCTTAATGAGAGGTGGAGTGCCGAGGAGAGGGGATCCCAAATTTTAGGTGTGATCACTGTCACGGGCATGATGTGCATTAAGTCATCCACATTCCCCATAGTCTGTCTGCGTCCAGGACCAGGACTCAGGCTGTGGCCTGGTCAGGGCTCAGGTAGGATCAGGACTCAGACTATGACCAGGATCAGAACTCTGGCTAAGACCAGAATCAAGGCTCAGGCTTGACAGGATCAACTACACCAAGTAGGCAGGACTGGGCCCTGGTCTCCAGCCCACAGGGAAGCCAAAAATACAGAGTCACAGTCATAATAGCAGAGAATAGTCAAACTAAAAGTACTTTAGAAATCTTCCAATTTAACCATCTTACAAGTGAGGAAATTGAGGCCAGCTAATATTCCCTGAATGCTCATCATGTGCAAAGCACTGAGTCAGCATAGTGATATGGAAGTTCAGGGAAAGTGGTCCCAGGTCACCGGACCCCCAGCCTAGTGCGATTTCCCAGCCACCTGCAGCTCCTCAACAGCAAACAAATGATAGTGAATCGCGGCCAGCCAAAGCTTGGCTCTATGGCTGCCTTTTTTGACCATATATCCTTGAGCGAAAAGGAAAGGGATGGTTTGTTTTCTCAGATAGTCACCATATACCTAATTATCTCTCCTATGGCCACAGCTTCCTGAAATTCCACAGTTACCTTCATTTCTTTGGGCCCACAACTAGCAATCCTTCACATCTATGCATAGTAGTTATAGCTGTCATGGACAATGCCTAATTTGAGCTCCACAGCAGCCTTTTAGTCCCAGATCACAGATGAGACAATTGAGGATCAGAGCAGTTAGGTGGTTTACTCAAGCATTACCAGGATGTGTTTCTTTGCCGAGGCTTCTGACTCCCAGTTCCAAGTTCTTCCCTACTTACTTACGGGCACCTCTGAAAAGCCCAAATAGCTAGAACGGAGGTTCTGAGATGACAGAGTTGCATCTTTACTTCTCTATCTCCAGTGCTTGGCACCGGGCCTGGCACGTAGTGAGGATGTTGGGAGTGTTTTGTTGAACCATGTGAGAGCTTATGAGATTGGTTTGCTGAGTGACAGGAGGGATAGACTGTTCTGGGAGCTGGGGTTGGGGACGACAGGACAAGCCTGGTCCCTGAAGCAAACGTGGCTCCAACTCAGTGGTTTTGTACTTTTACAGCTGCGGTCAGTACCCGAGGTTACACAACTACCTTCTTGCTCAGTCCCCAACCCCTGCAGCCAAAAGTGGAATCCCCTGATAGGACATTTGGCACACCCTGGGGTTTCACAAGCCTGTTCCTTCCAGAAGAAGCTGGAGACTTGGCCAGCACTGGCCACAGACTCATAGGAGAATTGCAAAACTGAGGCACTCAGCCTAGATCAAATTCCCTCCGCTTGGGTCTTTGAGCTACTTGTTTATGCCGAAGAAAAGCTATTTCCCACCCTCAGCTGGGAGGTGGCTGGAACACTGTCAGCTGTGTCAATGGGGCATGGCACAGGAGGTTTGGCTTCTGGGGGAAACTTCTACTAGCCATGTGCTCTCTCAGAGGATGCTCCAGACTTCTTGAAGGAGCTGGCCCAAACCTTCTCAGCCAGGCCAGGGGACAAAGGCCTGGACACAGAGTCAGTGGTCACAGATTACGGGTGATGAAGGACTTTCTCACAGTCAGAACCATCTCATGAAGAAGAGTGGTGTGCAAGCTGTGGCTGCGAGTTGTGGAAAAGACGCACACATCGTATGAAGGTGGGCCAAAACGACCCTAAAGGCCCCTTCCCCCCTTGAAAGAATAGGAGTCTAAGAATCTAGACTCATCCACTGAATGGATATTCACTGAGTATCTATGAGCCCTGTGCTGTGATGAATAGAAGAGACTCTGCCCTGAAGGAGCTATGGGCAGGGAAAAAGAGAGAAGAAAACAGATGACTACAGACCAGTACCATGTGTGCAGTGACAGATGAAAGTACAGGATGTTTCCATGACAGATACTGTTGGTGCTCCACCCATATTCCCTCACCCTTAACCACTCCTGTGCACACTGGCCACTTTTCAACTGCTAGCACCTGCGTTTCTTTGCCTGAAGCTTTCTCTAGCCACCAAATCCCAATCTGCCTGATCAGGCCGGCGCTGAGGCCTGCTGAACCAACAGCTGACAGAAATGGGAGTATAAATATTTCAGCTCCCTTGCCTCTTGGGTAGGATACTTCTGAGGTGTATGTTCTACACCCTTTCCAGGGTTTCCTAGCGGACTGAGCTCATCTGCCCACAGTGATCGTTTGTTCTATAGTATGCCCTTCATTGTCTTACTTCCCCATGCCCCTTGGTTGGTTCCCAATAAAACTACTTGTACTCAAATCCCTCACTTAAGGGCTACTTCTGGGGGAAATCAAACTAAGACAAATGAAAGATATCCTAATTCTCCCATAAAGTGGAGATTGGGGATGGTTGTGGTCAGGATCAACTTCCCAGAAGAGATCCTTGACCTAGCCCTTCTAAGAGGAGAAGGGAGTTTCCCAGTTAGACAAGGGCAACAACATTTTGGCCAGTGCAGAAGATAGGAGAGGAGTCTGAGGTCAGCCCCAACGTGGCCTTCTTACTGACCTAACTGAGGAACACTCACTTAGCCAGCTTAGTGAAGGCTACAGGTCACCCATCAGCCCTCATCTCTGCCTCTGCTCACATGCCCCCAGCCCACATCTATCCTAATCACAGCCCATCTTCTAATCTTGGCTCCCTTTCCTCTCCTTTGGGAAGTCTTCTTGGCCACCTCCTCACATTATACTCTCACTTTGTCCCTCCGCCGTCCCTCTCCCTCCACCCTCTAGGCACACATACTGCATTTACTCAGCAGAGCTGAGATTTGGCCCCAGGTCTCTTCCAGTCCATCCTCTTCCCTCTCTGGTCCCCATTACCTGGCTTGGGACTTGGCTCAGTCCAGGGGGTGAGTGAGTGTTGGTTGAACAACTCAGGAACTGCAGAAGGAAGGGAGGGAATGAACAAGTCCCATGTTAGTGCCTGTTCACACTCAGTATCCTCTGGCTCATTCCACATCCTCTATGTGGACTTTATACCGAGGAATGACCAGAAAGGACCTGAGCTCAGACAGGACTGAACTGGCTGACAGACCCCATCTCTCTATCTCAGGCTTCTTGTATTCTTTCATATGCTCATTACTCTCCTTCTTCCCATTCCACGCTCTACCTCCCACCCCAGTACTCAAGAACTGAAATAGCTTGTCAACACCTTAAAAATAATGAGTAATAAATCATCGAAATGGGAACCTGGCCTCTTAAATATCAAGGCCTCCTCAGGGGTAATAACTACATCCACCACTCTAGGGTGGGTCCTAAGAACCATCTCGGCATGCAGAGTGGCATGTGCAGAGTTTAGTCATAGAATGAGGGGGTGGATAATGGGAGGAGGGGACAGAAAAAGAGAGATTGATTTTTGACGTTATGCTCAGCAAGAAATTTAGGTTTTCTTTTGAACTGTGCTCAAGCTGAAGAAACGTCAGTTTTCTAGAGTCAGAGGCTTCTGTTCAAGTGACCTTAGACAAGTGATACTCAGTGTCCCCAACTGTAACGAGAGTGACAATCCCAACTGCACAGAGCCATTGTGAGAACAGGTGTGATGAGTATGACGGTGATGATGATGTGTATGTGTGTGTATACATTGACTTACTAAGCACAATTATTGCTGCTGTTGTTAGCTGCCATTGAGCTGGCCCCTGACTCCTGGTGACCCCACGCACAATGGAAAGAAACACTGCCTGGCCCCGCACCATCCCCATGATCAGCTGCAGATCAGACTGTTGTGATCCACAGGGTTTTCACTGGCTGATTTTTGGAAGTAGATTGCCAGGTCTTTCTTTCTAATCCGTCTTAGTCTGGAAGCTCTGCTGAAACCTGCTCAGCATCATAGCAACATGCAAGCCTCCACTGGCAGATTGGTGGTGGCTGCATGTGAGGTACATTGGCCGGGAATCAAAGCCTCCTACTAAACAAAAATAAATAAATAAAATAAAAACCAAACTCATTGCCGTCGAGTCAACTGAACCTTCCCATCAATGCTATGAGGCAGAGATATTAGCATTACCATTTTATTGATGAGGAAGGTGAGTCTTAGAAAAGTCCAGAGAATAGCCCCAGATAACTCAGGTAATATGTGCCTGGTAGGACTCAAACCCAGGCCATCTGGCTTCAGAATCCATGCTTCTAATCAACATGAGTAGCATAGCAAGTCCTTAAAATGTGCCTTAGAAGTGACAAAAGAACAACCAGAAAGCAGCACAAGCAAAAGCTGGGGAAGTTGTCGAAAGGCATTTCAGAGCTCTGGGCTAACAGCTAAGCAGGGAAAGCAAAACATAAATAGAAATTACCTAAAAAATAACCCCAAACTCAAACAGCCACAAGCCACAAGCATGGCTCCTGGTGGGGCTGGGCTCCCAAGAAACCTTGGAGGCTCTGGCTCAGAGTTGGGCCCAGAACGTGGCCTGAGACAGAGGAGAAGGGGAGGAGGAAAGACTCAGGGCAGAGCTGATGGTGAGGCCAGAGGGGCTGTCTTCCCCACGGAGCCTCATTCACAAGGACTCTAAGGCCGCCTTTATTGCTGTTGGAGACTAGGAATTCCGGGCCAAAATAATCTAACCGACCATGAACAGAATTGCTTTTCTGTCTCCCCCCACCTCCTGATCTGCTACGGGATTCATTTTCACGATCTCCTTTGAATGGTGTGAGCCTGTTTCTGAGAGCTGGAAACGGGCCCCAGGTGGTCGCGCCACGCCAAGAATCTGAGCCTTCCTTGCAGCTTGCCAGGGCCACCCTTTGCTGCAAACGTGGCCACTGCTGGGCAGGTCTGGCCAGAACTCTCTGGGGGCTTCACTTCTCAGTGGGACCAGCACAATCTCAAAGCTCGTTGTGACAGCCCTTAGCTCTGGTTGAGATGACTGACCCATTTCTATTTCTAGAGCACCAGCATGCTTTGGGCACTTATATATGGTCTCAATCTCCATTCTGCAGATGAGGAGATGGGGGCTTTAGGTAAGTAATTTGCCCAAGTTCACTTTACCAGCAAATGGCAGAGCCAGGACACAAGTCCAGGTGTCTTTGACTCCAACACTCGTAACGAACGTAACACCTTCCCCAAAGCTCAGTGATTCAAAGTATATTTTTCTTGGTCATCTCTAAAATGGGGGTGACGGTGAGCAGTCCCTCTCCGAAGGCCTAGTTGAGTTCTCATGTTCTCTTTTTGATGTTTGAGTTTCCCTCCCATGACTTCCCAAAGGCAGCCAGAGCCTGGTGAGGCAGATAAGGGGTGGGGGTGTGCAAGCCTCCCCCACATCCTGGAAACACTCAGAGCAGAGCAAAGCCTTTTCTAATAAATGTAGGCTCAGCAGAGCGGCCTCTGTGCAAATACCCCGAACTGGGACTCGGTTGGTGTTGAGGCCTGAGGGCCACTCACTGCGGGGGTGCTCAAGATGGGAATGTCAAGCTCTGGGGGATGAGCAAACACAGAGCCCTGTCAGTCCACATTCCTCGGCCTGCAGCCTGGGGCCCAGACTCACCAGTGTTTCCTGATATTGTCCGAAGGTGGCCTGGCTTGGCCAAGGGGCAGGATCAATATTTGCCAGAACATATTGGATCTCAACTGCTGCGGCATCTGTGTTTGGACAACCCTGCCTCCCACTGCCTGGTATCTCTTTCCAAATGCACTCTGGGTCTAGTGGGTCCCCACAGGAGGGAAATCACTAAACTGGGAGCCCAAAGGCAGTTGGAGGTAACTCTGGTGGGATTTCCCATACTGCCCGACCCTTAATCTTTCCTCACATTTCAGGATAGTCGTGCAAGAAAGCAGAGTCCAGAAGGCTATCCAGGAGTCTACCTCAGGGCCTGTTTGCAGACTGTGTTGGTTAATATGAGTTACTCTGGGAGTCATCCTTGATCGCTCTTTCCTCCCGAATTTCACCATCTATCCATCCATCCACCAATATTTATTAAGCCCTAAATAGTTCTTAAGTCGGTCTTCTTCTCAATTGCCCCTGGCCCTACCCAGGTCCAAGACCCTCTTTCCTGGACAGGGCTTCCTAACAGGGCTCTCTGCCTCCTGCCTCTCATCCTGCAACCTATTTTTCCAGACTGCAGCCAGAGTAGACTTTCTGAAACACAATCTGATCACATCTCTCCCTGTTTAAACCCTGCAATGGCTCCCACAGCCTATAGCATCAAGTCCAGCTCCTTGAGACCTTACAAACACCTTAGTGATTTCATGACTGCTTCCTTCTCCCTCTGGTCTCATTCTGACCTCTCCTCCAAAATTAATGTGATATAATAGTTATGAGTATGGACTTTCAGGTCAGAAAGACCATGGGCTTCAACTCTGGCTATGCCACTTACCAGCTATGTAATTTTGGGCAAGTCACTTAAATTTCTGAGCTGCCGTAAAATGTTCTATTCTCTTGGGTACAGAACAGGAAAATACATGTCAAACTGTTAGTACAATGCCTACTGCCTACAGAGCTGTCATGATCAGTCTTACCACAACCCAGAGAACTGGGAAGAGACCACTTGGAAGGTGTCTGAATGACTCACCCTCCCCTGGTCTCTCTCATGAGACTTTCACAGCCCCTGTTCTCTTCCTTCGTCTGATCTTTCCACTTCAGCAATTCAGGTTCTGTTTTCATCAGGGAAGAAAAGTACTGGGGATGATGCCTTGCGGATCTGAACTAAGATTTCCTTCCTTTGAGGTCATATAATCAAGACGCAACTGGAGCAGAAATGTTTTATCCAGTCAATGAAAATCAGTTTGGTAATTGCCTAGAATAAGTTATACGAAAAAAAAAACCAAAAACACACAAAAAAACCATAGCCATTGAGTCGATCCGACTCATAGCAACCCCATATGACAGAGTAGAACTGCCCCAGAGGGTTTCCAAGGCTGTAATCTTTACAGAAGCAGACTGCCACATCTTTTTCCCAGAGTGGCTGGTGAGTTCAAACCGCCGACCTTTCTGTTAGCAGCTGAGCACTTAAATATTGCACCACCAGGGCTCCTTAGAATAAGTCATAGTCTTTGTTGATTTGAGGGATTTGATAGTGAGGATCTGGACTCTGAGTGTAAGGTGTCACAAGCCCCTCTGGCAAGCAATAACACCAACCTGAAGTGGCACTTTAAGCCCTCCTCAGGAAGGGGCATTACCACTGCATTTTGCAGTTAGGGCCAGTGAGGCTCAGAGAGGGAAGGACCTCACCAAAGATCACAAGTTGTTGCTAGTTGGTAATAGACGCAGGATTTAAGGTCAGGCTCTGGTCTCTCATCCCTGAGCTGGTTTTCACTTTGTCAGGGTTTGTCTGAGTGTATGTTTTATTAAGAAAGGCAGCTATGCAGGTGGTGAGAGGAGGGGGAGAGAGCATGGCTTTGGAGTCATACAACAATTTGAAGCTCAGATCTTCCACTTAATAGCTGTGTGACTGTGATGATTAATTTTATGTGTCAACTTGGCTAGGTTATAGTGCCAGGTTGTTTAGTCAAACACTAGTCTAGTTGCTGTTATGAAGTTGTTACATGTGATTAAATCAACTGGCCTTAAATAAAGCAAATCACTTTCCATAATGAGGGTGGGCCTCAACCGATCAGTTGAAGGCCTTAGGAACAAAAAACGAGTTTCCCTAGGGTGTGTTCTGTCTCCAGATTATAAATAGATATTTTGCCAGAACTCCCTTACTCTTCACCCTCACATGACCTACGGATTTTGGACTTGCTAGACCCCTACACAAAGGAGCCCTGGTAGCACAGTGGTTAAAGCACTTGACTGCTAACCAAAAAGTTATAGGTTTGAACCTATCAGCTCCAGGGAAGAAAGATGTGGCAGTTTGATTTCATAACGATTACAGCCTTGAAAACCCTATGGGGCAATTCTATTCTGTCCTATAGGGTCACTATGAGTCAGAGTCGACTCAATGGCAGCAGGTAGACCCCCACAAACACGTGAGCCAATTCCTTAAAAGAACTTTCCCCCTGTATACATATATGCACACATGAGAGTCTCTGGGTGGCACAAATGGTTAAGGGCTCCACTACTAACCGAAAGGTTGGTGATTCGAACCCACCCAGAGGTGCCTAGGAAGAAAGGCCTGACAATTTGTGGAGCACAGTTCTAGTCTGCACACATGGGGTCACCCTACGTCAGAATCGACCAGATGGCAACTAGTTTGGTATGTAGATATATCTTATATTTTACTGGTTCTGTTTCTCTAGAGAACCCTAAGACAGTGATGTTGGGCAAGTTGCTTGCCACCTCTGAGCCTCTTTCCTCATTTGTGAAACGAGGTAATAAGCCTCCTTCTTGGAATGATCAGATGATTAAATGTAAAAAGGCTCCACAGAGCACCTTGCACAGTGCTGGAACTACAGAGGCCCTTGGACTTGTGGTTCGTGTGGGTTTTCAAGTCAGACTGTCCGGGTTTGTTTTGCCTAAACATTTTTTATAATGAAATATTTCAAACAGACAGAAAAGCATGGAGAAGTTTACCAATTACCTATGTGCCCACCACCCAGATTCAACACACACTGACCTTTTACTATATTTCTTTTGGATATTTTTTAAAAGAAATAAAATGTATAAATCAGGAATCCCTTTTCCTCTCTCCTTGATCCCATTCATTCATCTCTCTTCCCCTCTAGAGGTAGTCACCTCACTGAGGCTGGGGTGTATCCTTTTCATCTGTATTTTTATTCCTTTATTACATGCATATGTGTGCATAACAATATCGAGCATTGCTCTGTTTTTAAATTTGCCTAAGTGATATAATACTGCGCATATTGTTTGTTCTATGATTTGTCTTTTTAGCCTGATAGCATGTGAGATTTGCTTGTGCTGATACATGTAGGGCATTCATTCTAACCGCTGTCTAGTGTTCCACTGCATGAATATAGATATGATTTATTCCTTTGCCTACTGATGGACAATCCCCACCCGGCCCATGCTGCTTTCACTGCACTATGAGGAAGAAGAGGGATGGGCAGAGAAGAGGAGCTCCTTCCCCAGGAGGAGGAAACACAAGCCACTTTCTGAACGTAAGGCGGCGCTCAAAGAAAGGCCGGTGAGACGCTGTTCAGCCTGGGTGAGTGGGGTTGAGACAGCTGCATTTCTCCTCCCGGGGAGGAGGGAGAACATCAGGCAGGACCCTTGACCTCTTCCATGCGTGCCCCTTTCCCCACACACACTCTATGGAGGGCTTCCCGACCCTGCTCTGGGGGCCTTCCTCCCTCCCTCAGTTGCATTGACCCGGACTCTGCCCTCTGCTACCCCATCAACGGCACCGGGCTTGGGACTCAGTAGTGAGTAAATGAATACGAAGGTGAAATAAAAATGAATGAGTGTGTAAATAATGGAAGGCTGAAGTGGATGAATGCTTCTCGAGATTTATAGTCAGATGTGGGCTCAGCAAAGCAGTTTACTTGTCCTTGGGAAGGCAGTTTTGGTGAGCTGAGAGTCTCAATCCTTGATTTCCAGGCCCAGCTCTGCTGTGCCCATCCCAGCACTGCGTGGAGCTCTGAGAGGCCCCCAGAATCTTCCCAGTTGTGAGGGTGATGTTCAGAGGCTCTGAGCAGGCGCTAAGGGCAGCGGCACTTTTCCTGCACACCCTGTTCCCAGGCCCTGCTACACACTGTCCCCACACAGCCGCTTATTTTTCAAGAGCATGGTCTGGGATGAATTCCTTGCTCACCACCTATGGTAAAGGAGATTTATTACCCCCACGAACTCTTTTTATCCTCCTCCTTTCCAGACACTTTGATGGAGTTTATCTTGATAAACGATGAGGCCCTGGCCCTGCAGGCAGAGAGAGAGGTGGGCGGGGAGATGAGAGCCAGGGAAGGGGAAGAAAGCCTAGAAAGCTGGAGATGCACAGGAGGGGCTGTCACTCAGAGTTCCTCCCCGGCTGGGGGATGGTGCTTGGTAGGACACTTCTTGTCTATTTCAGCAACGTTCCAACAACTTGCTGTGTGACTGCAGCAGCACTGCCTTCTCTCTCTGTACCCTTTGTCTTTTGGACTTGGCCATTGTAAGTTACCTTCTGCATCTAACTGGTCAAGGATTTTCCTGAATTGGCCTCCCCCTTCTATCAGCCCTCAGGACCCTCGGAAAAACCCATAACCCAATGCCACCGAGTCAACTTCGACTCATGGCTACCCCGTGTGTGTTCAGAGTAGAACTGCACTCTACAGGGTTTTCAATGGCTGTAATGTTATTAAAGAGCTCTGGTGGTGCAATGGTTAAGTGCTCAGCTGCTAACTGAAAGTTGGCGGTTCAAACCTACCCATGGACCTGATGACCCATACAGATTACAGCCAAGAAAGCCCTATGGGGCAGTTCCACTCTGTCACATGGGGTCACTATGACTTGGAATCACCTTGACGGCACCCAACAATAACAACAACAAGCTTACAGAAGTAGGTCACTAAACCTTTCCTCTGTGATACCACTGGGTAATTCAAACCACCAACCCTTCAATTAAGTAGCCAAGCACAAACGATTTGCACCACCCAGGGAACCTTCTGTCCTTGGTAGGTGCTCCCTAATCAGGAGATCCCTAGCTGTCCTTAGCCCTCCTCCTTCGTTAGCCGCTCTGGGAAGTTGTGGCCTGAGCCTTCCTCTTCTTAGTCTGCAGACTTAGCAGGTGCCCCCTACTTGGGTCACAGTCTCAGCTTTGGCCCTGTCCTGCCACGCCCACTGGCCACTGCCTACTCATCCATCCAGGTGCAGCTCCACAGACCCGTCTTTGGGGAAGCTTTCCCTGATCCATAGATGGAGTTAAGGGCCCCTCCTTAGTATCTCCAAATTCCTCCTGACCACTCTGCCTGAGGCCTGTTAACCTGTCTTCTCTTCAGGGGACCTTCTGAGACATCGGTTCTGACTCATATCAGTGTCCATGGCCCAGCACAAGGTTGTGCACAGGTGAGGCCTCAAAGAATGAGTCAAGGAGCCAGTCAGTGAGCAAACTTTCCCTCAGGTCTTCTCCCTGTCTCTAGGTAGTCAGCTCCCTGGACACGGTGAGTCCTTTACTTCTCTTAGCATCATTTTTGGCACATAGAAAATACTCAGTAAGTGGTAACTGCTGCTATTAATTTCTGTGCTCCAGCCACTGCACCACCACCACCCACCCACTGCCGTCAAGTCGATTCCGACTCATAGCGACGCTTTCGGACAGAGCAGATTTGCCCGATAGGGTTTCCAAGTCTGTAAATCTTTCTGGAAGCAGACTGCCACATGTCTCTCCTATGAAGCAGCTGATGGGTTTGAACCGCTGAACCTTCAGTTAGCAGTCAAGCGCTTTAGCCACTGCACCACCAGGGCTCCTTGCCACTGCACCAAGCACTTTATATCTACTTTAATAGTCTTAATAGCCCTGCAAAGTAAGGTTTAATATGTCCATTGTCAAATAATGAGGGCAGTGGCATCACTAGGGTTGGTATCAGCCAGTGCAGTAACTCATGGTGTCGCTCCCCCCATGGACCTCCTCCTGTGCCAGACCATACAAAATCCTTAGTACTGTTTTTTGTATTAATGTTACTTGTAAATTATAATTCCCATATATCACTCCTTCTTTTCCTTTAATTACTACTTCATTCACCAAGTTACTGATACAGGTTCACAAATATTGATTACCACTAGAAAATTTGACAAAATCAGCAACTATAAAAACACCAGTAGCAACGAAAACAACAGCGCATGCTTGTAGCACGTGCAGACGAAACCACGTGACTTGAATCTTCACTGTATTTGGGTAATAATGACAGCTCTGACTAAAGCACATTAGACGATTCAAAAAGAAAATTAACAGTTTTAGCCTTATAGGTATACTGATACATGTAAGCTGGGCTTATAAAAAGTATTTTGTTGTTCTAACTAAGTACAGGGATGTTTTTTAGATAGTCATTTTGGTGTCTTCCCCTCTGACAGTGTCACCTGGCGTGGTCTGCACCCCTTGCACCTCCCTAGTGATGCCATTGAATAAGGGTAAGCCTTAGCAAAGGGAAGTGACTTCTGAAGTTCACACAGCTTGCAAGTGCAGAGTCAGGATTCATACACGATCACCTTGACCCTGAAGCAGTGAGGTTTTCACTCTAGTCCATCCTGGACAGTGACGGACAGCAACTGCTGTAACCTCTTTCAAAAGCCTGGCCGTCAGGAAGTGCTTGCCTTTGCCCTGCCAGGGTGGCTGACCCGCAGACACCCCCAGAGTAGAGTCTCAGGCTGGCAGCCTAGTGGGGGACTGGAAGGAGCTGTCTGGGCACCATGGGGAGCCCCTGCCTGGGCATGAAGACTATGGTGTCTTGACCAGGGCAGTGGCCCTTTTTGCTCCCTAAACCAAATGCAGCCACACCACCACCCCTCCCCCCAACTGCCGCGCGCATACACACACATACACACACCCATGCACTCATATAGCTGTCCTTGAGCCCGATGGGAGGAGGTCTTTGGAGCCACACAAGCTCTGATCTTTGCTCAGCTGGCAAGGAGCAAAGGGGCTGCTGCTGGGAGTTCATCACACAAAGCTGCCCCTCAAGAGGCTGGACTGCATTGTCATTCCTGCAGACTCCAACTGTGTGGGCCTGACCCTTTTGTTTACCCCTCCTTTCCTTCTTTTTCGTCCTCCTGTCCCTCTTTTCCCTGCCTGGCCTGCCCCTTCCACCTCTGGATGCCCTCCCACTGCAAATGTTGTGGTCCCAGGGGTTACCCAGAGCCAGCCAAACACGGCTGGGAAATGGATGTGGCTCACCATGGGCCCACCCGTCCCTGCTAAGCTCCACTCAGGCCCCAGCCCCTCCATCCAGAACAGCTGCACAGCCCTACCTGCCCCCTCATTTCTACCTCTTCCAACAACTGTAGCTGTGAATCGACTCATGCACCCCCTGGGCATTACTTGCCTTGGTCCTGACTTGCAAAGCTCTGGCCACAGAATTCAGAAGTCTTTCTGCAGCGGCCCCTCTCTGACCTGGCACTAGGATCCGGGGAGGCTTCTGCATGTGCTGGCAGGCACGCTGGCAGAGCCCAGGCGGGAGCTGAGCCGATGCCAACCTCGGTGGGAGAGGCAGTGATCACTCCACCTGGCCCAGAGGTCCCCTCTTTCCCCTCCACCAAATATCCACCAAGTCAGAGCCATCTGACAAGACCCAGCCCAGCTACCCTGGCGATTGCGAACCCTCTGTAGTATCCAGCTTGGCACCTCTCTCACGGGCTGATCTGATCCCACTGGGTACGATAATGCTCATTCCTCACACGGGGCAACTCCATGGTAACCACAACCTCCGATGCTCCTGACCTCACCTAGTCCTTATCACAACCCTGTTAGTCCCCGCTGACAGATGTGGAAATGAAGCTCAGGGAGGTGAAGTGTCTTGCCTAAGGTCACCCAACTGAGGACCCAAGAAATCAAGATGTGGATCTGCCTGGTCAGATTGCACCGCCTCAAGTGCCCGCCCCATTGTGCCAGGCACAGTGCTGGATGCCAGGGCTATTACGGTAAGCAAAACCGGCGCTGCTCCTTGAGGTCCTGAGACTTTCCTTCTCAGGGAGAGCTAAGTGCTGGTCAATTTGACCTGGCTCAAATTGCCACCTCCTCTCCTTTGTTCCTACTGTATCTTCCTCTCTTAAAACTCTTCAGATTTCCAAAGCTCAGCTTAAGTCTCCTTTCGCCAAGAGGTCTTTTCCACAGAGTCGGTACCAGGGACTCACCCCGCTCCAAGCTACCAGAGCTGGTGCAAGCTCACCCCGCTTGAGCCCCAGCCTGTACTGTGACCAATGTAGTTGAATACTTGCACAGCCCTGTCTCCTCCTTCCCCTTGTCTCCTAATTAGTGATCCACAGCACAGGGCGGGACACCCAGAAAGCACGCCTTCCAGACCAGCCAGGGGTTCCAGTCTGTGTGAGAAATGGCCACAGCTGCCAAATCCTTGTTATAAATGGCACAGAGACCTGGATTCCTGGGGGACAGCAGGCACCTCAATTTCCTCCTCTGGGCCCCAGCGTCTCACTGGTAAAGTGAGTCTCATGGACCACTGGGATGGTAGCCTTGGTGATCATCTCTTCCAACCCCCCTGCTATGGGGAGGAGAAGAGGCTGAGACTACACCCGGTCTGGCAGAGATAATCTCAACAATCCCTTCCAGGTTTAAATTCTTTGATTATCTACTCCCGTGGTTCTCAGCCTGGGGGCAATTTTACTCCTAGGGGATGCTCAGCAATACTGAGGGCATTTTTGGTTGTCACAAACTGGGCAGAGGCGGGTGCCATGCTACTGACATTTAGTAGGTAGCAGCAGACAGGGAAGCTGCTAAAGATCCTACAAAGCACAGGATAACCCCTACCCTCCCCATGACACAGAATTAACTGCCTGAAATGTCAATCCCATGCTGAAGTTGAGAAATCCTGGTTTTATTTTCTCAAAAATACTTTCTTCTTATATCTTTGGCCTTTTTCCAGAGTGGCCTGAAGCAGCCTCAGTTTCCTTCTTAGGATCAGATGGTGTCCCTCCAGGTTTTTATCTTGGGTTGAGTTTTCCCTCCCTGGAGCCTCACCCAAAATCCACAGGGCAGTGTTTCTGAGGAGAGGTCTCCTGACGCGATGCTGCGGTGGCTCAGGCAGAGGCACTGTCCTGGCCATGGGTGGTCGTGGCGGAGAGGCCCTGTGGCCGGACAATCAGCTTCCACCTCGTACTGCACTCCTGTTCACACGGAGGGGGATGGACCTCGAGAAGCCAGGGAGGAGCCCTGGACCTATGCTGAAGTTTTAGCTATCTACTCCTAGCTGTATGGTCTTGAGTAATCATTGACCTCTCTGAGCCTCGGTTTCCTCGTCTGCAAACTGGGGATCATGATATCTGCCTCTTGGGGTTATGTGAGAATCTGGTGAGTTACTGCTGCCTGCAGAGCACCAAGCACAGAACCTGGCACTCAACAGTTGCTCAGAAAAGTCACTGAGGTCTAACACCCCACTCACCTGTCCTCATCCCCACCTCAGCCCAGGTTTATTGAATTAAAAAAATAACTTGTTGCCATCAAGTTGATTCTGGCGGTTGAGTATGGTTTTTGCATTACCCACTGCAGTTTGGGGCCTGGGTAAAGAATTTGCAAAAGGTAGAAACCAAGGCATTGCCTTTACCTCCCCTCTCTCCTCCCCCACCCCTCCTCTGGCCAGTTTACCAGACAATTCTGTAGATTTTTTCAGAAAGGCTCTCGGGTGGTCTCTCTTCTCCTGTCCCACTGTCCTGCCCTGGCCTGTGTCACTCTGTCCCTGGCTGTGAGTCTCCAGCCTCTCCCTCCTGATTCTAAGGCCTCCCTCCCCACTCCTATAGACCACACTCTGAAGACAGATTCACCTTTCCCAAATGGAGCTCCCACCCCTGCCCATGAGCCTTTGCTGGCTGGTCCTTTAGTGCCTGCAGGATAAAGTCTAAGTGCTCCGCTGGGCATCTGAGGCTCAGCCCTTCTCATTCTGGTCTCATCAGCCGTGTGCTGAGACAGACATGGATACAGCCACGCTGGATCTCCCAGCAATTCTCCCAAATGCTGGAACTTTGCAAGCAGTTTGAAGGAGACTTGGTTAAGTGCTCGGCTGTTAACTGAAGGTTGGCGGTTCGTACCCACCCAGAGGCTTCATGGGAGAAAGACCTGGCAATCTGCTCCTGTAAAGATTACAGCCTAGAAAATCCTATGGGGCAGTTCTACTATGTCACATGGGGCTGTCATGAGTCGAAATTGATTCGATGGCACCTAACAACAGCCACAACAACCAGCAATTTGAATGCCTGCAATGCCCACCCCCCCACTGTCAGACTCCTTCTTGTCTTGGGATACCTGGTTTGAGTGTCACAGTTGCTGTCAGGCCTCCCCTGACTGTCCTCCCCAGGCCACGGGAGACATATCGTCTCACTGACCACACTGTGTCCTGATGGGCCTTTTTCACTGCTCCCCCTCTCCACCATCCCTGGACTGTGAGCTTCTCCAGGCAGGGGCTGGGTCTTGGGTATGTCCAGTAAGCAACCCAGGGCATGGCATGGAGCAAGCCTGGATGAATACTTATTATGAGCATGGGTGGAGACATGAGTGATGGATGAGCTACAGGCTTCAATGCCTGGCAAAATAGCTTCCTCTAAGGAGGGGTTTGTTAAAGAAACAATTCCAGTGTGAAGAACTAGGAGCCATTCCTAGTGATTGGAAGTAATAATGCCTTTTCATATCAAAAATGCTCTCACTGTGGAGAAATTGGAACCCTTGTATATTGCTAGTGGGAATGTAAGAGGGTGCAGTCACTGTAGAGAACAGTTTAGCTGTGAAAAACTGTTTAAGCATAGAATTACCATATGATCCACCAATACCACGCCTAAATATATACCCAAAAGAACTGAAAGCAGGGACTCAAACAGATACATGTATATGAATGTTCACTGCAGCATTGTTTACTATAGCCAAAAGGTGGAAACAAACCACATGTCCATCAACAGATGAATGGATAAACAAAATTCAGTATATGCATACAATGAAATATTATTCAGCCATAGAGAAATGAAGTTCTGATACATGCCATCACATGGATGAATCTTAAAAACATTATGCTGAGTAAAATATGTCAGTCACCAAAGGACAAATATTGCGTGATCCCACTTTTATGGGATATCTAGAGTAGGCAAATCCATTGAGTTGAGAAAAGATTCATGGCTACCAGGGGCAAGGGGGAGGGGGAATGGAGAGGATGTAAGATAGGATGTATAATGAAAGAAAAAACTTAGCTGAGGTTTCCTGTTAAGAGTGTGAAGTTTGAGGGGTCATAACAGTAATTTTTGCATTTACAATGAATCAAAACAAGCATTGCAAAGACAAAGTGGAATAAATGAGAAGAAGATAAAAACAAAAAAAGACCATGTGGTATTTTTCTCTATCAGATTAGTAACTTAGAGCAAACCACAGTTTTAGAGGTAAGATAATCAATCAGTAGTTGCAAATATTCAGTGGTGTCTTTAGAGAGATGTGCAAAACTGGGGAAAAAAATCTCTCAAAATCTCTCCTCCACTGAGGAGGCCCAGGTGGGCAACAGGGCTGGCGTCATCTAGCTCCTAACAGTAATAGCTGATGGCTGCCTGCCTACTTCGTCTGAGCCAGGCATCTGCATTATCTCCTTGATCCGAATAATGATCTGGAAAGGTTATTATTTCCATTCTACAAATAAAGAAACTGAGGCTCAGAGAGGCTAACAGGTATGGCTGGGAATGACACAGCAGGTAGAGCTGAGGTTTGAGAAAAGCTGCCCTTTCCTCCCCATTACTTTGCCCCAGAGTGGCAGGTCTTCCAACTCTAGGGCAGAGGATGTCACCAATTTTCCCAAGGTAGACTTTGCCAGAGTGAGGCACATTGTGTGGAGGAACATAGATGCCTCTGCCTGGAACCCCTCCCCTTTCCCCTGCCCCCTTCTAGGGTTGAGCAGATGAGGGAGACTCAGTTACCCTAAAGGCCCCCAGGCCTCACCTTTCCTGCCCAATAGTTACTCTTGAACCTTTCCTGGCATCCAGTACCCTCAATGTCCGAGGCACACTACCTCAAGCTAGATGCTTGACCTTGGCTTCTGCTGCTTTCAGAACATGGGACTTTCAACAGACTGGTGGGCTGGGGCTGATCTTTCAGAGAGGCAGACAGGGGTGAGAGAGGAGGCTGTGTTGGGGGTCTTCCCCCAGAGCTGGACACTGGGCCTAGCAACCTGCTCCCTTCTCAGGAAGCCCTCTCTTGAGCAATACTCCTTGTATGAGGTCATCATCAGTTTCTGCTCCCAGCTCACCTCAGCATCACACTCCGTCCCAGGCCTCCTCTCTGAGCGGTCAGCCCCTTGGTCTGCAGCTAGGACCAGGAAGCCAGGAATGGGAAATGAGGCCAGGGTTCCTCCTCACTGTTGGTCTTCCCACCTCTGCCAGCCTTGGCTTTGCTCCCTACTTCTTTCTCTACAAACTGGTAAAAGACCTCCGCCTTCGAAGTACAGATACACAAGGACTGTACACCGAACCCACAGTGGGACGCAAGGCTCCATGGTAGATTCTACCTGGCCAACTAAGGCACACGCACTTAGGACAAATATCACTAAAAATTAAATGGAATTTTGTTAGACCTTTGATGGCTCACCTTTACGGAAAAGAAGAAATTACCGTGACATGGACAGTATCCTAGAGAGTCCAGGAAATGTGGTTGTGGAAATAGAGAAGAAAGAGTCAAGAGACTGGGCTCTCTGTCCAGCTCAGGGTCCCCTCTCCTCTCTGAGCCTCATTTTCTCATTTGTAAAGACCATTTGGACTAGTTGGTTTCTAATGACCCTCCAGCTTAGCATCAGGTAGCTGTTACTTCCTTTGAATGGTGGTGATAATTCAGGCCAGACCAATTCTCTGAGTTAAACAAGCAGACCAGTAAGAGAGGTGACACTTCTGGGAGGTGGAGGAACATGACTGTGCTCACAGCGGATCTGGAATCCGTTGGGCCTGGGTTCAAATTCCATGTATTAAGCCAGGCTTCTTCATTACTCCGTGCTTCAGTCCCTTTGTCTGTGAAAGGAGATACTTACAGGTCTCTAGGTGGTACAGACAGTTTGTGCTTGAGTAGTAAACTAAAGGTTAGCGATTTGAACCCACCCAGCAGCACCACAGAAGAAAGGTATGGTAATCTGCTTCCGTAAAGATTTCAGCCAAGAAAACCCTATGAAGTAGTTCTACTCTGTAACACACCAGGTTGCCATGAATCAGAATCAACTTGATGGCAACAGGTTTTGCTTTTCGTTTAGGGCAGTAAGGATTAAAAGTTAAATGAGGGTCTGAACATAAAGGGCCTAGTAGAGTAATGAGTTATTATGACTATGACGATTGTTAACAATCAGCACAGGACAAAGAATTTATTTGCACCAACACTGTGCTCTGCCCTGTGCTCAGGCAGGAAGGGGGGCCTTGTCTATGTGCTTGGGAGCTCCCAGTGGGGCAGGCGATCAACCTTGGACATACAAAAAATCAGGGAACAAGCAGCACTGTGCAGAGCCAAGTTGTAATTATCAGTGTCTGAGGTGCTCTGTCCCTTAGAAGTTTAGTCCAAGGGAGGCAGACACCAGCCAGTCATCTCAGCTCAAAGTTGGCAAAGATTGGCAAGGGCAAAGAGAACAAACACATTTCTGTACAAGTCTCGAGAAGGGAGCCTTTAATTCCTAGGCGACCAGAGAAGGCTCCAGAGAGCATTTTTGACATTGGGGATCTTGATCAGTGATGCAAACAGTTAATGTGCTTGGCTACTAAGTGAAAAGCTGGAGGTTCAAGTGCACCCAGAGGCACCTCGGAAGAAAGGCCTGGCAATCTACTTCTGAAAAGTCAGCCATTAGAAACCCTATGGAGCACAGTTCTACTCTGACACACATGGGGTTGCCATGAATTGGCATAGACTCAGCAGCAACTGGCCTTCAGGGGCACAGTGTGGCCAAGAAAGTGCCCCATTCTGCCTCCTTCCAAAAGGGAAGGGCTTGTGCTCTAGAAGGGAGGATGTCGGCTCAGTTTCCTTGGTGCTTCCAAACCAGTGAGTGGCCCAGCAAGGACAGAGTTCCCTGTTTGCCAAGCTCACTATCACCAGTGCAGACCTCCCAAGCCCTTTCTAGTCCAGAAGAGTCCTGGAAAATTCCCAAGGCACGCGCTGGGATGAGGATGAAGGATAAGCCAGAGGAGGCCTCTTGGCTGTGTTCCTTCTATGTTTTAGAACTTGGCTGGCCCTGTGATGCAATTCAGTGGTTGAGCTCCCCCTTGGACCTCTCTCCACCCAACCCTTCCCGTCCAAGCCTGTTATTCCGTGACTTTCTAACAAGCGCCCAAATGAAGGCAGGCTGAAAGGCCCCGGGGGCCTCTACGTCCAGGAATGGGCTATTAGTGGATTTCAAAGGCCCAGACTTGACTGCAGAGCTGTAGCCAGCTAGACCCTCATTCCCGGGCCCATCACAGTCAATCCGCTTCTCTCCAGCTGGTCAGAGGAGCTTTCTCAACACTCAGTTATTCGGTTAGACTTCAGAGCCACCTGCCTGTCTCCTGCAAAGAAGTAAAAATGTGTCATGACAACTGCATTTGCAGAGTTGCCCTGGATTTTGGACCCAGATGCTCTGAAATCATTCTTGGCTGCAATGTTTGCAGTGGTACATCCGCTTACAAATGAGAAAACACGGCTTTAGCCGAGAGGGAAAACAAGAACATCAGTCCTTTTCCTGCTCGTACTGACATCCAAGCTTCCGTATCCACCTCTTTTTCTACAAAGAGGGGAAAAAATGGTGTGGCATCAGGATGTGACACTAGGAGCTGCTGGTGGTGGGAAAGGAGCAAAGTGATAAAGACGCAACAAGATCCAGACCGCACCAGCCACTTCCTCGCTAGGTGACCTGGATCAAGTTCGTCAGCGTGTGTGAGCTTCAGAAGGGGCTGTTGGGCGGATTAAGTAAGATAATGTTTGTAAAGTACATAGCATAACACATACTGGCTTTCTTCCATTTTTCTGGAAGGAAGGAGGAAAGGACAGAGGGAGTGAAGAAAGAAAATGATGATCCCTTCCAAGGACAGGCAAACATGCCCAGTGTACATTAGAAGTGTAAAATTGTGTTTTTGCAGGCTCCAGAATAACTTTCCTATGACATTTTGGGTTTAATGGATTCCAGAAACCTTAAAATTTCTTTGCAGTCAGAACAGGATGTTTAACTTTTGTCTTTTGCGGGGGGAAACAAACCCCCCCCAAAAAATGATGCACTCAATAATCTCTTCATTCACTGGAAATATGTGGGGAACAACGAGAAATGGGCTCAAAAAAGCAAACATGAAATGTGCCAGTTTTAAATATGAGCAACCCACAGAGTGTTGCAAAACATAGCTGGACTCAACAACAACAGTGCTTTGGGAGACGGAACTATTGAAAAGGATGCCTTATCAGAGCAAACTCTGTTTTGAAGGCTCCGATCCTGGAGGCCTTACACGGACTGTGGCTTCCTTCAGTGCCTCAAGAGTAGGAGGAGGAGATGTTTTTGTTGGAATGGGTGGGCGGTGAGCTGGCTTACCAAGAAAACAGCATCTCCTTGCTCTTTTCTCTTGAATTCCTTCCTAATGTGAGATGGGGAAAAGAGCAATATTTTACAGAAAACATCAATGTGGAGCAACTCAGCAGCCCCCCTGCACTGTTGGCATTTAGTATCCAGGGGGGCAGTATCGTTTTTAGTTTGAAATCCCATGGGTTCTGGGAGAAGGCACTTTATGAAGTCAAGGACTGTGCTGACCTGTATATCACTCTATCCCCAGAGTCTAACACCAAAACCAAAACCCATTGCCATTGAGTTGATTCCGGCTCATAGCGACACTTTAGGACAGAGTAGAACTGCCCCATAGGGTTTCTAAGAAGCACCTGACCTTTTGGTCAGCAGCTAAACTTGTCACCACTATGCCACCACACAGTGCCTCAACATGTGGCTGGTGCTCAGTAAACATTTGTTGTATGAAGGAAGGAAGGGCAGAGGGGAGGAAAACGGACTAAGCTTGTGGGTGTACTCTGCTTTGTAAACTCTAAAGCATGAGACAGATCGGGGACACTGCTCTGCTCAGATGCACTCAGCCTCGACAAGGTGGGGATTCTGAGCTGTGAGGCCTCACCTTCCCCAGCTCGGCAGATGTCCTGTCAGTGAGGTTTTGTAAACATTGCGATGGCCACCCTTGTATGCTGGCAGACTGGAGAAACTTACTCCCAGCCATCCCTTCTTCCTGGGGCCTTGCTTGACTCTGCCTTTCTACTCTTTAACATCTCTAGCCCATGAACAAGGAGCCCTGGTGGTGCAATGGTTAAGCGCTCAGCTCTTAACCGAAACGTTGGTGGTTCAAACCGCACCCCCAGCCGCTCCCCAGGAGAAAGACCTGGCAATCTGCTTCTGTAAAGATTACAGCCTAGGAAACCCTATGAGGCAGTTCTACTCTGTCTTTTTCCTTCCTTCCTCCTTCCCTCACATGAGTCAGGCTCATCCTCTATCTGTGCTTCCCCCATAAGAAATCCACATCATAGAATTGTCTCTTAAAGTACTCATTTCTCCCACGAAACTGAAAGCACCTCGGAGGCAGGAACTGTCTTAAACATACTCCTATCTCCCTTGCATAGATGTTAGTTGGTTTGCAAGAAGAGTTTAATAAATGAATGGACAGATATTGCTATGAGAAGCAGGAGAAAGAAAATAAAACAAAACTTATTGAAAATAAAGCGTATCAAAATAGTTTCTGACTCAACAATAAAAAGATAAACAACCCATTTAAAAAATAGGTAAAAGGACTTGGATGGACATTTCTCCAAAGAAGATATACGACTGGCTAATAAGCACATGAGAAGATGCTCAACGCCATTAGTCACTGTGGAAATGAAAATCAAAACCAGAATAAGATACCACGTCACACACACTAGGATGGCTATTATAAGAAAAACAGAAAATAGTAAGTGATGGTGAGGATGTGGAGAAATTAGAACCCTCACCCACTACTGGCAGGATTGCAAAATGGTGCAGCTGCTGTGGAAAACAGTTTGGTGCTTCCTAAAAAAGTTAAACATACAATTACCACATGATCCAGTAATTCCACTCCTAGGTATATACCCAAAAGATGTGAAAGCAGGGACTCAAATACTTGTACACCAGTGTATTATTCACAATAGCCAAAAGGAGGAAACAACCCACGCATCCATCAGCAGAGGCCCTGGTGGCACACTGGTTAAGAGCTTGGCTGCTAAACAAAAGGTCAGCAGTTTGAATCCACCAGCTGCTCCTTGGAAACCCTATGGGGCAGTTCTACTCTGTCCTCCAGGGTCGCTATGAGTTGGAATTCACTGCAATGGGTTTGGTTTGGTTTTATAGGCATGCAATGGAATATTATTCAGTCACAAAGAGAAACGAAGTTCTGATACATGTTACTACATGGATGGAACTTGAAAACATTATGCTGAGTGAAGTAAGTCAGACACAAGAGGACATATATTGTATGACCCCAATTATATGAAATATCTAGAATAGGTAAATGCAGAGACATGAGAGTTTACTGGTGGTTTGCTGGGACTGGGGAGAGAGGAAAACGGGAAGATGACGCTTGAGGGGTGGTGAGTTTCTGTCTGGGGTAATGGAGACTTTTGGAGGTGGACAGTAGTGATGGCTGAATAACATGGTGAATATAATCAATGTCACTGAATTGTACACATAAAAATGGTTAAAACGGCAACTTCTTTGTTATACATATTTCAACACAATAAAATAAAGAAAAAGGGAAAAAAATTTCTGATTTTGAACAACAAGTCCATCCACGTGTTGGAAAGTGAACTCCTGGTAGCCATCAAATCGGTCGGCCAAGACAGGTGCGTGCATCTGCTTGAGCAGATGTGTGCCACTATGGCTCCCAAGAGAAGGTGATGGTGTGATGATGAGCACTTCCACCAAAGAGGACCTAGTTTCCACCCTGGATGTCCCCAGCCTCCTGGGCTCAGAGATCCAACAAGGGGAGACAAGAGACGGTCTGCCAAGTCCTAGGGCGTGCAGTTTACCAATTCTTGGCCAGGGCTGCTTCCTCTTTCTCAAGAGAGAGGGCAGAGAGAGGGCACGGAAAGGAGGCTTGGAGAACATATTCCCAAGGCTCAAAGGCCATCAGCTATCGCTCAAAATCACATTGCCTTTGGGCACAGGAGAGTGGAATCAAAAACACATGGCACACCTTCCCTCCCAGCCACACACAGTTTGAAAATCAAGGCAAACCAAGACTAAAGAGCACTTGGAAGCCACAGAGGCAGCGAGAGCTGGGTGCCAGCAGGTGCGCTATGGGAGGAGTGCAGTGTGTGTGTTGGGCGGGGGTGTGTGGGACTGTCTGCAGACCTCACCCATTAGACCCACAAAAAACTAGGGACCATAGTTATCAGTCAGGGTCCAGCTGGAAGACAGAAACCACACAGTGATTTGAGCAGGTGATAAGTGGCACATCTAGAGTTGTACCGAAGGGCTCCATTACTCACCTTGAATAACAGTTGCGTTTGCCCAACTGAGCAGGAAGCCAGGTCAGGTGGACATTGAACATTTCACCAACCAATATGTTAGCTGGTGTCTTTTGTACTCCCATCCCGCTTGCAACTGCAAGGGAGAAGCAGGCCTTCGTCTCAGTGTACAGGTAGAGACAGGGTAGGGAACGGAGCTTGGGGATCAGTGGCTGGAGCCTCTCTCTGTTACAGATGCAGATCTGAGCCCAGCGTTAATGGTAACAAGCTGCCAGGAGGCCGTGCAGGTACTGCACTCCACAGCATGCAGATGCCCTTGAGCTGCAAAGAGAAAACCTATGGGAATCCTGTACTGGTATCTGCACAACAATTTACACCTTTACAGCACTTTCATAAATAGCTAAAGTCCACAACCTAACCTCATTTTCTTGAACCTACCCCCCGCCACCCTACCTGAGTCAGAATGAATCCCTTTCCTGGGTACCCACCTCTGCTTGTCCCTTTACTGGGGTGCTTGTTACCATGCATTGGAGTTACATGAGCACACCCGCCCCCCTATCCCAGCACACACTTAAGGAAAGAAACATGCATTGCCCACATGCCCCGTCCCAGGTTTTGTGCTTATGTTAGAGATACAGAGATGAATCAGTCATGGTCCTGCCTTCAAGCAGCTCAGAGTCTAGTGCAGGAGACAGACATGCAAGGAGATAAATTACAAGACAGCATACCAACTACCAACTAGTTGCTGTTGAACTGACTCAGACTCATGGCAACCCCGACTGTATCGGAGTAGAACTGCGCATAGATTTTCAACGGCTGTGACCTTGCGGAAGTAGATCTCCCGGCCTCTGGGTCGATTTGCACTGCCAACCTTTGAGTTAGTAGCTGAGCATTTATCTGTTTGTGCCACCCAGGGATTCCCAAGACAGCATGAGATATGCTAAATGTGAACAAAGGACAGCAGGAAGTACAACTGGGGCACGATCAACTTGTCCACTTAGCATTTAGTGTGTCAGGGAGGATGGATCAGCTTGAGCTGAGTCTTGAGGGTTGAGTAGGAATTTTCCAGGCCAATTAGACAAAGAACGGCATTTAGGCAGAAAGACAGCATAGGAAAGGTGTGGAGGCACTGAAGTTCAGAAAGCATCGGGGCAGCAGGGAGACGTTTCAAAACATAATACAGCATACAGCATAATCATAATCGTAGTAATAATGATAGCTACGCTTATCTATGTTATGTACTGCCTGCTATATGTCAGGGTTCTACATGCTTTATATGTGTTAACTCTTAATCCTCACTAGTCTGTGAGGTAGGTACTGTTACTCCCATTTTATAGATGAGGAAACTAAGGCACAGAGCCGCTTGTCTAAGGACACAGAAGTAATGAGGAGATGAGTGTTATTAGGGCTGAGGCTAGAGAGGTGAGCAGGAGCATGGGAGTGGCAGTCACAGGACCAAGAAAGCCCCTGCTCCCCTGTGGTCCGAGCGGCCCTTCCCAGCCCCTGCCTGTCCTCTCTTTCTGCAATAACCAGGACAAGACCTGGATCAGGTATGGGCATCTGATAAGAGGCAAAGAGGCAAGATGTCTTGAGGACAGCAAGAAAATACATTCACTTCCAAGAAAATGACATTGCTGTTTGAAAAAATAAAACAAAACAAACTAGCTAACAAGCAAATATAAAAAGCTACACCTTGAAACCTGCTGAACTGAATGACCAGGAGCCCTGAGTGAACTCCCTGGCCCCCCGGGGGTGGGGCCCTGTCACCTGCTGGGCTGGTTCCTTTCAGGCTCACACAGGCCGGGCCACTCAGGCCCTCAGAGCTGGAGATGGTCAGGGCAGGTGTGGAGATGTGTCAGAGGGGACAAATGGGTGGATGAAGCGATACATCACAGGTCCAAGGCCCCACTAGGAGCAGGGCCAGCAATAGAATCAGAACCCAAGGGTCTGGACTCCCAGCCCAGGGTACTGCACTTAGCCATCTCTCTGGCTTCGACTCCCCACGTGCACTCTACGTGGCAGTAGAGCAGAGGTGGGTGGGAAGACAGTGATGGATGGAGTGAGAGAATCTAGGATGAGGTGAGGGAGGGTAACGCTAAGAAATAAGCAAAAGGAGAGGGTCACAGAAGGACCGAGGTGTCTGTAAGCATAGTCAGTAAAGCCATATAGACTAGTCCTTAATATCCAATTTAGCAACCAGCCTGCTCCGATTCATCTATTAGCTGAGAGATCAGCAAGTTACCTGACCTTTCTGTGCCTCAGTTTCTTCATTTATAAATTGGGCATAATATTACTGCCCACCTTATGTTTTTTTGTTTGTTTTGTTTTCTGAGTCCTTGGGTGGTGCAAATGGTTAAGTGCTCAGCTACTAAACAAAAGGTTGGTGGTTCGAATTCACTCAGAGGTGCCTCAGGAGAAAGGCCTGGCAATTTACTTCAAAAAATTAGCCACTGAAAACCCTATGGAATATAGTTCTACTCTGCAACACTTGGGGTCACCATGAGTCAGCATCTACTCAACGGCAACAGATTTGGTTTCTTGGTTACAGGTTTTTTATGAAGTTAAATATGTTACTATGTTTCAGGACGGAGTCTGGTACACAATACCACATAAGAGTTAGCTCTCATTATTAATTATAAAAAGCCGAGCATACAATTGGCATAACATAATTTATAAAGAAAATGTTCTACATTCTACCTTGGTGAGTAGCGTCTGGGGTCTTAAAAGCCTGTGAGCAGCCATCTAAGATACTCCACTGG
>NW_004443951.1:8212757-8216121 GCF_000243295.1 Trichechus manatus latirostris | reverse complement strand
AGCTGGAGAAAAATGTAGAACAAAATTCTAACTCACAAAAAAAGACCAGACTTACTGGCCTGACATAGATTGGAGAAACCCCGAGAGTATGGCCCCCGGACACCCTTTTAGCTCAGTAATGAAGTCACTCCCGAGGTTCACCACTCAGCCAAAGATTAGACAGCCCCATAAAACAAGATGAGACTAATGGGCACAACAGTCCAGGCACAAGGACTAGAAGGCAGGAGGGGACAGGAAAGCTGGTAATGGAAAGCCCAAGGTCAAGAAGGGAGAGTGTTGACATGTCATGGGGTTGTTAACTATTGTCATAAAACAATATGTGTACTGTTTAATGAGAAACTATTTGTTCTGTAAACCTTCATGTAAAGCACAAAAAAAAAAAAAAAAAAAAGCTGAGCATACAATGGCATACCTCTGAGAGTCACCGATTAGGGTGAATAGAGAAGGTCTCAGCCCATAGCTGCTGTTCCTAACCTGCTAAGCCGGCCTCACCCACCCCAGCCCTGCCTTTCTGAGGCGCCTTCCCCACTGGCCGCTTTCCAGGAGGACCGCACTTTGTGTCCCATCCCTAGGATGCATCACACTGAACCCGGAAAGTGTCTGCGACTGACTAGCTGACCCCAGGGTGTCTAGCACACGCCCTGTGATACTGCAGGCCTCGGCAACGTTCGCTCTGCTCCTCACCACAGCTCCACGAGGTGGGCAGGACATAACGGTATCACCTCTCATTTTATGCAAGAAGGAACTGAGGCTCTGAAAGGTAAGACAAATAGTTCAAGGGGCAACAGAGCTGTAAAGGCTCCACAGAGGGTGTAGGTGTCTTAGGGGGATCCAGGAAGGATCCGGGAAGCCTTTACAAAAAAGGCCCCATACGAACTGATCCTTATAGGTTATTTACCTTTTCTTAAAGGAACAGATGAGGCTTGGGGAGAATCTTGCTCCCTTGGGGGATATAGAACCCTTGAGACACCTGAAGAGTGATTAAGTGAAGGTCAATGGAGGGGTGTGGAGGGTTGGGGGGTTTGAGGCTTGAGACCTGGGAGTGGCTACTGCCAACGGGGCCCCTGTGCTGTGCTGCCTAACAGTGGGGCCGCCCATACCTGGAGCCCAGGGCCAGGACAGAGATGAGGGATGTGCGTGGCTTGCCCAAGTATACAGAAGGAGCTTTCCCAACGTGTCTGCAAGGATGATGCCAGACTCACCGTCTTTATTTGCTTACTCTTTACCAGGTTTATTAGCTGGAATCATCCATTTCTGGCTCACTGTCAACGCAGTTGCTATCAAGTCGATTCCAACTCACGGCAACCCCATGGGTTTCAGAGTAGAACTGTGCTCCACAGAGTTTCCTGTGGCTGATTTTTCAGAAGTAGATCTCCAGACTTTGCTTCTGAGGCACCTCTGGGTGGACTCCAACCTCCAACCTTTCGATGAGCAGCTGAGCCTGTTAACTGTTTGTACCACCCAGGGATTCCAGATAGCTGTCTACAGAGCTCCAAATGCACATTATTTACAACCAAAAGGAGCAGGGGTGGCAGGCAGCATGTGGGAAGAGAGGGGACTGTGCTATACAGAGCAAGCCCATGGGGCCAGGGCAAGAATGGAAGTGGCATCTCAGCTGTGCTTCAAAACATGCATCATCTTCCAGATGTGCCTACACAACCAGATTTTCTCACCTAGACCATGCGACCGATTTCCCACTCCCAATGGAGAACCATGGAGAAGACCGGAACACAGTTCACAATGCCTGGCCTCTGTGGCCCAAAAGAGACTGAGAGAGCGCCACATCAATCATCTGCCATGTGCACCCTTGTACAAGAACATGGCCTGGTGCACTATTTTACTAGTTCACAACCTGCACAAATTAACGCAAAGTGGCCCAACACTGGCAGTGTGCTTGGAAGCTATTTTTTTTATTGTTGTAAAATACACGTATATTTTACAACACATACACACACACACACATATATCACAACATTTGCCAATTCAGCATATTTTATATGTACAATTCACTGACACTAATTACATTAAACACGTTGTGCAATCATCACCAGTGTCCACTGCCAAGTTTTCCATCACCATAAACAGAAACTCACTGCTCCCTAAACAGTGACTCTCCTTCCTCCTCCCTCCCACCCCTGAGAACCCTAATAAACTTTGGTCTCTATCCATTTGCCTGTTCTAGATATTTCATATAAGTGGGCTCATAGGATATTTGTCCTTTTGTTATTGAATTACTTCACTTCGTATGATGTTTTCAAGGTTCATCCATGTTGTAGCACGTATCGGAATTTCATTTCTCTTTATGAATGAGTAATATTCCATTGTAGGTATGCACCACACCTCATATTTTTTAATCCATTCATCTGCTGATGGACATTTAGGCTATTTCCACCTTTTGGCTATTGTGAATAGTGCTGCAATGAACACGGTTGTACACGTGTTTGTGTTGCTGCTTTAAGAAGCTATTTTGACACTAAAAAGAGTTGCTCTTTTTTTCTTTTTTCTTTTTAAGATAAAACACTGATGTCCACATAAGAAGACAGGACGTGGCAGGATGCTGAAGCTAGGGGGAAAAAAACATGTGATTGGAGAACTTGATGTCACATGCTTTAGAGCAACCATGGCCAGGTCTGACCTTGCCTTAGAGCAAGAAGACTGCCTCCGACCAAAGCTCAGGGCAGAGTGCACAACAGGTAAAGCGAGGCCTTGTAGTGTGGGGCCAGGGGTAGGGGGTGAATTCCCAATGGGCAACGTGGGCTGGCGAGTGAGCAACTGGGCAACTCATTTGCCAAAGGAGGTCAGAGGAAGGGAATTCTTGAACTGGACTTTCAAACACAATAGGAGTTTACTGGGCAGATGAGGATGTGGAAGTGGCGCTGGCCTGAGGAAAGAGGGGAACCAAAGGTGTGCAGGAGCCACTGTGCTGGACCTTTTGATGACAGATACATTGTGAAGATGGATGGAGTGCCCAGTGCAGACAGGAGGGAATGTGACCCCAGCGGAAGTCTGGGCCTCACGGCCATTTGCAAATCAGTATGCATTCAAATGAGAATGCTCACAGGCTTAATGCATGTCTGGATTGAGACAAAAATCACAAATTCTCTCAGCAGATGCCTGCCTTCTGGATGCTTCACATTGGTCCTCATATCGCCTGACAGCGTGTAGAGGGCAGCAATGGTCAGGAGGCCTGGCACCAGCCCCGACTGCTGTTCAGAGAACTAGTACAGAGCCTCAGTTTCCCCAACTACAAAATGAGAATCATAATTCTGTTCCTTGTCCCTTTTCTCACGGTAAACACAGCTCATAGCGTCTTTTTTTTTTTTTTAATTTTTTATTGTATTTCAGGTGAAGGCTTACAGAACAA
>NW_004443951.1:8202817-8212377 GCF_000243295.1 Trichechus manatus latirostris | reverse complement strand
TGTACCTCGTTAGTCTCATTTGGTTTTACAGGGCTGTCCACTCCCAGGCTGAACAGTCATAGCGTCTTTTGTAGCACAAATAAGAGATTAGATATAAACATCAAGAAATAAGGGGGATAATTGTAACACTTATACTCCCCAGCTATTCAAAGTTCAGTGCTGCATGAAGTAATGGAGAAATAGAGCTGGAAAGGACCTTAGAGACAAAATAGTCCAATCCACCTCCTCGCCCTTCCACTTTAGAGATGAGAAGACTGAGGCCCAATGAGAAGTGAGTATTGTCCTCACTCACTGCTTCTGAGCCCAGGAGCACCACAGCCCAGTAGCCCCTCACACATTTGCGTACAGTGACTTTCAGGTCCTGGGGGACGGGGGGGGGGGGGAGGGGGGGATGGTGACGGGTTCAGTGCTGTCACCCGGGGCTCAGTACACTGCGAGAAGATCAGTGTTGTAGGGCTCACCGATTCAGAGTGAGAGGCTTGAACGTGTCTCTAGGGCAGGCTGATAAGTGTGAGAAGAAGACCAGGCGCTCCCGGGTAGGGAACATTTTTCTGTTCCAAGATGTTAAAAGCATGTGAACATCATTGAGACTTCTTCCTAAGTCCAGTGAAAGCCTGAAATTTTCCTACTAAGGTGGGGGCAGGGATGTTCTTTTGCATAATCTCTCTCTCTCTCTCACGCACGCACAGCTCTGAATATGTTGTCCATTAAGCTAAAAGGTCTTAGATGCCAATAAGCTTTCTTTTCAGCTACGAAGGACAAAGGAGTCCCTTGGTAGTAAAAGCAGTTAACATGCTTGGCTGTTAATGGAAAGATTGGAAGTTTGAGTCCACCCAGAGGCACCTCGGAAGAAAGGCTTAGTGATCTACTTTCAAAAATCAGCCATTGAAAACCCTGTGGAGCACAGTTCTACTCTGACACACATGGGGTTGCCATGAGTTGGGTCTGACTTGGTGGCGACTGGAAAAAAAAAGGAGAACAAAGTGACACTTTTGTCCCTGTGCAGGTCACTATACTTCCTCAGTTTCCCAAGCCCCCTTGGAGTTCTATTCCTGACACCAGCTGAGACTTAAACCCAGTCACAGACTAAGTGCTGCCTCTGGCCACAGTCCTGGCTTCTATATGCACTCTTGTCTATTCACGTACGTGTTTCCAGCTGAACCGTTTACAGTACTCTCTACTGCACACTTCATATATATTTACAGAATGAACATATGAAAGAATAATGTCACAAAACAAACATGAGACAGATGGATATTCTCTTTCATAACAGAGAACTAAGACTTGTGGAAAAACTAAAAGGAAATGGTGTTTCACTCAGCCCGACTTAAAGAGCAAGACTAATGAGAAGAAGTGTCTGGAGTCAGACAAGCCTGGGTTCAAATTATGACTCTGTCATTTAGTAGCTGTGTAACTTTGAACAAGCAAGTCACCCTCTCTAAGTCCAGTTCTGTCATCTCAAGTGGGGAGAATAAGCCCAGGATCATAAGGCTGCTGGGAAAATCAAATAAAATGACTCATGGGAAAGAGCCATGTAAACCCTAACACAGAACGCTGTGGACATTATTATTACCATGATTATGAAAGAACAAAGTAGAGATCCAGTGAGGTGGAGGCTGAGCCTAGGCAACCTTGGAACCATAGCTCTTCTGACTCCTGGCCCAGCGCACAGACTCTGGTCTAGCCCAGCTGGTCCCATCTCCAGACCTCTTAATCATTAAATCGAAAGGTCAAGAGGTCTGTGTCTGGGAGAAGGACTAAGTGCATGGAAGCAGTGTGTGTGTCTGAAGGGGGGAGGGGGAATATCCCTGGATCCCCAGGATTCAGACCTCTCTGGAGAAGGAGTCACAGATTCATGCAGAAGGAAGACACAGCCCAATTTCCGAGAAGCCCATCTGCAAACATGCCAGAAACACCCTTGGTCCAGCACTGGTCCATGGCATCCAGCAGGGCTGAGAGGCCTGGAGGGCAGTGAGGGCTGCCTCCCACCAACAGTGCACTGGTGGTGGCACTCATTAATTTCTCTGCTTACTTATTAAATATGCATGCACTAAGCACCGACTGTGTGCCGGGCACTGTGCTACATGATAGATAATCCATTCATTCATTCGTTCGTTCACTTACTCACCTATTCATTCATCATTCCTTCAATAGAAGGTATTTGTTGAGTTCTGCTGTGTGCCAGGTACTGCTAGGCACTGCTGATCTAGTAGTGAACACATGGTACATGGCCCTTGTTAGCATTAACCTTATAGTCAGGTGGGGAAGAGACAAATAAATATATGACTGCAAATTATGATGAGTATTATGAGGGGAACAAATTGAGGATAGATAATAATGTTGCGGACAGGCAAGAATTAGACAAGGACGTCTGAAAAGGACTCTTTGAGACAGAGACCAGAAGAAGTCAGCTATGTGCGTATCCTGTGAGTGGGGATGGGAGTGGGGTACAAGGAAGTGTTTCAAGCTGAGGAAATGGCATGTGAAGGGCACCTGGAAGAAACAGCTTGGTGTGTTTAAAGAGCTCACAGGGGGCTAGTGTGAGTAAAACAGAGAGGGAAAGGGGAGAGTGGTTGGTGTCTCTGGGTCAATGCTCCATCCACTGTGAGAGTGTATCCACCTTCAAATAAGATAGACTTCAGCCGTTTCAAAGAGTCAGATATATTGTGGCCCATCAAACTGACAAAGGGCTTTCCTTTCTCCTTCCCTTCATCCTTTCCTTCCTTCCTTTCTTCCTCCCTCACTCCTTTTTTCAAAAAAAATGATAGAATCCCATGTTGGCAGGGTTTGTGAACACAGGCATTAGTGGAAACTTTCTGGAGGATATTTTGCAATTCCAATCATGCTGAACCCCTGGGTGGTACAAATGGTTAACATGCTCAGCTGCTCACCAAAAGGTTGGAGGTGCCTTGAAAGAAAGGCCTGGTGATCTACTTCTGAAAAATCAGCCACTGAAAACTTTATGGAGCACAGTTCTACTCTGACACACATGGGGTTGTCATGAGTTGGAGTTGACTCAATGGCAACTGGTTTTATCACGCTGAAGAGGTTTCAGCAGAGCTTCCAGACCAAGATGGACTACGAAGAAAGGCTTGGTGATCTACTTCTGACAATCAGCCAATGAAAACCCTTTGGATCACAAAGGTCCAAGCCGCAACTGATCATGGGGATGTCGCAGGACCAGGCAGTGTTTCCTTCTGTTATGCATGGAGTCTCTGTGAGTTGAGGGCTGATTGAAAGGCAGTTAACAACGACAATCAAAAACCTTAACACTCCACAGCTCAGAACTCACCCTAAGAAAACACTTCGAATGCGTGCAAAAATGATCTGAAACGGATGTCACTTACAAAATTATAAATAATCTCAAAGTCAATAATAGGGAAAAATATGTAGATATTAAGAACATGTTTATAAAATGTTTTAAGGGGAACAAATGTGCACAGACAGGAGAAGAGATTAAACTGGGTGAATTCACACAATGCAGCGTCCTACAGTACCGACGCAGACAAGCTGCAATGACACACACACCACCAGGGATGATTCTTAGCGACAAGACAGTGAGTGAAAACACAAGTCCTACACGTCTACACACAGCATCGTTCCTTCTTGAATGACGTTAACAGCAACAAAGACAAAATGAAACCTACAGTACATCAGAAACATATAGTATATATGTGATACAACTATATTTTTAAAAAACAAAGGAATGAGAAGTAGGAAATGTAGGACTGCAGTTATTTCTGGATAGGTAGGGGTCAGGAGAAAAGGGGAGCGCAGAGGTAGATGTCAGTTTCTGGTAATATTTTAGTCTTGGGTTGAGCAGGAGGTTCATAGTTGTTTATTAAATTATTTACAAAGAATAACAAAAACAAACATAAGGTCATGCATAGAGCAGTGATGGTAGTGTGGCATGTAGAAGACATTCCGATTTAAAAAAAAAAGTATGTGACCCGATTTCAATTTTATTTTTAAAAAACACACACAGTACATATAAACATATACCCAGTAAAAATGGTAGGAAAGCCATACATCAATATAGTTATAATGAGTACTTCGGAACGATTTTTGCATTATTTGTTCTTTTCTCTTTCTACAATAAATTAATATTTTACAACAGGAACAACAAAGAGTTGTTTGAGGAGAGATGGCAAATTCAAACGCCATCTATAACTTATTCTCAGGGAGGTAAAGAAAGGCCAGACGTAGGGGTGGGTCTCCCTAGTCCGGAAGGTTGATTCCGGAGGGTAGGGGCTCTTCCTGATGTGGCTGAACTGTGCATGGAGAGGCAGGGGGAGGCCACTCCACCCCACACTGAGCTCCTCTCTTGTGCATTTTACCTCCCATTTCAGTCATCCGTGTCAATTCCTTGTGCAGGGTAACAATTGTTACTTTCCCCACCCTCAGCACCTAGAAAAGAGGAGGCTCCTTAAAGATGTAAAGATAGAAATGAATGGATCAAGCAATCAATCAGTAATTTCATTTTGGATGAAGGTTTTTTATTACTATTATTTTTAATTGGGAAACAATAATTACACAGAGACTGTGGGATAATCAATGTTGTTTTAAGCCACTAAGTTTGTGGTAATACTGTTCCACAGCAGAGAACAGTAACACAAGGTCAGAATGGGGGCTACAGAACAGAGGAGGGAGCAGCTAGCTTTATGGCTCTCAGGGAGGGCTTCAAGGTAGAGGTGCCACAGGGGAGGGATGTGGAGGAACAACGTGTGCACAAGTTCTCTGCCCCTCCACACTCTAAGTCTTACTTGGTCAGGCCCCCTCCACGTGGGGAGGCCTGTTCCCCTACCCCTATCCAGCACTGCCTGGGCCTGGGTGGTTAAGTCTTCCCAATTCTGGGATCCAGTTAGCAGGCCTGTTTGCCTCTCACAATAAGCTATGAGCTTTAACCTGAACCTTCTCAGTAGTAAAGACGGCATCTGGTCCCCCATTTGCCATCACTTCCTTCCATTTCTCACTCATTTAGAACTAGAGAGTCACAGTCTACTGGGGGCCCCCTTGAAGCAGTATGCGGATGGGTTGGAGGAGGAGTGGGGCTGGAAAGGAGGCAGAAGGCAGGGTGTGGAAGTCCTTGAATTTCCAGCTCGGGAGACTTGATCTTGGCCTGTAGGCCTTGGGGAGACACAGAAGAGTCTGTGTGTTTTAGTGGCTAGAAACCACGCCACACGGCATGTGCCTCCTTGGCCAAGAATGCCTTTGTTTTTCGTCAGCTCTGAGTGGCTTGGTCACGTGCCCATGATGAGTTTGGGTTGGTGGCGGTACGGTGGAAGCAGGGAGTGTGTGTGACAGCACGGGTCTATACATGTGCACATCTGTACAGGTTTGTGAGCCCCTGTTCATATGGCTCTTTTATGTCTATGTTCCCATGTATCATGTGGTCCATATGTGTCTTTGAATATCTGAAGATATTTGAGTGTTCGTGTTTCCATGTGAGCCCATGACCAGTCAGGGTTTTGAAAAGAGAATTTTATCAGTTAATATTCATTGCGTGCTTAACACCAGAGGTTCTGCTAAGAAATTCAGGCTCATTTCCTCAATTTTATCCTCATGACAATGCCAGGAGATTGGCATGATTGTTTTCCCACTTCACAGCTGAAGAAACTGAGGTACCAAGAGGTTAAGAAACAAACTCAATGCCATACTTCTAACAAAAGGTAGATCCAGGATCAGACTGAGGCTTTTTGATCCTGAAGCTCAGGTCCTTGAGAGTCTGTGGGTGTTGTTCATGTGCCCGAGTGACTATGTTCTCATGGGTCCCAAATGGCACGTGTGCCAGGCTTAATCTGAATGTGTATGACCGTGACCATCCCTGCTTTGCTACGTGCTCACGGCCTCGTGTCTCCATGTGTCCACGTGCCCGTACATGTATGAACAACTCTGTGCACCAGGTGAACCCATGTTCCTTTGTGTGAATCAACATGTCTGTGTAGTTGTGTGTGACTCTGGCTGTCTGTATGTGCTGGTGTGTTTGTGTACTCCCGTGGGGAGTTGGGGAGGGTTCCGAGCCACATCTGGCCGCCTCTCTGACGTGCTGCCTGTAGGGAGAGTGACAGTCTCGCTAATCCCTGTCGTGTGAGCCATGTGTGCCTCCTGCCCCCTGAAGCCTGGAGGAACCTGAGAGACGCTCCGCTCGGCAGACGCAGGCAGACGGGCAGCACTGCTGGGGGCCTGGCTGGGTATTTTCAGCAACCGAGGAGGCCTTGCGGCATTTAATTCATTCCACTCCCCATGTAAACACCAGCAAACAGAGGGCTCCAAAGGCAGAAGCGTGTCCCGCCTCGCACCCCCCGCAGCTGCCACTGTGTGGTGACTCTACTTGGAGACCGCACATGTGTGCCTGAGTGCCTGCCAGGATGATCACTGATATGCTGCCATCGTCTCCCCCAGGTGCTGCTCCCTGAGACCGTCTCCTCACTCCTCTCCCTCTACCCTGTGGTGTCATCCCTGGCTCTGGCCTCACCAGCCCTAGCCTAGACCACTGCAGAAGCCGCTGGGTGGTCTCTGACCCCAGCTCCCTCCGGTGGCCCACCCTCCTCACAGGGACCAAGATGAAGCTTCTAAAATGCAGGTCCACCAATATTTGGTTATGCCCATTTTTGACTGACAGTCCGTGCACTTTGCTATGTACGTGGGGGTGTTTGTGTGTGTGCTATTCACCTTGTGTATAACACAGAGAGCCCCTATATGAGTGTAAGTAGATAGAGCCCCACCACCGTCCCCAAGGTCCTGGCTTCACTGCTGACTAGCTCTGTGAATACTAAAATACTATGCAGTTACAAAGGGGAGCAGGGTTGCACAGACCTCCACATTAGGACATAAGGAAATAGTATTAAGTGGCAGTTTATGGTGGGGAAAAACTTTCTGTTGGGGAGTGAGGAAGATAGGAGTAAGGGAAGAGGCACTGGGGGTGGGGGTGGGGGCAAAGGGGAGGATGCCTATCAGGAAGGATGCAGGTAAGAGATCCCTGGACACCGTTAGAGACGGCAGGGATTGAGAGAAGAGGCACATAGCTGCCCATTCCCGGAACACCAGCAGGTCTCGCTCCACCACATGCTATCAGTATGACCTCAGGCAAGTCACTTAGCAACACAGTGATCTTTCCCCAAACAGGAGTTTTCCTTCAAAAAATTATGATAATATTTATTACTATAGTATCTCCCACTTCTGAAGACATAGTGCCAAGTGCGTTATGTCTTCTCACTCACTCTTCACTACGTCCCCATCAGCTCTCTGCCTTCATCCCCCCAGGTTGAAGACAAAGAAATTGAGGTTCAGAGATGTTAGGTATCTTGTCCAAGGCCACACACATGTTATGCATCAGAGCCAGGATTTAATCCAAGTCAACTTCTTCCGGAGCCCTTTCCCTTAACTCTGCACAGTACTGTCTCAGTCCTCCAGCTCAGAACACTGGTGTCCGAGGCTTGATGTTCGTGTTCAGTTAGTTGTCTTGAGAATTCTGATTTCATTTACATTCATACCAGTCATCTGTCAGTTTGTCGTACTGCGGTGACTGCGTGTTGCTGTGATGCTAGTATCTATGCCACCAGTATTTCAAATACCAGCTGGGTCACCCGTAGAGGACAGGCTTCAGTGGAGCTTCCAGACTAAGACAGAACTAGAAGGCAGGGACTAGAAGAGGGAAGCTGAGAGAAGGCAGAGCCGGAGGAGACTCAGTGATGACTGCTTGGAAGTGAGTGTGGTTCTGGATCTGGGAGTCTACGTGGGGCAGTGGCTATGTCTTGGGCTGCTTCTTTGAGATCTTCAGGGGACCAGGAGCCTGAAGCCCTTGGCTGTGTCACAAAATGAGGGCATCTGGATGGTTAATGAGGCGCAGAGTAAATAAAATGCCCCACGGCATATGCAGCGTCTCCCCCACAGCAAACCCATTTACTATCATCTTGTTCCGACAACATGGAGAAGGATGCTCCAACATTTCTGATAGAGGGACGGCAAGCGCAAACTCATTGTTCAGTTGCCATGATGTCTCACTTAGATGTGGAAATGCCATCGTCTTTCTCTTTATTTAGCAAGTTGCTTTTATTGCTCATTTTAGTGAAAGTAAAAAAAAACGCACAAAGTATTTGGGAGGTTCATGCCTATTCCAACTTTCCCAGAAGCTCTTAAGTTTCTGAACCATTAATTCTCTCTCCCTGGGGGTTTCAGGAAGCTGAGCCTGGTGGCTGGGGAGGGAGGACTATGCCTCCCTCCCAGGGCTGGTGGGAGGCTGACATGTGGCCAGGTACATGAAAACACATTACGAAAGCACTGGGCCAACATTTGTGATGGGTAGATAATGTGATAGCCACACAGCTGCCAGTCTCACTGTGATAGTCATTAGGACCACTCACAAACAGTCTGGTTCTCCAGTCTTCCCCAAACTCTGGAGGGTGGCATCTTCTACACTCTTTCAAAATGGAAGTGGCATGTGATTTGCTTTGGCCAATGAAATGTGAATGGAAATGGTTCATGTGATTTCTAAAAGAAAGCTTTAAGGACCAGCGTGACATGTACACCAATGTTGATTGCAATGTTCATTCACAATAACCAAAAGGGGGAAACAATTCAAGTATCCGTCAACAAATGAATGGGTAAACAAAATGTGGTATATACATACAATGGAATATTACTCGAAGAGAATATTACACGAAGAGAAATGAAGTCCTGATGCATGCTATAACATGGATGAACCTTGAAAACATAATGCTGAGTGAAATAAGTCAGACACAAAAAGACAAATATTGCATGATCTCACTTATATGAAATACCTAGCATAGGCAAATGCATACAGATCAGAGTTTAACAGTGGTTACCAAGGGTGGGAGGGAGGGAGAGAGGAGGAATTATTGTTTAGGAAGTATTGAGTTTCTCTTTACGGTGATGGAAAATTTGGCAACGGATATTGGTGATGGTTATACAACATGATTGATGTAACTGGTTATCACTGAATTAATTGACCATGTGAAAAATTCTGAATTGGCAAATGTTGTTATATATTTTTTTACAACAACAATAATAATAATAAAGAATCAGTGTGAAATCTGCCCATGCTCTTTCCTTCTCCATGTTTCAGAGAGAGGCTGCTGTGAGGGTCTGGGTCTCTGAGTGGGGAAGACGTGGAACATGTCCACCAGCTGGTTCATATAGCATAGGTGAGAAGTCAGTCCTTGTTGTTTTAAACCACTAAGGGTTTTAGGGTTGTTCATTGCTGAGGCATACCCTAGCTGTCCTGACTGATATCCTCCCACAACCCATATGACTGCTGGTGGTCACCAGAGGCACCATCTGAAAGATGTTTGGTTCCACCAATCCCTCTGACGGCAACAATTCTCCATCCCTACCACCCATTCTCCACACAGCAGCCAGGGTGAACTCGGCATCCAGATTGGAGGAAGACTCATTAACAACCTGCGATACGTAGATGACACAACTTTCCTTGCTGAAAGTGAAAAGGACTTGAAGCACTTACTGATGAAGATCAAAGACTACAGCCTTCAGTATGGATTACACCTCAACATAAAGAAAACAGAAATCCTCACAACTGAACC
>NW_004443951.1:8094828-8202528 GCF_000243295.1 Trichechus manatus latirostris | reverse complement strand
CCCTGGAGAAGGACATCATGCTTGGTAAAGTAGAGGGTCAGTGAAAAAGAGGAAGACCCTCAACGAGATGGATTGATATAGTGGCTGCAACAATGGGCTCAAGCTTAACCACAATTGTGAGGATGGTGCAGGTCCAGGTAGTGTTTCGTTCTATTGTATGTAGGGTTGCTATGAGTTGGAACAAACTTGATGGCACCTAACAACAACAACCGCCCATTCTCCACACAGAGCCAGGATGAACTTTTTAAACTACAAACATGATCACGGCCTCCCCAGGCCACTCAAAACCCCTCAGGATAAGGCTCAAGGATTTCACAGAACTGGTCCTGGCTCATCTCTCCAGCCTCAGCTCTTACCCCTCCTTGTTTTATATGCTAAGCCTCATTCAGACAAAAATTATTTCAATCATTCAAAGACGCTATGCTTACTCTCACTTCCAGTACTTTGCTCATGCTGTTCCCTATACCTAAAACACTTTCACTTAAACAACTTCTCACTTAACCACCTCCTACACATCATTTGGACCTCCACTTAGCTGTCACCTCCTCCAGGAAGCCCTTCTTGACTCCCAGATCAGCCTAGGTGCTTCCTTGGTGCCTCCACTCTTATAGTTTTAAACACAGTGCACTGTCTATTTACTTGGAGTTCCCCCTTTCGGGCTATGGCTTCCTCAAGAGCAAGGGCTGTGTCTGTTTTGTTCCCCATGGCAACCCCAGGCCCATTACAGTGTCTGGCATATAGGAGGTATTTGGTAATTGTTGAGCAATATTGAATGAATAGGAGGAGCCCTGGTTGTACAGTGGTTAAAGTGCTCGACTGCTTGGTCTGTGGTTTGAACCCACCAGCCGCTCCATGGGAGAAAGATGGGGCAGCCTGCTTCCGTAAAGATTTACAGCCTTGGAAACCTTATGGGACAGTTCTACTCTGTCCTATACGGTTGCTATGAATTGGAACCAACTCGATGGCAATGGTTTTATTTGGTTATTGAATGAATGGGATGACTAATCCCTCGACTCACAGGTCCTCCAACTGTGGGAGGGGGTTTAATGAAGCAGGGGCAGCTTCCATATGCATCCCTCCCACCTCCCACCCCAACTCTGTCTTGAAGGGTGGAGGCAGGGAGCTCCCGGTGATAAATGGAGGCCTTTCAAGTGGCTCAATGGCTGGGACACTTGGAGGGCAGCAGCCTGGGGCCTCCTGGGGATCTAATGGTTTTCAGGAGCCGTTTGGAAAGGAGTCCTGCAAACAGCCAAAACAAAACGTAACCTCACCAGGCCCCTCTCTGTCAGTAGCGTTCAGCTGAGCAAGTGCTCAAAGGGGCTTAATGAATTATAACGTCCAAATTTCTTGCTGATAAATGACAGTCTCATGCTCCATTACCAAATGCTGGTTGTAATATTTAATCAAAGTCTAGTTTCATGCATCAGTTCATTTTGGAAATAATATTTATGGGCCTGGAATGCCTTCGATCTTCAGGCATACAGCCGAAGAGAATCTTTGTTTTGTAACTACTGGTCAAGAATATGGGAAGTGAGATGTAAGAAACGTCAAAGTTCACAGTTGCCTGCCCTATGCCAGGCTCTCTACTACACTTTAAGACTCCAGGATAAATAAGATTCAGTTCCCTCACACCCAGAACTCAGCCTCAGATCTAAACCAGGTTCTTCCACCCTCACCCTAACCAAATTCATCATTCAAGTTCCACCTCCCCCAGGGAGCCCTCCCTGACCAGCCCTGTCCTAGAATCTCCTCTCCTCTAAGCGCCCCTTGCTCTCTGCCCACCACACTGCCACCTGCACTGTTCTGCATTATGGATAAACTTTCTGCCTGGAAGTCTTGGCCACTCCACCCAACTGTGGGCTCCCCTGGGGCGAGCAGGGGTGGTTTCTTGTTTGTCTCTACCTCCTCTTCATTGTTGGGCACCTATCTAGTGTTCATGAAAGTCCATTTGACCGGACGGAATTGAACTTATAGCCTCTTGACGTTGCACTCAAAGGAAGTTCAAACAACTGCCTCCTTTGCCATGAGACCAGAAGAACTGGATGGTGCCCACTGACCATTACTGAACATTTTGATCCAATATTCCATAGAAAAATCCTGATGAAAAGGGGGAAAATGAACAGAATTTCAAATTTTCATGGACTCCAGACTTTCTGGAGCTATGGAAGGTGAATGAGCAGCTGAAATTATTTCCTGAGATAATCTTTAAACCTTAAACCAAAAATATCCCCTGAAGTCATCTTGAAACCAAACAACAGTTTAGCTTAACTAGTAAAAAAGGTCTGCCTTGAGCATTATGCTCTTTTACGAACTATCTATACGGGATCAAACTGACAACAGCAACTTGAGAGATTAGATAGGAACCTTAGGAGGCAGTGAGTTTCTGTTAATGAAGGAGGAACAGCTCAGAAAAGGAAGGTGAGAATAGTTGCCCAACTTGCAGAATGTACTCAGTGTCACTAAATTGTACATGTAGAAACTGCTAAATTTGGTATATTTTTGCTGTGTATATACTCAACAACAACAAAATGAAGATAATTTAGAAGAAAAACAAAGTTATCTGATTCTATTATAAATCACTCCCTGAATCCTGCTCTTCTCCCTGTGCTCTGAATCTCAGTGGATACACTAAACAAGACACCTGGAAGTCATCCATGAGTCCTCCCTCTGCTTCTTTCCACTATTCATCCATTCTTCCATCCCTTCAACAACTAAAACAAAGGTATTATCTGCTTACTCCCTGCCAAGCCCTGCGCTAGGGGCTGGGGACATACAGTGGTGAATTAGCCAACAGTGGTGAATTAGCCAGCAGTGGTCTAGTGGGGATTTTACCTTCTAAAAGACTGTTCAAGTGGTTTCTCTCCTTTGCATCCATGTGGTCACTGTTTCAGCCTGAACCTCTTCATCTCTAACAGGGTCCTAGTGGGTCTCCTGCCTCCTGCTCCAGCCTTCCCTACTCTCCACACCATTGTTGTGTGCCATCAAGGAGATTCCAACTCATAGTGACCCTATAAGACGGAGTAGAACAGCCCCATAGGGTTTCTTAGGCGGAAATCTTTATGGGAACAGATCGCCAGGGCTTTTCTCCCACGGAGTGGCCGGTGGGTTCTTACCATTGACCTTTCGGTTAGCAGCCGGGGGCTTACCCATTGCACCATCAGGGCTCCATTACTGTTGCATATTAGAAACATTTTTGAGAAAGTGAGTAGTGAGAGTGGGTAGGGTGGACAAAGCAATGAGCAACGGGCTAGGAGGCTGGGTTCCAGCTTCCTTTATGAGCTTGGGTAAACCTTTTCCTCTCCAAGCCTCAGTTGCTTCAGATGTAAAGTGGGCTAATAATCCCTTGCCGTCAAGTCGAGTCAATTCTTACTCAGTGACCCTATAGGACAGAGTAGAACTGTCCCATAGGGCTTCCAAGGCTGTAATCTTTATGCAAGCACACTTCCACATCTTTCTCCCGCAGAGTAACTGGTGGCTTGAATTGTCAATGTTTCAGTTAGCAGCCAAGCACTTAACCACTACATCACTATACCCTGAGTGTGGATCTACCTTGGAGGCAGACCTAGAAGCAATAATGCTATTGTTCTTGTGTGCAGTCAAGTTGATTCCGACTCATAGCGACCCTACAGAACAGAGTAGAACTGCCTCATAGGGTTTCCTAAGCTGTAATCTTTACAGAAGCATACTGCCACATCTTTCTCCTGAGGAGCAGCTGGTAGGTTCAAACTGCTGACCTTTCAGTCAGCAGCTGAGTGCTTAACCACTGCATCACCAGGGCTCCTTGGAAGTACTAACAGGAATCACTTATTGAACAAACCAAGCGTATTACACATATTAACTCAGTCCTTCCAACAGTCAGGAGCGGTCAACAAGCAGTTCCTGTTACTACTATTCTCATCTTACAAGGAAAATGAGGCTCAGAGAGGTTAAGTGGATTGCTCACGGTCACACAGCTGTAAGGGGTAGAACTGGGATCCAAACACAGGACTGATGGACCCCAGAGCCCCAGATCTTAACCATGACATTCTACTGACCCGCTCAGCCTGTGGGGGTGGGTATACTTATTACTGCTAATGGCTTTATCTGTGGCTTCGGAGTCATGACTCAGTTTCCCCTGAAGGGGGAACAAGAGACATCCTGTCTTGGGAGGTAATCACACTTAAATCTATGATTTGTCAAAATATTTAAAGATTCTGCACCATAAATGAAAGGTGTGAAAGCCCTGGGGGTGGTTACATTATAAAGCCAATAAAACAGCCTTAACCTTTGGAAGCTAGAGGATCTTGCCAGGGACGCAAAATGCCAAACAGCATTGCTGCAGACAGGGGGGCACCCTGGGGAAATCAGCCTGTTTCCTCTCAACTCCGGGGAGCAGTGAAGAAAGGGCGTAAATCAGGAGGGGGAGGGGACAAATGAAACGCCTTGAGGCTCCTTCCCGCAACTCCCTCTAGCTCACCCAAGCCAGTGCTGGGTGCTCCCCACCACCCCGGGCTGCTTCCTCTCTGATTAGGATTTCTCTGACAACACTGAGGATTTACAACGTGAAATGTTTCCATTTTCCTGACATGATATCTCTGCTTCAAAGTGTCCGCACCTGCCCTCCGGAGCCCAGGATGAAGGTGATTTAGAGAGGGAGACAAATGAATCAAGTGGCTGACACCCATCCCTTTCTTTTCCCCCCATAATACATCTGTTTATTATTGAACGGGGGCTTGCATGGTTCCGTGATGAATTGTCTTCTCTCTCCGTAGCCGTGTCCCCAGACAGCTGGGAAGGCCAAAGTGTCTTCCAGGAGCATCTGCTTTTGATCTCTGCTCCTTTTAAATCTTGGGTTAAAATCTTTAGCCTGACGGGTCTGAAAGGCAGCTTCCAGCAGCAAAGGAGCGTTAAAACTCTCGGAGAGGACCATCTGCATTCTCTCCAGAGAGGGCCCTGCAGGTTTCCCTCGGACAGGCTGAAAAGAGAGCAGAGGGGCCTTTCTGCCCAGGAAGCTCCCACTTTGGGTCTGATGCAGAGTTTTCATCTGTAGCACCATGCCCTGTGGGACCCTGGGAGGAGAGTCGGGGCGCAGGCTGTTCTCCTCACACGGGCTGGGTGCTCCCCAGAGAGAGGCTGAGCCTTGGTCCCCTGAACAAATGGGCACTGGTCGCCTGCCATTCCCACTTCCTGTCCCTTCTTCAAGTCTCCTCTGAAATGTCACTTCTTTAGGGAAATTGCTCATGACCACTTCTAAACTGGGTGTGGCAGAGACTGCCACCTGCTCATTTCCTTTCTTCCTGGGCACACAGCTGGATGACCTTTCCCAGCCTCCTAGCAGAAAGACAAGGCCATGTGACTGATTCTAGCCAATGGGATGTGAGGTCACTTTTAGACCTGGTTCCCACAAACCTCTCCCATTGTGATCCTCACCCCTTCCCACAAATGCTGATAAGGCGGCTGTGCCCAGAGTAATTTTGTTGAAGATGGCAGACCCTCTGCCTGCTTGGGTCCCTGAGTCTTCCCTCTGCCCACCAGGAAAATCCACATTGGGGCTGTTTAGCCACTGAAATTTGGGGATTTGTTGTCATGACAGTTAACGTCACCCTAGGTTTGGGCCCTGAGGTGTGTACTGTCCCGGGCTCTTATTCTGTCCTTAGCACACCTGAAATCATTCAATTCTCTGCAGTAATTTGTGTAAGGTCTGTCTCTCTCACTAGAAGTATCCTCCCCAAGGGTAGAGACAGTCTCTCTCCTTCACCACTGAAGATGTGGAGCCTAACACAACTCCTGGCACACAGAAAGAACCCGGTAAACATGTGTAGTATAACTGACCGACTGGGTGATGGTAAATCCTTCAGAGACCCACCATACTTCTTAGCCTTGTGGAAACAACCCAGAATGTAAGCGAGAAGCCTTGGGTTTAGATCCCAGCTCTGCCATGCAAGAGCTCAGCTTTCTCAGCCGTTTCATATCCCTTCTCTAAGCTTTGGTTTTCCTTAACTGGAAACAAAAGATATTCTCACCTCACAGAGTTACTGGGAGAATAAAGGACAGGGAGTTTGCGGAATTACCACACAGTGTGGGGCTCGTGAGTGCTCAAGTCACATCAGCGGTAGGTTCCTGAATCTCAGAATGCCAGAGGTGCATGGGACCTCCGAGGCGACCTGTTATTAGTTGCTGTCAAGTGGGCTCTGACTCATGGCGACTCTGTGTATAACAAAATACAAAATGTTGCCTGGTCCTCACCGTCTTCACAATCGTTGGTATGCTCAACTTCACTGTTGCAGACACTATTTATTTTGAGTGCCTTCCACCCTGGGGGGCTCATCTTCCAGTACTATATCGGACAGGATTCTGCTGTGATCCATGGGGTTTTCACTGCCTAATTATCATAAAGATCATCAGGTCTTTCTTCTAGTCTGTCTTAGTCTGGAAGCTCCACTGAAACCTGTCCACTATGGGTGACCCTGCTGGAAGACAGCAGAGGGTTCTGAACAAAGAAGTGTGAATTGATCAGACTTACTGTTTGGAACCACCACCCATCCTATTTGTTGTACAGTGGTGGCTTGTGTGTTGCTGTGATGCTGGAAGTTATGCCACTGGTGTTTCAAATACCAGTGGGTCACCCATAGTGGACAGGTTTCAGCAGAGCTTCCAGACTAAGACTTGGAAGAAAGGCCTGGTGATCTACTTCCAAAAATTAGCCAGTGAAAACCTTACGGATCACAACAGAACATTGTCTGACTCCCTGCTTTGAATATGACATCAGGAGGGATCAATCACTGGAGGAAGACAAGACATCATGTTTGGTGAAGTAGAGGGTCAATGAGAGCATGGGAGACCTCTGGTGAAATGGATTACCACAATAGCCAGAACAATGCACTTGAACATTCCAGCAATTATGAGGATGACACGGGACTGTACAGTGTTTCATTCTATTGTTTATAAGGTCACCATGAGTCAGAGTTGACTTGACGGCAGCTAACAACAACTGTTCAGAAGGATCACCCTGGATGCTGTGTGAAGGGTAGACTCTGGGCAGTGGAGGAAGGGCAACAGAAGGGAGACCAGCTGGGAGGTTACTTACTATATGCATCTGATGATGGTGACTTGGGCCCTGGTACCAGACAGAGAGGTCGTGAGAAGCTGAGGAATCCTACATATATTTAGAAGGTAGAGCCAATAGAATCTGCTTATTGATTGGATATAGACTATGAAAGAAAGGGAGGAGTCAAGAATGACTCTCAGACTTCTGGTCTGCACACCTACTGGCAGAATGGAGTTACCATTTGCTCACCCAGAAGCCTGGGTGAGAATCAGGACCAGGGAGCATCAAGGGGGTGAATCATGTCTGGCTTTAAAGTTGTTAAGTTTGAGATGTGTGTTTGCCATTTGAATAGAGATTCTATCAGACAGTTGAATATGTGGGTCCAGAGAGTTCATATGAGGGGAGAGTTTGGGTTGCAGATATAAATGCAGACATCCTTGATGTATAGATAAGAATGGGTAAGTGCACATAAAGAAGAGACAAGGGCTGAGGACTGAGCCGTGGGACCCTCCAAAGTTTAGAGGTCAGGGAGGGGAGGAGGAACCAGCAAAAGAGATAGAGAAGGAGAGGTCAGTGAGAGAGGAGTGCCGGGAGAGGGTGGGGTTCTGGAAAGTAAGGGAAGAAAGTGTTTCAGGAAGGAGACTGTGCTGATAGGTTGAGTAAGATAAGGCCTGAAAGATGACCCCTGGATTTATCCATCTGAATGAATGAGGCGGAGGTGATAACAGCTGGAGGAGGCATCACATGGTCTGGAGGAAATGGAAGCCATAATCGGAATGCCGGCTGTCTGTGGCTCCTGGAAGCCCTGTGCAATCAAACAGCAGGTATGAACCAAGTCTCCTGGTTCCTGGGAGGTACAGTCTGACATGCGAAGCATTTGAATTTTTTTAAGGCATCCAGAGGAATAGAAAAAAGCAAAATGAAGCCAAACCCATTGCTGTCCAGTGGATTCTGACTCATAGCAACCCTGTAGGACAGAGTAGAACTGCCCCATAGTTTGTAAATATATACAGAAGCACATCTTTCTCCCTCGGAGTGGCTGGTGGGTTTGAGCAGCTGATCCTTCTGTTAGCAGCTGAGTGCTTAACCACTGCGCCACCAGGGGGAAAAAGGTAAGCCAGTGTGGATTGATTTATACACACCATTGAACTACACAGATAGTGCCAGGGGCTCCAGGCTCCCTGCAGAAGCCACTGTGAGGTCAGGGGTGGATGGTCCCATGGAGTCCAGAGAGAATATCGTCTGGCCAGCTGGCTCCTCAGCTGGCGGACATGCTTTATCTCCCCAGGTTACCAAGGAGTGGATTAAGTTACCAATTTCTTTATTGTTTTTTATTTCATGTTTCGATTCAGCTGATTATATGCTCAGTTTTCAAATACCTAAAACCATTTGGTTTCTAGGAATCCTCATCCTCCTCAGCCCAGCTCCAAGCGTTACTTGGGAAAGGGTGCTTTCAAGGACCTCCAGCAGGAAGCTAGTCCGGGGCAGTAATGGAAGTCAGAACTGAGTATAAATCCTCACTCCATCGCTTACCAGCTGTGTGCGGTTAAATAACAGCATCACTTAACTTCATTTCCTGGGCATCATCTTTTCAGGATAAGCCCAGCTCATATCCATCCTTATCCTGGGCTGGCTTGGGTTCCCTTTACAGCCCTGCTCTGAGCACATTTTAACTGCCTGATAGCTTATTGACAGTTACACGTGACTGTGAGCTCCTTGAGGGGGGCACCTATGTTTTATTTGGTAATGGGTGAAGTCGCTTAAGACACAGTTGTTGAATAGATGGACAGCTGCTACATTCCTAGGGTTGTTCCAGCGACTGATGGAGATAAGGTATGAGAAAGTTCCCAGTCCATAGCTGATAGAGTAGGGGCTCAGCAATGTTGTGAACTGCTTGGATTCATCAGAAGGGTGGATTCCGGGATTCTGGGAGTGCCCAACTTCTCTGGCTGCTCCAGGATCCTGGCTTTGGTGATGGGGCCCCCCAAAAGTAATTCTGGGGAGGTAATGGTCTTCCAGGCCTGGCACTATCTTCACGGTTAAGGAAAGGTCTTTCATAACCCAACCCTCCCAAATAATCTGCTGTGGACCCACCCTCTTAGAGTTAATTGTGCTCCTCCTTGAACTTGCTCATATTCTCTCCCTATATTCATTCATTCATTTGTCCATATGCTTGCTTTTTTCAATGTTTTAATATTATTGAGTGCTTAGTATATGCAAAAGTTCCTGGGTGGTGCAAATGATTTGCATTCAACTACTAACCTAAAAGTTGGTGGTTCAAACCCACCCAGTGGTGCTGCAGAAGAAAGGCCTGGCAATCTGCTTCCATAAAGATTACAGTCGAGAAAGCCCTATGGAGCAGTTCTACTCTGTAACACATGGAGTTGCCATGAACTGGAATAGATTAGATGGCAACAGATTTTTTTAAATTTTTTTAACTATATACTGGGCACTGTCCTGGATTCTGGGGATATAGTGATAAGCAATGTGAAGTGGGGTCAGAGTGTTGTGGATGCACATAACCAGAATACCTGAGACTTCAGAGTCGAGAGTCAGACTGTCTGGGTTCACATCCTGCCTCTGACACTTACTAGTATGACCTTGGGCAAGTTACTTCTCTTCGTCTGTTTCCATATTATTATAATGCGGGTAATGACAGCACTTACCTCACTGGGCTTGGAAGGATTAAATGAGTTAATCATACTAAGTGCTTTGAACAGTGCCTGGCATACAGCATATGCTCAATGAGGGCTGGCCATTCTCAGAGCAGTGAACACAAGTCCCGTCCTCACAGAGCTTACATTCTCTCTAGTGAGAAGACAGGTAACACAGCACGTGAGCAAGGAGCTACCTAATTATTATTATTATTGTTGTTGTTAGTTGCTGTCAAGTCGGATCCAACTCATGGCAACCTCATGTGTACAGAATCGAACTGCTCCATAGGATTTTTATGGCTGTGACCTTTTGGAAGCAGATCACCAGGCCTGTCTTCTGAGGCCCCAACTGGGTGGGTTCAAACCACCAACCTTTCAGCTAGTAGTCGAGCACTTAACCATTTGCACCACTCAGGGACTCCTTAGCAATAAGGAACACAAAGGACAATAGGGCAGGGTAAGGGAACAGAATGTACACGGGCATGTTATTTTACAGCGGGTGGTCAGGAAGGCTTCTCTGAGGAGGTGACATTTAAGCAAAGCACTGAATGAGTATCTGACCATGTGGGACCAAGCTGTGTGGATGTCAGGGAACAGGTGTTCCAGGCAGAGGAAACAGCAAGTGCAGAGGTTCAGGAGCGTGACTTTTATTTACTCTACATTCCCATTCTTAAACTTTGAAAAGCACTGGTGCAAATGGGTGGGATTTAGGAGGCATCTGTTGTTCCCAGCCCACCTTTTCTTCCCGAGGTGTCTATCCTTAGCCTCCATACTGCCTTCATCCCTCCCCAAGCCTGCGGAGGTCTGTCTAGGTCGGGGCAGGGCAGAGTGATGGAGGGCCAATCGTCCTGGTCTTTGGGCTTCTGCTCAGTCTTGTTGTCTCATCTGGGAAGTGAGGGGGTTGCATCTGGCAGTGTGACAGTGCCGTGGTTCTGTGATCTCCAGGGTGGTCTTGGAAGCAGGTGCAGAAAGAATCTCAGGCACAATCAGGGGATTTCGTGAAAGGCACGGTGCTTGCAGTTCTCCTTGCACCCTCCCCTGGGACCAGGATGAAACAGTGGGGAGGGGGCCTTCCAGGCACCCTGTCACTGACCACGTCATCTGACTACCATCACAGAACGTGCATTTTCAAACTTCATGTGGAAGGAAATGGATCTGGGGACAAACTAGACACAGAGACTTTCACAGTCCAGGAGCTCCCGGAATGGACTGGCTGGGGCAGGTACCCACTGAGCACCTATCATGTGTCTGCCAGGAGTGCCAGGGGCAGTGGGGCCTCAGAGGAGCAGTAGAAGAGGGTCTCTCTGTTGTGACTACAGCTAGGAAGAAGGATGCCAGCATCCCAGAATCCCAGGTTCACCACTTATTTAGTGTAAGCCACTGGGCACAACAATTCCCTCTTTGGGCTTCAGTGGTCTCATCTGAAAAATGGGAGCCATGATCATCTCTGATCCTCCTGTCTCAAGGAGTGATGGATGATCAATAATAATGATGCAGATGACAATACCTGTTCACATCTGTCACAAGTGTGACAGCCTCGTGTAAATACCAAAGGCCATCCTGTTGCATAAAAAGACTCTGGGGTCAGAACCCCAATTCCAGAACAAGCCCTGCCATCTGCTAGCTGTGTGTGCAGGTCACATCATACTTTGAGCCTGAATTTTAGCATCTGTAATGCAGGCTCTGGGTGGCGCCAACAGTTTGCCCTCAACTTCTAAAGGTTGCACTCAACTGCCTAAAAGTTGGCAGTTCAAACCCACCCAGCAGCACTGTGGAAGAAAGGCCTGGCAATCTGCTTCCATAAAGCCAAGAAAACCCTATGCAGCAGTTCTACCCTGTAACACATGGGGTCACCATGAGTTGGAATCAACTTGATGGAAATGGGTGTTTGGTTTAATGTGGGCTTTGGGGGCTCAGTAAAACTTAACTGAGAAATATGTGTCAAAGTCCTTTGTGAGCTATGGAAGAGTCTCACGTGTTAGCAGCGTTTTTGTAGTACAATTATATCATTTGATAATAATTCACAACACTGTGATTAAAGGAGCCGCTCCTTTTCTTGTGGGATGCTGGGATCCTGAGTCTCCCAACTTGGCATGATGCCTGTGGCATCTGGAAAATCCCCTCATTTGGAATTAGGCTTCAGGGTAGGATATGTCATTAATATTATTTGAAATTCTGTGTCATACTGGAGACAAGTGACCAACTTTGCCCCTGTAGACCAAGAGCACTGGGCAAAGAGAGGGAGCACTGGGTGTGCAGACAGCCGTTTCAGGCAAGAGGTTTTGCAGGCAAGGACGGTAAAATGTGGAGAGTTAGAAAAGTTTTTTTTTTTTTCCTAGTTGGTCAACAAATATTTCTTGGTACCTGCTAAGTGTCAGGAGCCCTGGTTGCACAGTGGTTAGGAGTTTGGCTGCTAATCAAAAGGTCAGCAGTTTGAATTCACCAGCCACTCCTTGGAAATCCTATGGGACAGTTCTGCTCTGTTCTATAGGGTCACTATGAGTCAGAATTGATGCGACGGCAATGGGTTTGGTTTTATTTATTTATTTTTTTGGCTAAGTGTCAGGCACTGTGGAAATAATGGTGATCAATGTAGACAGAAGGAGCCCTGGTGGTGCAGTGGTTAAGTGTTCAGCTGCTAAGCAAAATGTCAGCAGTTTGAACCCACCAGCTGCTCCAAGGGAGAAAGATGTAGCAGACTGCTTCCGTCAAGATTAGAGCCTTGGAAACCCTATGGGGTAGTTCTACCCTGTTCTATAGGGTTGCTATGAGTCAGAATTGACTTAATGGCAATGGGTTTGGTTTTGATTTGGATGCAGACAGAGGTCTAGTCTGTCTCACTTTAAGCTTCCCCAGAAGCGACATAAGGTAAGTATTTAACAGTTGATTTGGGAGATGATCCCAAGAACACCAGCAGAGAAGTAAAGAACCGAGACAGGGAAGGGAAGAGACAAGAAAGGGTCTATTATGAAGCCAGTGTCCCTTTGTGGGGAGTAGGAGTTTGTCGGGGAACTCGTGGAGCCAGTGGAGAACATGAATCTTGGAGTTATCTTACCCTCTGAGACCAGGGAGCTGGGGTACTCACTCACTCACTCACCATTGCTCGAGGGCTGGTCCCTGGGGCATTAATTCTTGGATACTTCCAGCCTGCAGCCAGCATTCAGCAAAGCAGATTCCAGCAGTCAGAAAAAGCTCTCAAGCAAAGAAATGCAGGTGTGAGCAACTGGACTTCAAGTCAAAATGCACTGAAGGGGTAAGCTGAGAAAATAGGCAGGGCACTGAAATCCACCGTCCTCAAGGAGCTCACAGTTTATACAAGTTATATCATAAAATGAAATAAAGCTAGTGATGAGAGATTGCCGTGCAATGACTACTGAAATCAGCTGTGCCTTAGTAACCACGCTTAGTTTCAGAGTAAGGGCAAACTCAGATTCCATTTATCTATTATTATGTTATGTTATGTCCTGTTATATTATATCATGTTATATCATATTATATTATATTATTTGTGGAGTCCCTGGGTAGGACAAACAGTTAACATGCTTGCTGCTAACTGAAAGGGTGGTGGTTCGAGTCCACCCAGAGCTGCCTCAGAAGTATGGCCTGGCAATCTACTTCTGAAAAGCCAGCCATTGAACACCCTATGGAGCAAGGTTCTACTCTGACACACATGGGGTCACCATGAGCCAGAATCAATTCAATTATGGTTTGTCTCTTAAATCTGTCACTTAAGAAATATTTTATTAAAGAAAAACATACAGAAATATGCACAAATCATAAGTTACAGCTCGATGAATTTCCACCAAAGTGATGACTCCCATTAAACTAGTACACAGATCAAGAAACAGAATATTGTTAGCCTCCCAGATGCAAGAACGCTTCTCCAAGAGTAACCAGTAACCCAACTTCTAAAGCCATTGATTTTTTTTCCTGTTTTGAGGCTTTATATGAATGGAATCATATACTGCATATACTTCTGCGTGTTTTTTTTTAAGTGAGTATTACATCATCCACTTATATTATTGCATGTAATTGCCGTTTATTCATTCTCATTGCTGTACCATAGTCCATTGTGAGAATAGACCATAACTTAGTTATTCGTTCTATTATTGATGGGCATTGGGTGGTTTGCATTTAGTTACTACAAATAGTAGTGCTAAGCACACTCTTGTACATTCTTTTGGTGAACTTAAACATAAGATTATTTCCACCCAGGACTGGAATCCTGGGTTGTAGAGTGTGCAGATGCTGTAGTTCAGTATATCCTGCCAATCTTCCAAAGCAGCTGTATCAGTTTACACCCCCACCAGCAGTATGTGAGAGTGCCCGTTGTGAAGGAGGGCATCTCCGGCAGGAGAATGGACGAGGTATGAGCTAAGTATGCGGATGTGGACATGAGCATGACATGCCGCTCATTCCGCAGAGAATTCTGGGCACCTCCTCAGTGCATGCCCTGCGGCATGTGCTAAAGACACAGATAGGGTTCAGACAAGACTCCTGCCCTCAGGAATTCACAGCCTAGAATAGGCAGCAAGAACTCAGGGAAAAGCCCTCAGTCAATGGAGGACAGGAAACAGATTCCTGGCCTCCTGCATTCTCATCCACCGCCCCTGTTCTAAAGGAGCCCTGGTGGTGATTATGGTTTAGTGCTCCGCTGATAAACGAAACATAGGTGTTTCAAACCCACCCAGTGGCTCCATAGGAGAAACACTTGGTGATCTGCTTTCATAAAGATCACAGCCTTGAAAACACTGTGGGGCTGTTCTACTCTGTCACATACGGTTGCTATGAGTCAGAATCAACTCAATGGCACTTACAACACAACAAAAACAACCCCTAGCTCAGGTTCTTCTTGCCTAAAACTCCATCTCAGAGGGTTTGGGAGATACTCAAAGAGCCCTTGTCATAGCAATCAGCTCCTATAGCCCTTGCCCCATCCCAAAGATGTACTGACAACCCCCAAAGGAATTCCCCACGAGAGGGCCCCAGGGAGGGAGACATGAGTTTCAGTGGACAGTCCTCATCACAGTCTGAGCCCCCTGCCTGGACACATAAGATGAGCCCAGAAAATGTGAACGGTCTCATGCAGCCCATCATCACCCCCAGCTTGGAGACCCACCCAACACACACTTCTCGGGGAGGTCACCATCAGAGCACAGCTTGTACTTGGTCACTCCGTGTGAGTGCTGCAGCAAGCTGTGGGTGGCTCTGTTGAGCAGAAGGAAGCACACACATTTCCAAGTTCAACAACCTTGATGATGCCTGGCAGCGGGTGCCCAGGGACTGCCTGGCCCTGCACCCCACCGCTCCCTCCCGCCACAGTGAGAGAAAGGCTCCTTGTTGAGGAAAGGAGCTAGTAAGGCTGCCTCCACATCTCGCTTCCCTGAGGACCAGGTGTTTTGCTCAGCAGCAAACCAGAGCTGTCTTGGAACCAACCTTGTTCAGACTTTGTCACCCCGTCCATCACCCTGGCTTGGCTGCAGGGCCCAAGGTGGCAGGAGACAAAGTTCACTCCTCATTTATTTTCAATATTTCTCTCTGGGGAAGGCTGGATTAAAAATCTCATGGGACGACAGTGCCAGAAAGCACTTGGGTGATCCTTTTGGCTGACAGAAACCCAGAGGGCCAGAGATTTCCTTGGGTCAGAGACCCAGAGGGCCAGAGATTTCCTCAGGTCCCACTGCTAAGGGTGGAGGGGAGGAGTGGAGCTGGTAAAGAACCCATGCTTTCCCCAAAGCTTCCACAGCTGCCTCCCACCTGTGCCTGCCTTCTCCCAGGCCTGCCCATATTTCCCACCATGAGTATCTGTCCCAGCGGTGGAGGGGGAAAAGCTACCTGGAGCCTCGGCCCAGGCCACGGGACTCATTCCAGTGCTGGCTGTCAGGAGCTCAGCGCCCAGACCCAGGGCTGCACAGGCGCACACTGTGATCTCCAGCCCCCAAACCGCAGGCTGTCCCTGCATCTGTCAAGTGCAATCTCTCCCGGGCCCCTGCCAGTCCCTCCAAACAAGCTATCTTTATGAAATGAAATGACTGCCCTTTATGTATTAAAATAACACCTCCCTAGGAAGGACTGTGCGTCAGGCTGCCTCACAAAGGGACATTCACAGGCTAGTAGAGGGAAGCCGGAGGAGTATTGGCCCAAGGCCCAGAGGGAAAAGAAGACGGGGAGCCCAGGGCTTGGGGGTTAGAGACGGGAAGATGAGTTAAGGGGAGGCAGGGCTTGAGGCTGTGCAGGCTGGAGGATAACAAAGAAGTCCTGGACTCAACCGAGCTGTGCAGCCCACTCTGGGCTGATGGGCCAGCCAGGGCTCCCTCTGAGGATGACTGCTGGGCTTGGCAGTGTCCAGCCTGGTCCCAATGCCATGGTCCACACTGCCCAGACTTCCCCCTGGAATGCAAGCAAGGACCCTGACGGAAAGTGGTGTGGAACAGATCTCAGACCCAGCACCTGCTTCTCAAAGATGATGGCCCTGCTGTAGGAAGAGTGAGCACAGAGGCCCCGCTTGTGGGTCCACAGGAACCAGGAAGCTTTGAGGACCCTGGGTTTGTTGACCCATCTGTATCCTGCCCACGGGCAGAGTTCACCTTCCTGAGGTACCTCCCACCTCTCAGCCTGAGGAAGGCAGCTCCACACTCAGGCTGACCTGGGTTCTGATGCTGCTATTGACACTTGTTGGGCAAGAAGCTCCATTTTCCTTGACCTAGGTTTCCTCATCTGAAAAGTGAGGATCAGAGCAGCTAATTTCAACGGTTTGTCAATGAGGTTAAATAACATAGTGTCAGTATGGGGTCACAATAGATGGTCTCAGATAGAATGAGAGAAAAATGTAGAACGAAACTCAAATTCTTAAAACATGACCCAACTCATTGGACCAGTTGAAACCAGAGGACACACTGAGACTATCACGCTGAGAAACTCTTTAAATCTACAACCGAGACTGTCCCCTGAGATCACCTTTCAGCAAAACAGCAAAGTGGCACACAAAATAAAGGGTATTACCCCTAAGAACGGTGCTCTACTAAAAAACCATATTTATGAGTCCAAAAGGTCAACAATTACTCTAAAGCAAAGATGAGAAGATAAGGGGGCAGGGAAACTAGAGTACTGGAAATGGAACAACCAGCACAGGATTAAAGAGAATGTTGACACATTGTAAAAAATCTGAAAAGAAAAGAAAGATAGTCTCAGTAAAAGCTGCATGCAGTAGACAGTCAATGCTAGTTCCCCTTCTTTACACTCTACCATGTATTAGGCTTTTAAAATAAATGGTGATACTTAACTCTACTCACGGAGCTAGAGACTAGTGAGCAAGGTCGAAAAGAGGATTTTAAAAACACATACATAGCACTACGAACACAGAGGAGGGAAGAATTAAGTTTGTGAGGCTTAAGGAGAAGTGTCATATTCATATATTAATTCAGCAAATACATCCTGAACCCCTATTATGTGCTAAGCACTGTTCTGAGTACTTAAGATACTCAACGTACAACAGGCCCAAATCCCTGCTGTCTTGGATCTTATGGTCTATTATACTTGAGAGGGTAAAATAAATGAGAGACAAAATAGGTAAATTATATAACACGTCAGAGGCTGGGAAGTGCAATGGGAAAAGGAAAAAGTGGAGCAGGGACAGGGGACCAGAAGTGCTGCAGAGTGGTCATTGAGTAAGGACGATGAATAAAGAGATGAGGCCATGTGGCTCTCTGAGAGAAGAGGGTTCTAGGTATAGGAGCAGTCAGAGCAAAGGCCCTGAGACAAGACCTTGCTCAGCATGTCTGAGAAAAAGCAAGGAAGCCAGCATGGCTGAAGTGGAGCGAGCCCAGGGAGAGAGGTAGGAGATGATCGCAGAGGAAAGAGTTGGGGACAGTGGACCACTGTACTGCTATTTCTTAGGCCACCTCAGTGTTATGAAGCAGGGAGGCATGTATCAAGGCACAGAGGTGTGTTCAAATAATAGGCTCTTCCACAGGTGGAGCCCCCTGGGTGGATGGGATCGGGGGGTGTGTGTGTGACAAAATGGAAGAATTTTGATGTAAGTTTTGGTAAAAGGAGAATTGCATCTGAGGAAGAGATAGTTCTTCTTTTAGCCAAGGTGAGGCCACCAAATTTAGATCCTGCATTCACTACTTTTCTTCCCAAGTATATACCTGCCTTCATCCCAGCTCAGTAAGTTTCTTCCCTGTCCTTCACCCGCCCCACCCCCCAAGCTACCCCCACACATTAATTTCTGACCAGCCTCTCTGCCCAGCCAAAATAAGAGCCAGCTAGCTGGGCCACCTACTGCTGCCAGCTTATGCTTGATTCATCTATAAAGTGGGGCTGATCATATCTTCTTCATAAGGTTGTTGGTAAGGACTAAAAAACACTTGCAGAAATGCCGCACAAACCATAGCATTCTGTACAAACAACGGTGTTAGATGCTGACTTGATATAAGAAAAAAAAAATTAACCAAAATTTACTTTTATCCTGTAAGGATTTTTCTTCAGTATCTACACTATCCCAATCCACTGGCTAATCACTCCAACAGCACCCAGTAATGTTGGCACATGGGACACGCTCATAAAATTTTTGTTGAATGAATGAACAAACGAAGGAAAGAAAGAATCCATGCATAAGAGCAGGCAGCGTCTTATCTCAGACAGGTAGTACCTGTGAGGAATACGGAGAAGGGGGCTAGGACAGTGGTGGAGCCCGGAGTCCTAATGATGGCTAGGAAAACAGGCACCACCTCCCCGTTCCCCAAGGTTACCACCCCCAATCTTTGAGGCTGGGCTGCTTTTCTCTCCCTCTGATAAAAGCCATTACCCTCTCACTTAGCAGGTGCCATTAGGGCGCTAATGATATGTGATTAGACCTGATTTGAGGCTTCCAATCTACTGACCTGGGATGGCAGGGGCTTGGCCTGGAGGCAGAGAAAAACACACAGAAGAGAGACCCAGGGAGCAGAGGCCCAGCCTAGGGTCTGAAGGGGAAGCCAGGGAGGCATAGGGCACATGGCCAGGGTGAGCTAGGTGTTCTGCATCTTCAAGGAGATTTTTTTTGAAGCCAGAAAGAACATTGTTGGAAATACAGGCCCTTGATTACTTATCAGCAATTCTGAAATCCAAAAAGCTCTAAAGAACAAGTCAGCAGCCTGACCTGAACCTACCCAGGGCTGTATACTGTCTTGATTTATCCCATTTATTGTGACTATTTATGTTTCGCTGCACAGATATTAATGTGTTTGATTACTGGTGCTGTTCCAGGCCATGTTGGGGTGTCAAATGATATATAGATATATACCATATTTTACCCTTCTAAAATCCAAAAAGCTATGAATTCTGAAACAAATATGGCTTCAAGGGTTTTTGCATAAGGGGTGATACAGAATTTTCAATTGCTCGTTCATTCCTTCATTCTTTTACTCACTCACTCATTCATTCAGCAAGTCTCCACTGCCTTCACCATCCACATTTATCCTTTGGCTATTAGAGAAGAAGGCCCCAATCACTCACTTATTCATCAGCAAGTATCAACTGAGCCTTGCGGATACAAGGCCCTGAGACGAGCTCAGAGGGGCTCATCTTGCATGTCCCTCTGTCACTGCACTTGTCCCACTGGGCTGTGGCCCTCTATTTCCATCTTGACTTCCCCTCCAGGCTGGAGTTACTGCATGCACAGGGCTAAAGCTTCAACTGCTGTGCCTGACAGAGCCTGGCATGCACACGGGTCTTAGCAAATCAAGTGCCCTCAGGGACCTACTGCAGATATGGAGAAGACCTAGGCCCTGCTCTCTAAGGTGCTCATGCTTACCTAGAGAAGCAGGTCACCCAGAGAGGGACCTTGATACATCATAGACTAGCAAGGCAGGAAGGACCTGCCAATGCTCTGACCTTCCAGTGCTTTTATCCCCTCCGTCGAGGCCCTGCCAAGGTTACCCGGTCACTGCTGAGATTTACTCCATTACACACAATGCCACTGTGGGAAATTCTGCTATTTGTTAAGAGAAAATCTGCCTTCCTGGCATTCTAGCCAGTAATATTGGGAGCAATGAGTAATGCAATTCATTCTATTGGAGGGTGAGTGGGGGACTAGGGAAGGCTTTCTGGAGGAGGTAATAATAGGACATTTTGAAGAAAGAGAAAAGATTTTGATAAGCCTGATGTGTTTGTGTGGTGGTGGTAGTGGTGGTGGAGTGTGTGTGTGTGTGTGTGTGTGTGTTGGGTAGGTGTGGTATTCCAGGGAAAGAGCTTGGGAATAATGATGATTCCTGCTTGTGATGGAGTCCCTGGCTGGTGCAGTTAACACACTCAGCTGCTAAGTGAAAGGTTAGAAGCTCCAGCCCACCCAGATGCACCTTGGAAGAAAGGTCTGGCAATCTACTTCCAAAAAATCAGCCATCAAAAACCCTATGCAGCACAGTCTACTTTAACACATATGAGGTCAATTCGACAGCTACTGGTAGGTAAGCTTGAGGTGGACACAGAGATGCACCTCTCAGACCCCACTTCAAGGAAAGACTTGTTGCCCTAGTACTGAAGTTCTATGAGCAGGCAGCCTTCAACTGTCAGCTCCATCAGCGTTGCCTTGGCTACCGAGCCTCCCTGCCCAAAGGCCCGCCCTTCAAGGAGTGACCCCTATCCAATGATTGATCAAGGCAGGTGTCTAAAGGCACAGAGGCTATTTCAGACCCAGAGCTTCTCCATGGAAATGCACTCGGACCTGCATCTCAGCTTGACTTCTCCCTTGGCCCAATCTGCTTCTGCCCCCTCTCTTTCTCAGACACAGGGGTTGGCCCCAAGCATATGCCCTAATAACCACAATACCAACAGCATTCTGTCTAAGAGTCCACTTCCCAGGGAACTCGACCTGTGACAATGGTGAGGCTCAAAAGAAGGTGAATGAGGGGACAGTTGGAAGATAAGGCTGAAAGGCAGGCAAAGGCCATTTTTTCCCTCAAATGACAGGACCTGGCAGCCCATACACCTTTCTCTCCCTGGTCAGGTTCAGGGTTTTTGGCACAGGACCAGCCTGCTCTCATAGGAAATCAAGGGGAGGGTGTAAATGCTATGATTTGGTATTAGCTGAGCACTTTTTACCAACCACTGTACCAGACACTTTAGTATAAACCTGTCATTTAATGCAACCCTTACAACAAGTCTACCAGTAGGTATTATACTCCTTATTATTAATAAATGAAGACACTGAACACTGGATAAGTTCAGTAACTGCCCAAACCATGCAGCTAGAAAGTGGCAGAGCCTGGAATGGAATACAAGTCTGATCCCAAAGCCTGTGTATTTCCCAACAGGTAGCCCCCACCCGCTTCGTAAGACAAAAGCACTGTGATCTCTAAGGTACAAACCTGTTCTAAAATTCTACGTTCTCTAAACGTAGAAAGCAAAGAATTAGCTTTCTTCTCTTGGTGTGACTTAAGAGCTCAGACTGTGGCCAGGGTCCGGGCTCAGACTGTGGCCAGGGTCAGTGCTCATTTTGGGACTGGGATCAGGGTTCAGGACATAACCAGGGTCAGGGCTCAGGCTGTGACCAGGGTCAGTGCTCATTTTGGGACTGGGATCAGGGTTCAGGCTATAGCCAGGGTCAGGACTCAGGCTGTTACCAGGGTCAGTGCTCATTCTGGGACTGGGATCAAGGTTCAGGATATAACCAGGGTCAGGGCTCAGGCTATGACCTGGATGAAGGCTTAGGCTGTGATTAGGGTCAGTGTTCAGGCTGTGGCTGGTGTCTGGGCTCAGTACCTGACCTGAGGCTGAGGCTCAGGTATATGTGAATGTCTGGGTTCAGTCTGAGACAACAGAACAGCATTTTTATCTTTGTAAAATTAACTAACCATGACCCTACCAAAGCCATCTTGCTTTCTCAACCAAAACATCATCTTTTAAGAGAGAAAGAAAGCAGGAAGGGGTTGGAGTGGGTGCCAAGGAATAAGGAGACATATTTGAAGGGATTTATTCAACCTTTTTTCCATCATCAAAACCCTCCATCATTAAGGTAGCTGCGCCCGTCTGTCCCATAACATTTACAGTCATAAAAGGGAGGGTAATGACTGCAATTACAACTGAAGGACTAGTTTAATGAATATTAAACAGCTTTGAACATCAAAGTATTGACTGAAGTGGAAACCTAATATCGCTCCTCCCACCCCCTTTCACCCTGCGAAAGGGCAAGGCAGATGGCTTGGCCTTCTGCGGGGCTGTCAGTGACAATTTGCCAGAGTCACCGAGTGGTACTTTGAATGAACCCTTTTGCCTAGAGGCCGGCCCAAGAAATAAAGGGATCTACCATTATCTTCTCTGCAGCAGTCAATCAGCAGGGGGAGGAAGACGGGCCCATCTCACAGAGGCAACATGGAGCCCAGGAGAAGCAGAGTCTCTTCTCCTAACTGCAGCTCAGGTAATACCGGAGGGGAGATCTTGCTCAGCGGCAGGGAGGACGGATGATACCACCTGGACAGGCTCCTCTCACCTCTTCCAACCCCTCCCAGGTCCTCTCCTGGTTCTGTCTGCCTGTAAGTCTTTTGTCTCTGTGCATGGTTGCCACAGTACAACCTCCATCCTCCTGACTTCACTCACTCATTCCAGTATTTACAGAGCTGAACAAGACATAGTCCTTGCACTCAAGGAGTTCACAGTCTAATGGTGGAGACAGACAGACAAAATGGCAATCCACATGCTGGGCAGTAACAGCCACAGGGAAGGCTTCTCTGTAGTGGAGCCCTGAAAGATGAGTAGGAGGTGAACATGGAAGGGAAGAGTGGTTCAAGCCAATGGCAGAGCACAATGAACCAGCTATATCTGGATGTCAGAGAACCTATGGTCTAGGTAGGGAGATCAACTTGTCAACAGTCCGTGGGACAAGTGCAAAGTGAAAATTCAAGACGAGGGGCAGTTGGGGTTCCTTGACCAATCAGGGAAGGCTTTGCAGGGGAGGTGACCCTGGATCTAAGTATGGAGGAGTAACAGACTGATCTGTGGGCCACAGAGGCATAGGGTACCCCAGAAACTGGCAGCCACTCTCCTATGATAAACCTCCATACTCCTGGACGCCTCTACCCACTCTTCCACCCACTCCTTCAGCACAGCCTTGACTTGGCTGATCCCCACGGGTACCCTGATATTTGTTGCTCATAAGCTGCCAGACAGCTTTGACCGTGCCTCCCACAAGCCGCAGCTTCCCATGTCGGCCCCGACTAGCCTTTCCCCAGAGCTTATGGGGGAAGGTGCTGCACCTGCCGCTTGCTCATAGGACCCTCGTAGTCTTGAGAGAGATGTTTCCAATCCTGCTCTCATGGCCAAGTTCTCATCTGTATGACTCTCTTGTAAACCAAGGTTATGGGACACATAGTACGAGCTCATAAAATGTTGCGGAATAAGTGAGCAGCCTCTGTGTTCCCTCAGTGACAGCTAAGCAGATGAAGGTCTGGGGAAGAACTGACACCCTGCCTCCCACAGGCAGGAGTCACAAGGTCCTTAACAGGTCGTCCAAGGCTCTTTGCAATCTAACTCCAACGACCCTGCAGGCTCTTCCTTGCAGATCCCCAGCCACTCTATACTCTAGTCCCAGTGGTGGACAATTCAGCTTTCTATAACACATTTGCACTGCCCAAGACAGCAGCCACTAGCCACCTGTGGCTTCTGAGCACTAGAAACGTGGCTTGTGCAATTGAGGAACTAAATTTTTCATTCTTTCTAATTTTAATTTAAACTTAAACAGCCACGTGTGGTTAGTGGCTACCATATTGGACAACACAACTCTAGTCACAATACACTCATCATGGTTTCTCAAACATACCAGATTTTTTTTATGTCTCTGGGACTTGGTATAGGAGTCCCTAGGTGGTGCAAATGGTTAAGCACTCAGCTACTAACTGAAAGGTTGGCGGTTAAAATTCAACCAGGGGTACCTCAGAAGAAAGGTCTGGCGATCTACTTCTAAAAGGTCACAGCCATGGAAAACCCTATGAATCGCCCTTCTACTCTGACACACGAGTTCGCCACAAGTCAGAGTTAACTTGACAGCAGCTAGTTTTCATTTATTTTTTTTAGGGGGGCATTGGTATATACAGTTTCCACTGCTTAAAATATCACTTCCCTCTTCTCTGGGTTCAAAATATAGCTCAAGCTTCAGCTCTTAGAGCAGCCTTGCCCAGGCTAAGTGAGAAGCCTCCTCCTGCCTCCCACTGAGCTGGGTTTCCTCTGATCACAGCACCCACTGTGTGCAGCGTTGCCGATTTCTTTGTCCACCTCAGCTTCTAGGCCAGTGATGGCTGTGCAAGGACACCCTGTGAGGTCTGTGTCAAATCGCCTGGGGACCTCTGCCCACTCCCTACGCTCTGCCTCATCCCAGAGATTCCTCTGTGCCTCTCCTCCGCAGCAGCAGTTTTGGTGACCGTGCTGTGAAGTCCTGGGCAAGAAAAGGGTTGAGAATCACTTCTCATGGCAGGGGCTCCTTGGGGGCAAGGATCTGTGTCTGCTTCACATCTGTGTCCCCAGGGCCCAGCACACAGCCAGACACAGACATGGGGCGGAGCTTCTGTGAGGAGGGAGGGAGGGAATGGGCATTCACTGAGGTGAAGTTAGGACTTCTGAGAAAATGGTTAGAAGCGGAAGCTCCATCTCCAGGGGGACTCCTGGCCCGCGGTTAGGCAGTTAGGGAGTCTGGTTCCTGCATGGCGGGGCTCTGAAACTGGTCTGAAGGCAGATGGAGGCAGTTCCCTCCCCATGTCCCCCAGGGTCGCACATACCTCTCATTACCATAAATGAGAATGGCGGCTAAATCCTGCATTAGGCTAAAAACTTAACACCCAGTAAATATTTACTGATCACATGTAATCCTGATTAACCCCCGCTGCGCCAGAGGCTCACCAGGCTGCAAGATCTGCCTACCTCCTCGGGTCTCTCTCCTGCTGCTGGCTCCCTGCTCAGGAGGGCATCTCTCCCTCGGCCCACACTTCCAGATCACGCTCCCTGGGCCAGGCTCCTTACGATGAACCTGTGACTCAGAGCTCTCTCAAGGTGCTCACACTCAGGGAAGGACACAGGCACCATCTCCAAAAACCTAATGGGAGCATAAAACAGCACAAGGCGTGCAGAAGCAGCTGTGATAAGGCACTGAAAGGGGAAGACTTCCTGGAAGAGAGGGTCCTGAGCCTGACCTTGAAGGACCAGCAAGAAGGCTGCGGTGATGAGTGAGGGTCACAAAGGCTGTCTGAGTTTCCTCCTGCTGCCACAACAAAAACATCACAAGTGAGTGGCTTTAAAGAACAGGTATTTATTTTCTCACAGTTCTGGGGGCTAAAAATCTAAATCAGGATCTCGGCCATGTTGATTCCTTCTGCGAGTGTCTCCTAGTTTCTGGTGACTGTCGGCAATACTTGGTGTTCCTTTGTGGCTTATAGATGTATCCATGGCGTCTTCCCCTGTGTGCAACTCTGTTTATGCTGCTCTTTGTATAAGATACCACTTAGAAGTGATTAGGTTTAGGACCCACCCTACTAGAGTATGGCTTCATTAATATAACAAAAGAAAACTCTTATTTCCAAACAGGGTCATATTTACAGGCACAAGAGTTAGAATTTCAACATAACTTTAGGGGTGACACAATTCAATCCATAACAGGGGCCATTAAAGGACATGAGAACAGGATGACCAAAGGCTGGGAAGGGGGAAGCACAGAGTGTTGGAGAAGCAGCAAGGAGTGTATGAAGCACAGGGAGTCGGGCGGAGGCGGGAGGAAACGAGGGCAGAGAGGTCAGCAGGATCCACATCTGGGGGCCTAGAACACCAAGCAGAGATATTTACATTTCATTCTATAGGTGAAGACACCTATATGGTGAGTCCTTTCCTACTCCTGGCAAACTCTTATTGGAGTGAATCCCCAACCCCTGCAGGAAACCACGTTCCTTACGGTTACAGCAGGCGAGGCAGAAAACACTGCTGTGCAAGCCTGAGAGTCTCGTGTTCACGATACGACCACGTGCTCCCAAGAAACCATGTCGCCTCCTCTCCCTCTCTCCTCCAGCACAGCCTGGCTCAGGGAGAGGAGAGGGAGGCTCAGAAAGCCATGTTGACCCGCGACCCAGCTGAGGACTTACTACTTCCAACAGTCATCCCTGCCCTTCCCTCTGCCAGAACTCCTCCAAATCTATCTCCTTATCACACCTCCCTCCATGCCCGAAATCCTACCATTAGTACCATTCTTCCACTGGAGTTAAGCATTGCCCTCCATATCTTATAGACTCTGCTTTTAAATTCTAATTTCCTCCCTCCCAGTATAAGAGCCGTTGCCGTCAAGTTGATTCCAACTCATAGTGACCCTATATAGCTGACCCCTAATGCTACAAATTACACAAATTAAAGTCAGTAAGCCTCTCTTCAAATCCATCAGATTTAATTCAACATAGTTTAATTCAACAGAAACAAGTCAACATGCTGAAGCCAGAGGCTGGGACTGTGGAGGACACAAAGGCAGAGAAGAGGCAGAGCCTGACTCAGGTAGAAGGAGAGCGGACAGGGGCACAAACTACCGTACTACTAGGAAGAAATAAAACTGCCAGGACAGTGGTTCATGGGACATGGGAGTGCTTGAAAAGATCAAATTAAATGAGGCAACATTGAAGTGCCCTGCTCATGGCCGGAGGACAGCAGGTTCTCAATAAATGGTTGCTAGGTCTAAACTCCACTCTTCCATTTTCTAAAGGATCCAAGACTTGGGGAATGCTATGGCAGGACAAGCAAAGAGAACCAGCTTCCAGAAGAGCAGGCCTGACTTGGGGGTTGGCATCTGGGGAGAGGGTAGGAGGTGTAAGATGTCTGTATAGGGAGGTGTCTGAAGATTCCCCCAACCCAGCCTCCATCTTTGGGCCTGTTTCTGGTTGGAGGTTCACTAGAGAGGAAATGTCACCGTCTCCCCCACCCCATGCAGCAGAAATGAATTAATGCCCTGCCATCCCCTGCCCTCAGCATCCCTTGACTGTGCCTCCACTTCAGAAGGGAAACCCACACTTATACATCCTTTAGGGTTGACCCCACACCTCTCTGGCTGTGTTTGCTCTATGAACCCCCTAATCTTTCTCTTTCCCTCCTTCCACGTGTCTATCTCTCTCCCTCTCTGCCCTTCCTTTCCTCCTCTTCTCTCTCTTTACCTCTCCTGTCCTCTCCCCCAGCCATCCGTCACTCTGGCATGTGTGTTTGAAAGCATATAGGCGTACATATTTGGGGGGAGTCCCTACACAGGTTCCAACACTGAACCATCTTCAGAGTGAGAGGGAAGAGGTGTAAGGAAATCTTTTAATTCTGGGAAGGACAACCTGCTGATTGCCAAACCCTAACCGGAATCTTACCAGCCCCCACCCTGCACCTACTACTTTGATCTGGCACTCTAAGTTACTCCTGGGCTTAGAGGCCTTCACAGCACTACTGCCATCTCTCAATTTTCTGGGCCCAGAAATGATGAAACTAAGGCTCAGAGAATGGCACAGACCGGCCCAAGGTCCGCGGCAGAGCTGGGATCCGAGGCCAGGTTTCCTGACTCCCAGCTCTGAGTTCTCTCCATACCAATGCCCTGCCTGCCACTGACTAAGGCCCCATGAAGGAAAAATCCTAACAGCTACGTTTGTGTAACACTTCCCATGTATCAGCCACTGATGCAGTGCATTGAATGACACATGGAAGAAACTCATAACTCCCTGGATTCTGATGACAACACTATGAGATGGGTACTATTATTTTCCCCCTTTTACAGAAGAGCAAACTAAGGCTCAGCAAAGTTGCTACAGGTCAAGAGCAAGTACATGTTGGAGCTGGGATTCACACCAGTCCGTCTAGTGCCAAGCACCATGCGCTTAGCCGTGGCAGGCGAATGCCTTTCTGAGAACCCAGGAATACTAATCCCAGTCTTCAGCTCGCCCTTCTTCCCTGCTCTGAGCTCTAATCTCCCCTGATAGGGTTTGAGCATGGCAGGCCTCCCTGCAACCTCCCCACAGGGATGGGACTGATTCCCCACGTCTGGACCAGCTACGCTGCAGCCTTGCTTGGTAGCAGTCTGGCTGGGGGCTGTCAGCCGGCTGTCATCCACACTGCAGGGAAAGCAGGATTTCTCCACAGCTGCCGCTGCAGTTCAAAGGAACAGGGGCCCAGCATCATGGCTAGGACGGCCTGTATTATGACAGGTCCAGGAACCTTAAAAGCAAAAGACGGCTTAATAATACAGGAAAGCAAACACAAGTCCCTTGGCCTGGCACTTGAGGGCAGCCAGGAGCTTAGCGGGGGCCAGCCAGTGCCAATCCCTTGTCCTGTCGGTCCCCCTTCAGCACCTGGCGTGATATGCCCTAGGAAAACACAGTGCCTGCGCAGTATTAGCCCTTCACGGACCCTTATGGCCTGTCCCCTGAAATAGGCTTGGAAATCTCCTGCCTGCATATGACGGGCAGCCCATGTGAGCCCTAGCATAGGGAGGAGGCGGTGGGGGAGTCTGGCTCCAATAACGCATGTGTTCCAGGCACAAAACTGCGGCTGTTCAGGCAGGGACGGGAACGCTATAACCTCCAGCAGCTGGGGCACTGGGGCTACAGGCGCCCTTGGCAAGTATACTTTCATGCTTATTGGAAACACTTTTCCTTCATGATGGGAGATTTGTTCATCAGTTGGGCTAGGCTACTAACGTGGCTTTTTACAAGAGATTCTCATGATCCTCGGATTCTGATTTTCTAGCTCTCTCCAGCCACTGAATAAAAGGGACAGTAAACCAAAAACAGGTGGGCCTCTCTGAGAATAGGAACTAAAATAATTTGGAAAATTATTTGTTGAGCACCTACTACGTGCCATGCACCCATTAGACACCTTTCACATGCCCTGTATCACTTGAGAGGTAAGGTCAATCTGGGCTTGAGGTCACCCTGTAAGTATGCAGGGGAGCCAGGATTTGAACCCAGTTTGTCTGACTTTCGGGCCTGTGCCACGTCAGGGAGGGAGAAGCAAGTGCCGTGGTGTGCATTCGTGTCCGTTCTCACTCTTTAACCTCCTACGGGAAGAGGATTCCAGGCCCCTGAAGCCCATGAGAAAAGCAGAGAAAGGAGTCCTTGTTCCAGAAAACAAGTTGGTAGGAAAACCCTCATGCTGTTCCGTTTGACCTGTTTCTCTTCTGTGTCATAACTGATTGAAAGAATTGAGCATTAGTGTTTCTAGAAATAAGGTTTAATAATTCCAGGACTCACTATAGACAAGATGTCTTAGGAACCACCTGGTAAGCCAAATCAGGTAAAACATACCTGGGCCTGTGTGGGGTGAGGAAGAAGCGGGGGGAAACTGGTCAGAGTATGTGCCTCTTCTCTTATTCCAGATTGTGTGAATTTCTTCTCCTTTCTAATTTAAAAGTAACCTGATCAGTGTTCTCTGCTATGTAACTGTGGAAACTTGAAGATGGTCTACATGTGCTTTGTGGCCATTAGAAATGATGCCACGGGGATAGATTTCACTGGCGTGAAGGATGTTCACAATGATGGGTAATTGAATAAAGGAGGTTTCTGAACAGTATGCATAGTAATAATCCCATTTTTTAAATAAATGTATAGTCATGTATATACACATAGAAAGAGAGACATAGATTTTCATGGAGAAATGTTTGGAAGGATATATACCAAGATGTTAACAGTGGTTATCCCACCAGATGGTAGAATTTTATAATTTTTTGTTTATGCTTTTTATAATGATTACACACTACATAATATTACATGCTAGTATAATTTTTTTTAAAAAAAGGAGGAGAAAAAGAAAAAAAAAACAACTTTGAAATCAGGCCACTAATTGGGTGAACTTAGGCAAAGCACTTGAGCCCTCTGACTCAGTTTCCTCATCTGTAAAATGGAGCTCATACCCCCTACCTCCAAGGTTGTTATGAGTCTAGTGTTTAGGAGTACTCACTCTGTTCTGACACCTATTCTCTGCCTCTCCCTCTCTCATTTTCTATCTCACTTCCTCCTTTATCCCCTTCCTCTCCTGCATCCCTTTTCCCTCTTCTACCTAGTCTGCAACTCTCTTCCCTCTTCAACTCTTGCAGCCGGCCGGCTGAGGAGCCAGCTCAGCCCAGACACACAAGTCCCATCTATTTCCCACTAGGCAGCAGCAGACCCGAGAGGTCCTCGCATATCGAGCAGGTTTCAGGAGAGAGCAGTTCCAGCATTCTCGAGCACCTGCCCTTGCTGCCCTTTTCTGTGTCCCACTCTACAAGGAAGCCAACCCTGGGCCGCTGTCTGAACTGCAGCTTCCAGTAGAGGGAGCAGACTTACTATACAGGGCTGCAGTGCACAAATCTCAGCTGGCAGATAGGGGACGGATGGAAGGAAAGACTTTCTAACCCCTTTTGTCTCATCCTCTGCCACCTCCCACTTCCCATTCTCCAGTCCAGTCTCCAGAGTGTCCCAGGCTGTTGGTCACCACTTTGCCTTTGCTCCTGCTAGTCTTTCTGCTTGATATGCTCTTAATAATAATTAACTTCTATTAACCAGTTACGGACTCATGTTATAATTCTCACTTCAACTGTATGAGGTAGGTACTCTCACTTCTCCCGTCTTACAGGTGTAGATACTGAGGTTTAGAGAGGTTACATAACCTGTCCAACATTATAGGGCTAGAAAATAAGTCCAATTCACCCTCCGAGATTGACTTCTCAATGTGACCTCCTTGGGTGTCCTTTCCTGACTCCCAAGCCTGGATCAGGGACCCCTCCTCTCAGCCCCTTCAGCTCTGTCTGTCCAGAACTGTCTGGTCATCATTTGCTGAGCTGAAATAGTAGTGACTGGTCAACACTGTTCTGGAACAGCCATGGGAAGGAGTGAGTATCCCGCCACTCAGAGAGCACAAGAATGAATTAGTAACCCTCAGTTCCTCTGTCTTAGGGTAGAACTGGATATGGGTGGATGAACCCTGCCCTTCTGGGAGTCCAGGATTCTTCCTGAAGCCCAGACTCCTGGAGCAGTAAAGTAATGTGGACCTTAAAGAAAGCACAGACCTGCATGCTGCGTGGCCCGGGCCAAGTCATTTACCTCTCTGAGACAGTTTCCCCACCCATAAAATGAAGGTAAAAATACCTGCCTCATAGACTTCTCTCTCCCCCCATTATCCATTCTCTCCTTTTTCAATAGTAAGAAAACCTCTAATTTTCAGCTGGGCACATGGCTTTCCAGAAGAAATGACATTTCTCAGTCTCCCTTGCAGTTAGGCGTGGCTAAGTGATTTAGTTCTGGCCAATGGGACGTGAGCAGAATTGACAGGTATAATTCCATGTGCTGCCCTGTGTGGTGCAAATGGTTAAGCACTCGACTACTAGCCAGAAGGTTTGCAGTATGAACCCACTCGGTGATGCTGTGAAGAAAGGTCTGGCGATCTGTTTCCGTAAAGATTAAAGCCAACAAAACCCTACGGAGCAGCTCTACTCTGTAACACATACGGTCACCATGAGTCAGAACTGACTTAATAGCAACAGGTTTTTTGCCCTTCTCCTTGCCCACGTATGGAACGCAAACGGTATGGACCAAAGGCAATACCTTGTGCTGGCAGAGAACGAAAAGGAGCCTGAGTCCTTGACAGCTGCATGAAGTATGAAGTAGAGCATCCACTTAGCTCAACTTTTACATGAAAGAAAATAGAAATATCTAACATACAGCTACTGCACCCTTAGGTTGAACCTATAGTCCTCGTAACAGCTTCATAAGGTCGTTGTGATGGCGATATGAGACAATGCATGTAAAGGGGCACCTTAGTAGGGGACTGACAAATGGGAGGCTTCCTGGTTCATTAATTTTCTCCAGTGGAGTAACCACTGGAGACCCATTCTGCACAGAGCTGGGTGTGACACCACATCCACCAAGACAAGTTTCCTGCTGGTGCCCGTTACCATTTCTTCCCCAGGCTATTCCTATGATAGAAATGCACAGACATTAGGGAGCAAGTACCTTTTCTTCTTTGAAAATCTTCTAGAACAAAGGCCAAAGAATCCCCGAGTCGTTGAAGCTGCTGAAATCACTCAGGACAACGTATCATCAGTCCTCTATGGGCAAACAATTACTTTACAAGCCCCACTCACACGTGGGCGAGGACCTGGAGATACGGACATGGGTTGGACACGGTTCCTGCCCCAGAAGGAGCACGTGGTCTCCACAAAGCCCTACAAAGCCACAAGGTACCACAGGGCAGGCCCCTCTGCCTTGCTGCCCTACCACGGCTACATAATTTGTGAGCCTGGTGCAAAATGGAAGTGTGGAGCTCCTTGTTCCTAAATTATTGTTGATGTTGTTAGGTGCCATCAAGTCAGTTCCAACTTATGGCAACCTTATGTATAATAGAACAAAATGTTGCCTGGTCCTGTGCTATTTTCACGATCACTAGCATTTTTTAGTCCATTGTTGTGGCTACTGTGTAGTGCCTTCCAACTTAAGGGACTCATCTTCCAGCACTATCTCTGACAATCTTCTGTTGTGATCCATAGGGTGTTTATTGACTAATTTTTGGAAGTAGATCACCAGGCCTTTCTTCCGTCTTAGTCTGGAGGCTCTGCTAAAACCTGTGCACCATGGCTGACCATGCTGGTATTTGAAATACCAGTGGCATAGCCTCCAGCATCGTAGCAACACACAAGCCACCACAGTATGACAAACTGACAGCCAAGTGGTGGCATAAATTATTAGGAATTTCAAAGTGGTAAGAGCGGAGCACTGAACTAAGTGGTGTCCCTGTGTGAGTGCATGGGTCTTACGTCCATGAAGCCAGTTCACCCCCACTCAGTGCCCCATTCTCTGTGCTGTACACAGTAGGCCGTCAGGGAGCAAGTATTTGTTGAAGTGAATGGAACCTGTGTCAGTCACGCAACTCCAAAGTACTTTGGCCCCAGCATCATGGATGTGGTTTTGTTTTTCTTTTTCCCAGTCCCAATTCTTTACATCCCTTGGAGGAGGCACCTAGGGGAGGCAGTGGGGTCAGAGGCTAGAGGTCACACAGAAAACAAACTTTGCTAGAGGAGTGAGTGGGCAGGAGCGAGCAACAGGCATTTCTGAGCGGCTCTCCTTCTTGTTTCTTGCCACAAGATATAAACTAATCTATTTAGTTAGAAAAACATGGTTTATTGCAATCTAAGTAATTTGTATTTCTTTTTCTACCACAAGATGTAAACTAATCTAGTTAGCTAGAGCAAGCTGGTTTAACTGAATTCAGAGTAATTACCCTCCAAAGCAAAGCGATGTGTGTGTTTCTTGGGTTTGCTGGGCTTTTTTTTTTTTCCCCCAGTATTCAAAGGTTGAGGCATATATGTACTTATGAATAAATAAAACCCAGCCGCCGTTGGGTTTGCTGGAGCTTTGGCCTTTCTGGAGGGTCCCAGACTCCATCACCACCACCTGGGATTTCCCGAAAATGTACTGGAGGTGGCATGGAAAATCCAGTATGTGCTCTGGTGGAAAAACAATTTGTAACAACATTTCCTGGAGCAGTAGAGTTCCAACTCATTGGGAGTGTATTTACCATATGCTGGGAGGGCTTAGAGGGGGCATCCCAAGGGCTGGGGAGGTGGGACACTAGGCTTCGTCCTGGTCACTTCAGACTGGGGAGCCCCCGAGATGGCCCCCTCTGTGTGCCCAGTGAGGTACCACAGGGGGCACTCACTATTGTCAGGGTCTACCATGTTCCATGGTCTGGCAAGGAAGCATTTTACACTCTCTGGTGATTCCTATCCCCATGTGACAGGTGAGAAGACAGGCTCAGAGGGAGGAGATGACTTGCCCATGGCCACAAAGGTAGGAAGCAGCAGCGGGCTCCCATTCAGCATTTGTAATCCCAGAATCCCCCTCCCCTCCCTGTGCCTTCCCAACAGAGGCCAGCCTGCCGTCTATACACTTAACTTCTGTGGCTGACTCATTCTCTGAGGGGCCTGACCCATCACTGCACAGCTCTTGACTGTGAGAAAAATCTTCACTTAAACAATTCTGTTTCCCCCCAGCTCTGTCCTCTGGGATCCTCCCCTCAAAAGCCAGAAAAACCAAACCAGTTGCCGACAAGTCAATTTCAACTCATGGTGACCCCATGTGTTCTGGAGTAGAACTGCACTCAGTAGGGTTTTCAAGACTGTGACCTTTTGGAAGCAGATCGCCAGGCCTTTGTCCTGAGAATGCCTCTGGGTGGGTTCGAGTTGTCATCTGGACCCCCCAGAAACTCTTTTTCCTTTGCTCCAGGACAGCCTGGCACATATTTAAGGAAACTGTCCCCCCAAGCTTCTTTCTCGATGCTGTCCCCCAGCTCTTTCCGTTCCTTGTCGCTCCCACTTCACCTGCACTGTCCTCCGCCAGTCACAGACCCACGACCTCCTGAGCATCCGAGAGCGCAGGAGACGGCTCTTTTCTCAAAACTGCACTGGCAGCTGGAGTAAGCCGGTATGCTTTCCACGCTGGAAGAGGGACACCCAGTAAGAACTTTTTGGTCCTGCATCTAGCATCTATTCTGCCTTTTGTCCTTAGATCAAGTGTCTACCCTTCCCTACCTGACTTTAACAGAAGATAAAACAAAAAACCAAACCCACTGCTCTCGAGTTGATTCCAACTTATAGTGACCCTATAGGACAGAGTAGAACTGCCCCATAGGGTTTCCAAGGCTGTAATTTTTACGAGAACAAACTGCAACATCTTTCTCTGATGGAGCAGCTGTGGGTTTGAACCACTGACCTTTTGGTTCTCAGCCAACTGCTTAACCACTATGCCACTAGGGCTCCTTTTTAACACATGATACTCCTCTAACCAAAACCAAACTGGCTGGTGTTGAGTCAATTCCAACTCACAGAGACCCCATGTGTTACAGAGTAGAGCTGCTGGATAGGGTTTTCTTGGCTGTAGTCTTTATGGGAGCAGATTGTCAGGCCTTTCTTCTGCAGCACCACTGGGTGAGTTCGAATTGATAACCTTCAGGTTAGTAGCCGAGCACAAACAATTTGCGCCACCCACAGGCTCTTTGATAATACTCTAAGCAGCTTCTTTTTTGTCCCTTGGTGCCCCAGCACAGCTCCAGGACAGGGACTATGGGATGGTCAGCACCCCAGGAATGTGAACTCCTATCACACAGTCTGGGGCAGTGCGGAGTTCGCACTTTCCTCCCTGGCCACGCTGCCCCATCACCTGGCTTCAGGAGAAAAGCAGCCATGTCACTCCTGATTGAAAGCATCAGGAAAAGAGCAATAAACAAGGAAATAAAAGAGCTTAAGGAAAAGAGGGGAAAGAACCTACTATGTGCCTGTGCAAGCAAACATTAACTCTTTTAATCCTCACATCAGCTCTTATGCAGGCTATCATTGCTGCCATTTTACAGGTGAGGTAACTGAGGCATGGTCAATTAATTTGCCCAAGTTCAACAGCTGAGTAAATGGCAGAGCCAGGCTTGAACCCAGACCTGCCTGAGTCCTTCCCCCAGCCCCACATGGCCTCCTGTTTTGAGTAAAGGGGCTGGAATTGCTGACTGTTCCGAGGCTTCTAGACTCTTTGCAAACTTCCAGTGTTCCCAAACACACCATATGGCAGGGCCTAGATAATTGGAAATGGGCGGAATCACCTACTTTTGAAAAAAAAATTAAAACTAGCATCTGGCAGGCACGACCCCTGCCTGTGGCCCTGCAGGGCGGGCCAAAGATCACAAATGCCCAGCCCTGCAAAGGCCAGCACTCCCTACAAGAATGCAAGCCTGAGGCCGACACTAGAGTGTCAGGAAGAGGGCGGGACCTGACCTGAAACCGCTCAGGAACACAAATGTTTTTCTTAGGGAATTTCCTCCCCTCAGTTTTTTCTCTCAGGTGCCTGGTCCTGGTAACCTGGATGGATTGTGTTGTGCCTGCCACGGGAGGGGAACAGGGGCCTCCTTGGGGACGGGGAGGGAGCTGGGCACAACGTGACGGACTGTTGGAATTAATGAAGGAAGGGGATCCGAGCCAACTCATTTGCCCATGGGCCTTTTAGCAGCGTATGCAATCGGATAATTGAAATCAGGGGTGAGTGCTGGTATGCAAGGAGCCGGCTTCCAATACAAATAGAAGACTGCTTCAGCACCCACTGGGCCTCTCCCCTCCATCGCCTGATCTTCCACAGGGTGTCTGGAGCCGGCCCCCTCCATGGAGAGAAAGAGCTCATCCCTGGCCACTGCTGAGGAGGCCCGAGTCAGCAGAATCAAAACTGGCCTTGGTGGGAGCGTGGGCATTGAGTTACCCTTTCAGCAAGGGCAGTAGGGGAGCCGAGCTTGCCTGGGCAACTCATGCATTCTCCCACAGGCACCGGCTGGGCTCTGACCATGCCAGGCTGTGTGGTGGTTGCTGGGGGCTCAACGGTGAACAATGTGCCAGTGCTGTGGATCTAGACCTAGTTACACATGGTCCCTGCCCTCCAGGAACTCAGTCATGGGGGAGGCAGACACACAGACAGCCCACACCAGTAGAGTGAGATAAATGCTAAAAAGCAGATGCAGCAGGGAGCAGGGGTGCCTGGGAGCAGAAGGAAGGGCAGACAGGGCTTGCATTCAAGTACCTACAACAGTGCTGGGTACACAGTAGGTACTCAGTAAGCATGTCTTGTGCCTAAAAGGAGGGAGACAACTGGGGAAAGGTAGTCCATCATGTGCAAAAGTTGGGAGGTGCAAGAGAAGGAGGCAACCTGTTCAAGAGAATAGAAGCAACTCCCTAGAACTGGGCTTTGGGAAGTTGGGGAAGAGGAGTGGAAGCTACAGACTCTTCTTAAAGGCCCCTGAAAGTTGAAAACACCTTGCCCAAGTTCATCAGTGATGGATTCTGGAGCCAGAGGCATGGAAGCTTATAAGACGTGTGCATTTACAGCTGTATTGTCCAGTCCCACCCCATAACTAGATGAGAGACTCTCTACTGAGCCGATTTTACAGATGAGCAAAGTGAGACCCCAAGAGGAAAAATAAGATGATTGGGTTTATTTTTGTAAGCAGCTGAGTGGGAACTGAATGCTAGGTGATACCAACACCCCTGTTCTTTTCCTCCCAGGAGACGAAGTCTGAGACAGTGGGGCAGGCACGAGGGCGGGGCTTTACTTCACGCCTTCCCAGGGCTGGCCCAACCAGAGTCCCTGGCTCCCTGGCCCCCTCCACGGGGAAGGAGTGCCCTCCTGTCAGTCACAGTCTCCTGCGACAGGAGCAAGAGGCGGCTGCTGCGCCTGGGGTAGGGCCCTGCAAGTTGAACATGCGGGGCAAGCCCTGCTGCCTCCAGCCCCCTTCCCTGCTCCGGAGGCGGTGACCCCAAGCTGCCGCGCAGCTGTGGCTGACAGGTCTCCCAGAGACACCTGTTTTTCATTGCAGGCCCCTGTGGCTCTCTGGCAGAGGCTGTGTTTGTTTTGGGGAGGGGGATGTAGGGTAAGAGGGGAGCTGTTTCTGCAGGTCTACAAGGACCTGGGATTGCTGTGGAGACTGCAGACTGCCCTGAAGGGAAACAAGACTGGGGAAGTCATCCTGGGTGCAGTGCCAGACGCTGCTCTGCTGCTTCTCACTCCCTCACCAGCGGAGGGATTGGAAGGTCTGCAGACTTCCAGGGGAAAACATAGTAAGCAACAGAGGGAGATGAAGACCGCTGAAGGCAGGCTCTTAAAGAAGCTTCCCATGCTTCTTCACTCCTCCTGTAGCGGTCAGCCATTCATTCATTGAACATGTGCTCATTCGCGGAGCATCTGTGGGGAGCCCAGCACTGTTCTGAGCCGGTGGGTCACAGAGATGGGGCTCACAGCCAGGCAGGGCACAGCTAAGCTGAAAGAGCAGCAGTGTGGTGAGTGCTGTGGAGGAAACGGGGCGGGAGAGGAATGCAGGGCAGGAGAAGCCAACTCTACTGGGGGGTAGGGGGCAGTCAAGGAGGGCTCTCGGGAGGAGGGGGCACTTTACAGAGTCTTGAAGGTCAAAATGCAGGTGGATGGCATCATACACAGGGTGAAGAGCAACAGCTGAGGGTATGGGAGCAGGAGAAAACTGCGCATAATGGCTGAATGGCAAGGAGAGTGTGTTGGGGGAACAGCAGGACATGGGGCTGGCAGGAGGAAGGGGACAAATTGAGGCCTTCTCACCCCCTCCTTCAACACCGGCCCACCTGTCCTCTTCTCTCCCTCATTCATACCTGTGTCCCTTTTTTCTATTCCTCTTCATTTTTATTTTTCCACTCTCCCTTTTCCATCCTCTCCCCTGTCCCTTTCCCAGCTGTGATAATTAAGAAGAACCACTGTCTAAAGCTCCTACTATGTCTCAGGCACTGGCCAAAGCACGTTACACAGTTTAATGTTTGGACTTAAATCTGTTTCATGAGGTGGGTGTTATTTTCCAATTACATACACAGATGAGGAATAGGCTCTGAGAGGCTCAATAATTTGACCTAGATCATGTCACAGCTCTTACAGAGCAGAGCAGGGGTCTGCACCCAGAAGTCACAGATGCAGGTGTCACAGACTGAGATCAGCACACAGAGGACCGATTCCAAGGACTCTCCTGGAAGACTGTGGGGCAGGGAGGTGAGAAGAGAATGTTCTACAATCTTCCTCCTACTCTGGGCCTGATCCTGTAATGATCACACTCTGGGCCATGCAGAAGGAGAAGACCAAGTGCCAAGCCTCCCAAGCATGGCTCATCCACTGGAAATGAGCAAAGAACATCCTAAGACAGGGTGGGGCCGAGGGAGAGGCAGCCTAGCTCATGGTGCAGGAACTCAGAAAGGGTGCAGGGGGAGTTCAGGGAGGGCTTCCAGAAGGCAAGAGCACTTGTGCAGGACTCTGCAGGGCCCAGGCAGGCAGCTGGAATACAGCAGGAATTCCAGAACGCACTAGATGATGCGAGATGCTGATGTCCAGGATGTTTCTCTGAGATTTCTAGCTTATCTTTCCCGCCACAATGAAAATCCATCCCCTCATGTCTGGGGAGGGGATGGGTGCAGCAGGGCAGTGTGGTGAGAGAAGCTGCTGTCTGCATCACTCATGGAAAACCCATCCAAAGCTCAGACAGGCTAGAAACCAGTGTTGTTGCTTCCCATCTGGACCTTTCCTGGGGAAATCCTCCTGAATTCCTGTTAGGATCTAGGACACGCATGTTGGCACGTATGCATGTGCTGCAGGGGAAGTCTTAGAATCAGGATGCCTGGGTTTGGTTTTGTTTGTTTTGTGAAGAGTAGCTCACTTCTTCCCATTACAGAGCCTGTGAACGTGTACTGTCCAGTCTTGTTCTCACAGTGCTTACTGTTATCCCCATTTTACAGTTGGAAGAACTGGGTCAGCATTAAGTAATTTAGCAGTCAGAGGCACTGCTTGAACTCAGGAAAAAACCTCCTATTTAGTCAGCTTTCAATGTCAACCAGCTAGAATGTCGCCCGCCCTCTCTCTAGAGCCGTCTGTGGCTTCACAGAGTGCCCTGATGGAGCTCAGACCTAGGCTCGATCAAGTTGCACGGGTTCACTTGTCTGTTTCCACAACTAGGCTGTAAGTGCTTGGCTTATCTGGATCCCCAGCACCTTTCAGGCAGAGTCTAACACATAGGAAGTGCTCACCGATTGTGTCGCAAGTGGATGAATAATAAAACATTGTTGCTAGCTGCAGTGGAGTTGGCCCCCAACTCTTGGTGACCCCACGCACAATGGAACAAAACATTGCTTAGCTGAGCGGCAGGTGCATTAGCTGGGAATCAAACCCAGGTCCCCCACATGGGAGGTGAGAATTCTACCACAGAACCAGCAATGCCTCACAATAAAACATTAGCCACCATATTTTGAAAACCTACTATGTATCACAAATGGGCACATAATCTGAACAGCCCTTCAAGTTAGATGCTATTAGCCACATTTTAGAGAGTCAGAAACAGGCCCAGAGGGACCTGCCCAAGTTCACATAGCTAGTAAGTGGCAGAGCAGAATCTGAATCCAAGGCTGTCTGATTCCAAACACAGTGGTCTTAGCTGCTATCCTACTAGATAAAGAAATTCTTGTTGACTTTATTAACCCTCCCTCCCTCCATCCCTTCCTTTCCTCTTGGCAAGCACGCTGTGGTAGAGTAGATGCCTCAGATAATAATCTGGGTGCCTGGACGTAAGCCAAGATGGGGCTAGAAAGGAAGAAGACTGAGCTCCGCGGTCACGCCCAGCCAGACCCACTCCCTCCTATGCCCCTACACAATTCCCCAGGGAAAACCAGTGACCAGGTCCACAGAGTTAGAGCTAAAAAAGCAAAACAAAACCCGTTGCCACTGAGTCAATTCCAATTCATAGCGACCCTACAGGACATTGTAAAACTGCCCCACAGGGTTTCCAAAGAGCAGCTGGTAGATTGAAACCACTGACCTTTTGTTCAGCAGTCGACCACTTTTAACCACTGCACCACCAGGGCCCCGAGTCAGAGCTAGAGGTAAACAAATCCAGGAACTCGAGGTGAGCCGCAGCTTTGACTGTGGTTCTGTCTTCCTGGGCTGATGGGAGCAGAAGGACTTGGGCAACTCAGGTCTAAGTGGCCCCAGAAAACTACATCAGGAGCTAATGGGCATTCCTCGTCCCTCTCCTAACCTGGAGAACACCTGCTCATGCTAGGAGGCCCTGCAAGGATGCCACCTCCCCTGGGGTGTCTCCTGGGAGCCCACTCTCCCTGAGTCAGCCACTCCCTCCTCTGGGCTCTCACAGCCCTCCAGGCTGCCACTCTGTAAAACAATCATTTTGTTTTGTAAGACTTTGTCTTTCTGTCAGTCTCCTCAATTAGCACAGGGCTTGGCACGGGCTTAGTGCTCGGTGTCTGGCTGTTAAATAAATGAGTCAATAAATGAATAAGTGGGTCAGTGAATAAGTGAATGAATGATTAAATGAGTGATAAAAAGGAAGTAAATAAATAAAGAGATGAATGAGAGGATGAAAGACTGAGGGAATGCGGGAGTCAATGGCCGGCTGAGTGGGTGGATAAGTAAATGAACTCTGTGCACACAGCCCTCCTCACGGCGCGCTAGCCAAGGAGACAAGCTCCTCTCTGCCTCCTGCTACTTTGCCTCCTGCTACTTCACCAGGCAGCCCTCAGGAAAGACTTTGCTGTTTGGTTCACCATAGATTGCCGGGACTTCCCTATAGCTAGGAAAGATCAATCACTAGAAAAGGACATCATGTTCGGTAAAAGAGATGGTCAGTGAAAACAAGGGAAATCCTCAGTGAGATGAATTGACACAATAGCCATAACAATGGACTCAAACATACCAACAATGACCATGAGGATGGCACAGGACCAGGCAATGTTTTGTTCCGTTATACACAAGGTGGCCATGAACTGGAGCTGACTTGAGGGCAGCTAACAACAACTCTGTGAACCTGGTGTCTGGAAACAGCCACAACTTTTGTGGTCAAAGGTGGTGAACAAGCTAGGAGAGATGTAGAATTTAGCCACATTGTGCCTCACACGGGGACTGGGTGACACGAACAGTTAACACGTTTGGCTGCTAACTGAAAGGCTGGAAATTCACGTCTACCCAGAGGTGCCTTGGAAGAAAGGCCTGAAATCTACTTCCAAAAAACCAGCCATTGAAAACCCTATGGAGCACAGTTCTACTCTGACACATATAGGGCCACCATGAGTTGGAGAGAATGATTTTTGTTTGTTTGTTTCGGTGTCTTGCAGAGTTTGCTGGCAGCATCTGTCCCCTAACCTGGAGGGCAGGGACTCTGTCTTCCTTACCTGTATTTCTGCAGTACCCAGCATAGTGCATAACAAATACCTGGGAGGGAGGGAGGGAAAAAGGAAAGGACGCAGGGAAGGAAGGACACAGTGGGAGACTTGGAGGATCCCTTAGATGCCACTTGTATTCTATGGATGGCCAAATTGAGGCCCAGCAAGGGGAAGGGGCTCTCCTGAGATCACACAGAGTCAATGGTGCATCCAGAACAGCAATCTACCCTCCCAGGCTCCATGCACAATGCTCCCCACTGCACAGCCTGCCTTGACCATGGAGACTTCTCACTTCATTAACAGCACGTGGGAACACCTTGGGGTCTGCATCCTCAGCACGCTGCACCACACTTGGACCAGACATATGCTCACTACGTGTTTGCGGGACTGGACCACAGACTTTCATCTGTGCTTCGAGCCTGCTGACACCTCCCCTCCTAGGATTGCTCCTTTGGTGGCCTCCCTCTCTCTTAGATCCTGAAGTAGGGCAGGTCAGGGTGGACTGATTGCTGGGTCATGATGACCTGTGAGTTCCTTTAAGTGAAAGAGTTTCAAGGCCAGAGAGGTGTCTTCCAAAGACACAAGTACGCAAGTTCCCTCTGCCACCAGGGACAGCAGTCCAGAAAGACAATTCTGTGGTGGTGCTGGCAGAGCTGAGCAGAAACTTCCTAAGCCCTTCCTGGCCTCCTCCCAACACTCCCCAGGCTCCCAAGGAGCCTCTGGACTGTGACACACACAGCATTCTTTAAGAGAAGAAAAAACACAGAGTCGCTGTCTCCCTCCAGGCAGCCCAGATGTACCTCTCAATGACAGGGACTTTTCTCGTCTCATCTACCTAGTGGGTGAGACGTCTCTGCTCCATTTAGAACTGGTTGTTTAGATTTTTGTTGTATACTGCAAAGCTGCTTCTGACAACCTGACAGTGTGGGGCTTGGCCAAGCCAACGGTCTCTGAAACCTTTTTTGGCTCCATGAACTTGTATTTGCAAAGCACCTACTGTGTGCAAGGGAGTGTGTCAGGAGACTGTCTGTCACCTTTGTATTCCCAGCATCTAAAAAAGGAATCCATATCTGTATACATAGTTACTTCATAAATGACTGCAAAGAAAATTAAGGGAGCTGATATTTATTGAGTACCTAATATATGCTAGATTCTGTACAAACAATATCTCTAATCCATACCCCAGCTCAGAAAGAAATTCCTGTAGTCCCCAGTTGGCAGGTAAGGAAACATGTTCAGAGAGCTGAGATAAGCTGCCCCTGACCACACAGCCCCCATGGTGGCAGAGGGGGGTTCAGACTCAGGGCTGAGCATCTGCAAAGCCTATGCCTTCTCTGCTGCCTCTGCTGTCGCAGTACTCCATGGCTCTGCTTGGAATAATTAACACCTGTACTTTCGCAGCTGGTTCCCTGGGTAAACAGCCATGTGAACTAGCCAAAGGCTGGGGTCAAGGCTCAGCTTCAGTTGGCAGGTGCCTAGCCTAGTGCTGGACACAGAGCAGCTACTCAGTATGTATTTGTAGTAGGATGAAAGATCAAGAGGCCTTGGCCAGGGTTCCACCAGAGGCCAAGATCAGGGTCAGGGCCTGGTCTGGGGCCAGGTGGGATTCATTCAGTCCTTGGCCCGGGGCCAGGGTGTAAACCTAGGGTCAGGGCGGAAGCCTGTGGTCCAGGACTCGAATGGACTGGGTGGATCACATATTGGTGCCTCCCCTCGGCTTCATTAGTACCAGACAGACCCAGCCGAATAAAAGAAACTCAGCCAGAAACGTGCCAGAGGTGAAGCCTGATGAGACTGGCTGCACTGCAGCCATTACTAGTTACGTAACTTTGGGAAAATCACTGGATCTCTCTTAACCTCAATAAAACGAGGGTAACTATATCCATCTCTGATCCCTCCTTTTTCCTCACATCCCAGATCCAGTCAAACATGAAGTTCTGCTGATTCTATCTCCCTGAAGTTTCTCAAACCTCTTCTATCCATCCCCAGGGCACTTCCTTGGCTTATGTCACGATTGTCTCTCCCTGAAAATCTATAACCATCTCCTGAGGCTCTCCCTACAAATACTCTGACCTCCTTCCAGTCGGTTCTCTGCACCCACTGACAGTGACTTTTTCAGGACAAATCTGCATATTTGACTCCCTTGTTAAAAGCCTTCAATGGCTCACTAGTGCTCTTAGGCTAAAGTGAGAGATCCGATCTGCCCTAAAAGCCCTTGGGATGTAGCCTCTGCCTCCTCGCCAGCCTCAGCCAAGACTTCCTTCCTTTGTGCACTACACAACCATGTACACAGCCAGCTTTCCCTCGGAGTCTCAAATGCACCAAGTCTTCTCCCACCTCAAGGTCTTCATACATGTGGTTCCTAGGCCCAAAACTCTTCTCCACCACCTTCCTCGTCCAACTCTTGCTCATCCTTCAGGTCTCAGCTTAAATGTCACTCCCTCCAAGAAGACCTTCTTGGGGATCCTAGGCCAGGTCCCCATGTCAGTCACTCTCACACGCCCCGTCCTACTTCTCCTCTGCGGGACTCACTACAATTGTAACTAAATAATGATGGATTTGAGTTATTACCCATTCGATGTCAGTCTTCTCTACTGGATTCTCAAGAGGGAAAGGACTGGGGGTGCTGTATCTCCAGCACCTCACCTGGTGCCTGGTGCATAATTGGGGCTCAATGCACACATATTTATAGGATGATCAACTAATCCTGGCCATCCCTGACTACTCCACATGACTGTTAGAGGATCATGTGGAAGGACGGCTGAGAAAGGGCTTTGTTTATCATGCCTGGCTCTTCAGATGTGAAGTGGTGCCTGAGATACATGGTTTAGAATGTTCCTGTCCTCTACTCAGTCCTCAGGCTTACCATCAAAGAAGCAGCTAAGTTATAGTCAAAAATGTCCAGAGTCTTGGGTCTGAGAGGTGAAGTTATGACTCTGCCACTGAATACATGGATAGCCCCACCTGAATCAGGGCTCCTGCCTACGTTTCCACAGGTAGAAAGGGGAGCCCAATGTAACCTTGCTCACTTCCCACAGCAACTGTGAGGATCAAACCAGAAAACGATATGGCAGTGATGTGTGAGCTAATAAGTTATTCACCCCAGCCAACACCAATGTTCAGAACGTGGACTCCTACTCTGATACACAGTCCATTAAGGAGTACCAGCCAAGCAAGCGTTCTCTGAGAACAAGAGCAGCAGTGATCTGGTAACATCTGATAATCAGCCAGGGCACACACCTCCAGCCCTTCATATTTTCTGTCCAGTTCCCACTTTCTCATTCCTGACCCCCAGCTGGGATGGGTGCTATCAGAACCTGGGGTGGGCTGCCTGACAGATGGGGTGGCATTTCCAAAGCAGTAATTTTGCCTGCACTTAGCCAGAAAGAAGAATGGAAGTGAACATGTACAGAACATATACATCTGAAACCTCCTCCAATGTTCTGCTTATACAGTTGCTTCTTTCAGTGAAAGAAAGTTCTGCTGGTCCGTGGCAGAGGACCATGCTCCCGTTTGCCTGCCTGACAGTGGGAAGGGCACAGGAAGTCACCCCCTCACTTTCTTAGATATGGTCCTTTAGTGACTAAGAACCCACAACTGTGAAAAGGGGCAAGTCTCTGCCTGCGACCAGAGGCAGCGCTCAGGCTCCGTTTGGGCAAGGGTCAAGTGTCAGGCTGTCGGATGCATTTGATTCCTCAGAAGTCCACTAGCCTAGAAAGTAACTGAATCATCCCCCTAATCTTTCCAGCAAACTGTTTAAGCTTTCATGAAACTCAGCCCAGAAATTTCAGCTTCTCTGCATCGTAAGATAGGACAGAAACATCTCAGGATTCAGTTTTGATTAGTCCCACATCCAGTTCCCTATAAAAGATCTCCATCCCATTCTCTGCTCCCCTTACAGAGTTTCATGAGGATGGCATTGAAAAATAGACATGAAACACATACTAGCACATTACAGAGTCTTGTCCCTTTTTAAACTAAGAAGAATTGAGAAAGCATTGGGGAATTAAATTGAAAAAAGAATGGGAAAGAAAGAAAGGATTTGAAAAAAGAATGTTTATATTTTATATTGAGAACAATTCTACTTGATAGTTTAGTTCAGGAGATTCAAGAACCGATCTCCTGGTGAATGGGGAAAATCTCTGTACTATAACAGTAGTAGCAACTAACATTTACTGACAGTTAATAATTTACCACCACCACCCATCTGTCAGTTTGTTTTACTGTGGTGGCATGGGTGTTGCTGTGATGCTGGAAGCTACACCACCAGTATTTCAAAACCAGCAGTTGGATAGATTTCAACGGAGCTTCCAGACTAAGACAGACAAGGAAGAAAGGCCTGGCAATCTACTGCCAAAAATTAGCCAATGAAAGCCTTATGGATCACAAAAGAATACTGTCCAACTCACTTGCTTTGGATATGACATGAAGAAAGATCAATCGCTGGAAGAGGACATCATGTTTGGTAAAGTAGGAGGCCAACAACAACAAGGGAGACGCTCAGTGAGATGAACTGGCACAACAGCCAAAATGGTGGACTCAAACATGCCAGCAATCGTAAAGGTAACACAGGACCAGACAACGTGTCCTTCTGTTGTATGTAAGGTCTCCATGAGTCGGAGCCAACTTGACAGCAACTATCTACCTATCAATAATTTACCAAGTTCTATTTTAAGTTCAATTTTATATGAATTTTCTCATTTAATCCTCGCTGAACAACCCAATGAACCAAGTACCTCTATTATCTCCAGATGCTGGAGCCTCATGGTCTGATTTGGTTTAGATTAGATCCCAGAGGGCACAGAACACAGATGAACCATTCAATGGCTTTAGTCAATGGAGTAGAGTCTTTTCTAGGAGTTGTGAGAGATGGTGCTAATATTTCGTTGAACATTTACTACATGCCAAGCACACGCTAAGTATTGTGCAAGCATTATTTAGCCTAATTCTTGGATCAACTTATAAAACGACTAGCTGGAATATCTATATGCTGCCGAAGTCTGAGCCTGCCATGGTGGAGTGGACGAGGGGTTAATGAGGTGGCTGTGTCCCTACCCCTCTCAGCTTCTCACCATGTTACAGAGGAAAAGGCATGCCGGCCCAGGGAAGAGCTTGGGGAAGTAACATCTCATACTACACAGCAGCATGGTGCCAAGAGTGTATTTGCTCACACCTCTCTGTGTTTCTGCCCTGGCCAAGTCACGACTCCTTGGGGCTTCTGGAGGCAGGATGAGGTGTTTCCAGCATGTAGAGAGGAGTGAAGGCTTCTACCCCAGAGGTTCTGGCTCCCAGAAAGGAGTGCTTGGGTCTGGACCCTACTTGATGTGCCAGAGCCCTCCTGCTTAGCAGGACTGTTGGTCCTGGCAGCCCGAGGCTGGGCCTGTCCTTCCATAACCCCTCCTCTGGCATGCCACTCAGCCCACCTCCAGATCCTGCCACAAGGCTGCTGGTTATGTGTGAGAGCTGGGTGGTGAGTCCTTTTCTGGTTGAGAGGTGCAGTCTTTGCTACCCAGTGGTCACATGTACAGCAGCACTGGAGCGGATGGGAGGGTGGAGAATGGGGCACAGTTTTCAAACATTTTTATAGAGGAAGGAGGCCAAGGTTACGTCCCTGGAGCATGTAAGACTACAGGTTGGCGCAAACCTCTGAGGCCCATTCCCTCCCTCCTCCAGCCCCCCATGCCAGAGAGCCCATTCTAACAACCTAAAAGCTGATGGTGTATTTGGCTGAGGGATGCAGACACAGTATAAATCCTAGTCCACAGGCTCAAGCAGTAGATGGAAAACAAGACCCACCCACAAACAAGTCCATGCAGCAAATATATATATCCATCGATACAATGGTAGGCAAGTGCTGGATTGCATGCTGCAGGCCAAGTTCACAAAAAGGAGAGATGAAGGAGCGTGGGAAAATTCCCTCCAAGAGGTGGGGCTCAAGTGGGCCTTGAAGGCCTAAGATTTTGAATGGAAAGATGAGAGGGCATTCTTGGAAGGGAGACCAGCACAAGCAAAGGTGAGGACAGAGGCCAAGTTGGCCTTTGGGGGAGGCCTGGCACATGTGAGCAGTGGCCCTGAGGGCTGGGTGGGTGTGAGACCACCAGAGGTGCCAGCTACAGTGTTGCTGCTCTGGGTGACTCAGTCCCACGGCCCTGTTTCCCTGACAATGCAGGTAAATACAGAGCCTGTAAATCCATTTGCAAACATCCACTCTTCCCTTCCGGTGCCTTCTCCCTTCCAAGGCAACAAGCCCAAAGCCATCCCAGGAAGCCTTGAGCATGGTGGTTCCCAGCACTAAAGAGCAAGTGAGGCACGTGGAGCACAACATTTAAGGAGGTGTCCACTCTCAGGTGCCTACCCTGCACTGGCATGGCCCTAAGAGTAAGTGCCTCCTTAAATATTGAGCCCTAGACACCTCCTTTGCCTCACCCTAGTCCCCTCACTGTTTCTCTGAATCCCCAGGGATTTCAGAAGCCACTGCTCTGTGCCATCCCCTCATTGTGCCCTTTACTAAAGAACATCGTATGTGCCTATGTATTTGCTGGTCTCCCCTCTGGACTATAAGCTCCAGAGTCAGGCCCATTTCGGTCTTTCTTACTATTTTATTCCCAGTACCTGGCACAGAGCACACATTGAATAAATGCTTGCTGAATGAACATGGAGTTTGAGTTCCCTCCTCTGTCCTCTCAAATCCCACAAAGGCACCAGACAGCATCTAACACCCTCTGCCTTCTACTCACTCTGTCATGGTGCCGCCATCTTGCTAGATTGCAATCAATCCCTAGGGGCCGGAAGTCACCTCTGTATCCCCAGTACAGCACAGGGCCAGGCAGAGATGGAGTGCTCATACGTGATGCTAGCCGGGGGGTTATGTGTGGGAATAAAGCTCTAATGGTGGCACTCCAGGCATCGTGAGCAGTTAGGACTGGACTGATCTGGACATCTCCAACGTCTTCACCTGTCTCGTCACCTCCTGTCTCTCCCTGTTAAGCTCTTCTTCAGCTAGAGGGGTCCGTTGGAAACACATATCTGTCTCGAGCTCTCTGCTGTTTAAAACTTTCCAACAAAATTCCAGTTGTTTGAGTCCAAACTCCTCAAGCAAGGCATTCGAGGCCTTCCATGAGGCCTAACTCTCCACACTCACCTCTGCCACTTCCCACTAGGCCTTCCTTGTCATTGGCTTGCCAACCCGAAATCACTTGTCCTTTCTATTCCTCACCTCACTTCTCTCTCTCTCTCTCTCTCACACACACACACACACACACCCCTGTGGCATTTCACATACTAGTGCCCTTGCTTGTATGGATCCTTCTGGCCAGAATGCCCTCTCTCCTGGCCTCCCTTTTAGATTCTGAGTGGTACCTTCTTTAAGGGACCCCTCCCTGGCACTCCTCTTACACCTCTGGGCCTTTGCACATGCCGTTCCCTCTGTTTATATACTCTTCCTGTTGCTTTTCTCATGTCTCACTGCTTCCCCTCCCTCAGCTCTCAGCCAAATGTCCTCTTCCAGGGTACCACTTCACTGGCTCTAGTTTGAAAATAGCTGGTTATTGGGCAGACCTCACACTCCACCCCAGCCCCCCACCTCCTTCACATACACATCAACTCTATCATCCTGCCATGCACTGTAGGATCAACTCTTTCTTATTTCTGACTGCCCAGCACCCAGCCAGGTGGGCGCTCAGTTACTTCGCAGAGGCTGAGCTGAACTGCAGAACCCTCCTAGTTCCCTGGAAATCATACCACAACCTTCCCTCCTCCCAGAAGATGGATCCTGAGCCCCACGGTCAGTGAGGTTTAGGGTCCAATTTACTGAATGCCTTTTGGTATCTGACAGAAGATGCCAAAGAAGAGAAAGACCAGAGGCCAGGTGATTTATGAGGGAAGCCTTGGCTCTGACAAAGTTTTAGCCCCAGAGATTAGGGCGGTCAGGAGCAAAGTGCACAGCCCCCTCCTGAGGGTGGTGGGATTTCTCTGGGCATCTGCACCTTGATCCCTTTGGATCAGCACGTATCTCCTGGCTGACTCCAGCCACTCTCTGCTTGTATCTGGTTTTTTGGCTCAACTCTGCATCCTGAGACAGAACAAGGCAACTGGCATTTAATGTGGGGAGGTAAACGGGCCATGCCTCGGCTAGGCCTGCACTGTCCCTCCTCCCTCCTCCCTCCCCATGCTCCCCCTCACAGGCTTCTGGTAGATGACAAGAGACTCACAGCCATAGCTCCCTGTGTGGCTGGAGACACACTTCCACCTCTGCTTAAAAGTTGGCAAAGTACTGATTTGATGAGATGATTTCGCATTTGCCCCCTGGGCTCCCATGCCAAGTTCCTTATCCTGAGAAAGACCACCTGTAGGTTGCAAGTCACACAAGCCCTCTCTCCCTCCTAGTGGCCTCATCTGGAGCCGCTCCCTCACTTTATAGATAGGGAACCTGAGGCCCAGAGAGGAAAAGGGACTAACCCAGTTTACAAGCAGAGCTGGGACTAGATCCCATATCTGCCAACTCTCACTGTGGTGTTCCCCAAGACCACACCCCAAAGGTCTTCTCAGCACATCTGTTTGAGTGGAGGAAACATAAGGTGGGCTGTGGCTGCCAGTGGAGGCAGGAGAATGGCCTGGCCATACCTTCACAGGGCTGAGCCAGAGACTCTCTAAAGTTCTCCCTGCTCTAGAATGCTCTCAGACAAAAACAAAAAAACAAACCCATGGCTGTCAAGTCAACTCTGACTCATGGCGACTCCATGTGTTACAGATTAGAACTGCATTCCATAGGGTTTTCTTGGCTGTAATCTTTACAGAAGCAGATCGCCAGGGCTTTATTCCACAGGGCCGCTGGGTGGGTTTGAACTGTCAACCTTTATGTTAGCAGACAAGTACAAACGGCTTGTGTCACCCAGGGATCTTAGAACACTCTAGCACTCCACAAAAAGAAGGCAAGACAAGAATAATCACCCCCATTTTTTCAAATAAGGAGTCTGTACAGGGATAAATAGGTCCCCCAAGAATTCATGTCTACCCAGAAACCCAGAATGCGACCTTACTTGGAAACAGGTCTTTGCAGATGTAATTAGTTAAGATGAAGTCCTACTGGATTTGGGTGGGCCCTGATCCAACGAGGGAAGAAGGAAATTTGGACAAAGACCCAGAAGGAAGATGATGAGAGGACACACGGGGAGAATGCCATGTGACCACGGAGACAGACTGGAGTGACGTGTCTACAAGCCAATGAACGCCAAGACATCAGCAACCACTAGAAGCTAGGAAGAAGAAAGGAAGGATCCTCCTCTAGAGAGCAAGATTACGGCCCTGCCAACTGCTTGATTTCAGACTTCTTGCCTCCAGAACTGTGAGGCAATAAATTTCTATTTCTTTAAGCCACCTAGTTTGTGGTAATTTGGTGTGGCAGCCGTAGTGGACTACCATAGAATCTAAAGTCTGTACAAAATAATTGGCTTGTTCTAGACTTAACCACTCATTCATTCTCTCCTTCATCAATGTGTTCTGATTCCTCCTATGTGCCAGGTATTGTTTTAGGTGCTTGAGATAAAGCCGCAAATAAGACAGAAAAAGTCCTGGCTCTGACAGAGCCCACATTCTCTAGAATGACATAGGAAATAAATAAGTAAACAGGTATATGTATGCTGGAATATCAGTGTAGCAGACCAAAGATGGCCACAGAGTCTTTGCCATACCTCCCATCAGTAGATGGGGTCTATGTCCACTCCCCTTAAACTCAGTAGGCTCTGTGACCACTTGGATCAATTGAAGAGGCAAAAGTGATACTGTGCCAATTTCCTGGACCAGGATTCAAGAAGACAGGCAGTTTCCACATCCCATCTCTTAGAATACTCATTCTTAGGGTCCTGAACTGTCACGTGAAAAGACCAACTATGCTTCTGGAGACCCCGAGTAGAGAGCCCCTGAGACTACCTGGAGAAGGAAAGCGTCCCAGCTGAGCCAGCATGCCAGCTGCACCTGCCTTCTTGAGTGAAGCCTTCTGGAACTCTCCAGACCAGAGTGACTGCCAGCTGAATCCCACTGAGAGACTCAGACAACGCCACATGGAGCGGAATTGCCCAACTGATCCCTACCCAAATCCCTGCCCTGCAGATCATGAGCGTAATAATAATGGTTGTTTTAAGCCACTAAGTCTGGGATGGTTTGTTATGTGGCAATAGGTGGCTGTAACAATCAAGTAGTGACAAGTATCACGAAAGAAAATAAAGTGGAGTTAAGGGATATAGAGCAACAGGGGTGTTACTCGAGAGAGAGTATTCAGGCTGCCCCTCTGAGAGTGTGCTATTTGATTAGAGGCCTTGATGAAGGGAGGAAGGGAGTGACCCATGGGATAATCCAGGGAATGGGCATGCCAGATAGGGACAGGGAGTGCAAGGAGCCTGAAATGGAAATGAGACTGGCTCATCCAATGAACAGCAAGGCAGCCAGGGAGGATGAAGTGGAGGGAGTAGGGTGAAGAGAGGTCAGAAACGTGGTGAGATATCCAACAGAGTCAGATCCCAGAGGGTCTTGGAGACCACTGTAAAGGCTTTGGATTTTATTCTAAGTGTGATGGGGAGAAGCCAAGAAGCCATGGAGGGTTTAAGCAGAGAGTGATGTGATCTGGCTTACATATAATACAGATCCCTTTGGCTGCTGAGGAGAAGAACTGAGGGATAACAAGCATGATGGCAGGGAGACCCATTAGGAGGCCACTGCAACTAATACAGGTGGATTGGATGAGGGTGGTGGCAATGAAGGTGACAACAGGCAGGATTCAGAATACAGAGAGAAGTGGAGCTGCCAGAAGTTTCTGGGGGCTGGGATCTGGGGCTGGGGAGGAAAAGAGAAACCAAAGATGGTTTCTGCGGTTTGGGCCTGAGCCATTCACTGAGATGGTTAAAGCCTAGGGAAGAAAAGGTTGGGGAGTCGATGAGGGGTACTCAAAATAAAGAGTTCTTTTATGGACATGTTAAATTTAAAATGCCTGCTAGACATACAAGAAGAGATGGTGAGTCAACATTGGAGATACCTGTCTAAACCTCAGGACTAGACATATAAATTCAGGAGTAATCAGCCTGCCACTAGCTAGCTCATACATATTGAGTCCTTGTAAATCACGGTCCCCATTCTAAGACTTCTGCGTGTATCCATGATATAGATGGGTGGTACAAGTAGACTGTAACCATGGTATTTAAGGCCACGAAGCTGGATGAGATTACCTGCAGAGTAGCTAGGGAAGGTCCAAGAAGGAGAAGACTAACTGACTGAGGACTAGATTTGCCAAAAGGGAAGTCATTCAAGAACTTTAACAAAAGTGGTTTCGGAGCAGCCGCGAGGATAAAATACTAATAGAATTGAGTTGAGAGGAAAACGGGCTGCAAAGAAGGGGAGATAGTGATGACAGACAAGTCACTAGAGGAGCTTAGCCACCGAGCTGAGAAACAGGGCTGGGGCTGGGAGGGCTGTGGAGTCAAGGGAGTTGTTTGTAGATGGGAGAAGCTACAGCTGGTACGCTTGCTGAATGATCTAGTAGAGAGGGGGAGATCAATGCAACGAAGAGAAGGGGTAAGGACAGGAGCAAAGCTCCATGTGGTAGGGGAAGACTTTGTGAACCAGAAACCAAGTGACCAAGCAGGTGGTTTCTCCACTGTAACAGGCACAACACGGCAGAGCCTCTGACTCAGAGAGGACAGACCACAGGTGTCCAGTTCTAGCCCCCACGACTTAATGGCAGATTGACTCTAGGAAAGTCACTGTTCCCTCATCTTATCATGGAGATTAATTATCCCTATCTCACAGGGCTGCTGTGAGGATTACGTGAGCTGAGGGACAAGTAGCTCTAACAGCAATTAATGCTGGGGGCCAAGTCCGCATGACTCGGGCCTGGGCCGTGTGGTCTGCCTGCTCATGTAACAAACCTCTTCGGGTCTGAGGGTTGTGGTTCAGCACCAGCATGGGGTGGGGGAAAGACAATTAGCAGACCAAGAGTGTTGAACCCAGTTTCCAGCCTTCCTTGGCATTCAGAGCCCTCCTTGACATGGCCCGTGTGTCCTGCTGTCACCTCAAACTGTATGCTTTGCTGACAATGGCAGAGTCTCGGAGTCCCGGGGTGGTGCAAATGGTTAAGTGCTTGACTACAAACCAAAAGGTTGGTGGTTAGAACCCACCTAGAGGTGCCTTGGAAGAAAGCCCTGGCAATCTGCTTCTGACAGGTCACAGCCTTGAAAAAACCCTATGGAGCACCGTTCTACTCTGCAACACATGGGGTCGCCATGAGTCGGAATCAACCCAATGGCAATGGGTCTGGTTTTTTGGTTGGCAGAGTCTCATACACACACTAATACATACTCCTATTCTTCAGGGTTAGATCTTTGGAAACACTTCCCCTCTACCCCTCTACCTGGTGCCACTGTCCACCTTATATCCTTTAAAAATCAGCTCCGGTCGTGTTTAGAAGCCCTTCCACTGGGTTTAGCATCTGTATACTGCTGGACTGCAGCATTTCTCACAGTATCTGCCCATCTCTGCAGGTAGACTCAGGATTCCTTGAGGGCTAGATCAGAGTTTCAATCACCTGTGTAACCCCAGTACCTGGCCCTGTGAGTATCTGCTGAACTAGACTCTTTCCAGGTATCAGATGAATCTGCCATGGGCCGGTGGGGGGGAGGACTAGGCAGTGCTATCCAACATGTCCAACAGAGCTTTCTGCAGTATTCTGTACCTGTGCTGTCCAATACAGTAACCACAAGCCACACGTGGCTACTGAGAACTTGGCATGTACTTGTACAATTGAGAAACTGAATTTTCTATTTAATTTAGTTTAAATTAAATAGTCACATGTGGCTAATTGCTACTATATTGGACAGCACAGGTAGAGGTTAGAAAGGAGAGGTTTGGAGGGAACTGACATTATTAAGCACTTAGGATATGTCAAACTTTTGACACTCTTTACCACATTAATCTCCACAGTGGTCCTGTGAGATGGGAAATCATATAATTCCCATTTTACAAATAAGGAAATTGGGTCTCAGAGAGCGGCAATGACTTGCCTGCGTTCCCTCAGCTTAAAGACTGCACAGTAGGTCTTCTGATTCCATAACTCCTGGTTCTCCCCACCTCTCAGGGCCAGGCCTTGGAGATGCTTTAGTGGAAGACCCCACCCCACTCAGGCCCCACTCCCACAACCTCAGCAGAACACACAGGTTAGGCCCACAGTGGGGAAGTCAAGTCCCAGTGGGGAAGGCACATTCTCCAGACAGCGCTGCCTGCTCGCAGACATCTGGGGGCACTGCCTGAGCGTGGCGGGGCAGGAGGCCCTTTGGCTACCCGTGGAGGGGCAGGTGGGGCCCCAAGCCTGCTAGCATTCTGCTATTTGGATTCCCGCTCGCGTGAGCAGCTTTGGGGAGTTCTTTCGGTGCTGTTGTAATTTATTGTTTCTGCTCTAATGACTGCTCCATGTCTGATTATAAATGCCTTCTGACTGGGGACCCAGATTCAGAAAATTCCCATGATCTGTTTCCAAAGTTGATGGAGCCACAAACAGGACTTATATCTCTGTTTTGTCATTGGCCACATTTCTAAGGGTGGATCTAAGGGCCAGAGACTGGGCTCAGAGTAGGTTTCAAGAGGTGGAGTCTGGTGGCCTGGAATTCCAATAAGAGTCCCAGTGAGGCATCTCCTGGATCCTGAGGAACCTTTGAGGTGGCCCTCGGGTAAGTCTGTTCCCTCCTCTCTAGATACAAGGCAAGGTCGGAGTCAGAAGCAGTGGATGGTACAGCTCAGAGAGAAAGGGGCCTCCGAAGAATCCAGCCCAACCGCACCAATGCCCTTCTCTTTACCTACCTGGCACATTCTCACTCACCCTTCAGATGCAGCTTTGCTGTCACTTCCTAAGAAGCCTCCTTGGACACATCCTATCACCCCTGCAGGTGGTTAGTCCCTGCTCCCTATAAACTTCCTCCAGCATAGAACCAGTTGCCATTGAGTCCATTCCAACTCATGGCGACTTCATGTGTCAGAATAGAACCGTGCTCCATAGAGTTTTCACTGGCTGATTTTTCAGAAGTGATCACCAGGGCTCTCTTCCAAAGTACCTCAGAGTGGACTCAAACTTCCAACCTTTTGGTTAGCAGCAAGTGCGTTAACTATTTGCTCTTGCCAAGCACATTAGGATTTCCTCTCTAGCACAGCACTGAGTAATAATAACTACACCTACTATTTATTGAGGGTCTCCTCCTCCCCAGGTGCTGTGCTGACAATTGTATATGCCTTATCTCATCTAATCCTCACCCCACCCCTGTGAGGGAGGCACTGTCATTATCCACACTGTACAAATGAGGGAATAAAAGCTCAGAGAGGTGAAGCGACTTGCCCAGGGTCAAATGGCTATAAAATAATGGAGTTGGGACTTGAATTCAGAATATTTTGACTCAAAAGTTTAACCTTGGCACTGTGCTTTCACGCATATCATCACTATCCTGCAGCAGTCCACTTTCTCATCCTTAACTTCACTCAGGGCAGGGGCCAGGGGGCCAGGTCCTACTCCACACAAGGTGGGTGCCCAGGAAATGACTGCTGAGTGAACTTCATAGAAGAAAGTCCTGCTGCACAAAGTAGGTGATAAAATTAGGGCAGTCACTCATTTCTGGCAGGATATTTAAGTGGACTCAAAAAAGTAGTGGGCAAATTCTTAAATAAGAAAACAAGACACGATTGCAGAGACAAATGTTACGTCTCAACAGGGACCAAAAGACTGGAGTTTTCTGGGTTAGTCCTGATTTCAAATACCACTTCCCAATAGACCCTTACGTCACTGGAATGTCCTACAAATCCCAATATTTAGAATGGTTAACTTGCTTGGCTGCTAGCTGAAACGTTGAAGGTTTGAGTCCACCCATAGGTGCCTCAGAAAAGGGCTGGCAATCTACTTGCAAAAAATCAGCCATTGAAAACCTTATGAAGCGAAGTTCTACTCTGACACACATGGGGTCACCATGAGTCAGAATTGACCCAATGGCAACCGGTGGTGGTGATGGAAAGTGATTTCTCATGCCCAAGAGAAGAACCCCAAAGGACCTACCATGTCTTATAATTTGGGATTCAGGAAACAAAGTCAGAGAAAGAAAGAGCATGGAATTTAGAGATAGGCAGGCCCATGCTCAAATTCCAATTTTGCCACTCAACAGCTATGCAATTTTGGACAAATTATTTCCCCTTCTCTGAGCCTCAAATGTAAAAATGGGGTTAAGAGCTGCTGCCTTGCAGGGATCTTAGGAGTCGCAAACAGGACACCTGCGTGAAAGCACCCAGCATGCATGGGTGGGCTCAGTAAGTGTGAGGTCTCTCCCTCCCTCTCAGGTGAGGTCAGGGAAGAGAGCCATTCTTAGCAGCAGACTCTTGGCTGGGTACAGAAGGTGCAATGCTCTGGTAGATCAAGGATCAGAGAGAGAATATTGGCTTATTTGGGACTGAGAACGTGAACTGGATGGTTCATCATGGATAGACTCACAGGGTGCAGATCAAATAACAGTCTATCTAAGATCAACTCCAGGAGTCCCTGGGTGGTGCAAATGGTTACCGCGCTCGGCTGCTAACCAAAAGGTTGGAGGTTTGAGTCCACCCATAGGCACCTTGGAAGAAAGACCTGGCCATCTTCTTCCAAAAATCAGTCATTAAAGGCAAGTCACTTAACCTCTCTCAGCCACTGAAAACCCTATAGAGTATGGCTCTACTCTGATACACATGGCTCACCATGAGTCGGGATCAACTCAATGGCAACTGGTTTAAGATCAGCTCAACAACAGGGTAGAGGTAGAGAGAGAGATGGGTAAAATCTTGCCTCCCCTCCCTGCCAGGAGCTCACTGTTGGATGGAGTGGAAAAACACACACAGGAAAGGAGAACAGAGGACCAGCAGGTAAGAGGGAGAAGGGCCGAAAGACAATGTGGGGCCCAGATGCTGATGAAGAGCTCTACTAGGCCTGCAGAAGTCAGGATAGCCTTGTGAAAAAGCCAGATCTTTAAGAATGGGTGGAACTTACATGAATGGGTGTCTCTGGTTACAGAGGAGCACCGCATGGACAAAGATATAGGCATGGAAAATGATCAAAAATTTGAAAAATTAAGATTGTCATTATAGTTTAGACCTGGACCTTAAAAGTAACCCACTGCAGTTTCCTTGTTGTCAAAGGTATCCTGCGTTCCCCCAGCTTATTAGCTGTGTGATCCTGGACAAGTTATTTACGCAAGGCCTCAGTTTTCTCATTTGTAGAATGGGGATAATAATAATGCCTATCACATTGGATGAATGTGGTAGGTTGTGAGGAATGAGTGCATGGAAACCATTTACAACATTTTCAACCACAAGGTATTGCTCAGTTAATAAGAACAATTATTATCACCATTAGCAGCAGCAGCATCACCACCATCACTATCACCATCATCACCACCATCATCATTATCATCACCATCACCATAATTATCATTATCATCATTACGATCATCATTGTCATGGATTGAATTGTGTCCCCCGAAAAGATGTGTCAACTTGGCTAGGCCATGATTCCAATCATACACCAGTATTGTGTGACTGTCCACAACTTTGTCATCTGATGCGATTTTCCTCTGTGTCGTTAATCCTATCTCTATGACGTTAATGAGGTGGGATTAGCGTAGTTATGTTAATGAGGCAGGACTCAATCTACAAGGTTGGATTGTGTTTTGAGTTAATCTCTTTTGAGACAAAAAAGAAAGAAGCCAGCAGAGAGACAGGAGGACCTCATATCACCAAGAAACAAAAGCCAGAAGAATAGCGTGTCCTTTGTGCCCGAGGTCCCTGCTCTGAGAAGCTCGGAGTCCAGGGGAAGATTGATGGCAAGGACCTTCCTCCAAAGCTGACAGAGACAGAAAGCCTTCCTGGAGCTGATGCCTTGAATTTAGACCTCTAGTCTACTAGACTGTGAGAGAATAAATTTCTCTTTGTTAAAGCCATCTACTTGTGGTATTTCTGTTATAGTAGTACTAGATAACTAAGACAATCATTATCACTGCAAAGTCAAGGCCACTCATCCTCATCACTATCCCATCCTCATCACCAGTTGTATCAAACCAGTCCAGCAGACTGAGATGGCTCACCTCTGATGTCAAATGCGTGGTGGATAATAAATCCTACTCCATGCCAACTATGTCCTGTGAAAATCTTAGCTTCCCTTCCCTGGTCAGTTCAGACCAGTGTTGCCTGGGACTAGGTCAGTGGGTACAGGCCCCTTCTCTCTCTCTCATCCCCATTCACTCGGGGCTATGTCAGGGGGGGTACTAGCCCCTCCTGTTTCTTAGGTCCAATAATCCATTGGAACAACTCAAACTCCAAGGAAATGGCTATCTTTACTGGCAGAAAAATGGATAAATACATAGGGTGAGGTCTGGAAAGAGTCTCAGCACAGAGCTTCTATGTCCCTAGGGGACACACTCACTCTCCTGAAACCAGATGTTTGTTCTCATCACCTGCGAATCTCCACTGAGCCTCTGTCTTCCAAGGCCTTTATGGCCTCACAACGTGGCCATGATGGATTACATCATGTCTCCTGAGGCTTAGCCCCCAAGTAGTCCCTTGTGATCTGGCCAGCCCCCACTCACTGGCCTCAGGTGTGGTCCAGCTCTCAGGAACCAGGACCAAATACCAAATGGTTGAATGCAAGGGGGTTCCACAGCTACCAATCATCACGATCATCATCACAGATGAGAAAACTGAGACCTAGAGAAGTGAAGGGACTTGTCCAGGGTGACTGAGAGAGTTGAGGCAGGCCCAGCACTTTTATTTCTCTAACAAGGACAGCATTTTAGAAAACAAAATTCCTGTCATAAGTGGAGCCCAGAGACTCCTGATAAAGGATCAGGGGTCATGGGGACTGGGTCACCCAGTGTTTACACGAAGGCATCTTCTCTCAAGGTCAACCTTTCTGCATCCTGCCACTGTCCTTCAGCCAGACTCTCATCATCTGCAGTTGATGACAGAGGGCAATATCCCAAACTCAGACACCCAAGGAGAGGGATCAAATGCCGAGACTCGACGAAGGGCTGGGAGGGTGGGTGGCACACATCTGCCATGGCTTCCTTGTTCCAAGAGGAAATGGGAAAAAGCCCCAGCTCCTCACCCCAATCCCACAGCGGTCTCCAACAACATTATCATTCTCCAGTTCTACTGCTTACTATACATTTTGCCAGCCGCAAATGGGGACTAAATTACATATTGTAGCCACCAAACCTCGGGCACAGACCCACAGAACAAGGCTTGAGGGAAATTAGGTGAGGCCAAAGGGAACTTGGGCCTGGAACAGACTAGAAAATAAACAGAAAGGGATATAGGTCCACTCACAGGATCCTTCTCTCTTTGGGGCATCATGCATGTGAGTGTAGTTCCAAGGATGCAGGTTAGGAGAGGGCAGGGCAGGTGGTGATGAGAGCTGAGGGGACAAGCAAGACAGAACTCAGGATGAAAGAGTCAAAGAGTCTTTGGGTTATTCTAGTCCCAGCCCTGTCCCTATCTGGAATATGACCTTCCACAGATCTTTTCACCTTTCTATCTATTTATCTGAAGAATATGGTCCCTTCTGCCTCAAACCCTGGGCTTAGTAGTGGGGGGTTGGTAGAAGGCACTTGCTTCAATCTGCCTTCTTTCTGGAACCACTGGGGAAACATATGTCCCTCTCCTGCCTGGGCAAATAATGTACATTCTGTGACTTTAGCTTACTAACTGCCAGGGGAATCTCAGAGGAATTCTGCTCTTTGGGACTGGGGATAGGGATGGGAGGAGAGGGTTCTCCATCTTCCTTTCTCTGGAATCCTGTAACCTTATCTATAAAATAGTGGAGTTGGGCTAGATTTAATTCAAGCAAGTAGCACCCAGCACTTTGAGACGTGTGCAGTGGAGGGGATGCACACAGCCACAGAGGAGGCCCTGGCTATCAAAGCAGTACCTGTGATGTTCAAACAATGCTCTGTTTTGTGAGAGTGCCAGGGAGGTGGGATTTGTTCCTTTTGGGAGCAGAGATCTGAGAAGGCTTCTTGGAAGAATGAGGTAAGGGGGTTTGACAGGTTCAGAATCCCACAGACAGAAAAGTAAGAGTGTACGTGTTTGTGCATGTGTGGGTATGCATACGAGAGAGAGAACGGGAAGCGGAAACAGGCAGACAGACACAGGGAGTCAGGAGGAGAAAGAGCTGAGGGAAAAATCTGGAGGCAGGAAAGAGCTTTCCAGCCTTCAGTGCCTGGGGTAATAATAGTGTTGAGGAAGGGAACAAGGAAGGCTGAAATCACACTGTGAGGAGCCTTGGATTCCTAACGCGCCCCAGGATTCTCCAACTACTGTTAATTAATCAGTTCCACTTTGCACAGGTTTGGGGTGGGAAGAAGGGACTGAAAGAGCAGACAGAGTTTTAAAGTTTTTGGAGTCAAAGTCCAATAAAAGCCAAGAGAACCATGAAGAGGAGGCTATGAAATATTTTTGTTACCATGAAATGGTAATAAAAAAGATTTTCGATAATAATAATAAAATAAAATAGTAATAAATAACAATGATGATAGCTAACAGTTATGTAGGTTTGCTGCTTACCAGGCACTGTGCTCTGTGTTCTATATGGATTCTCTCCTTTAATCCTCTCAATAACCCAATGAGACAGGTACAACTGTTACCCTCTTTTACAGATAAAAATCACAGTGGCTTTGGGATATTACATAACTTGCTCAAAGTCACTCAGCTAGTGAGAAGCTGGGCTGGGAGTTTAACTGACATTAGCTATGAGGTATTTCAGTGTCATTGATTTATAGATGAAAAAACCAATGTTCCAAGAGGACAAGTGACTTACTCAAGGTCACACAGCTAGTCTGTCCCCTCCTTTCCAAGTCATTCATTCCAACATTTGTTCAGAGTTTACTATGTATCAGGCCCTGTCCTAGCCAAGGCCTTCAGTACCCCTCTTTTGGATTATTCCACAGCCTCCTCACTGGACTTCATGCCTTCAGCCTCTCCTCTCTAGTCCATCTGCACCCAGAGTGGCCCTGCTGGGATCAAAGCCAGGTTAAAAACCCTGCAGGGCTTCTGTTGCCCCAGGAAACACTCTGAACCCAGTGGTATGTCATTCAGGCTCGTCACAATCTGGCCTCAACCTAATTCCCAGCTTTCTTTCCCCACAGATCCAGTGGTGCACCTTTTGTTCCAGCAACATCAGGCGTCTCCCTGGCCCCATCACCATGCACTTTCCACCCGTGACTCTGTGTATGCCCTTCGCTCCTTCTTCTTACAATGCTTAGACCTTTTCTCTGTCTCCTAGACCCCGACTCTTCGATGCCCAATCTTGTAAAACTTCCCCTAGCTCCCAGGTAGAATGAATGATGCTGACCAGCACTCAGCACCTTTGAGGACTCTGGTACAGCAGGAATTACATTCTTTTTGTCTCACAGGTAGCCGGGTCATCACCTGTCTCCATCACTAGATTGAGAGCATCTCAAAAACAAGCAACTATGTCTGATGATGACGATGATAATAAAGATGATGAAATTTGTCGGGGGTTTACTATTGATGGAGTCCCTAGGTGGCACAAACGGTTAAAGTGCTCAGCTGCAACCCAAATATTGGAGGTTCAAGTTTACCCAGAGGCACTGTGGAAGAAAGGCCTGGTGATCTATTTCCAAAAAATCAGCCAATGAAAACTCTATGGAGCACAGTTTTACTCTGACACACATGGGCTTGCCATGAGTCAGAATCAACTCGACAGCAACTTTTTTTTTTTTTTTTTGTTTTACTCTAAACCAAAACCAAATCCATTGCTGTCAAGTCAATTTTGATTCATAGCAGCCCTGCAGGACAGAGTAGAACTGCCCCATAGTGTTTCCAAGGAGGGGCTGGTAGATTCAAACTGCCAACCTTTTGGTTAGCAGCTGAGCTCTTAACCACTGTGCTACCAGGGCTATGCAGGTACTATTTTTAATCTCATAGCTGCAACAGTGGACTAAACATATCAATAATCATGAAGATGGTGCAGGACTGGGCAATGCTTAATTTTATTGTACGTAAGGCTGCTATGAATTGGAGCCCTGGTGGCACAGTGGCTAAGAGCTCAGCTGCTAACCAAAAGGCAGCAGTTTGAATCCACCAGCCACTCCTTGGAAACCCTATGGAGCAGTTGTACTCTGTCTTATAGGGTGGCTATGAGTCAGAATTGACTCAACTGCAATGGTTTTTTTTTTTTTTTTTGGCCATAAGTTGGAGCCTACTCGATGGCAACTAACAGCAACATTATGATCTCATTATACAGTTGAGAAAACTGAGGTCTCTAAGGAATTTGCCAAGATTCACACACTGTGGAAAGGACCAAGCTGGGGCTGGCCACATCTCTGACCTGGAAGCCACACACCTAACCACTATGTTACTGCTGTCACTCAGAGTGCTCTGCACATGGTGGACGGTCACTACACATTTCCTCTAGTAAAGCGAAGAGGAGTAGGATCAGCGTGGAACCCGGGCATCCTGAGCCCTGCTTCAGCACTCTGTCCCCAGAATGCTGCCTGCTGCCAGCCATGCCCCAGCCATCTGCCAGGCTGGCGTCCTGGGCAGGACCTCGCTGCTGGGCCTCCTGGAGAGAACATGAGACCACCCAGCAATGAGCCGACTCCCATCTCCCCAGGCCCAGCACAGACAGCAAGATCTGATCCCAGCTCCTCTGTGCAGGCAGGATGAAGGAATAAAAATAGACAGAGAAAAATCAAATGAGCAGTGCGGGAGGAGAGCTTGGGGGATATGTCAGTCCAGGAATTTGGAGGGGAAAAATGCCCATAATGGCATATTTTCCAGCAGTGAAAAACATTAAGACCCACTTTAAAAATGTAGTTCTCACCACAGCTATTCCTGGACTGTGGCCCAGAAGAGCAGTCGGGGCGTATAAACGACACCCTCCGCCCACACTTCCCCACTCCCGGCTGCCTGTCTCTGTCCCAAACGTCTTGTTCTCCGTGCATGCCTCTGTGCAGCCTTTCCAGATGCACCCTCCCTGCTCACTGTGATCCCTCGGCAGGAGGGGACACTGGTTTGCAGGTTGCTGAGTGCCCGAGAAGGGCGGGACCTTAGAGACCCATCACCTTGCCCACCCCTCATCCTAACTCAGAGATGACTGAGGAGAGGAGAAGCGACCCATTCAAGGTTGCAGCACCTTGCTGGTAGAGCCAGGATGCACACTAAGGTCATCAGGTTCAAAGTCCCTCAGCGCTTCCATCAACCATACTGCAATTGTCTCCTCACTCTCCCTATCCCACCCAACCCCATCCTAACACACACACATGCATGCACACACACACGCACAGACATGTACATACATACACAGACACGTGTGTGTATCACACATGCACACGGGCACATGCACAAATATATGATGTCCAAACACATACACACAACACACACGTATGGATGCACTCAATCACACAGGTGTACGTGCACACTCACACACATGTGCACACAAAACATGCATCCCTGTGCAGAAAAAGCCACATTAAGAACTATGAAAGCTGAGTTCCAGTTTCATCTGGCCATTGACTAGCTATGCGAACCTGGTTAAGTCATTTCACAGCTCCAGTTCTCCCCTCTGTAAAACAGGTAAATAGTCCTTGACAACCCTTCGGACTGCTGTAAGGATGAAAGGAGAGAAGGAAGGCATAAGAAGGTGCTGATCACCCGTGCCAACCTGCGTCCATCTCTTGAGAGACTATGTGCCTTGGTGGCTCTGAAGCGCAGATACTTGGATTTGAATGCCATCTCTGCCGCTCATCATCTGTGTGACCGTGGGCAAGTAACTTAGCCTCAGTTTCCTCATCTGCCATAAAGGGATAATCATAGAACCTTCCTCACAGGGTTTTAGTGTAAGGGTTAAATGAATTCACACCTGTGAGGTTCTTAGAACAAACGCCTGGAGTATTTTAAGTGTTCAATAAATGTTAGTCGATGTTATACCATCATCAAAACAACTGTCGAATGAATGATGAACATTATTTGGGGTGGTGGTGAAGCAGTCAGCTTTATTCCCACCTGATAATGAAGAATTGGTCTGAAATGACGTCTTTTATTCTCAGACTCCCTGATTTAGCCGGGATGCCAAGAGCTCCTGTATCCTGTCCACACTGTCACGTTCTCCATCTGTGGGGGAGGGAAAGCCTCTTGCTCTCCTGGAGAATAACCAGGGCAAGTCCACAGCTCATCAGCCACAGCACTTAAGCACTTAAGAGCAGAGCCAGTGCCGGGAGGGGTGGGGTGAAGAGGGTAGAGCAGGGGAGGCAGTGTCTCCATAGCTGTGGCGTTTATACATATTCAGTGTCCTGTTCCAGCAGTCAGCAAGCAGTACTCCAGGAAACTATTGTCTTCCAGGCCAAGCAGCCTCAGGCACTGTGTTGTTCCTCTCCATGAGTCAAATGGGCTGGGACTATAGCCTAGCAGCTACGATGACACTCTCCAGAAGGACATCCCTCACCACCCACCTAGTGGCCTCTAGAGCATAAGAGATGGCAGAACTCCTCTGGATCCCAAGCTTGGTCAAAATACAACAACAACAACAACACTAATACTAATGTTAATGATAATAAGTGCTAACACTTATTGCATATTTACTAGCTGCTGGACAGGAGTGATTTTAAGTTGTCTAAGCATATTAATTTATTTGATGCTCCTAACAACCTATGAGGTAGATACTATTATTACACACATTTTCCAGATGAAGCACAAGAGGCTGAGGAACTTACCCAAGATGGCACAGCTAGTAAGGGGCAGAGCTAGGATTTGAACTAGACTGGCTACTTGAGAGCTCATGCATCTGATTTTCTATACCCAAGCATTCACTGGACTTGTCACTTCTAAATTATTTTAGAGTTTGATTCAGTTTTTGTTTTCAATTTTGAAAGCCTGAATGCAAAAGCACTTGATCCCAAAAGAAGAACACAGATTTTGGAGTCAACATCCAATCACTTGGTAGTTCTGAGCCATTAGGAAACTTTCTTCTTCTCGCTGAGCTTTGCTTTCCTAGTCAGAAAAACTGGGATAACAATCGCTACCTCAGAATGGAGTTCTGCAGGTGAAATGAGGAAATGCAAACAAAATCCCCGGATGAGGATGTGCACGTGGCTGACACTTAATAAACGTTAGTTTTTTCCCCCTACTTTTGGCAAGAAATTTCAAATGTGAGTGAAAGATAAATACGTTCTCCTACAGGTGAACTGTAAAATGTAATTAATATCAAGTTATAAGGTGTTTACTGAGCGTCTACTTTCTGTTATTACAAGCCAACATGGTGAACTCTCAGCCTTCATGGATAAAGGAGTCAGGAAGACACAAAGGCACAATTAAACTCAAACAAAAAACAAATCCAAGTTAATTACTATTGGCTGTGAATCATATCACAGGAGCTTAGTTCTGTAAGAGTTATGGGGATCACAGAGTCAATTCTCTATCACAGATGAGGAAACGGAGGCCCGGAGAGGGACGGGGTCACATATCAAGCTAGTGGCAGAGCCTAGGTTAGAACCTAGGTCACCTGACCACCTTCTGGTGAGTTACCATCCCATGATGCACTCGCGTGTGTGCCCTATGTCTCAAGAAAGAAATAACACACTGTAGGAGGTTTCACGAACTCTTTCTCAACTATACATATGAGATGCATCAAGGAAAAATAAGCACACAATACAATAGAAGGAAATACCAGCTTCAGTTTATAAGACATGTCAGCAACTGGTATTTACTGGAAATCAACCATAAGCATTTACCATGCACCTACTGCCTGCCAGGCCCCCTGCTTGCTGCTTTACACACAGTATCTTGTCTAATTAGTCCTGACAACAGTCCTGTGAGATTCACTCACTCAGCTAATCATTTCTGCACCCCTAACATATGTTGTGGAACAAGGCATAACACTGCTGATGTCAGATGGATCTTGGTTGCAAGCAGAGAATACTAGAAAGATGTTTACCTGTGTTCTATTGACTATGCAAAGGCATTTGACTGTGTGAATCATAACAAATTATGGATAACATTGTGAAAAATGGGAATTCCGGAACATGTAACTGTGCTCACGAGGAACCTGTACACAGACAAGAGGCAGTCGTTCGAACAGAACAAGGGGATGCTGCGTGGTTTAAAGTCAGGAAAGGTGTGCGTCAGGGTTGTATCCTTTCACCATACTTATTTAATCTGTACGCTGAGCAAATAATCCAAGAAGCTGGACTATATGAAGAATGTGGCATCAGAACTGGAGGAAGACTCATTAACAACCTGCGATATGCAGATGACACAAGCTTGCTTTCTGAAAGTGAAGAGGACTTGAAGCACTTACTGATGAAGATCAAAGACTACAGCCTTCAGTATGGATTACACCTTAACGTAAGGAAAACAAAAACCCACACAAATGGACCAATAAGCAGCATCATGATAAACAGAGAAAAGACTGAAGTTGTCAAGGATTTCATTTTACTTGGATCCACAATCAACACTCAAGGAAGCAGCAGTCAAGAAATGAAACGACGTATTACATTGGGCAAATATGCTGTAAAAGACCTCTTTAAAGTGTCACTTGAAGGACTAAGGTGTGCCTGATGCAAGCCATGGTGTTTTCAATCGCCTCATACGTATGTGAAAGCTGGATAATGAATAAGGAAGATCGAAGAATTGATGCCTTTGAATTATGGTGTTGGTGAAGAACATTGAATACATCGGGGACTGCCAGAAGATCGAACAAATCTGTCTTGGAAGAAGTACAGCCAAAATGCTCTTTAGAAGCAAAGATGGTGAGACTTCGTCTCACATACTTTGGAGAAGTTATCAGGAGGGACCAGTCCCTGGATAAAGACATCATGTTTGGTAAAGTAGAGGGCCAGCAAAGAAAAAGACTCTCAACAAGATGGATTAACACAGTGGCTGCAACAATGGACTGAAGCACAACAATGATTCTGAGGATGGCATAGGACCTGGCAGTGTTTCGTTCTTGTGTACACAGGGTCACTATGAGTCAGAACAGACTTGACAGCACCTAACAACAACATCAATATCTGTCATGGGCAATCACTGGGAATAGACTCCGTTAAGGCAGTTTCCTAGACCAGAGACTTGTAGAAGACCTTCAAGGAGGAAACTACCTAGAGTGGAGACACTGGTAGTTCAGTGGTAGGATTCTTGCCTTCCATGCAGGAGACTCGGGTTTGGTTCCTGGCCAATGTACCTCATGCACAGCCACCACCTGTCTGTCGTGGAGGCTTGAGTGTTGTTGCGATGCTGAACAGGTTTCAGCAGAGTGTACAGACTAAGACAGACTAGGAAGAAAGGCCTGCTGATCTACTTTGGAAAATCAGCCAATGAAAACCCTATTTGTCACAGTGGTCCAATCCCACTGTGCATGGGGTCACCATGAGTCAGAAGCCGACTCAACAGCAGCTAACAACAACCACCACCTAGACAATGGGGGATGGCATTGCAAGATGCAGAAATATATGAGCCCAGGAATGGAAGGACCACAAGACAAGGCATTCCCGGGCGTGTGAGAGGGCAGGTGTGTGGGTACAGAGCAATGGCAGATAAGTTTGATCCAGCTGGGTGCAGCAGGAAGAGAGCAACCCTGGCACTGGCCTGTGATGGTGGGCCTCAAGAAACATTTGTTGAATTAATGAATAAATACATGAATTAGGAATCAGATGAAGAAGAAGTATAGCCCAAAGGAGAAAAAGGAATAACCAATGGGAAATCCTTCAAGAAGCAGATGCCAAGACAGAGTTAGACATGCAAAAGATTTACTGGAAGGAATGCTGGTGAAAGATACAGGAGAGAGGGAGCAAAAGCAGGCAAGGAAAGCCTTCAGACTGTGATGCCGGTCCAACACTATGAAGAGGGGGGGAAGGAAGGAAGCTTTTGTAGGATGCACTGCAGATTGTGAAGCACCTCTGAGAAAATCTTGGCAAACTCAAGAAACTCTAGTGCAAAGATTGCCTGTAGTGGAGTCTGGGCAGAAATGGGCACACCCTAGCACAAATGCCATGCTTAGTTGTGGGCTGGGGCTGCCCGGGAAGAGGATGGGCTCAGCTCAAACACTAGCAGATCCCAAAGCCACTGTAGCTGGGGGCTTCCACTTCACCGCATATCTTGCAGCAGGCTTTCCCTGGAAGGGAGATGTGAGTGGCGTACTGCCATGGCCGCCAAGGTAGAAGTGATGCAGAACACTGAGGAGGAAGCTCTGTCTTGGGTTGACTTCCCAGGAGGAAGCATCTCAGGGGAACCTTGGAGGTTGAGAAGGAAATCATCATATAGGAACAAGGTGGCTGAAATTTTTTGGAATAGAGAACAGCCCCTAAAGGCACTGAAGTGGGAACGAGGCTTCCTTGTGCAGCAAATACAAAGTAGTTTAGTGTTTCTGGAGTACAGGTAGGGCTGGGGACATTGGAGATGGGGTGGAGAACAGATCACAGAGGGCGTTTTGGGCTATGAGCTGGATTCAGACTTAATAGCACAGGCAATGGAGAGCCTGCCAAAGCAGGGGCTGTGTGCATTTGTGCTTTAGATCCCGCTGGCAGCACGTGGAGGGATGGGAAGGCAGGGAGGCAGGGAGAGAGAACATGAGGCTGTAGCCATGTTCCTGGGAGATGACAAGACTTTAGCGTCTGTGTCCATCAGTCTCCAGAGTAAACCTTGGGTTGGACAAGGATGTAGCACTATCTCTGAAACTAGTCTGAGAAAATGAGGCTTCAGGAAGGAGCATGCAAGGAAGGCTCTTTTCAATTCTGGAGCAACTTAAGCAAGCTTAGAGCTGTTCCACCGGGATTTCAACAGGCCCAACAAAAATTTGCATGACATGTGTCTGCTCTAGAGAGTAGAGAAAATAAAAATTTTAAAAAAAGCTTTTATTTTTTTCCATTTTTTTTTATTAAGGTATAATTTACAGAGAGTCAAATGCACCTGAAAGCTTTACTCCATCCACGTTATTAAGGTTGACTCTACTTTGAGGAGGCAGCACTTACCCAGTTGTATTTTGAGTGCCTTCCAAACTGAGGGGCTCATTTTCTGGCACCGTATCAGACAATGTTCTGATGTTTTCACTGGCCAATTTTTTCAGAAGTAGCTCACCAGGTTCTTCTTCTTTTCAGGACCTTCATTTGCTGATACGGCATAGCTCAAAATGAGAAGAAATGGCTGCAAACATCCATTCATAATCAGAATGTGGAATGTAGAAGTTTGAATCAAGAAAACTGGAAGTTGTCAAAAATGAAATCGAACACTTGAAGATCGATATCCTAGGCATTAGTGAGCTGAAATGGACTGGCATAGGCCATTTTGAAGTGGAAAATGATATGGTCTACTACACCGGGAATGACAAATAAAAGAGGAACAGCACCACATTCATCCTCAAAAGAACATTTCAAGATCTATCCTGAAATACAACACTGTCACTAAATAGACAATAGATAAGTGGTAACTTTGGTGAAGAGTAAGACAGTGCACATTACTGGGGAAGCCAGCACAACTTCTCGAAGGCAAGGTCATGGAAGCTCCACAGACACATTCAAACTCCCTGAGGGACCGAAATACTGGGCTGAGGGCTGTAAGGACCTTGGTCTCGGGGAATATCTAGCTCTATTGGCATAACATAGTTTATAAAGAAAATGTTCTACAATCTACTTTGGTAAGTAGCTTCTGGGGTCTTAAAAGCTTGTGAGTGGCCATCTAAGATACTCCGCTGGTCTCACCTTGACTGGAGCAAGGGAGAATGAAGAAAACCAAAGACACAAGGGAAAGATTAGTCCAAATGACTAATGGACCACAAGCACTCCAGCCTCCACCAGACTGAGTCCAGCACAATTAGATGGTGCCCGGCTACCACCACTGACTGCTCTGACAGGGATCACAATAGAAGGTCCCAGACAGAGCTGGGGAAAAATGTAGAACAAAACTCTAACTCACAAAAAAAAAAAAAAAAGATTAGACTTACTGGTCTGGCAGAGACTGGAGAAACCCTGACAATATGGCCCTGGACACCGTTTTAGCCCAGCAGTGAAGTCACTCCTGAGGTTCGCCCTTTAGCCAAAGATTAGACAGGCCCATAAAACAAAACGAGACTAAATGGGCACACCAGCCCAGAGGCAAGGATGAGAAGGCAGGGGGAACAGGAAAGCTGGTAATAGGGAACTCAAGTTCAAGACGGGGAGAGTGTTGACATGTTGTGGGGCTGGCAACCAGTGTCACAAAACAATATGTGTACTAATTGTTTAATGAGAAGCTAGTTTGTTCCATAAATCTTCATCTAAAGTACAATTTGAAAAAAAGAAATACAATGCTGTCAGTGATAGGTAATATCCACATGCCTACAAGGAAGACCAGTTAATATGACTATCATTCAAATTAATGAAGCAAACACTAATCCCCAAAATGAAGAAACTGAAGATTTTTACTAACTTCTGCAGTCTGAAATTAATCAAACATGTAATCAAGATACATTGATAATTACTGGTGACTGGAATACAAAAGTTGGAAAAAAAGAAGGATCAGTAGTTGGAAAATATAGCCTCAGTGATAGAAATGACTCATGAGATCGCATGATAGAATTCTGCAAAGATCAACTACTTATTCATTGGAAATAGCTTTTTTCAACAATATAAATGGCGACTATACAGGTGGACCTTACCAGATGGAATACACAGAAATCAAAGTGACTACATCTGTGGAAAGAGATGATAGAGAAGTTCAATATCAACACAAGGCCAGGGACTGACTGCAGAACAGAGTATCAATTGCTCATATGCAAGTTCAACTTGAAGCTGAAGAAAATTTTTAAAAGTCCATGAGAGCCCAAGCACAATCTTGAGTATACCTCGCTGGAATTTAGAGATCATCTGAAAAACAGATGTGACGCACTGAACCCTAATGACCAAGACAAGACCAGTTGTGGCATGACATCAAGGACATCATACATAAAGAAAGCAAACAGTCATTAAAGAGACAAGAAAGAAAGAAAAGATCAAAATGAATGTCAGAAGAGACTCTAAACTTGCTCTTGATTGTAGAGTAGCTAAAGTGAATAGAAGAAATGGTGAAGCAAAAGAGCTGAACAGAAGATTTCAAACGGCAGCTCGAGAAGACAAAGTAAAGTTTGTAATGAAATGTGCAAAGACCTGGAATTAGAAAACCAAAAGGGAAGAACACGCTCAGCATTTCTCAAGCTGAAAGAACTAAAGAAAAACTTCAAACCTCGAGTTGCAATACTGAAGGACTCTGTGAGCAATGTATTGAACGATGCAGGAAGCATCAAATAAAGATGGAAGAGTACAGAGTCTTTGGTACAGAGATTTTGGTACAGAGTCACTGTACCAAAAAGAATTAGTAGACATTCAACTATTTCAGGAGGTAGCATATGATCAAGAACTGATGGTGCTGAAGGAAACAGTCCAAGCTGCACTGAAGGCATTGGCGAACAACAAGGCTCCAGAAACTGATGAAATACCAACTGATATGTTTCCACCAACGGATGCAACACTGGAAGCACTCACTCTTCTATGCGAAGAAATTTGGCAGACAGCTACCTGGTCAACTGACTGGAAAAGATCCATATACATGCCTATTCCAAAGAAAGTGATCCAATGGAATGTGGAAATTATTGAACAATATTATTATCAATAATATCACACACAAGTAAAGTTTTGCTGAAGATCATTCAAAAACGGTTACAGCAGTACACCAACAGGGAACTGCCAGAAATTCAGGCACAAATTCAGAAGAGGACGTGGAACCAGGGATGTCATTGCTGATGTCAGATGGATCATGGCTGAAAGCAGAGAATACCAGAAAGATGTTTACCTGTGTTTTATTGACTATGCAAAGGCATTTGACTGTGTGGGTCATAACAAATTATGGATAACATTGCAAACAATGGAAATTCCAGAACACTTAATTGTGCTCATGGGGAACCTGTACATAGACTAACAGGCAGTTGTTCAAACAGAACAAGGGGATAAAATCAGGAAAGTTGTCCATCAGAGCTGAATCCTTTCACCATACTTATTCAATTTGTATGCTGAGCAAATAATTCGAGAAGCTGGACTATATAAAGAAGAATAGGGCATCAGAATTGGAGGAAGACTCATTAACAACCTGCAATATGCAGATGACACAGGCTTGCTTTCTAAAAGTGAAGAGGACTTGAAGCAGTTACTGATAAAGATCAAAGACTCAGCCATCAATATGGATTACACTTTAATATAAAGAAAACAAAAATCCTCACAACTGGACCAATAAGCAACATCATGATAAACAGAGAAAAGACAGACCTTGTCAAGGATTTCATTTTACTTGGATCCACAATCAACGCCCATAGAAGCACCAGTCAAGAAATCAAAGGCCGCACTGCATTGGGTAAATCTGCTGCAAAAGATCTCTTCAAAGTGTTAAAAAGCAAAGATGTCACTTTAAGGACTAAGGTGCCCTGACCCAAGCTATGGTATTTGCAATCGCCTCATATGCAGGCAAAAGCTGGACAATGAATAAAGAAGACCAAAGAATTGATGCCTTTGAATTATGGTGTTAGCGAAGAATATTGAATATACCACGAACTACCAGAAGAACGAACAAATCTGTCTTGGAAGAAGTTTGGCCAGAATGCTCCTTAGAAGGGAGAATGGTGAGACTTCATCTCACGGACATTGGACATGTTATCTGGAGGGACCAGTCCCTGGAGAAGGACGTCATGCTTGGTAAAGCAGAGGGTCAGCGAAAAGAGGAAGACTCTCAATGAGATGGACTGACACAGTGGCTGCAACAATGGACTCAAACATAGCAATGATTGTGAGGATAGCTCAGGACCAGACAGTGTTTCATTCTGTTGTACACAGGGTCACTGTGAGTTGGAACTGACTTAATGGCATCTAACAACAACAACAAAATGCACCCTTTTTGGGGTACAGTTATGCATGTTTTGACAAACTCATATAGTCATGTAACCCTCAAACTGAAGATATAAAACAGTTCCTATGTCCCCCTAAATTCCCCTGGGCTCCTTTGTAATAAGCCCAGTTCCCCACCCCCAGCCCCTGGCAACCACTGATCTGATTTCTGTCTCTAAAGTTTTGCCTTTTCCAGAATGTCATATAAATAAATCATACAGCTTATAGATTTTTGAGGCTGACCTCTTTCACTTGGCATAATGCATTTGAGATTCATCCATGTCGTTGCCTATATCAGTATCTCTTTTCTTTTTTATTGCTGAATAGTATTACCTTGTATGGAATGTACCATAGTTTGGTTATTAATTTTCCAGTTTAGAGACATTTAAGTTGCTCCAATTTTGAGTGATTACAAATAAAGCAACTAGAAATATTTATGTATAGGTTTCTGTGTGAACATAGGTTTTGATTAAATTTGGGTAAATACCTAGGAGTGGAACTGCTGAGTGTGGTAATCGTATTTTAACGTTGTAAGGGACTGTCAAACTCTTTTACGGAGTGGCTGTACAAGTTTGCATTCCCAGCAGCAACATGTGAAAGTTCTAGTTGCTCTACATTCTTGTCAACACTTGGTGTTGTCAGGGCTGGGTTTTTTTGTTTTTGTTTTTAACTCATTCTAATTGTTGTTGTTAGGTGCCATCGAGTCAGTTCCGGATCACAGTGACTCTACGTACAACAGAATGAAACACTTCCCAGTCCTGAGCCATCCTCACAATCGTTGTTATGCTTGAGCCCATTGTTGCAGCCACTGTGTCAATCCATCTCATTGAGGGTCTTCCTCTTTTTCACTGACCTTCTACTTTACTAAGTGTCTTAGGCTAGGTTCTCTAGAGAAGCAAAACCAGCAAAGCATCTATACAGACACACACACAAACACACACACACACACACACACACACACACACACAGAGAGAGAGAGAGAGAGTTATATCAAGGAAATGGATCACTTGGTTGCAGGGGTGGGGAAGCCCCAAGTCTCTGGGTCAGACTAGAGGTTTCCACCGACTCACAGCTGTAGGGGCTGGTGAACCCAAGATCCAGGCTGCGGAGGCTGGATCTCAAGTTTAGCTGGTAAGTTGCTAGCTCAAGTCCCAAGAACCGGAGGTCAGATGAATAGCAGCCAGCTGCAGGATCCAGAAGAAGCAAAAGCCCACAAGCCTTGCCAGAAAGTCCACTTATACTTGATGCAGGCCACACCTCAAAGGAAACTCCCTTTCAACTGACTGGCTACTCACAGCAGATCCCATCCCAGAAGTGATCACATCATTATACCACTGCCAAACCACATAAAATCATGGCCCAGCCACGTTGACACATAATTTTAATGATCAAACCAAGCATGCTGGCCTTCTCCAGGGACTGATCCCTCCAGATAACATGCCCAAAGTATGTGAGAAGAAGTCTCGCCATCCTTGCCTCCAAGGAGCACTCTGGCTGTACTTCTTCCAAGACAGATTTGTTGACTCTGTTCGCAGTCTATGGTATATTCAATATTCTTCGGCAACACCATAATTCAAAGGCATTAATTTTTCTTTAATCTTCCTTATTCATTGTCCAGCTTTCATGTGCATATGAGGCAACTGAAAATATCATGGCTTGGGTCAGGCACACCTTAGTCCTTAGAGTGACATCTTTGCTTTTTAACACTTTAAACAGGTCTTTTGCAGCAGATTTGCCCAATGCAATGCATCGTTTGATTTCTTGACTGCTGCTTCCATGGGCATTGATTGTGGATCCAAGTAAAATGAAATCCTTGACAACTTCAATCTGTTCTCCGTTTATCATGATGTTGCTTACTGGTCCAGTTTTGTGAGGATTTTTGTTTTCTTTATGTTGAGGTGTAATCCACACTGAAGGCTGTGGTCTTTGCTCTTCATCAGTAAGTGATGATGGGTGACCCTGCTGGTATTTGAAATACTGGTGGCAGAGCTTCCAGCATCACAGCAACACACAAGCCACCACAGTATGACAAACTGACAGATGTGTGGTGGATTCATTGTAATAGGTGTAGAATATTATCTCACTGTGGTTTTAATTTGTATTTCCTTAGTGATTAATGACATTAAGCATTTTCTCATGAGCCTACTTGCCACCTATGTATCCTCTTTTGAGATGTGTTCAAATCTTTTGCCCATTTTTAAAATTAAGTTTGTTTTCTTATTATTGAATTTCAAGAGTTATTTATATATTCTGAATGCAAGTCCTTTATCAGATATGAGATTTCCCTTGTTCTTGATTTAGGGGGAAAGTATTCTATTCTCACCACTATGTCTGATACTGTAGGGTTTTTTTTTGTTTTGTATTTAGTAGATGTCCATTATTAGGTTGAGAAAGTTCCCTTTTATTCCTAGTTTACCCAGAGGTTTTACCATGAACAGATCCTAAATTTTGTCACAGGCTTTTTCTGCTTCTGTTGAGATGATCATGTAGTTTTGCTTCTTTAGTCTGTTGATATGATGAATTACACTGATTTTTTTTTAATGTTGTACCAGCCTTGCATTCCAATAATGAACCCTATTTTGTCATGATGTATTATCCCTTTTACATGTTGCTGGATTTGATTGGTTAATATTTTGTTGAGAATTTTTGCATCCATGTTCATGAGGGATATTGGTCTATGGTTTTCCTTTCTTGTAATGTCTTTATTTGGTTTTGATATGAGGGGAATGTCGGCCTCATAAAATAAGTTGGGAAGTGTCCTTCCTCTATTCTTCTCAAAGCCTTTTATTTTCCCCTTTCACTACTCTTTGTAGTCTCTTCAATCTGAGATATCAGTTTTGCTAATTCAACTCACTTCAGAGCCTAAGTTGTCCTATACACAAAGATAAGCAAGATGAGGGTGCAAAAAGATATGTAAGACTAGGTTTTTCTTTTTTTTCAAAAAGAGGTAAAGAGAAACAATAATAATAGTTACCATGTATTGCATACCTATTCTGTGCCTGGCACTTTACTAATATTAGCACCAAACCTTACTGCAACCCTATTTTGCCCATTTTAAGGGTTTTAAAGATGAGAAAGTTGAGGCTTAGAAGAGTTAAGTGACCAGCTCAAGGTCACACCCTCTCATGGTTCAGAGCTGTGATCTGAACTCAGGTTCAAAGTTAATGTTCCTCCCACCTTACTTGGCCATCTCTGCTAATATTTATGGGCACCTACTACTTTAAATGTTTTATTTCTTTTAATGGTTTAATCACTGAACTTTATGAGGTATGGATTACTTCGTCATGTTAACAGTGAGGAAACTACGTTTCAGAAAGGCCAAGGGCCTCGCCCAAGGACAATCAATGCTGTTAGACACCAAAGACCCAGGAATGCCAGGTGGAGGAAGTAGAGATAATTAGCATAATAACCTAATTAACACATATATATATATATATAACTCATATGCAAAGCAGTTTTGCAGAGTGCTATAACAGAGGCATAAACATAGGGATTGACAGCTGGGGTCGGATTAATTATAACTTGGGGACTCCATGAAGATGCACAGGAGAGAGGGGAAACAGTGAAACCAGGAAAGAGGGCTTGAGGAGCTGGAAAGTCAATTTGAGTTAAAAACCTCGGTAAACAGCAAAGGGATGGACGTGGCCCACAGAGCAAATGGGAACCAAAATAAGCAAGGCACGTAGCTGGATTTTCCAGAGTCGTGATGCTGATGCTGATGCTGATGCTGATGCTGATGCTGATGCTAAGCAGAGCTGACAGGCATTAACATAGGAATAGCTCAGATCTGCAGAGCACTTTCCTTTCCAACACATTATCCTCTCAATCCTCACAACAACCCTGTGAGGTTGTGCTATACAGATTTTATAGGGAGGAAACCAAGGCTCAGCCAGATGAGCTGGCGTGATGAAGATTATACTCAAGGTACCGGGAGACCCAGCACCAGAACCTGATTCCTAGCCCAGTACTTCTTAAACAGAAAGGCAAGCTACAGAGCAGACCAAATATCATGGATTTGAAGACAGATAATCTTCCCCAAAGGATTTGGGACTTTGGTGACATGGGCTCTAAGAAACGTGGCCACAAAAATTCTGGAATTTTGAGACCATGGGCTTTGGAATTTTGAGGTCAAAAGTCCTGAAATTCTTGCAGATGATATGATCTTATACACAGAAAATGCCAAAGAATCCACAAGAAAACTACTGGAACTAATAGAAGATTTCAGCAAAGTATCAGGATACAAAATAAACATGCAAAAATCAGTTGGATTCCTCTACACCAACAAAGAGAACTTCGAAGAAGAAATCACCAAATCAATACCATTTATAATAGCCCCCCAAAAGATAAAATACTTAGGAATAAATCAAACCAGAGATGTAATAAAGACCTATACAATGAAAACTATAAGACACTACTGCAAGAAACCAAAAGAGGCCTGCATAAGTGGAAAAACATACCTTGCTCATGAATAGGAAGACTCACGTTGTGAAAATGTCAGTTCTACCCAAAGCGATTTACAGGTACAATGTAAACCCGCTCCAAATTCCACCGGCATTTTTTAATGAGATGGAAAAGCAAATCACCAACTTCATATGGAAAGGGAAGAGGCCTTGGATAACTAAAGCATTACTCAAGAAGAAGAACAAAGTGGGAGGCCTCACACTACCTGATTTTAGAACCTATTATACCACCACAGTAGTCAAAACAGCCTGGTACTGGTACAACAACAGATACATAGACCAACGGAACAGAGTTGAGAATCCGAACATAAATTCATCCACCTATGAGCAGCTGATATTTGATAAAGGCCCAAAGTCCATTAATTGGGAAAAGACAGTCTCTTTAACAAATGGTGCTGGCATAACTGGATATCCATCCAGAAAAAAAAACTGAAACAAGACCCATACCTTACACCATGCACAAAAACTAACTCAAAATGGATCAAAGACTTAAATATAAAATTGAAAACGATAAGTATCATGGAAGAAAAAAACAGACAACACTAGGAGCCCTAATACATGGCATAAACAGATTATTAAACATAAGTAACAATGCACAAACACCAGAAGAGAAACTAGATAACTGGGAGCTCCTAAAAATCAAATGCTTATGCTCAGCAAAAGACTTCACCAAAAGAGTCAAAAGACAACCTACAGACTGGGAAAAAATTTTTGGCTATGACAAATCTGATCAGCATCTAATCACTAAAATCTATAAGATACTGCAAAACTTCAACAACAAAAAGACAAATAACACAATTAAAAAATGGGCAGAGGATATGAACAGGCACTTCGCCAAAGAAGATATTCAAGTGACTAACAGACACATGAAGAAATGCTCAGGATCATTAGCCGTTTAGAGAAATGCAAATCAAAACTACAGTGAGATACCATCTCACCCCAACAAGGCTAGCATTAATCCAAAAAACACAAAATAATAAATGCTGGAGAGGTTGTGGAGAGCCTGGAAAACTTATACACTATTTGTGGGAATGTAAAATGTTACAACCACTTTGGAAATTGATTTGGTGCTTCCTTAAAAAGCTAGAAATAGAAGTACCATACGATCCAGCAATCCCACTCCTTGGAATATACCCTAGAGAAATAAGAGCCGTCACATGAATAGATATATGCACACCCATGTTCACTGCAGCACTGTTCACAATAGCAAAAAGATGGAAACAACCTAGGTGCCCATCAATGGATGAATGGATAAACAGTATAGGGACAGCAATTAAGATCACATAACAATGGATGTATAAATTTTTGTATGAGAAACTAACCTGAAATGTAAACTTCCATTTAAAGTACAATTAAAAAAAACTGACAAAAAAATCCTGAAATTCTGATGACACTGGCTCTAAAATCTTGAGGTCAATGACATGAGATAGTGGTGAAGGGCTCTGAGAAGGTGGGGACAAAGACACCAGCCTCTGGGGCAAAGGTGCTGGTATCCTAAAGGCATTACCTGGGTGATGGCTTGGCAGGGGCATTCTTCCAGGAGAGCAGACAGACCAGCTGAAGGCCAATAAGCAAAAGGACTTTGAAAAAGGTAAAAGGGGTCAAGTCAAACATTAAACTGTGAAACCAGGCCACCAGCGTCACCTCAGCCAACCTGCGATACCTGGTGTACCTGGAGGTAAACATACCTCTCTCAGACCATTAACTTTTTGCCTCCAGATGCTCCTGACCAAAGGGCAAGGAGAAGGAGTCAGGTGTAAACCTAAAACAGGTAGTCGCCGCTGCCTCTCTCCTATGCTTGCATTTAAGAAGCAAGATCATATTTGGGTTTTCAGGAGAGTGAGAGAGGAGAAAGATCTCACTCCAAGACTTCACCCCAAATTCTTTTCTTTACAGTTGGTTTTTTTGGGAAAAGGAATGCAGTATTTTTCTCCCTCCAAAAGCTTCTAAGACCCGCCGCCCTCCCGAGTGACAGAACAAGATGGCCTTTCTCTCTCCCCTCCGTTTTGGCACCTTAATCTCTGTATTCTTCCTCTCAAAATTCCAAAATGTTTCCCTTCCTCTTGGTTGCTTACTCTCCCCATTTCCCTGCTTTTAAATCACCTCCTCTTGGTTGGCCCCAGGCTACATCCAGCCAAGCCTTCACAGACTCTCTCACCCTGAGTCTCCATTCTGTTCATAATCTCTCACCCCCACGACATTGCTAAGCACTTGATGTGTATTTTTCATTATATCCTCATGCCAAATCTATAAGGCTAGTACCCATATTTAACAAGTGACAAAATTACATGACTGTCATAAAGACACAAAGGTTGTAAATGTCAGAGTTGGTCCAAATATTAATTGTAACTCATTTACTCCTCAAAACAACTCTAGATGGCAGTACTATTCCTATTTCTATTTTACAGATGAGAAAACTGAGGCACAGAGTGGTTAAGTAAAGTGCCCAAGATCCCACAGGTCACCTAATTCCTCTGCCCCACTCTACTGACCTCTCCCCATCAGTATGCTCCTATGACTGTCCCTTTCCAGGCTTTGGTTCTTCAAACTTGTGTCCCTAAGGTCCCAGAAACCTTTTGGAGAAAACAATAAAATATTCTGAGAAAACATCCCTGAAAATAAAGACACGACATTCAGATTTCTTCATTCATTCATTCATTCAAATAGATAGATAGATGATAGAGAGATATATGGACAATGATGACTGGTAGAGAGATAGATAGGTAGATAGATTAGATAGATAGATAGATAGATAGGTAGATCTCCCAAGCTCCTAGAATATGCTAGGCATGGAGCTTACATTCTAGTGGGAGAAAGAAAGAAGTAAGCAAATAAGTACTATAATTTCAGGAAGTGACAAGTGATATAAAGAAAAGAGGAAGGGAAAGAACATGGAGAGTGGGGAGCCATTTTAGATCACATGGACCCCTTATCCATCAAGCACCAGTTACACGAACTTAAGAGAGTGCAGGCAAGTGAATTATAAGTGTAAAGGCCCTAAGACAGCAATGAGTTTTGTGAGCTGAAGAAACAGCAAAAATTGAATGACACCAGAGAGGAGAAAACAAAGAGAGCAGTATCTGATGAAGATGGAGATGTGGGTGGGGAACTAACCAGGTAGGAGTCAGGATGTGGACTTTAATTCTATGCTGTGTGTGATGAGAAGCTTCAGTCAGGTTACGAGGAGGGTGAGGAGAGATGGTTGCAGACCGAGAGGCAGGAAACTCTCAGGTCACCTACAGAAGCTGCCTTGGTCAGCTCAGCCCTTGCTGACCCACTGACCTTTGCCTCTGTCCAGGGTGGTGAAAAGACATGCCCTCCCATATCTTGCCACCAACACCTTAATGGGTGAACTTGGCAAGTCGTCTCCCCGCTTGGTGTCTTCATTTTTCCATCTGCAAAATGGGAATGAAAACTCAGCTGGCAGTAGTGGGTGGAGTGCTGGGGCTCACCTGAGCCCTGAGCCCTGGACCTGCCAGCCTGAATGGCTAGCTCCAGGAGGGCCTCACTTCTGTGGGTACAGTGACTGGCACAGGGTAGGCCCTCAACACATTTTATGGACCAATGTCAGAGAGAACTGGGGGTCACAGCAGTGTGGTGACCCAGAAGTCCTGCAGGGCCGGGTAGGCCAGGCTGGGGTGATCGGCCGAGGCCTTAGGCATCTTCTCTCTCTTGCTTCCCAGAGGCCAAGCCAAGTGGGCAGCAGCAGGCCCACTGGACCAAGGCAGACAGACAGCAGGCACAGGGAGAAAGAGGGCATTGTCTACCGAAACCCAACCAAGGGGTCAGGGCCACAATGCGGGGGATTCTTTCGAGAGAAACAGACATGCCTTTCTTTCCACCAGCTGCTGCTAAAACAGCCCATTGGATTTGATTCTCTCCCGTTTCACCCCAAACAAATGATAAATAAACCTCAGCAAGCTCAGAGTGCTGGAGCCAGGACCCTGGGCCCAGAGCAGACAGGGCAAGGGGGTCTGGGATGCCAAGTGGGCCTGCCTGGTTTCTGCTGCCAGGTGCGTGGGCAAGTCTGCAGTGGGGCAAGCTGTGGTGCAGTGGCCTGAGGAAGTCCCTCCAGATGTGGTGGCGGGCCTGCCTCATGCTGCACTGTCCTGGACCCCGAGGGAGAAAGTGGTGGAGAGGGTGAGGAAACACATGGGAGGAGGAGGGGGTGCCTGGCATCTCCTGAGCCCTCACATTTGTCCAGAGGTTTGCTTTGGAGTGCTGTCACTGGCACCATCCACACCACCCCTCACAGCCCCGGGAGGTAACAGGGAAGCGGTTCATCATCACACCCACTTTACAAGCAAGGCAGCTGAGTCATGGAAGTCATGTGCCCTGCTCAAAGTTACAAAGCAAGATAATCACAGAATGCCAGAGGTCCCCTCCAACCTCCTTATTTTCCACATGATCAAACGGAAGCATTGCGTGGTAGAGGACATCACCCAATGCCATAGGAGCCAGCTCTTCTGACATCCTAAGTCAAATCTTGGCATCCTCAGTGGCCTGACCAGGGAGCGGCCATTCTCATCGCAGGAGCCTTTTCTCCACCCAAGGCTTCCTACCCAGTGTTCACGGCAGCAGGGAGAAGTGAACTTCTACCTCAGCTAAGGGGGTAGACACTGTGCCAGGTGCCACTGCAGGCACTTCTCAGCCTGGGGCCCGCACCATGGCATGCTCCATCCAGCTTCCTGCTTTCCCTCCTACTTGTCCAAGCCCTCCCCTTCACTGAGGTCCTAGGTCTATCTCCTCCTCCAGGAAGCCACCCCTACTCATTCCTGCCCCCACAAATCTAGCCCTCCTTATAACTTCTGTTGCCCACCTCAACACTGCAAACCCCAGGCAGAACCAGGCTGCGTTCCACTGAAACCCCAGGCAAGGACATCTGGTGCCCATAGACAGGATACACAGGGCAGCCAAGCCCGCACTCCCCCACCAGGAATGTGCCAGGCTCTTTAGCCCTCTGCTCCCATCCGCTGCCTGTTGTTCCCTTTATCTGAGACACTCTCTCCTCTCCTCAGGCTGAACTCCTCCTCCTCTAGGACTCCTTCCCTGACACCCTGATCCTCCAGACCCAAGTCAGTCTCTGCCCAAGGCCCTCGAGTACATCCCTCTGTCACAGCACCCATCACTCACCTTGGGCCCATGTGTGCATGCCCGTGAGCCCCTTGAGATGGTTAATTTTATGTGTTAACTTGGCTAGGCAATGGCGCCCGGCTGTTTGGTCAAACACTAGTCTAGCTGTTGCTTTGAAGGTATTTTGTTGATGCAATTAACATTTACAAACACTAGGTAGAGAAGACTACCCTCAATAATGTTAGTAGATCTCATCATTAAGCTGAAACTGAGGTGTCCAGGGGAGAAGGAATTCTGCCTCAAGACTGTAACACAGACTTCCTGCCATAGTTTCCAGCCTTCTACCTGGCCTATAAGGAGCCCTGGTGGCACAGTGGTTAAGCACTCAGCTGCTAACTGAAAGGTTCAAACCCATCAGCAGCTCCATGGGAGAAAGATGTGGCAGTCTGCTTCTGTAAAGATTCACAGCCTTGGAAACCCTATGGGGCAGTTCTACTTTGTCCTCTACGTTTGCTATGAGTCAGAATCGACTCAACGGCAACAGGTTTGGTTTTTGGTTTTACCTGACCTACGAATTTCAGGCTCCAGACCACTGGAGTTTCTAGCCTGCTGCCTGATCTACTCGGATTTTGGACTTGTCAGCCCCCACAATCATGTAAGCCAATTCCTTAAAATAAATCTTTCAATAGATAAGATGATAGATAGACAGACAGATAGATGATAGGTAGGTAGATGATAGAGTGATAAAGAGAGACAGGTATAGGTATAGGTGTAGGTGTAGGTATAGGTATAGGTATAGGTATAGGTATAGGTATAGGTATAGGTATAGGTATAGGTATAGGTATAGATAGCTGCTGTGAGTAGGCTCCAACTCATGGTGATCTTATGTACAACAGAACGAAATGTTGCCTGGCCCTGTGTCATCCTCACAATTACCAGCATGTTTGAGTCCACTGTTGCAGCTACTGTGCCAAGCCATCTCACTGAGGGTTTCCACACCTTTGCTGGCCCCCTACTTCACCAAATATGATGTTCTCCTCCAGCAACTGATCCCTCCTGATGACGTGTTCAAAGCAAGTGAGTTAGACAATGTTCTGTTGTGATCCATAAAGCCTTCATTGGCTTATTTTTGGAAGTCCAGTCATGTTGCTGAATGTCTGTTCGGGCAACGTCTGACTGCATATACATCCGTGGTCCCATAAGGTTATAATAGAGTTCAGAAAGGGATGTAGTGGACGTAATACTTAAGAAACACTTCCAAACTGCACAATGTTTTCATGAGTATCACAAAGTAGTGCATGCATTTGTTATTACAAACGATTGTATATATTTAACTTGGATTTTTAATATAATAGGCCTTATGGCAGTCCATTCTTAAGTACAAGTTGTCCATAAGTCAGACGTTCGTAACTCGGGGACTGTCTGTACATAAGATGGTGTTCGTACAATGTCCAAATAATATAGTGTCCTATTTCACAGAATGTTATCATGGATGTGAAACGACACATGACTACAGATGTCTAGGCCTTTCTTCCTAGCCTGTCTTAGTCTGGAAGCTCTGCTGAAACCTGTCCACCATGGGTGACCCTGCTGGTATTTAAAATACTAGAGGCATAGCTTCCAGCATCACAGCAATATGGAAGCCACCTCAGCATGATGATCTGACAGATGGGTAGTGGATGGAGATACATACATACAGATATAGAAATATAGATATTCTCTTGGTTCTGTTTCTCTGGAGAGCCCTGACACAGCCCTCAAGGCGAGAATGCACAGGGCAGTAAGGAAGAGCCATCCCCAGGGCTCCTGTGACCCATGCCTTCCTCCACTCACTTGATATTTGATGAGCACTCAATGAGTCAGATGAATGACTCCTGCTCTCACATAACTGCTCCTGCCACAAGACTTGTTTCCTGGAGGTCACTGTGACCTTCCCAAGGGCAGGTCCAGTATCTTCTTCTGGGTCTTCTAGACTGCTAGAACCCAAGGGGAAGACCTGAGTCTTCTCTTATCTCCCCCAACAACCTCATCCTGCTGTGACAGAGGACTCTGCCTGGCCCGCACCCCACCCTAGACTTTCCACTCAACCCATAGGCAGCTTAGCAATACCCTGCTATCACTCAGGGTTGGGGGAACATTTGCTTTGTTTTAATTTTCTGAGCTCCTGACAGTGCATGATTGACAAATGCCACAGAAGGTGGCCCAACCAGTCCAGAAGAATGGGACCAGAGGAGCCAGGCATGCAGGGACTTGTCCCAGGAGCAGACGTGGCACAGAGGGGCCTGGAACAACGCCAGGGAAAAACCAGCAGCTTTTTTAGAGAATCAGGACAGCCAAAAATTGAACACATACATACGTGCAAAAGCCTGATTTCTTTCTTGGAGCTTTGGAGAGACACTTCCATAGCTTTTTATGACATCACTGTCAAATATTTCCAGGCATCTAAGACAGAGTTTGGCCTCAAATATTGAGCATTCATCTCACACAGTTCTTTGCTTTTAGAGTCACAGGCTCAACAGGACACCCCCACCCTATACGTTCCTGAAGATTCATTCTTGCCCCTTCTTAGACAAAAGAAAACCTTTCCTACTTACAAGCCTCCAGAGGAGTGGAGATGACCAGGCATCAGATATCCAGTGCAGCTGTGGACTTATGAGAGAATCAGCCTTAGTGATACACAAGACACAGACAATCAGGTTAGCTGTAATTTAACACCTCTGTGACCTTGAGCTAGTCCCTTCACCTCTTTGAGTCTTTCAATAGAAGTCCTTGCGTGATACAAACGGTTAATGTGCTCAGCTGCTAACCAAGAGGTCGGAAGTTTGAGTCTACCCAGAGGTGCCTTGGAAGAAAGTCCTGGAGATCTACTTCCAAAAAAACAGCCATTGAAAATCCTGTGGAGCACAGTTCTACTCTGACACACATGGGGTTGCCATGAGTTGGGGTTGACGCAATGGCAACTGGTTTTCTTTTTGTTTGTTTGTTTGTTTTATGTTCTTAAATAAAATGAAGACAATGAATCAGTATATAGAACCATTATCGCAAGGTTGCTATGTGGATTAATGAAAAAAAATAATTGTTTGTGAAAGTGCTGAGCGTTATGTTTGGGTTCACCCAATGCTTACAAAATGTGAGTTTCTTCTTCCCTTACCTGGCCTGTGAGTTTCTGGCTGAGCAGGGCCTGGACCCACCCAGGGCTCCTGCCTCTCACCCCAGTGCTCTTTCCAGTCAATGGCTCAGCCTCCTCAGAGGTATTCAAATGACTTCATAGACTCAGACAATATGAGCTCCAGTCTCCATCTAAGTGATGGTCGGCTTCTTCTCTTTCAACAATCCTCATCTTACAGAAGGATACAACTTTATTCAAACAAGCATTTTCCACGGGCCTAGTCGGAATCAACTTGATGGCAACAGGTTTGGTTTTTTGTTGCTGTTTACTGTTTACCCAATTATAAGAGAAGTACAAGTTGCCGTTTCAAAAGATTGCTGAGACAAGAGATAAGAAGTCAGTGTACAAGAGTCACAGTCAGGATCAACTGGTGATACAGGTGGACAGTAAGGATGAGCAAACTGGAGGCAAGTGGGTGATTTCTGGCAGCTGGAACTATGGGAAATGTTCTTTCAATCAGATTTGCTTCCCTATCACCTTCCACCCAAACTTCAGTCTCAAAGGCCACAGTTGAATACCCTAGTGCTTTTTCATGCCTCTTTCTGCCCCATCTCCCTTCTGGAAACTCTCCTCTATCAGATGACGCTCATTCACTGGTCCCATCTGCACCAAGTGCTATCCAGGGCCACAGCACCACAGAGAGGGATCAGACTTACAAGCTCACTACATGGTGGGGAGAGCCATGATAAATCAGGCAATTGCAGTATAGTCTGACCAGTGCTATGGGGTGAAGGGGAAGGAATTGTGGGATACAGACAAGGGAATAAACTAAAATGGTGCTAGGGCAAGGAGCTGCTGAGAGTTTTCCAGAGGAAATAAGACTTCAGTGGACACTTGAATAAGATTATGGAGTTGAGTTGGGGGGTGTGTGTGTGTGTTTGCATGTGTGTGTGCACGGGTTGGGGGCACAGATTCCAGGAGAGGAGACGTCTGAGCAAGGCTGCAGAAGTTCAAGGAGGTCGGGCACAGTAGGAAGCTGCACTCTCCTGTTTGCCTCCTCTGTCTCTGACCACTATGATAACCGCACCTTCTGAAGCTGCTACATCTCTCCCTCCTCCTGGCCCTGAGGATGCCTGTTGTCCCAATTTCTGTCACTGGTCTCCTCTCTTTCTCTCTCTGTGCTCCATCCCCTCCACACCCATGACTTCGGCTCTGCCCAGAGGCCTCTCAAACCTTCATCTCCTGTCCAGACCCCACTCCCTAGAGCCCAACGGCCTGACAGCCTGTCCACTGGGGCCCTTCACATTCATCTCAAGTCCTAAGAGATGGAAATGGAATTAATTTCTTCCCACAGCCGACCTCCCCACCTAAGCAGCCCCTGCCCCCAAACACACATGTCTTCATATCTCATCAGCCTCAGCCCTGGGGCTTTTTCCTCCACTGTAGTTCTCCCATCTCTCCTTTCCTCTCTGTTCCTACTGCCTCCACCTAGGCCTTTTCACTTTCCAGGCTATGGATTACACTTACTAAGTTAAAAAAATGTCTCCAACTGCTTTTTGCCATCTCTTTTTCCAATCTCTTCTCCCTCTACCACCTTCCCGAGTCCTGCCTCTCCTTTATGATCCAAGTGTCTATACTCTAGACATATAGAATACTATAGATTCTACCCCACCATCTAATTCTGCTCAAAAAATGGCCAGGGGCTCTTCACCACTAGCTAGGCCTTCAAGGCCCCTGCCCTGGCCCTGTCTCCTTAGTCTCATCCCAAGCTTCTCCCCTGCAAGCACACGCCAGGATCTGTTCCAGGCACACAACTTCACTCTTATTGCTGGATCTCATTGTGCACAGTCACATCTGTATCTTCACCAAGAATCCTTCAGCCCTAGTCATCCAAGTCCTGACCATCCTTCCAGGGCCAATCCCAACTCTAAGGCCTTCATGAAGCCCCTCCCACCCCAACTCATTAGCCCATTATGTCTCCAGGTCCCCCTGCACCTCCTATGCAGGATGAGGGTCGCTACTGACTGTGCTCATGTGGTCTGTAGGCCAAGCCCTACCAGGCCAGGGAGTCCACCAATCATTAGTCCCAGTAGCAGGGACTGGACTTGGTCTGGCCACCATAGAGCTGACTAAAATTATGCCTTTGAGGAACTCTGGGCAACCTGTATCTATTAGGCATCTGCCTCCATTTCCTTGCTAGGCACTCAGATGAACCACTGAACCCTGGTCTACCTAGTTGGTGCCTGACCACCCTATCTGATCTTGCCAATCTCCTGGATGCTGTTCGCTAAACTCCCCACCATTCAGTAAGAGTGTGTATATGTTGGCGGGAGAGGGTTGCTGCTAAGAACTAGGAGGAAGCTTCCAGCTACCGGATTTCACCTATGACCTCTTGCCTCTATCATTGTAGACATCCACACACCAGATAAGACCTGAGTACTACAGAGACCACAACTTGACCACAGCCTACTGAACAATATATTTTGGCTCAGTACAACACAGCTCTACCCCCTTCCGCCCCTTTACCCTATCTAGAAACTGAGCTTCCCTGCAGACAGTTTCCTCTGCCCCTCAGATTCCAACACCTGTCCTCTCTCCCCATAGTAATAATAACAACACTAAAAGGAGCTAATACTTAATTAGTACTTATTACGTGCCAGGTACTTCTCTAAGCACTTTATATAAATTCATTTAAGCCTCATAGCAACCCTTTGAAGTACTTGCTACTATACCCTCATTTTACACATGGGGAAAATGAGGCACCAGTACCATGGGGTGGAACTAGCACATGGGCCCGATCTGGCTTCAGGGTGTGCGTTCTTCAGCCCACACTCCCATCCCACCCAGTAGGGCCACCACGCACCCTGGCGCAGTTTGACCCTTGCCCTAGGGCTCCTAGTGAGGGCAAGTCATGCACCCAGCATGGGGCTGTGTCCTTAGAGGAAGGGTGTCTACTGCTACTTCATACAAGGCACCATAAAGGCAGCCCCACTGCCTAGCTGTGAAACAAGGAAAGCCCGGCTGACTTACATCTGAGATGGAATTGAATTTCTGTAACTCTAGTATCCATCAATTCATTCATTCCTTCCATAAATACTGATGAGATGCCTGCCACTGCTAGGTACTGTGTCCTTCCCAGACAGCGAACATTAATGGACGGAAACACATGTATATGTTTACCTGATGGCTCCTCTCCCAACGGGGAACAGGTTGCCGAGAGCTGGGACATTTGAAAAGGAGGTGTTTCACAGTTATGCATTCCCTGGGTGTTCAAAGTGGGCTTGTTGGAGACAATGACAGATGGCAGGAGACATTCGGAGGAGGTGTGGCTTCCTCTGCTACCTCCACCCCCAGGTTGCAGGTGGTGAACAGGGAGACCAGTCGGGTGGGGAACGGAACCCATCCCTCCTGACTCGCAGGCTACAGCCTTTTTCCACTGCCTGGAGCTACTCTTAGGGAAAAAGAAAGTTATCTCCCCACACCAAACCACTTCAGAGAAAAAGAGCTGGCCGTTACTTTAAGTGGGGGCACGTGAAGAGACGTGAAAACAACTTACAATTAATCCCGAATGTGGGAAGAATTCTGAAGGTCAGAGGAATGGAAAAGGTAAGTCAAGAAAAAAATTGGCATTTAGCAGTGGAGATAAACGGAGCTGATAAACGGCCTTTGAACACTTGGGTTATTTATTTATCTGCTTCCAGTTCTTGTGCGGTTGTTAATTCCAACTAAAATTCCCCAGTGCCCCACTCACATGTGTGGTACATTATGTACCCATCTGGCAGCGAGGCTGACACCTCCCCTGGCAACTGTCCTCTGAAGTTTCAAACACACTCACATGTTTGTGTCCCAACAACAACACAAAAAGTACACAGAAAAAAGGAGACCCTGGAGTTTACCGCACTGACTTTCTGGCACGGCAGCTAAGTTAACAATGTCTTGTGTGCAACAGGAGTTCCACAAACATGTAAGGAAGTCAGCTTGGGCCAGGCCCAAAGACCGGGCTAACTGAGCCACTCTGTGAAGCGGAAGGGACAGAGAAAGCCAGAGAGGCCCTGGTAACTGTGAGGCTGCAGTCTGAGGTCCCCTTTGCAGAGATGAAGATAATTTGTTCAGGGGATTTTTTTTTCACATTCCCTCTGCTTAAACAAACCCTAGTGAAAAGAACTCCTGCTCTGATTGTCCATGCAAAGGTTCCCTGGAATGCTGGAACAAGTCTCTGGAATGTACAGATTTAACGAGCCAATTTGGAAATTAAAGGAGATGAAAAGGGAGCATTATGGTTACATTACAGGCAGAATCACTACCTGAGTCGAGGGGAGGGGGCAGAGAAAGGATCTTAGAGCTTACCTGGAGCGGGCTTAGCACTTTCCACACCTGAGGCCTTGGGCAATCTGCAATTTTAGGGTTGGAAGGGTCCAGAAATATCATGCATAGTCTTATTGAGGGAAGGACACAATCTTTGTTAGTTGTTCTGAAAAGCTGAAAACGTGATTTCCAAACTTTTTTCTGAGAAAAGACCCTCCCACTCCTTGGCCTTTTGGGTGTCATGTATTGACATAGTTTCCCTACAAAAGAAATCATATCCCTACCCCAAATGATTTCAGCAAAACGTCAGTCCAGGCTTCTGATCAGGAAAGAGATAGGAGAGTTTGAGTCACGGATATTGATATATTTTGAGGGTAAAAACTTGAAACTGGAGTTACCTTTGGAGTTCTGCTTCCAATAAATATAATATTCCTTTAGCCTTTCTTTCTCCCTTCTTTCCTTCCTTTCTTTTTAATACTGAACAGCCTTGGGATTTCAACTATTATCTTCCTACACAGCGAGGGAGCCTGCGGATCAGGCTGGGATGGTCACTCTATCCAGCTCCTCTCTTTTACAGGTGAGGCGACAGAACCCCAGGGAGGGGAAACAAGGTACCACTCACCCACTGCACAGGTCAGTGGGGCCCTGGACCCCCCGTCCAGGGCGCTGGCCCCACACCACAATACAGACGCCATTTTTCCACATCCCAGGAGAGCTGGTGTTTAAGCTCACTCCTCAGAGCCTTTTTCCCCCCATTCAGGGCACTGAGCCATCTGACTCGGTCTTCAAAGAATAAGTCTTTTTTGTTTAGAGCTGCATTCAGAGACTTTAAGCACTGCACATGATTCTTCCTCAGTGGCCTTTGATTTTTCTTCCAGGACTTGATCAAATAGGTTCAACTCAAGCATCAAGACCAGGTTGCGGTTTCATCTCAAAGTCCCTGAGGAAGAGGGAATATCCCCTGTCAGATGGGACAGTGGGAGGAGTTTCAACAAGAGTAGAAGTCTGACTTTTCTGGGAACTTGGGGGCTGCGCTTCGGTATTACAAAGCAATGGTAGCTGTTCAGGACCAAGTTATAGATCCTGACTGGCAATTAAGCACTCTCAAAAAAAAAAAGAAAAAAAAAAAAGCCCTTTGGGACCAGATAGTCTAATGAATTCCTGTGGAGGAAGATGGGGCGGGGGGAAGGCAAGCCAGATGCCCCTTGGCTCACCTCTGATAACATCTGATTTCTTCCTCTCACGCCTCCAGCCTTCCAAACCCCCACCCCTGCCTGTCCTGAGGATGGCCGCCCAGCTGACCCTGAACCTGCCCTCTGCCCAACCCAGGAAAGAAACAGACCTCTGGGAGAGTCTGTTTCTGCAGGGTCTCTGGCAAGGTAGCCAGTGTTCAAATGTGACATCACATCCCTCTCCCAACTTCAATACATGGGGAAATGTGGGTACACCTTTCTTCCTGACACATGGGATTTGGGGTTGGCTTGAGTAAGGGTAAAGTCCCTCTCGCTTCTAACATCTCCGGATTCTAGATCATAAAGAGCTGGACTACTCAAAAAATGTCTCAGCATCTTAATCAGAAATTATTGAGTTTAATCGTGGACTCTCTTTTAATAAGTCTGATCCTCTGGCTTCCCAGTTCACAAAAGATTAAACTTAGGACTACATCTGAGCCATGAAGAATACAGCAGGAGACGAAGAATTCCCATCTCTCTGTCCTCCCTCTCCATCAAGAAGACTCTTTTGCAGGCAGACACTCCTCACTGTTTATAAAGGAGGGGAAGAATCCAAACTAACAAAAGCCAAAGCCACATCAGCATCATAGCCATGCGAAACGATAGATGTCACTGGAGCAAACATTCGGTGCTGTTAACACAGAGGCCGATTAAATTCTTGTGAGCAACAGGATGGGACCCAAGGTTTGAGTCTCACGTAGTGACTTGGGCATAAACAGAGGGGAGATGGCACAGCTGCGTGTGACATCTGGAAGCACCAGGGCAGAGTGGCTGTGGCCAGGCCATGGGAACCCAGGCGGCCGCTCCCCAGCACTGACACAGGCAGCCCAGAGCCTCTGCACACTCCTCCTGGAAGGCAGCCCTGGCTGTGGCTGTCAGTATTTATCGCCTTCCAACTGGGCTCTTGACTCGCTGGCTGTCATCTGACACCAAAGGACTTGTCATCCATTTCAGTTGTGTAAGATGAAGGCCTCACCTTAGAAGCACTCAGCTTCATTGCAAATGACAAAAGGAGGTGCTTACCAGGCTGCCTGATGACATTGTGTCTGGAACCTCGGTAGTTCAGACCCACCTGGTCACTGATGGGAACTGCATGTATGCAGTGGATATGCAGATTTACACTGGAATGACATCGCTTCGCCCAATCTCAAAAAAGGGATTTTAAAAATCCATCAGGTCAACACTTCAAATATACACAGTTTGGGATACTTCAATTATACTTGAGGAAAGTTGAGAAAAATTGTAAAAACTAAAACCATGTCACAATCATTTGATGGACATTTAAGTCCCCTCCAACGTGTGCCTGCATGAGTATTACCTGGCCTCTGCTTGAACAGCTCCTGTGGCAGGAACTCATGGCCTTCCAAGGCAGCCCGTTTCATTACTGGACTTCTCTACTGGCACATTTTTCCTTTACTGAGATAAAATCAGCTTCCTTGAAGTTTTTATCCATTAATCAGGACCATAAAGAACACATTGATCCCTGTGCCCAGGGAGAGCTTCAGAAACTGAATACCCTCACCATGGCTCATAAATATATGTGAATAAACACATATGAACACACACACACACACACACACACACTCTTACACTCACACCTCACATACGTGGTAATACTTCACTTATCCAGAGGTTGTATATCTAGCAACTTCCCATATCCAGCACACATGCCCAAACACAATAGAATTGACAATACTCCACATTCATGTTCTTGACCCCTAAGAGAATGTCTCAGCATCTTAATCAGAAATTATTGAGTTTAGTTGTGGTCTCTCTTTTAATAAGTCTGGTCCTCTGGCTTCCCAGCTCACAAAAGACTAAAAGCAGCCACTAAGTTTCAGGGGACGCTGGTTCTAGGAAGAAGTCAAAGTTTCAGCTTGACCCTAATGGGGGAGATAGATGAATGATCTGAAAGACACCCTGGTACTAGGGAATAACAGCAGCATAGGGTTATTCAGAGAAAAGGCAACCACTATTACATACTTCTTCACCTAATGTCCAGGGCAATCACAGATGACCCCAAGTTGCCCAGAAAATGATGGACTGATATAAGAGTCTGATATTACATATGACAAACATACTTTAAAACATTTTCCATCCAAAGTTGTATGTCAGCTAGCATAATACCTAAGGTTATGATTTTATTATCTAGAGAATTCATTTTGGTGGAGGAGCTTGTGTCAGGAACACTGATGTTGCATAAATGAGGTGTCACTGTGTGTTATCTATCTCACAGTGTACAGTGTGTGGTTTTCAAGTATAAAAGACACTAATGATTATAATGCATACTGCAGTGATGGGCGAAGGAGGGTACTATCCTGGTTTACTGGTTCCCATGGTAACTGGAACTAGGCAGAGAAAGTACTGCTTGGTAGAGGCGCTTACATTACCTGCTTTCATAGAGATAAGAACTGCTGAAATTAGCATAATAATATTTCATTCAAAACAACTACTTCCCCAACTTGTGATAACTACATTCATGACCCAAATGCACATTTCCTCATGCATTTTTGCTGAATATTTATTTTGAATTCTAATTTGCTCAGCAAATGCTTCTCCTAGAGAGCCCAAGAAGGTAAACTGCAGGCTCCTCCTATGACAATGATTGGAGTTTTACTCCTTCCACAGTCTGAGTCTCCAACCCACCAAGCCAGCTGCCATAAGGCCAGGACCTTGGGCAAGAGTCGCCACAAAGGGAAAATAACTCTTAGCTGCCTGGGTAGCTAGAGGAAGTATAGCTAATGCCAAATAACGGTTAATCCAAAATCATTCATCTTGGGCTCAGAAACCCAAAGCGTGTGCATACACACACGTAGCCCAAGGCACACACCCTTGGAATCACCTCCACTGCTCAGCACATGTGAGCCCCAGGGTGGAAGCATCAGCAAGAGTTAGAGGCCATATGCTGCTCTGACTACATCAGACATGACTATCTCTCGAGGTGAGAGGGGACACTTCAGAGTCTCTGTACCCTGCTCTACTCCTTTTTTCATAGTACGTATTATCTTCCAACTTGCTATTTTATTTACTTACTATGTTTATTATTTGCTGCCTGTCTGTTCTCACTAGAATGTAAGCCACACAAAGGCCCTAACATTGTTTTGTTCTGGAACAAGGCTCTGCTTGCTTCATGTCTGCTAACATCTCACTGGCTGAAGCAAGTCACATGACAAGGCCCCAAGTCAAGGGGAAAGGAAGTACACTTTGCCCACCATGAAGTCAAATCAAGTCACATGGTCAACTCCTACATCTCAGGAGGCTGGGGGAAGGAGAGGAACAATAATCTAATCTAATATACCATCTATCTAATGAAATTGGGCAGAATGGTGATAGAAATTAGGCTTTGGAAACGGAAGGCCTGGATTTGTGTCTTGGCTATACATTCTACTTTCTGAGAGCCTGGGGCACAGTATATACTCAAAATACATCATTCATTCAATATATATGTACTGAGAACCTACTATGGGTAGGAATACCATGCCAATCTCTGAGCCAGGCTGGTGAACAAAACAGACATGTCCTGCTCTCCTGGTGGTATGAAAGGAGCTGCTCAACCCTCTGAGGGTCAGCTCTCTCCTCCCCTAAGTGGAGAGAAGCAATCTCCCAATACATGAGCAAAGCCATGGGAAGCTGGCCCTGGGGTATAATTATCAGTGCGGAAATGACTATAGCAACTGCCATTTCTTCCATGGTGTCTTACCTAGTGAACCCTGTTGCAAGTGATTGCTCACCAATCTTAAAACAATTAATTACCATGTCATTAAAAGTGAGGACTCCCTGGGTGGTGCAAATGGTTAAGCATTCGACTATTAGCCAAAAGATTGGCAGTTCAAACCCACCCAGAGCCACCTTGGAAGACAGGTTTGGCAATCCATTCCCAAAAGGTCACAGCCTTGAAAATCCTCTAGAGCAATTCTACTCTGCACACATGGGGTTGCCATGAGTCAGAACTGATTCAAAAGCAACAACAATCACAATTAAAAGTGTGACACTGAAGAAAGGCACCGCCTTGTCCATCCAACCAACAAGCATTTACTGAAGCCGACCCTGTGCCAGGCAGGCCTGCCCTGCACACACTCTCTGCTCCCAAAGACACTCATCCTAGCAGGGAGCAGAGTGTGTCCTTCCTGCATTCCCTGACAGCACCAGCCCGATGCTCCATGCGTACCGCTGTCCAAGACTCAAGAACCTCCTCAATTGCTCTTCTCACACTTTCCTGGAAACAGCCTCAAACACTGAGGTTTCCATCAAAGGCTTCTAATTCACCCGGAAAGAAAAATGCAGTTAATCAAAGCAATCTGGGCTTTTCTTTCCATTCCCATCACCCCCTACCCCCACCACAGAGTGAAACCTCCCTAAGGGATTAAATGTTATAATAAGGATTTGGCGCATTTACCTTGTCAAAGATTGCGCTTTTGTGGCATCTCATGGAGCACAAACAGATTAAAGGGCCAAAAGTGAGATGGACTATCAGCAGAGACCAACAAGAAAACAAAACCTCAAGATTTTTTGTTAAAAAAAAAAAAAACACCTCTTGGTCTCAGTCAATCAGCTCTAATCACACACAGACAGGGCCAGGCATGTAACTTACCTATGCCTTTCCAGCAAAAGTTAGGCTAATTAAGTAGTTATACAAATTACTGTTATTATTAGCAGTATCATTCGTATTATAACAAATTAAATACTGGCCAGAAATTCAAAAGTCTTTCTTTAGGGCCTGGTTTCCTCCAGTGTTCTAGTACAGACAGTCCCTGTACAAACCGTAGTTAAGAATCAACCCCTGAAAAGCCTATTCTATTAAAAATTTGAGATACATACAATGGTTCATAATACTTTGCTATGTGCCTCAAAACATAATTATTATTATTACTACTGTATTATTAAAGATGTTTTAAGGTATCTGGAAGTGTTTCTTTAATGTTTTTCATGCATAAAAAGGTATACTATATACTGTATTCTAAGACAAACATTTGTCTAACTTATGTTAGATATGAACCACACCTAACTGTTCCAACTTACATACAAATTCGACTTAAAGACAGACTTGGGAACCAAACTCGTTCATTGTCCAGGAACTGCCTGTATGCTGGTTATACCCACTAGTGGTTGCCCGCTGCCTAGAGGGTAGACACCGAACTCCTCATGTGAGTAGCGAAGGCCCCCCAGGCAGCAGTATTTACCTATTGTCCAATCACTCACTCATTCAACTAATATTTTTTGAGCATCTATTCTGACCCCTATGCTGGTCAATGGAACATAATTTTACCTCTCTGTTGTGAATTGAATTGTATCCCCACAAACATGTGTTGGAACCCTAACCCCTATACCTGTGGACGTAATCCCATTTGGGAATAGCGATTTCCTTGCTATGTTAATAAGGCCAAAGTAGAGTAGGGAGTGTTCTAAGCCTAACCACTTCAGAGTTATATAAAGAGCAGATTAAGCACAGAGACAAGCAAGCATGAATGGGGGAAAGACAGATGCCACGTGGAGATCACAAAGGAACACTGAGAAGAACACTAAAGAAGCTGAGACAAGGATCTTCCCCCAGAGCTGACAAAGACAGAGCCTGCCCCTAGAGCTCCTGCCCAGTATTCAAACTTCTAGCCTCCTGAACTATGAGAAAATAAATTTCTGTCCTTTAAAACCACCCACCCTGTGGTAGGTCTGTGACAGCAGCACTAGATAATCAAGCCTTTTTCCCTCTAATTCCTTACTAGAAACGCTGGCCACATGGCCCAGTCCCTCAGTGCCCTTCAAAGTTATGGCTCCCTTTCCATTTCCTCCATCCAGACAGCTCCCCTGATGCCTCCAGGTGTCTCTGAGGACATGTGCTTTCCTTCCCTCCTGTGGCCGCCTGTACATATACGGCCACGCACTCTTCAATGGACATGCTACACATGGTCTTATCTGTCCCTTCACCACATTTATGTCTTATCTACCCATCTAGACAGGAACCATAGCCCCTGCCTAAGACAGCATTACACAGTAGCTGGTACTCAGTACTTATGACTGGCTTAAAGAAACCCATTGCCATCGAGTCAATTCGGACTTATAGCAACACTATAGGACAGATTAGAGCTACCCCATAGGGTTTCCAAGGCTGTAATCTTTATGGAAGCTGACTGCCACATCTTTCTCCCACAAACCAGCTGGTGGGTTTGAACCGAGGATCTTTCAGTTAACAGCCAAGCATTTAACCACTGCCCCACCAGGGCTCCTTATAACTGACTTTACTGTGGGTGTAATTCCACACAAACAAGTATATTGGCAGGTGGAACAGGAAAAATAAGTTCTCATGGGCTGGACACTGGGAGAAGCAAGAAGGGCTCGCACTCAGAGCCTGGCACAGTGCAGTCTGAGTCCACCAGGGGGCAGCCCCAGCAGCAAAGCCCCATCTCTGGTAACTTGGTTTGCTCTTCACATCTGAGATGGCCTTCCATGCTCCTTTGACATTTGCCTCCCATACTTCAATGATATGGACTACTGAGAAAGAAGGTGACCTTTGAACTGGAGGATATTAAAAAGAATCAACAAACAACACTGTTCTAATTCTTCCAGGTATGTGATGCTACACAAAGGTGCTGCTAACAATGTTGCCAACAAAGTGGATTCCTTTGTTAGCTTCATTAATAAACCCCACAGAATTTATACTTTTCCCTTCTACACTTGCTCCTCCCCAGGCTCCCTAATTTTGTCAATGGCACCACCACAGACAAGCACCGAACCTAGGAGTTCTCCAGTTTCTTGATCTTTCTACAAGTAACCCATGAAATCTGTTGTCAGCTCCACTTCAAACAGAGCGAAACCCACCCACCTCTCTGCACCTCCACCTGCTCCCACCAAGTCCAAGCTACCATCACCCCTTGCCTGGACTATTCTGACAGCTTCCACACTGGTCCTCCAACTTCCTCCATTCTTGCCCCCAGGAGAGTCCATTCTGTATACCACAGCCAGAGTGTTCTTTCATATAAAAAAAAAAAAAAAAACAGATCTCCCTTGTTTCAAGCCTTCCAGTGGCTTCCATGGTTGGAATTAAATCCAAACTCCTTCCTGTGATCTCTAATGTGATCTCTAAGACCCAGCAAGACCTCCTTAGCGCTTCATCTCAGTTCTATCTCCTGACACTGACCCATATACCCATGGCTCCAGTCACACCATCCTTTCTGTCCCTTAAATAGACATCAAGGCCCTGACATTAGCTGTTGCTTTTGCCCAGAACACGCTTTTACCAGATGTTCCTCCTCACCCTCTGGATTCAGCTTTACGGGTACCTTCTTCCTTCAGGCTAACGAATCTAGGAAGCTGATCTCTTCTTACTTCCACCACCTAGCTCCCAGATCTCTCTCTAATCTCTTTTATTTTCTTTGCATCCCTGATCACTCTCTAAAATTATTTATTAATTTGTTTAACTCACTAGAATGAAACTTCCACACAGGAAAAGGATCTTTTTTGTTTTGTTCACCACTAGATTTTCAGCATCTATAACAATGCCCAGCACACTGTAGCATTCTAGATGCATCTACCAATGTGGAGCATAACTCCCCACTCCTTAGGCGTAGGCTGCTCCTGGTGAATTGTTTCCAAAGTGTAAAATATGAAAAGAGGGGGAAAAAGAGTAACTTTACAGCGGAGAAATCTGACAAACCACTACCTCAGCTAGATTCAAGTTCAACATTAACAGTGACAAGTCATGTTGATAATATGTACCGATTATGGATTGAATTGTTTCTCTCAAAAAGATATGCTGAAGTTTGAACTCCTGGTACCTGTGAGTGTGACCTCGTTTGGAAAAAGGGTCTTTGAAGATATTATCAGTTAACATGAGGTCATACCAGAGCAGGTGATAGAGCGGGTCTTAATTCAATTTGAGTGATGTTCTATAAAAGAGGAGAAGAGACACGAAAAGAAAGACGAAAGATGGTAATGTGCTGACCCAATTAAGCCAAGGAACAGCTGGGGCTACCAGAAGTCAAGAGAGACAAGAAAGGATCTTCCCCTAGAGTCTTCAGAGAGAACACGGCCCTGTCAACACCCTGAAATTGGACTACTAGCCTCCAGAACTGTGATAACAATAATTTATGTTCTTATGCCAAACCAAATCAGTTGCCGTCAAGTCAATTCTGACTCATGGTGACCCCATGTGTGTCTTACGTGTGGTACTTGTTATGGCAGCCCTAGAAAACTAATTGGAGACCTGGGGGCTCAGTGGTTAAACATCTGGCTGCTAACCAAAACGTCAGCAGTTCAAATCCATCGAATCCACTAGCCAGTCCTTGGAAACCCTATGGAGCAGTTCTACTCTGTTCTATAGGGTCGCTACGAGTCAGAATTGACTAGATGGCAACGGGCTTTTTTTTTTTTTTTTTTTTAAGGAAACTAATACAGTGCCCTTGATATGACATAATGAAAAATGGCACCTTACCTCTGTGGTTTTCCTCCCAAAAAGCCTTAACCCCAGTCTAATCGTGAGAAAAACACCAGACAAATCCCAACTGAAAGACATTCTACAAAATATCTGACGAGTATTTCTCAAAACTGTCAAGGTCATCAAAAACAAGGGAAGTTTGAAAAACTGTCACAGCCAAGAGGAGCCTAAGGAGACTTGACAACTAAATGCAAATGTGGTGGCCTGGATGGGATCCTGGAAGAGAAAAAGGACATAGGAAAAAACCAAGGGAATCTGAATAAAGTATAAACTTTAATAAATAATAATGCATCAATATTGGTTCATTACTTGTGACAAATGTACCGCAGTAACATAAGATGTTGATAACATATAATATTAATATATAATAGGGGAAACTGGGTGTGGAGAACTCTGTACTTTCTTTGCAATAATTCTGTAAATCAAAAAATAAAAATAAAAAGTTTATTTAAAAAATACATTTTTTAGGTGAATGAATGTACAGCAATAGACTCTCCAAAGATAGATTTCTGTCTTTTTATAAGAATTTATTGGGCACAGATTCAAACATGATGCTAGAAAACAGATTAATTCCTTAAGTCTGTTATGCATTGGCTGGCTCATACCGTTTGCATCATTACTCTGTGAAAAACATACTTTGGAACCTCATAAAAGCAGACATCAGGCCTCCCCTAACTGAACTACCACTAAATAGTTCTAAATGAGGAGAGTCTGGGTCAATGATAAAAATAACAAATTCTACCCTATTTCATCATGAATCACATTTTCCCACTGCTCTCTAGTCCATTCATCCACAAGCACTGCCATGGGCCTACTGTGCATCCAACCCTGAGTTTTGTTTAACAGCCAGCTCCTATCCTAGACGAGGATTCGAGACTCACATATTATGAACACGGTCAAATACCAGACTCTCTTCTAAGGGGTCAAATGGCGCAGATGCTCAGAGAAGACCAACAGTGTCAGCTGCAGCAGTCAAGGAAGCCTTCCTGCAGGAAGGGCTAGGTTAGTCCTGGAATAAGGACCAGGATTTGGAGGCACAGGAGGAAGAAGAGAGGCCAGCCCAGGTAGAGGTCACAGCATAACCAGAGCCACAGAGTCCAGAACCAACTGCAGGGAGTAGTCTGATTAGAGCTGTGAGGTCCCCAAGGGAGCAACGGAAGAAGACATTGGTAAGTTGAGCTGAGGTGAGACCAGAAAAGGCCTTGGAATCTTTCCAAATCTTTACGGCCTGGAAAACACACCTCCTCCGTGGAGCCTTCCCCAAACACCTTAGCCACAGTGAATCCTCTCCTTCCTCAGGGCCCCCTCCCCCAGCACTCTCTACTTAGATCAAGCAAGAAAACAAAAAAGCTTCATATGCTATTTGCATTCTTGCCCCATCTCTCCTACCCACCTATAATCTTTCTAGGAGCAAGATCCTTTTCTCCTCCTCTCTGCCTGCTCTATAGGGTCCTGTACATAGTAAGGCTCAAAGAAACATCTGGTGAATAAATAAAAGGAAGAGGGTATTAATGATTGGATTATAGTCTACGAAGCCAGGACTTTATCCTTTACACAACAAAGTTGGCAGAAAAATTTACAAAAAATTTACAAAATGACTTTCTTCCACTATCACACCAACCCCTTCCTCTGCTTTGTTTTCCTTCAGCACTTACCACTCTGATTTTTCACTAATAATTGTTTACATGTTTCTTGTCTGTCATCAATGAACATTCACAGAGCACCTACTATGTGCCAGATATGTTCTAGGTGCCAGGGATACAGATAACACAGATTAAAAGAAACTCTGCTCTCTAAGACCTGACATTCTACTGATGGGGTGAGGGACAAAAAACAAAATACACCCTCTCCTCACTTACCAACTACTTCATTATTTGACATTTCACATTTACAACAATAGTAAAAATCTACTATCTGACTATTTTGCACATTAATGATGTACGTCTGGCAGTAATGAACGCCGAGGTGAGAGTAACGCTGGCTGTGGTGGTTAATGCTGTGTGTCAACTTGGTGGGGCCATGATTCTCGGTGGTTTAGCAGTATGTAATGATGTAATTTGGCAGTTACGTAATGATGTAGTCATCCTCTATTTTGTGATCTGATGTGGTCATCTTCCATTTTCACATAACACTGATTTTGACCTGGTGTTTGGAACCTAGTTCTGCACATAGTAAGGGCTCAAAGAATCATCTGGTGAATGAACAAAAGGGAGAGGGTATTAATTACGTCGATAAGTGAGGAGAGGGTGTAAACAAGTAAAATATATAGTATGCCAAATGGTGACAGGTAAAAAAGCAGGAAAGAACAACAGGACGTTCAAGGGAGAGGTCTGCAATTTTACATAGGGTGGTCCGGGGAAACCACCTTTGAGCAAAGACTTGAGGGGAGGCAGGGATTGTTTTCTGTTGTGTTCACTGATTCACACCTAGTACCTAGAGCAGCACTTACCATGCAGCAGGCACAGAAGAACGAATGAGTGAATGAGTGTTTCCAGAAGGCTAATCCATATTTTTAAGTTAAACTTTTTTATTTTGAGATAATGTATCTAAATTTACATGCATTTGTAAGAAATAATACAGACATCCTATGTACCCTTCACCTAGGTTCCCCAATGGTAATATCTTTCAAAACTATAGTACAATATCACAAGCAGGAAATTGCCATTGATACAATCCACGACTCTGATTCAGATTTCACCAGTTTTACATGTACTCCTTTGTGTGTGCGTGTATGTGTGCATGTATGTATTTTGTTCCATGCAATCTTAAGGTTAACTCATTTTTAATGTGCAAGTTAGGAAGACACAAACCACCAGGCACTGAGCAGGCTGGGCATTTTCACATGCTTGAGCTTCATTTAATCCTCACAACCTCACCCTAAAAGACAGGCATTCTCATCCCCGTTTTACATGTGTAAAAACTGAGGGGCTCAGAGAAGGAACTTGCTGGAAGTCACACAGACAGGAAGAGATACCAGAAAACAAAACCCACGGCTGTCTGGCTCCTTCACCAGAGCTCTTTTCTGAGTATAAGATTGGCCTAGATGAGAAACAATGAAGCAAGCACCGAGAGGACAGGCTCCAGGAGACACTGGAAGAAAGATGGAGTGAGGGAGGGGTTGATAAGCATGCCTCTGGGGTTCTGTTGTTGTTGGCTGCTGTAGAGTCAGATCTCTGACTCACGGGACACCGTGCACAAAGAAACAAAGCACTGCCCAGTCCTGCACTATCCCCGTGATGGTTGGGGATCGGACTGTTGTAATCCACAGGGTTTTCCCTGGCTGGTTTTTGAAAGTGGATTGCCAGGCCTTTCTTTCTAGTCTCTTGTAGTCTGGAAACTATGTTGAAGCCTGTTCAGCATCTTAGCGACACACAAACCTCCACTGATAGACAGGTGGTGGCTGCACATGAGGTGCACTGGCCTGGAACTGAACCCAGGTCTCCTGAAAAGAAGGTGAGAGTTCTACCACTGAACCATCACTGTCCTCACAGGATTCTGATTAGGGAGAACAGAAGTACCAGTCACAGGAAAAAGGAAGTGAAGAGCTAGACGATTCTAAAGAAGAAGAGAAGGAGGATGTCCTGGCTCAGCTCTCCTGATGCTGTGTGATCGTGGACAAATTGATTTACACATCTGAGCTTTGTGTTCCTCATCAGGAAAGGGATAGGAATGGCCACCCAGATCCCACTCACCACCCAGGATTGCTTTAAGGGCAAGGAGAGATGAAGAGGTAGCCCTTTGCAAAGTGAAAGTGCTAGATCAACTGCCAAAACCAGAAACAAGGCAACCCAACCCAATCCAACCGCTCAGACTGCCTGTGGTCTCTGGACTGGAATCACTGGCTGGCTTTCCCAAAGATGAAAATGCAGAATTTAGGTCAGCACATACTGGAGAGAACCTCGCTGTGTTTACAAGAGACAGAGAGTGTGTGTTCCTATTAAATGCCTTTGAAACCCAGCGATGATGAGAGACTCAAGGCTGTTTACCACTTGGGATATTTACTTTCCTCATATACAAATCAGATTGGGTGCCGTCGGAGCTGACGCCACCTCACGCTGTGGCCCTCTGACGTCCCTGCTCCTCCCCGGTGCCCCACACATGGTTTGAATTTATTGGTTTTAGCAGCTTTCATTTATATTGTGTGAGGATCACAGAATGACCAGCAAACAGAAGCTCTGATCTGTGCCCTGGGAAAAACACAGAAGTGTGAGGAAGGGGGTGGGGGTGGGGGTGCCAGGAAGATGTGTCCAATCCAAGGAGAAGCAGCTCCTACTCACAGGGTGGCCCAGTCGAAGCCCTAGGCCCCTGTGGGAATGAAGCATTGGTGGGATACCAGCGTCCCACCAAGAGACGATCAGAGGGCAAGAACAGGCTCAGCAGTCATAGCCACCCAGAGCTCAAACACTAAGGTGCTACAGTGGAGAGTGCAGGCAGCTGCTTAGAAACCAAAAGTCTGTAAATCTGGGAACAGTGGGTGGGGAGGGTGGGGTAGGGGCAACTTTCTATTTTCCATCCAAATACTCAGATGATGATCTGTAGATATGGCCGATAACTTTACAGCTGCACACAGAACCCCTGAGTATGCACTTGGACTTGGGCCCTGGGGAAACCCAGATTCATTAGACGAGCCTCCTGCCCTCAAAAAACTTCAGTCTAGTGGAAGAGACAGGCATGTAAACATATAAAACACAATAACATAAAAAACATCCTTTTCCAGGGAGGTCGGAGCCAGCTTACAAACTGGCTTTGCAGCAACAGGCGTGAGGTTTCTGGTTTGCCAAGCACTCTCACACCTGCTAAGGGGCTAGGCAAAGGGAGAGCTTCTGGGGCTCCAGCTGCTGGACTCCTAGTGCAGGACTCTCTCCGTTTACAGCTGTAGACCCTCCCATCCCCCACTTCTGCTTGAGGGGTGTCATAGATTGAATTGTTTCCCCCCAAAATATGCATCAACTTGGTTAGGTCATGATTCCCAGTACTGTGTGGTTGTCCTCCACTTTGTGATTGTAATTTTAAGTTAAGGAGGATTAGGGTGGGATTGTAAAACCCTTACTAAGGTCACATCCTGATCCAATGTAAAGGGAGTTTCCCTGGAGTGTGGCCTGCACCAACTTTTATCTTACAAGAGATAAAAGGAAAGGGAAGCAAGCAGACAGTGGGGACCTCACACCACCAAGAAGGCAGTGCTGGGAGCAGAGCGCATACTCTGGACCTGAGGTTCTGGTGCTGAGATGCTCCCAGACCAAGGGAAGACTGATGCATCACAAGGACTTTCCTCCAGAGCTGACAGAGAAAGCCTTCCCTGGAACTGACAGCCTGAATTTGGACTTGTAACCTACTAGACTGTGAGAGAATAAATTTCTCTTTGTTAAAGCCATCCACTTGTGGTATCTCTGTTATAATAGCACTAGATAACTAAGACAGGGGGTATTCAGCAACTACCTGCCTCACCTCATCCCTACTTTGAGCAGCTGGAATCTCAGCTTGGCCTGGGCCATGATTCTCAGTGGCTTGGCAGTTATGATGTAGTTTGGCAGTCATATAATGATGTAATCACCTACATGATGAGATCTGATATGTGATCACCTCCATGATGGAACCTGCTATGAGTAGTCAATCTGTTGAAAGTGAGTCTCCTTGGGGTGTGGCCTGCATCCGATATAGGTGGACTTTCTGGCAAGGCTCCTGGGCTTTTGCTTACTCTGGATCCTGCAGCTGACTCTTGTTCATCTGACCTCTAGTTCTTGGGACATGAGCAAGCAGCTCACCTTCCAGTCTTGGGTAATCTGTGAGCCATTGGTCTCCTAGCTTACCTGCCAATCCTGGAATTTGTCGGCCTCCCCAGGCCTGCTGTCTGACCTGCTGATCTTGGGTTCACCAGCCCCTGCAGCTACAGGGGTCAGGAGAAGCCTCCAGCCTGACCCACAGACTTGGGATTTTCTACCCTCTACAACCATTTGAGCTATTTCATTGATATAAATCTCTCTCTCTCATTCTCTCTCTCTCTCTCTCTATATATATAAATGTATATATATATGTGTATATATATATATATATATGTACACACACACACACGTATATATAGACGCTTCATAGGTCTTGCTTCTCTAGAGAACCCAGCTTAAGACATTTGGTACTGAGAGTGGTTCTAGAGAAACAAAATCCTAAGGATGAGGTTTCTAAATTGGTCCTCAAGTTTGTTTAGTCTTAAAGATGTTTACGACTCTGCCTACAGTAGTAAAGATGAGACTACTAATCCATGGCAATAGAAATATGCAAAATATCACCACCAATAGATCAGGTATTGGTGAAAGGTGAGGCTTTGGGTGATTAAATGTGTGATACATTTCTATAATTTTGTCATAATGAGAAGTATAAGGAAGCTGGTTGGTTGGCCCTACTTTTGCTAAAAAAAGAGATGAGCTCAGGACTTCAGAGTCAAAGCTCAAGTGTCACATAAACGACCTCAAAGTTTCTGCTTGTGCCTTGAAAGAAAGCCTTATTTCTTGTAGTAACAGAACTGATATTGCCAAAAACCAAACACAGAGTCTTAATGTAATAGTGGCTGAATTACAATGCCAACTGAATTCCCAACCTCAAATAGTGTCAGAACATCAGGAGAGGCCCAGCAGCAGAGAGTCTACTCGGCCATCCAGAACCAGTGAAAAGCAGCACTCAAGTGGCTAAAGATAAGTACATGCATCAGGCCTACCATGGGGATTAAAAAAAAAAAAAAAAACCCATTTGGGAAAAATCTCTCTCTCATTTTTCTCCCCACTCCCTGCTTTGCACTGGGTCCTGGCCAGCTTCAGCAATTGCTGAGTCCCCTGGGCCAGAAGTAGGACCCTTAAGGTGCACTGAGCCATTCTCCCAGCCTTGGAGAGGGAACAAATTAACAAACAGGGAAAAAATAAGCTGCTGGCTCCCCTAAGCCAGGACCTCAGGGTTGGCTCCTTTGCCTAGGCACAGGCATAAGGGTCCGACTACTTTGAATGCCTTTCGCCCCCGCATAGACTTGTGTGGGCCCATTTCAACAGCATAAGCCCTCACTACCACCGTACAACAGGGTATATACCTGAGGTCTAACTTCAGCTGTTTCAGCTGTGAAGTGGCAGGTACGTGACATTTGACATTGCTCTGCCTATTAAGCAGGTTCCTCACCTGCCCACATCAGGGGCTTGAGGACTGATGGCTCCACCCACACCACCTAGCCACTTGCGACAGGGGTCCAAGAATAAGTAGTGCCCCAAGTCCTTACGGCCAACAGCATTGGATGGTCATATTCTGGCTGCAAAACTCACTTAGCTACTCACTCTAGGGAACAGGGACATGCTTCCCTTTCAGACACTCGGGCAGCCGTCAGCCCACTGCCTTGCTCAGCACATGACCTCCTACTGCATCCAGATACCTGTGCCTACACCAATCACCCATACCTGTCTAGGACTTTAGGTGAGAGCCCGCAACACACACTTGGTGACCGACTACCTGAACACCTGAGCTGAATTCATACAAGAAAATTTAACGGACTTCTGGGCTCATATACTTAGTAACAGATCTAACTACCTGGTGCCAGGATGTTAGAGCTTCAAAGGTGCCAATAATCAAACTAATGAACATGAGCAGCCTATCTGGGCATATCAAAACAAAACAAAACAAAACAAGAAGCTAGGCCACAGTAAGCAAATATAAAATAAAAAAATTATAATAACTTATTGATGGCTCGGAGACAATAGTCAATATTAAATCACATAAAGAGGTAGACCATGATGGCTTCAGCAAGCT
>NW_004443951.1:8092428-8094016 GCF_000243295.1 Trichechus manatus latirostris | reverse complement strand
GTATCTCAAACATGATGGTGACATTAGGGTATTTCCAGATAAACAGAAGTTTAGGGAATTTGCAAAAACCAAACCAAAATTACAAGAAATACTGAAGGGAGTCCTCTGGTTAGAAAATCAATAACATCAGTTAACAACACAAGACTAGAACACAATACAGAGCAATCAGATATCAAATCAGATAGAGAAGTTCACAAAAAATAAATCAAACCTAAAACACTGAAAATAGGGAAACAGATATCAGTATGTAAAAGATGACAACATTAAAAATAAAGAGGGACTAAAAAATGTAGACATAGATTTTTCATATGGAGAGGAAGTCAAGGCAACATAAAGAAATAAAAGACTGGTTTAAACTTAGAAAAATAGAGGTAAATATTAAGGTAACCACAAAGGAAAGTAACAATCCTACCCATCAAAATAAAAAACTAAAAATACATAAAGACTCAGGAAACACAAAATCAACAATAATGAAAAAGATGAAAAGAAAATACATAAAGAAAAACAACTCAGCACAGAAAATTAAATGGAACAAAGAAACTGTCAGCAACACACAAAAAAGACATCAAAATGACAGTATTAAACTCATACCTATCAATAATTACTCTGAATGTAAAATGGACTAAATACACCAATAAAGAGACAGAGAATGGCAGAATGGATGAAAAAACAGAATCCGTCTATATGCTGCCTACAAGAGACACACCTTAGACTTAAAGACACAAACAAACTAAAACTCAAAGGATGGAAAAAACATATCAAGTAAACTACATTCAAAAGGAGCAGGAGTAGCAATACTAATCTCTGACAAAATAGACTTTAAAGAAAAATCCACCACAAAGGATAAGGAAGGATACTATATAATGATTAAAGGATCAGTACACCAGGAGGACATAACTACTATAAATATTTACACACCTAATGACAGGGCTCCAAAATACATGAAACAAAGTCTAACAGCATTGGAAAGAGAGATAGACAGCTCTTCAAAAATAGTAGGAGACTTCAACACTCCACTTTTGGTGAAAGACAAAACATCCAGAAAACAGCTCAATAAAGACATGGAAGATCTAAATGCTATCATCAACCAACTTGATCTCATGGACATATACCGAACAGTCCACCCAACAGCAGCTAAGTATACTTTCTTTTCCAATGCACATGGAACATTCTCCAGAATAGATCACATATCAGGCCATAAAGTATGCCTTAACAGAATCCAAAGCATTGGAATATTACAAAGCGTCTTTTCTGACCATAAAGCCATAAAAGTAGAAATCAATAACAGGAAAAGCAAGGAAAAAAAATCAAACACATGGAAACTGAGCAGCACCTTGCTCAAAAACTACTGGGTTATAGAAGAAATTAAGGATGGAATAAAGAAATTCATAGAATCAAACAAGAATGAAAACATCCTACCAGAACCTTTGGGACACAACAAAAGCAGTGCTCAGAGGTCTGTTTATAGCAATAAATGCACACATACAAAAAGAAGAAAGGGACAAAATTCCAAACATTAACCCAACAACTGGAACAAGTAGAAAAAGAGCAGCAAAAGAAGCACTCAGGTGCCAGAAGAAAGGAAATA
>NW_004443951.1:8070265-8090809 GCF_000243295.1 Trichechus manatus latirostris | reverse complement strand
ACAAAGGCCCAAAGTCCATTAATTGGGGAAAAGACAGTCTCTTTAACAAATGGTGCTGGCATAACTGGATATCCATCTGCAAAAAAATGAAGTAAGACCCATACCTCACACCATGCACAAAAACTAACTCAAAATGGATCAATGACCTAAATATAAAATCAAAAATGATAACGGCCATGGAAGAAAAAATGGAGACAACGCTAGGAGCCCTAATACATGCATAAACAGAATATGAACCATAAAGTAACAATGCACAAACACGAGAAGAGAAACTAGGTAACTGGGAGCTCCTAAAAATCAAACACTTATGCTAATCAAAAGACTTCACCAAAAGAGTCAAAACCTATAGATTGGGAAAAAATTTCTGGCTACAACAAATTTGATCAGCGTCTAATCTCTAAAATCAACAAGATACTGCAAAACCTCAACAAAAAAGGACAAACAACCCATTTAAAAAATGGGCAAAGGATATGAACAGGCACTTAACCAAAGAAGACATTCAGGCGGCTAACAGACACATGAAGAAATGCTCACGATCGTTAAATTAGAGAAATGCAAATCAAAACTACAACAAGACACCATCTCACCCCAACAAGGCTAGCATTAATCCACAAAACACAAAATAATAAATGTTGGAGAGGTTGTGGAGAGATTGGAACACTTATACACTGTCGGTGGGAATGTAAAATTGTACAACCACTTTAGAAATCAATTTGGAGCTTCCTTGAAAAGCTAGAAATACAAGCACCATATGAACCAGCAATCCCACTTCTTGGAATATATCCTAGAGAATTAAGAGCTGTCACAAGAATAGATATTTGCACACCCATGTTCACTGCAGCACTGTTCATGATAGCAAAAAGATGGAAACAACCTAGGTGCCCATCAACAGACGAATGGATAAACAAATTATGGTATATTCACCCAATGGAATACTACCCAATGATAAAGAACAACGATGAATCTGTGAAACATCTTATAACATGGAGTAATCTGGAAGGTATTATGCTGAGTGAACTTAGTCACAAAAGGACAAATATTGTATAAGACCACTATTATAAAAACCCAAGAAAAGGTTTAAACACAGAAGACAACATTCTTTGATGGTTATGAGGGTGGGGAGGGAGGGACTGGAGTATTCACTAACTAGAAAGTAGACAAGAATAATCTTAGGTTAAGGGAACGACAGCACACACTACAGGGGAAGTCAGCACAATAGGACTAAACCAAAGCTAAGAAGTTTCCTGAATGCAACCAAACACTTCAAGGGACAGAGTAGCAGGGGCAGAGGTATGGCGACCATGCTTTCAGGGGACATCTAGGTCAACTGGCATAACGAAGTTTTTTAAGAAAATGTTCTGCATCCCACTTTGGTGAGTGGCGTCTGGGGTCTTAAAAGCTAACAAGCAGCTGTCTAAGATGCATCAATTGGTTCCAACCCACCTGGAGTAAAGGAGAATGAAGAATACCATGGACACAAGAAAAGTATTAGTCCAAGAGACAGAAAGCGCCACATAAACCAGAGACTTCATCAGCCTGAGACCAGAAGAACTAGATGGTGTCCGGCTACCACAATGATTGCCCTGACAGGGAACACAACAAAGTCCCTGCCGGAGCAGGAGAAAAGTGGGGTACAGAACTCAATTCTAGCAAAAATATCAGACTTAATGGTTTGATTGAGACTAGAGGGACCCTGGAAGACATGGCCCCCGGGCTCTCTGTTAGCCCAAAACTAAAACCATTCCCAAGGCCAACTCTTCAGACAAAGATTAGACTGAACTATGGGACATAAAAGGATATTCGTGAAGAGTGTGCTTCTTAGCTCAAGTAGATACATGAGATTAAACTAGCAGCTCTCGTCCAGAGGCCAGATGAGAAGGCACAGAGGTCAGGAGCTGGCTGAACAGACACAGGAAATCCCGGGTGGAAAGGAAGAGTGTGCTGTCACGGTATAGGGAAAGCAAATAGGGTCACAAAACAATGTGAGTATAAATTTTTGTATGAGAGACTAACTTGAATTGTAAACTTTCACTTAAAGCACAACAATAAAAATAAAATAAAATTAATTACTTAAAAAAATAGTGTCAGAAGTTAAAATGAGGGCATTAATGGGGAAGAAATGGGATCCTGAAACTTGGAATAGGGACATATGGAGACAGATGATCAGGAAGCTGGGGACATTGAGTCCCTGAATTCCACTGAATCACTCTTGCCAAGAGAACCATCCCTCTCACTGTCATCTGACGAGATTACTCCATCTTTGACAGCTAAGCCACCCTCCCCAGTAAAACCATTAGTCTGATGAGATTAAGCCAGCTGTGTATGAATAGCCTTTGTCTGAGTCATTGCCTGGGGCATCACCTAAGGCAGATGCCTTACAAGACAATGCTGAATGTTCTCAAAATACATCCCCACCACCCATTTTGGCTTCTAGACCTATAACTAGACTGAAGTCCCAGTGAGCCCCAAAAGGTGAAGTACAAAGTGTGACCCAGGAGGAGGTAAGCTACACTCCAAAACAACTGCTTGACCTTTCTAATGCATACAAACAGAAACCTGGGAATATGTGTGGGAATGGCAATTAAGGGTGTGGGATAATAGTGCAAGGAACATAAAGATGGATCAGTCTGAGTTTATTGATACCGGCGCACTAAGCACGGATTCTTCATTCAGTGTTTCAGCTTGAGAGGTTAGGAAAAGATCTAATAGTTTATTTGGCTGGGTCACTGAAACATGGATTACACGGTGGCCTACACTAAATCAAGTTGAAGTACCAGACCTGCCTTGGTATACTGTAGAAGAAGGTATCCAAAGACTTAGGGAAATTGGCATGTTAAAGTAGATTTATCAGGTTAGACTCACAGATCTGCACATGGAGTGTCCAGAGGACACACCTTTTATGGCAACAGTGAGGAACAAATTTGTGAAGGGAGCCCCAGCATCCTTGAAGACTGCTATGATTGCTATTTTATCTCAGTCAGATTTGACAGTGGGAGGTGCCGGTACTGAATTAAGACACCTAACCACAATTGGGCTAGTTGGAGCACGTGGTGGTAGTGGCCAAGCGGTGGCATTCAATTGGCAAAGACAAGGTTGGGCGTGGTTACTGTAATGGACAGTAGAGTCAAAGCAGTAATCAGAATAGTCTGACTCATAGGGACTTATGGCATTGGCTACTTAGTCATGGTGTTCCTAGAAGTGAAATAGATAGGAAATCTACTAAATATTTACTTGATCTGTACAAGCAGAAGAATTCTAGGTCAAGTGAAGAGCAGTCTAACTTGAATCACCAGAATAGAGAGTAAAAGTCCCTCAATCAATTCCCAGATTTGAGCGAGTTTACAAACCCACACCCCTTGAATGAAGGGGAGGCTGGGTCCCCTTGAGGAAGGACTCCAATACACTGCCAAAAATTTATACTGTTACTCTTTCTCCCAGCCTTCCCCCAAGGGATCTACAGCCTTTTCTAAGAGTGACTATTCATTGAGGAAAAGGAAATAATCAGACTTTCCAGGAATTACTGGGTACTGGCTCTGAATTGACACTAATTCCAGGAGACCAAAAACGTCACTGTGGCCCACCAGTTAGAGTAGGGGCATGTGGAGGTCAGGTATTAATGGAATCTTAGCTCATGTCCATCTCACAGTAGGTCCAGTGGGTCCCTGAATCCATCCTGTAGTGATTTCCTCAGTTCCAGAATGCATAATTGGAATAGATATAGACAGCAAACAGCAGAACCCCCACACTGGATCCCTGACAAGTGGAGTAAGGGCTACTGTGGTAGGAAAAGCCAAGTGGAAGCCATTAGAACTGTGCCTACCTGGGAAAATAGTAAACCACAAGCAATACCACATTCCTGGAGGGACTGCAGAGATTACTGTCACCATCAAGGAATTGAAGGATGCAGGGGTGGTGATTCCCACCACATCCCCATTTGGCCTGTGCAAAACACGGATGGATCTTGGAGAATGGCAGTGGATTATCAAAAACTTAACCAGGTGGAGACTCCAACTGCAGCTGTTGTTCCAGATGAGCAAATTAATACATCTCCTAGTATGCACCTATTGATCTGGCTAATGCCTTTTTCTTCATACCTGTTTCAAAGGACCACCAGATGCAGTTGGCCTTCAGCTGGCTAGGCCAGCAATATACCTTCAGTGTCCTACCTCAGGATATAGCAACTCTCCAGCCCTATGTCATAATTTAGTCCACAGGCTGACCTTGATTACCTCTCCCTTCCACAAGATGTCATGCTGGTCCATTACATGGATGACATTATGCTGATTGGACCTAGTCAGGAAGAAGTGTCAATGACTCTGGACTTACTGGTAAAACATTTGTGTGATACCAAAAACCAAACCTAACTTGTTGCCACTGAGTCAATTCTGACTCATAGCAACCCTAGAGGACAGAGAAGAACTGCCCCATAGGGTTTTCAAGGAGCAGCTGGTGGATTTGAACTGCCAACCTTCAGGTTAGCAGCTGAGCTCTTAACCACTGTGCCACCAGGGCTCTCTAGATATATACGCTTCACTGGCTTTGCTTCTCTAGAGAACCCAGCCTAAGACTGTCAGCTTATGCTCTCCATCCCAACCACAGCCTCTCCTCACACCTCCTCCTCACCCCAGGACTCTGCTCTCCGCTGACAGACTACCTTACTCCCTACTTCCCAGTAGGCCAGCTTTCTTCAGGAGGGAATGTCAAAAGCCACTCAACACCCTCCAAACTTCTTACCTTTCCTATCTCCAGTCAGAAGAAGAGTTGTTTCCCTCCTATCATATTCCAGTTCCTCTATCTGTACTCTGGATCCCATTCTCTCTTTTCATTAGCCACAGAGAGACTAGATCACATGTTCTGGGGGAGACTGCCTAGGTTTAAACTCCAGATCCTACACTGATTGGCTGTGTGACCTTGGGCAAGTGAATAAACCTCTCTGTGCTTCAGTTTCGGCATCACTAAAATGGGGTTGAATAATGGTACCTATCTCAGGGGTAGTTGTGAGGATTAAGTGGGGCAGTGTATGTAAAGGACTTAGAATTATCCTTGACCCTCTGCTGTGAAACACCTCTTTCTCCTATCTCATCAATCCCTTTCATCCCCACCAGCCCCATAATAATCTCTCATTCCCCAAAATCTGGAACTGAATTTGGCAGGTTCCCAGCAGTGTTCGCTAAGCAAATGAATAAGTGAATGAAAGGACAGTTCAGTAATAATTAATTTGATTCACTAACTGTTTACATGGTGTCTCTGGGAGAAATAAAAGAGGAAGACACACTCCTGTCTTCCAAGATCTCAGGGAGAGGGACACACACACAGCTAATATTACTAAGGGGGTAAAGCACTTGATGGCTAATAAAGGCTTTCCTGGACTTTATCCCACTTGAGCCTCTGAATAACCCGAGATGCTGTTATTAACATCCAACCTGTCTGCATAGTGGAGGAAAAGGACCATTAGAGGTCACACATCTAACCTGCAGCAGAACTGGGCTTCAAGCTGGGGGCTATGTATATACCTCCCCTCTAGAAAACAGTGGCAGATCACGGGAAGTCAAGTCAGAACGAATATAGTCAGACATTCCATACCAAGGATGGTAAGGAAAAAAAAAAATGATCATCCTCCTGGTTGTCAGACCACACAGTTCCAATCAGGCCAGCCAACCACACATCTGTGCTCTGTGTGAGAGACTAAAGAATTGACAACAATCTTCTCAGATGAGAGAGGCTTCACTTTAAGACACAGCCAGTGTGAAAATGGGCCAAAAATAATAATTAAAATGACCACTCCTTAAACCACCACTGTTAACATTTATTACCTGTTACTGTGTGCCAGGCACTCAGCTATGTGGCTTATCTGCATTATCTCATTTACTCCTCACGACCACCCCAGGAGGTAAACACTATTGTGAGCCCTGTTTTCTTCAGATGTGGAAACTGACAGTCACTCAGCCAATAAGTGGAGAAGCTGGAATTCCAACACCACGTCCGGTTTCTTTCTTAAGGTGTCAGAAGATCCAAGTAGAAATCCCGCCTCCATGATTTTGCAGAAAGTGCTTAGCTTCAATTTGTTCAAAATGGGAGAATAACACAGACCTTTTGGGACTGTTTTAGGAATTGACTGTGATAAACCTGAGGCCTAGTACTTAATCCAAACACCAAAAACCAAACTTGTTGCCGTCCAGTCGATTCCCACTCATAGCGACCCTATAGTAAAGAGTAGAACTACCTGGTAGGGTTTCCAAGGAGCAGCTGGTGGATTTGAACTGGCGATCTTTTGGTTAGCAGCCAAGTTCTTAAACACTGCACCACCAAGCATATAATAGGCACTATATCACAAAGGCTCACTTGGGGGCTGGACAGAAAAAGGAAAGAAAAAAGCTCAGGCGGGGAGGCGGGGGTTGGTTTAGAAATGCTTTCCTTTTCATACCCCCTAGATTTTCCCATCTTGGTACTTTTTGCTTAACAGTTCCCCTCCACTGGAATGGCCCTTTCCACTCCTATCTCTACCTGAATCCTATTCTACCTGCAGGGTCTCATCAAAGCCAACTCCATCAAGAAGTCTGCATTCCTTTCTCACCGCCTTCCTCAAAAAAGTTGTCGTTGGGTGCCATAGTTGTTGGGTGCCGTCGACTCATAGTGATTCCGTGTGACAGACCTCCAGGTCTTTCTCCCGCAGAGCCCCTGGGTGGGTTGCAACTGTCAACCTCTTGGTTACCAGCAGAGTACTTAACTGTGGCACCACCAGGGCTCCTTCCTTGAAAAAGAATGCTGATGGAAATGGTGGATAGTGATAGTGATAATGGCTGCACAATATGAAGAATGTAATCAATGTCACTGAATTATACATGTAGAAATTGGTGAATGTTTTGTTGTGTATATTTCCACCACAATTAAAAAAAAAGTATACTGATGAAAGCAAAATTATATAAAATTATCCTGCAAAACCACCAATAGAGCTCTGCATGGGGGTTCAGAAGTACTAGATCAACTAAACAAGCCAGTCAAGATCAAGCACAATGACCAAGCATTATTATCACTGACGCCCCAAAGTGCCTCAGTTTACCCATTCCATAACCAATCCACAGTTCTCCAAACTGCATCCTTGGCTCGGGCACAGGGCCTGGTGCTCAAAAATGTCTGATGCACCAGCTGGCGATCCACACAACGAATGGGAGTCTGAACACGTGGGACTCTGTGACCAGAAGCAAACACTGTCACCTCTATGAGCTCAGCAGCACACTGGCAAAATGGGGCCAGGAGCCCGGTCTACTCCTTCTAAGTGACCTCATGGGGGACGGGAGGGCACGCAGAAGAGCACGTGAAAGCCTCTGTAAATTGCAAAGTGCGATGCAAACGGTTGGAGTTATCATTGCCCATTAGGCTTTTGTCTGCTCTCAAACTCCAGGCTGAACAGCCCAAGAAAGGGAAACGGTGTGATCTAAGGCTAAAAGATGAGCCAGAGATTTCCAAAAGGCGTTCTCAGCCTTTACCTTCCTTTCTAAAACGAGCTTTCAAATGGGACCCGAGGCTTAAGTTACTAGAGTCCTCGAAAGCACATTAAGTCCCCAGGAGATAAAACTGGCCAGGAATAACCTTGTTAGGGAGGAAGGAGGTAAATCCTTTAAACTGAAGACGAAGGGGGGAAAAAAGGCCTTGCTTTTTATCTTTACACTGTGTCTTCCCCGGGCAGGGCTGGCCGCACGCACTGCCGCCTCCTCCCGCTGCGGGAACGCAAGCGCCGCTCGCCTCGAGGTGCCGGCCGGCCCAGCCCCGCCTGTGTTGCTACCGCCGCGGGCAGCCGCGCCTGGTCTGGCCGAGGGGGCCGGCGCAGGACGCGCGCGCCGCGGCCCACACGCCACCACCGCCCGCGCCCGCTGCTCTTTTATGAAACGTGCACTTGCGCTCGTGTAGTCCAGTCAACAGAGGCGGACGCGCGGCTACACCTGCGGCGGGGAACACGGCCGGCCGCTGAGCGAGCTACGCCTCCAGCCGGCCACGCCAGCCAGACTCACCTCTGCGCCAGGGACTCTAGATAAGGCTGGCAAGGGCCCTGAGCTGAGCCGGGGTGGGCGGGCACCAGGCCTTTTCATTCAGCCTGGTCTCTTGCCACAGTCCACGCGGACAGTGGCCAAGCAGATCTTCAGACACTCCCCAGAACGCGCCACTCAAGCTCTTGCCTCTGGCCTAGGTATCTCCTTTTTCCTGTCCCTAGAACCCTACAGCCCTTGCTTGGCTAACTTTTACTCTTTATTATAATTTTTTTAATTGCAGTTTATATATATATATATATAATATTCATATGATATATATGTATATATATAAAACATTCGTCATTTCAATATTTTTTACATGTGCAATTTAGTGACATTAATTACAATCATCATATTGTGCAACCATCACCACTATCCGTTTCCAAAATTTTCCATCACCCTTAAGAGAACGTTTACTCCTTCTTAACATCTCGCTTCACCTGACTTCCTCCAGCAAGCCTTCCCTGACCTTTCCAGAGCTGGGAAAGCCAAGTGCCAGGGGAACAGCACTGTCTTTCTTGCTTAATTTTCTATCCCTACCACCTATCCCAGTGTCTGGCACAAAGTAGGAACGAAAAAATATTTCTTGAAAGACTAAATAAGGATAATTTTAAAATACAATAGTAACTATGAGCAAGTGTTTACTAAAGGAGCCCTGGTGGTGCAATGGTTAAGCACTCTGCTGCTAACCAAAAGATTGAGGGTTTGAACCCCCCAGCCACTCCACAGGAGAAAGGACCTGGCAATCTGCTTCCGTAAAGATTTACAGCCTAGAAAACCCCATGGGGCAGTTCTACTCTGTCATACAGGATTGCTGTGAGTCGGAATCAACTTCATAGCACACAGCAACAAGTGTTTACTGGGGGCTCCTGTGTATCTGACACCGTATCACAGTGCTTTACACATAATCAGTCCTCACTGCAGTCCTATGAGATTGGCAGATGAAAGAACTGAGGCACAGAGAGGTTATGGAACCAGTCCCAGGTTACCCTTCTAATAAGTACAGTGAATTCTGGATACTAAAGGAGCTCTGAGCTATCCTGGGCCAATTCTAGGGAGCCTTGCAGCGAATGGAACTCCTGAGCTGAGTCTGCACAACATGTGTACATTTATTTATACACTAATTTTTGTTCTATAAGTAGACTCAGACCAGGCTGTTCCTCTGAATGAGGGTGGTAAGGAGAGAGCTTTATTAAGCAAGGAACATAGGCTCAAACAGTAAGAGCAAATGACAAGCAAATTTTAATGCTGTCACCTGCCCTTGCTGACCCAGTGGGAAGAAAAGGAAGAATTCCTAGGGATAAAAAGTGGCAAGGTCTCGGCACTCAGGGCTGAGGCATATGTACATTGTCTTCAGCGGTGGGGGACAGTGATCAGGTGCTGACCTAAACACCTGCAGGTTCCTCCAAAGAAACCATCCTACCTAGTCAGTCAGAAGAGGAACTCACAGATTCCAGCAACAGGTGCTACCACAGATACTGCATGTCTTAAGGGCTCAGTCCCTCCCCCAGAGACGGCTCCAGGACCCTGACTTCTAGGGGCCAAGTGTGAAGACCTCCTGGCTCTTTGTAAGGTGGCCCAGGTATAATTCACCCACCAAACCTTTTAAAACACAGTGCTAAAAGTCAATCATGTCATTACATTTCAAACTCAGCCTTTATACTTAAATTCAAACTGCTGAGTTATGATCAGGTGGCATCAGCCCACAGGGGACAGTCCAATCTAATGACTACAGTTAAAAAGTCTTTTTATAAGGTGGCATTTGTTTGAAGAGCCCAGCCTTCTACAGTGGGCCGTCCCCAGGACTTCTTACCATTCAGAGGAGGAAGAGTTGACCAGACAATAAAAACTGGGAAGGGCTCTCAGATAGAGGGAACAATATCAGCAAATACACGGAGGCATGACCAAGGATTGCATGTGGAAGGGAGTGAAGGAGAGAGGGAAAACTGGAACAGCTTAGCATCCTTGGAGCCCAAAAAGCAAGGCAGCAAGTGGAGGGTAATAATTAAACATTTAAAGATAAAACTAAAGTGGGTGGATGGGGTGAGGTTGGAGAGGCTCATCTGTGCTCTAGGGTAGTAAGGGGTAGGGGGTGGGGGGCTTCGTTTGCAAGTAGCAGATGAGGAAGAGAAAACAACAAACTATTCCAGTATGGAGAGTGATAAACCCAACAGGGACCCATGGATGTTACAAAGTCCTGAACAAATGGGCTAGCCACAGGGCTGAATTCAACTGTAGGTCTCAGGTGGAAAGTCTGAGGGTTTCTGTGAATACAGAGGCCAAAACATAGTCCTTTGTTAGTATCCAGAGCTGCCAGCACCCCAACCACAGATTATACCACAAAGCCCAGACTTCAGGACTGGAACACATGCAGTTTAATTTTGTAATCAATTGTGAGCACATTTTGAGGTAGGTTTTTGAATCCAGTTCTATTAGGAAAGAAAAGACCGCCTAAGTAATAATTATATCAAGTAAAAAATTTAAGTATTGAAAGAATGCCATAACATGCCCTAGAGAGTTCCACTGAGGAAAAGAATAATACATGTGGTGGCATGTTTGACATAGGAGCATTCTAGGAAGACTTCCTGAAGGAGGTGCAGCTTTGAGCTGAGCCTTGAAAAATCTCACAGGATTCAGAAGTGGAAGAGTGAAAAGAGGAAATTCCTGGAGAGGGAGGGGGCCCAGCACAAGTAACAGCTTTTCCAGGCTTGGGGCAACAGTTTTGTGTTCCAGCGGATGCACAGTGCAGATTTAAAAGCCTGAGGATCCTGGACAAGCCGCTTGGCGAGACGGCTTGGCAGCCGCTGAGCAAAGCTGAAGGCTGGGCCACCGGCCGCCTGTGGATTAAGTGGGCGGAAAGAGCGCCAGTGATGGGAGATAAAAGGGAGTGAAGTGGATAATATTTGAAGCAAACTAGACGGGGAGAGAACGTCAGCAGCAGGGCTGGCAGGCTGCAGCGCTCCTCGGCATTCTTCAGTTTGCTCCCTCTGAAAGCTGCATTACCAGGCGACCTCTTCCTGGCTTTGAGAGATGTCCAAATGGGAACTATTAACCAAGGCACGCTCCCATTTTTATCTCTGTCAGAAAGTGCTTCGCCTGTCAGGCTTTCTCTCTCTGGCCTGGGATTGGTGGGAGGGTTGGGGGAAGAAGATCAGACAATGTGTTTGTGGATGGGGCTTTTTGGAATTCTTGAGAAGCAGGTCCCTTCCAACTCTCAGATTGTAGAAGGCTGCATCTATGAGCTGAAAAGTCTTCAAAGCTAAGAGGCTAGGATTTCACGATGTGAAGATTCTTCGAGTCCAAAAATGCCTCAGAGCCTAATGTTCTAAGATTTCACCATTTTAGGCTTACATTCCCCGAGCCTCAGCGTATGGACTCAGGATTCAGACATCCTATGAGTCTGGAAGCCTTCATTCTGCGAACTTCTAATTCTGAGACTAAAATATTTCATGACATCGTGGTCACCTTGGCTTCATGGCCTCACTGTTTTGACAAGGTGCTAAGATATCCTGTGTTCCTGTTTGAGTCTCACCCCCTCCCTATTCAGATAATACATATTAAATAATGTATATTAAACGTTAAGGTCTGAGTTGACTAGGCCACACCTGTAGAGGCTCTCTGCAAACAGCTGCCTGGGCACAGAAAGTATAAGAGTATACACATGGCTAGGGGTCAATGCGAGGGGTCACCAAGGGACTCTCACTCCATGTGAGAGACATTTGCTGAGAGTTCCCAGCCCAGAGCTCTGTGTGTGTGAGACACAGTGGGTGTGGCAGGCTGCAGAAGCACAGAGTGTATTACAGGCTGGAAGAAGCCTCTTTCCCAGTCCAGGTTCTGGAGCTATTTGGTGCAGACTAGGCCAGCCTGCATTTTCATCCAACGCTGACTGAGGGGTTCTCACTTGGGGTGATTTCAGGGGAGAAGAGGGCTCAACATGTCTCATGTCTAAGGTCCTCAGGGGGTGCCCAGCTGCCTTGGGGGAGGTGTTTGTTCCCTTCACTCTGAGGAGGGTACCTGAGATCTGAGAGGGGACCACATGGTAGGGATGAGCACTGTGGACCTGGGGGACCATAAAGATCTGTCCTGTAGCTGCTCTGAAAGCTCAGAGAAGGCTGGGAGGCTCAAGAACAGCCATTCTTGGAGGACAGGAGGTTAGAGAGGGATTCTGAAAGATGGGAGCATACAACAGAAAAAGAAAGGGAGAAGAGGGTCTCAGTATGAGTGTGGAAAACCAGGACACAGACAAGACTAAGACTCAGGTACTCTGTGCCTCAGTTTCCCCAGCTGTAAAATAGGACTAAAAATGCCTACCTCATGGGGTGGAAAAGCAACATGCATTCTCCCCGGGAAGGTGGTGGACTCTCTGTAGGCAAAGGCCATGTTGTCCCCATGTCTGTGTCCCAGAACCCTGCACTGGCCTGATGCAGTAGGGAGCTCTTGCTGAGTGAGGGAGGGAGTGAGACAGAGGAGCCACAATGAAGGAGGGGATCTAGGGCTGGCAGGTATCCAGCGGACTGTGCTGCAACAGGCTGGGGCTCTCTCTGCTCTGCTGACTGGCAGCGAGAGGCAGCAGGATCACCCACCAGAACCAACTGGTGTCTGGACAAGTAGGTATCAGCAACAGCCCACCAAAGAGAAGCCTGTCAGCGCCTCCCAACTGCAGGTAACTCATGCTCAAAATCTCAGGGTGGGTTGGTCCAGGGCCTCCAAGATACAAGGGCCCAAAATGAGCACCGCAGAAGTCAGAACTGGGCAGACACCCAATGCTCTTATGGGTCAGAGGAACAACTTAGGCCTGGAGTGGGAAAAGGACTAGCCCAAAGTCACAGGCAAAATAGCAAGCGATCAGGACTAGAGCCTGCTTTGCATTTGAACATTTTGTGCTTTGAAGACAAGGGGCTACTAAAGTTCAAGGAGAAGTCACTTCACTATGGCTTATACAACCTTTCTTCATACATTCACTCATTCAACAGTGATGGACGGCAGAAGAGAAACAGGGAGTCAAATCATGGTTTCTGACAATTCCATCATTAATTCATTCATTCTCCAAATATTTATTGGGCACTTAATACATGCTGGCCCCTCAGGGTCTAGATACAGGAGCTCTGCTATAAACCAAAGAGACCCTTCTTCACTCAACTTGCCAGCTTAGTCAGTGTTATGGGTGCTATCTTCAGGTGGTCCCCTTGGAAGACTGGGTGTGCATTCCAGGAAAGCTCTGGGTGCCCAGAATGTCTTTGGGAACTCGTATTTTAGAATCACCTTCAGATACAATTTATAAAGCCAGAGAGAAAGAAAATCAGTTTCTGTACTTTTAATTAAGTCTCTCTCTTTCTTTAAAAAATTTTTTTAGCAGGAAATGATGATTCCCCTTCAACACATACACACACTTCACCAGATAGTACATCTGACTGTTAAAAATAAAAAGCCACCCCATCCCTCAGACGCCTGCAAAACATGAGCTTTGGAATCAGACAAGGCCAATTTTGACTCCTACAGCCACTCGGCCTGGCTGTATAATCTGCCTTAACTTTTTTGATCCTCAATTTATTGTTTGTAAAATACATATGATAATATGCCTTTGTAGCATCCCTATGGGGATTAAAGATAATGTACTTAAAAGGTCTAATGCAGCATCCTGTATGGAGACAAAGTTCAGTACATGACGATTTTGTGGTTTCTAGCCTCCCTAGTGAGGGGGCTGTAAAACTTCACCAGCATTTTGAATGCTGGCAGCCTGTCTAAGTGTTCAGCTCTGCACATGGTGGCAGCTGGTACCAGTCCCTGGAAGCAGCAGACAGAGCTGACTGAAATCTCAAGTCCCAAGACTGTCATAAGATCAGGACTCAAGTCTCAGGCATCATCAGGTACCCGAGACAGGGGCCCACCACCACTTATTAATCCAGCTTTACTTTGTTCAGTCAAAGGACAGATAGTGGGCCCAGCTGCTGGGAGATGGCACCAACATGGCAGAGGTGAGGCCTCCTGCCCACGAGCCAGCCCAGACTCTTCCAAGCACAGGATCTACATCTAGGTGGTCATTTTACCTTCTCAACAACCTCCCACAGGTAGTGTCTTATGTTCTCACACAACCAGCTCAACTTTGAAAGGCTGGTAACTACTGCCTCCTTTGATAGATGGGGACATCAAGTCTAGTCCCATGTTCTACACAAATTGGTGGTTTTAGTCCCAAAGCTGAAACTAACGCCTGGAAGCAGATCTCCTAGCTCTCAGCCCACTACACTGAGCTATGTCTACAACACATCAGGAAACTCTTTAGGGGACCTACCGTCTCCACCCCAACCACACAGCCAAAGGAAATAATTTCTCTACAAGTGGAAATTCTCTAAAAAACAAATTTGCAAGACCCCAAGTCCTAAAAGGAAGAACGTGAAGGAAGAAAGGACTAAAGAAAGAATTACAGGAGGATACCAAATCTGTAGCCAGGAGGAACTCCAGAGAGACAGCACACAGTGTCAGGAGAAGCACATCCTTCATTCAGAGTCAGGCAGATTGGCTCTGTTCCTTATTAGCTGTGTGACCTTGGTCAAGTCATTTAACCTTTCTGAGTGTCCACTTTATAGAGTCCTAGGGTTGTTGTAAGAATTCAGTGAAATGACAAAGCCCATGAAGCCCCTGAAGGGTGCCTAGCACGTGGAATTGATTATAACCATCACATGGAATGCCAGGGCTGGAAGGGGTTTGAAAGATGACCTAATCCTGGTGTCTTATTTCACAAGCAGGGAACACAAGGTCCAGAGACAGGAAGTGACTTGCCCAAGGTCACACAGAAAACTCATGATGATATTGGGCCCAGCACCCTCAGTTTATTTGGAAATCAGAGACCCAAACCTACCAATAAATTCAATCTCCCAAGCTGTGCAAGGGTGGAAGAAACTTTTTCAGCTCTAGCAGTTCTTCTAGCCCATAGAGTCCCAAAACTTAAGCTTGCTTTCTCCACTGAACAAGGAAAAATGTGGTATTTCTGTCCGGCAATAATAAAAAATTTTAAAAACACTCAAATTAAAACTAAAATCCCAGGCCTTAACAAAAAGTCACTCTTTCAAGGCTCCTTTTTCCCGCCTTCCTCTCTCATCCCCTCCCTCCAAATATTTTGCAATAACAGTAACGCTGAGAGGAAAGAAAAATAAAAATCTGATGCACTTAACAGATATTTTGGTACAATAATGTATCACAGATGTTCATATCAAACTGTGCATGCGCGCATACAATTTTACTGAGAAGGCTGTTGCATTTCTGACTTTGGGTTTGGGGATCCCTAACAACCCCATCCACACTGGCTCCAGGAGCTCATCCTCCCCAGTTAGCCCAAGGCTGCCTGAGAGGATGGAGGGGAGATTTCATCACCTCACTCCAAAAGGATAACAGGACAAACTCGCGCAGTCAGACACCCTGGCAGGTGGTGAAGGGCGTGTAGATTAGGGAACCAAAAGGAGTCCTGTTTTCTTTTGTTTGGGACTTGTTTCCTGCAGCCCTTTGGAGGAGCTGGACCCAAGAACAATTTTAAGAAGGGCCCAGGCTAGCGATGGGGTGGGCATGATTTTGAAACCAGAGATTCCCGTCTGTTTGATCTTCAAACATAGGCTTTGGAGACTGTCAGCGGCTCCTTGTTGGCCGATGGATGGCTCTTAGGAACTTTTCCTAAAACATAACCTCACACACTTTCCAGCAAATGTTTTCAAGCTACCAAAGCCGTCATTTGGTTGAACAGTAGTGCTTCCAGACCCTGAAGATAGTTTTGTTGTTTTAAAGGAAACAGATTAAAGTCAGGGGCTGTTTAACCAGAGGGTCCGTTCACTCCCTTCAGCCCTAATTGGATCCCTTTGTGGTACAAAGATGGTGTTGAGAGTGTTGGTGGATCCCCCACCTCCCTAACCTGAAAAAGATATCGAGGCCTCTGGACAGAGAGGCCTCCCACATACCTCCCTCCAAAATGAGATGGGCGGTGAGTGCTGGGGGCCTCCCGACACAAATAATATCAGCTCCCGAGGCTGGCAAGGGAAAAGTCACTTCAGAGGGAGAAAGCCGGTATGTTCAGAGGGCTCAGTGCTGGGCTGGAGAATACACAGGATTTTCCCCCGTGGAGACGGAGTCAGGGGTAGTCAGAACCCTGCGGGGCGTGACTAACTGCCCCAATATTCCTGCCACCAGGGCCCTCTGGGTAAGGACTCCACAATTATGGGAGAGCCAGCAGGAGAACCGACAAACCGGCCTTTCATTTGGCCGGCAAATCAATCTAGCTTCTTACCTCCCCGGGGACAATATTGCATTTCCCCTGGAAAAACAAAGGCCAGAGATCTCCAAAGAGGGATCGGTTTCTGCTGCTGTTTCCCTGGTGAAAAGCTTGCAACATCTCGGGAGCAGCAAGCAGGTCTGGTCCCCAGTGCTAAAGTTTCTGGCCCAGCCATTAATGGGGCCATCTCCTTAATGGGGAAGCACATCTCAGGGGCCACACCTCACTCAAGGCATTGACCCAAGCCCTGTCTTGAGGCCTTCTTGTAGGAGTCACCAGGCCTGAGTGGGAGCCCTTATCCTGGGATTGACAGCCCTGTTCTCAAGGAATAGATGGGAACTCATTGTTCCCTGGCCCTCAGAGTTGAGTTTGGGGCCAGGGAGTTGCGAGTGACCTCTGCCCACGGAGACCAGGGTTTTCATGACATTTTGCTGGATCAGGTCTCTGGCAGCAGAGACTTTAAACCTCCTAAGCCCCACCCTTCTCTCTGCCCCCACTCCTGAGGCTCAGAAATCAGAACTGTCAACCTTTAAGTGAATACATTGTTCTGAAATTATTAATCCTAAACCGATCCTTGCTGATTTTCTCCTAGCTGAGGGAGGCAGTCCGAGGTTCACCTAGATCTTTGGGGGAAAAAAAAAAAAAGTTGCTGTGGAGCTGATTCCAATCCATGGCAACCCCATGTGTTACACAGCAGAACTCTCCATAGGGTTTTCTGGGCTGTAGTCTTTACAGAAGCAGATTGCCAGGCTTTTCTTCTGTGGAGCAGATGTGTAGGTTCGAACTGCCAACTTTTAGGCTAGTAATCGAGTGCAAACCATTTGGGTCACCAGGAATCATAAGCTTTGCAAAGGCCCAGGGAATTCGGCAGTGCTTAACCCTCAAACAGCAAACCAATCTTCCATAAACACCAGAGCCATGACACCTCCTGCACTACCCCAGCCACAAGTGCCATGGCTTCCTCTGTGCTACCTTCAGATGCATTACTGTCTGTGTGTGCCTACACAACAGTCTCCAGGACAGTCTCCTGTTCTCGGGGCACCAGGGATCTCGGGAAAGCCTAACGCAAACCAACAACTCCCTCTTTTTGTTCTTGTTCACTCTGATGCTCAAAGGGAAATTCTTTCTGCTCAGGCAAGCACGGCAGGTGGGGAGTGTATTTCCCCAACAGGTAACACCACCAAAATAGAAGCAAACACCCAAACTCTTACCCTCAACTCTGGTGCACACCCACTCCCCCTCACATCACCACAAAGCAGTTGGAGAACTGCCCGCACCCTGAAAGGACCTTTCCCGAAGGGAAAAGGACCTGCTTTGGCTGTGGGAGGAGGAAGACAATCAGAGAAGAGCCCAGAGCCCAAGGCGCACAGGGGTTGCCCAGCTCTGGGGGCGAGGATGCCACGTGCCTACCTGGGAGAAGTTGAGCCCATTGAGCGGGTGGCACTGCTCCTCCACCCGCTCCACCGCCCCGGTGCTCTTCTTCATCTTCTCGGCCTGCTGCGCCAGGTAGAGGTCCAGCACTGGCACCCCACGGGAGCGCACGTCGGTCTCCGTGAGCGAGTTCACCATGAGCATCACCCACACGGGCCTCTTGCGCTCCCAGTTGCCCGCAATGGCATTGAACAGGTAGTCTGCATAGAGCCCCTTGCCCCGCTGTGCAGGTGTCATCCACGAGGGCATCATCAGCTTCACGTAGTCCAGGTGGCGCTTCAGGCGCCAGTACAGCTCACGGGGCAGCACGTCCTGCAGGTTCTCCCCATGCGGCAGCAGTTGGCAGCTGGCCAGCGCTGAGATGGTGTAGGGGTCTGTTAGGTCCAGCTCAAAATAGACACGGGCGCTGGCCTGGAAGGCTGCCTTGGAATTGTCCGGGATAAAGTCCCACACACGGGTGTATGGGACGTGGATGGTGCCAAATAGGTAGGCTGGGGGGTCGCGCCGAATAGTCCACAGGAAGGAGTTCAGCTCCCTCTGCTGCAGAGAGAGATGAAAGAGGAGACAGTAAGGACGCAGGCAGCAGAGTAGAACAGAGGTTGGCACAGAGGGCTGGCAAGGAAGAGGTAGGGATGGAAGGCATAGAACTATACAGGGCAGTCGAAAGGAACAAGGGCTTTGGAACCTGGAGGACTCACATTCAAATCTTGGCATTGCCCTATCGTAGCTGTATGATCTTGGGCAAATCATTTCATTTCCTACAGACTCAGTTTCCTCATCTGTAAAATGGGGGTGAGAGCAGCTATTTCAAGGGATGTTGTGAAGGATTAGAAGACATACTATATCAAGTCCTAAGTGCAGTGCCAGGCACAGAAAAAGTCAGCAATGAAGGGAAACTATCATTATGATTAGTGTTCACCGTGAGTGCCAAGGACTGCCACACCACCTGAGAATATTCATGCTTGGCCGAGCCAAACCTTCACTGCTGGTGTTTCATGGGGAGAGTGGAGAGAGGGGGACCAAGAGCCCTGCTCTGGCAAGAAGGAAGGAAGTCATATAACTTTTAAATCCAACCATTAGAAGATACATGCCAAGAGCACTTTGAAAGCAGAACACGTATTAAAAATAGCACACCTATTTAAACAGCTACTTCCAATTCATCAGGGTGGATGCAGTTTTCTTTTTGGAGGGCAGGGCTGGGGTGTCAGGTACTCTGTTGGACCAGCCGAGATCACAGATGAGAAAGTGCTTTAAGCCCGGCAAGGTCAAGTGTAGTCTCATGCCCTGGTTTGGGAGGGGAGGATTCCATAGAGTTAGTCCCAAGAAATGTGCATATTCTGGGCACTTTCCAGGTTCCTCCCCTAAAGGTGTATCTGGTCTCCAACCCCAATTCTCTGTCATCTTCTACGACCTAAGCTCAGACTAGCTGTGTGTGTGTGTGTGTGTGTGTGTGTGTGTGTGTGTGTGAGAGAGAGAGAGAGAGAGAGAGAGAGAGAAGAAGAAGAACAAGAAGGAGGAGGAGTAGAGAGGAATGGAGACAGAGTGGTGGTTTCTCCAGATCCAGTTTAGGGCCAGGGCTTAAGGAGCATGAGAAGGGGACAATCATTTTTCTCAGGCAAAGTCATTTCCCATCAGAAGAATCCCTGGACTGCCCACTTGCAAGCTGTAGATCATCTCAGGACATTTTTTTTCTGCCTGATTCTAGCACAAATGAAAAGTATGTGTTGGGGTGGGTGGCTGGGCGGAGGAAGAGAACAGTACTTTACTAACAATCAATCAAAAAATTGTAAAGTTCCAGTATTTTAAAGGTAGAACTAGCTCTGAGCCAGTGAGCCAGTGAGCCAGCTCCCAGTTCCGGACAAGGCAGGACACAGAAGGTGCACCTTGCTCAAGGTCAACTAATCTGCTAACAGGGCAGCACCAAGACCCTACAACACCCTCTCCTGGCCTCCAGTTCTGGGTTATTTTCACACACTATTTTACACTTTGAGGGTGGGATAGTAACGGGGGGGAAATGAAGGGATTCCTTGTTTTGGAAGGAAAATCAGGAGAAGCAGTGATTACTCGCCCCCAAGGAAAAATTAGGCCAGCATGTCCTGGCACTTCCTTTTCTTCTCCCCTGGAATCTTTCCCCTTTTCGCATAGGGGCACTTGGGAGAGTGGGCTCTGGGGCCTGGGTTGAAGAAGGAGAGAGAACTGAGGACCAGCACCAGGGAGAAAGTTCGCCTTAGGTCAGAGTAGGAGGGCGTGGAGAGAGAGGGAAACCTGGGAGGGGGGCAGAGTGTGTGAATGAGAAAGGGTTTGATAGAAGTCACAGAGGAGCAGGGCAAGGAATGGTAGAAAGACACAGATATAGTCAGAAGGTAACAGAGACCAGAAGGGTAAAGCAGATAGGATAAAAGTCAGAAAGAGGAGAGTCAAAGGGGGCTACAGAGAGAAGAAACGTCCAAGAAGGAACGAAAGTCTAGAGAAAGCGAGCCAGCGAGCGTCAGTATGCGGAGAAAGACTGGAGAGAGGGAGCGCCCCATCTCGGCTCGCGGGGACGGAGCTGGAGCTCGGGCAGGCAAAAGCGAGGGAAAGGGCACCCAAGGCTGCGCCCGCCCGGCGGAGGTGGAGCGGGTGGGATGAGGTGGGTACGGAAGGCAGGACCCAATCATGTCCCCACAGGGCTGAAGTGCCCGGGCGGGCGAGAGAGTGGCCGGGCAGGCGCTCGCTCACCGATCCGGGCGGCCGGCACTGTCCTCCGTCCGGGGGCTGCGGGCGGGCGCGGGCGGTGGCCAGGAGGGCGGCGAGCAGCGGCCCCGCCAGAGCTGCGTGCATCCTGCCGGGGTC
>NW_004443951.1:8056667-8069540 GCF_000243295.1 Trichechus manatus latirostris | reverse complement strand
CCGGGCCTGGCCGCAGGGAGTCGGGCAGCTCCGCGCCCGGGCGCGGCGAGGCGGGGTCTGATGGGCATGGCAGGCTCGCTCTTCTCTCGCTCCCTCGCTCGCTCCCTCACACACGCGCGGAGGGAGGCGAAGCCCGCAGCAGCCACTTCCCAACTTTCCAAACTTCCCAGCGCAACTTTTTCCTCTCCTCCCCTGCCCGCGCCTCCTCCTCTCGCGTCCCTCCCCCTTCCCATCCTAGCTCCTCGCCAGGCCGTAGCCTCCGCGCGCGGCCGCCAGAGGGCGCCCGGGCCGAGGTGCCGCTCTGCCCACTTCATCTGGCTCCGCGATGCGCGCAGACTAGGGCGGCAGCTACGAATCTGAGGACATGGACCAGCCTTGTCCAGAGCACCCGCCGCAAGAGTTCTGGCAGCAGTGAACGGCGAGAGGGGCAGCAGTGAGCAGGGTGCTCCCAGACTGGGAGCTGTACTGCTAGGAAGGCAACACTCACACGAAATCATTCCACTGTGCCTAATGCAAGCATGCGCTTGGAAAGTGCCCTGCAAACACTAGTTGAATTAAAACAAACAAGCCAATAACAGAAATAGCAGTCCTCAAAATTTACAGGAACCTTCCATTAAAAAAAAAAAAAAAAAAACTTTCCATCTATTTCATTGGGCCTACCTAGGATCTCTCTGAAAGGCCTGAGAAAGGTGAAGATTTGTATCCCACTGGTAGCTGAAGTGGTTAAGAGCTTGACAGCTAACCAAAAGATCAGCAGTTAGAATTCACCAGCTTCTTCTTGGAAACGCTATGGGGGCAGTTCTGCTCTGTCCTATACGGTCGCTATGAGTCAGAATTCACTGACTGTAGAGGATTTGGGTTTAGTTTGGTTTTTTTTTCTTAGCCCATAGGAGCCCTGGTAGTGCAATGGTTAACCGCTCTGCTGCTTAGATGCCTAGCTGCTTAAGGTCTGCTGGCTGTTCAACCAAGCCGCTCTGCCGGAGAAAGATGCTGCAGTCTGCTTCCATACGGATTACAGCCTTGGAAACCCTGTGGGGCAGTTCTACTTTGTCCTACAGGGCTGCTATGAGTTGGAATTGACTGGAGGGCAATGGGTTTGGTTTTGTTTTTTCTTAGACCATAGGAACTGAAAGAGCCCTTAGAAACCTTCTAGTTCTCATTCTGTTCCTAAGAGGTAGATGAAATCTATAGAAGGTCAGGGGCAAAGCTCATGCCTTTGGCACCAGATCAAGCAGCTCTAGGAGGTCAAGTGAGGAAGACCAATTGGGCTGGAGGGGACAAAGGTTACCCAGAGCAGGGGTAGCTGATCTGGCTTTTGGGGGGAACACAAGGAGGAAAGGAGAGGGATGTAAGAGACTTACAGATTGAACCACATAAACCATATGAGACTGCCGTTTTTGTAAGTCAACAATGAATGAATGCTGGCAATTTCATATGGTTCAATCTGCTAAGTGTCCAGGGTACCTTCAGCCCCACAGTGTCTTACTAATACACACTTTTGGTGATAGAGCAGGCCAGAGTGCCCAGAGGGTACGAGAGAATAGTGTAGCCCCATGTTTTCATACACAGAGCTCTGAGAGCTGCAGCCATGACCAAAGAGGATCCATTTAAAGAGCCTCCACTTCCTGAAGCCCCAAACTCCCTACAAAGCCACCGCCCTCCACTTGGGAAGGATGAGGTGAAAGAGTTGGGAAGTGGGAAGGAGAATTTGATTCCACTGAGAGGGAGTGTGATGGTCTTCACTGGGGAATAAGAAGGCACAAGTCAGATTAAAAAAATAAATAAATAAAACCCATTGCCTTCAATTCCATAGTGACCCTGTAGGACAGAGTAGAACTGGGTTTACCTCCTAGGGTTTCCAAAGAGTACCTGCTGGATTCAAACTGCTGACCTTTTGGTTAGCAGATGAGCTCTTAACCATTCTGCCACCAGGGCTCCACAGTCACACAGTGGGCAAGAAAAGGCTTGATCAAGTTAAAAAGTGATCTGTATAATTAAAGTGATGGTACATGTAAATATGTACATGCGGTTTTGAAAAACTTCCTCTCATATTTCTCACAAAAGTTCCTGCATGCAATAATAGTGCTTTGGGAGCTTACTGGTGCTGCTACTGATATTGTTAATGAGATACAAGAACAAACAGGCTTTTCCATGCTTAGGTAATATACCCAAGAGAACTGAAAACATACATCCACTCAAAACCTTGTTCATGAATGTTCACTGCAGCATTATTCACAATAGCTAAAGGTGGAAACAACCCAAATGTCCATCAACTGATGAATGGATAAAAAAAATGTGATATATTCATACAGTGGAATATTATTTAGCCATAAAAAAAGAATAAAGTACTGACATATACTAAAATATGAATTTTAAAACAGTATGCTAAATAAAAGAAGCCAGTCACAAAAGACCACACATTGTATGACTCCATTTGTATGACTTGTTTAGAATAGGCAAGCCCATAGATATAGAAAATAGATGAGTGGTTGCCTAGGGCTGGGAGCAATGGTGGGGCAGGGTGGGGCAGGGGGTGGTGGTGATAAAGGGTACTGGGTTTCTTTTGGAGGGAAAAAATGTTCTAAGATTGTGGCAATGGTTGCATAACTCTATGAACACACTAAAAACCATTGAATTGTACACGGTAAATGGGCAAATTGTGAAATGTGAATTATATCTCCATAATGCTGTTACAAAAATAAAGAAAGAAGAACAGATAGGTATGAGGCCCCAGAAGACAGTGCTCCTTAAGAACAGGGGTCTTAGTGTTTTCAACAATTTTGTCTCCTACGTGATACAGTGAGAGAAGCCCTGCATGGTAAGTCCTAGAGGCTTATGTCCTACAGACTTATCCTGTTTCTGTTAACATCTTGCTGAGTAGCTTTTTCTGTTTATATCTCAATGAGCAGCTTTGAGTAGTCCAGCTGTCTTGTCTGGACCTCTGTTTCCCCATCATCACCAGTATAAACAAGCTCTTGGGGCAAGTAATCTTTAAGGGCCCTCTGCATCCAACACCAGAGTTTGGAGTTCCATGGCCACAGCTTGTCCAGGGGCCTTCAGGCAATATGGGAAGGGGCACAGGGTTCAAAAGGGAGGCAATGGACTCAGACTCCTGCCTCCTCCCCCTGGGGCACATCCGGCTCACTTTCCTTTTATTGCATTTTAATTAAGTTGTTCAATCAGATGGGTACCAGGAATCTGTAGGCTGTAACAGGCGGTGCAGGAACAGAAGCTTTGTAGCGTAACTAAACCAACAAAGCCTGCCTCCCAAGCAGGTCCAGGAGCCCCAGGTCCCACCGAAGGCATCTTGCATGAAGGGAGATGAGGGCTCCCTACTCGGGCCCCAAAGCCAAGGAAGAGTTTTGCTCTGGGCCTGAGGCCTGCCCTTTCAGCAGGCCAGGGCCCAGGCTACTAGCCACACTGGCATTTTTAAATGGCCTGGCCTGTCCTGACTTCCAGCTCTAACTCCCATCCCAGGCTTGCCCCACCACCACCATCCCCAGGTTCAGTCTTCTCCTCCCTAACTTTAGTTGGTTGGAAGTTAATCCTTGATGGAAGGACATGATTGGGTGGGTGGGGGAGAGTTTACAGATTCCAGGACTGTGAAGAGGTCAGCAGTGCTTAAGACAGTCTAGAGTGGTAGAAAGAATCAGAAAATTTGCAGACACTGAGATAATTCAGAGTCCCTGGTGGTGCAAATGGTTAAACGTGCTGCGGTGCAATGAACTGCTTTTATATGGCCTTTCTCGCCATGGTCTTGTAATTCCCGCCCAAGTGATTGGGAGGGACTATGCAAATAAGGTAATTGTGGCCCACCAAAGGGATTGGTCAGTTTTGCCATTCTGTTAGGCTTAAAATGAGCCATCCCAGAGGTGGAAAGAGAGGATCTACCACCACCAAGAAAGAAGAGCCAGGAATGGAGCACATCCTTTGGACCCGGAATCCATGTGCTAAGAAGCAACTGGAACCTGAAGACAGAGAGAAGAGTAGTAACACTGAAGACTTCGAGAAGCAGCGGCAGAGAAACAGTGACAGCAGATCAAGAGACCAGCAGGAAACAGCCTGGCCCACAAAGCAAGAAAGCTCAGTGCCTTCCAACCGGAGGCTTGCTGGTGAAGTAGGGTGCCTCCCAGCACTTGGTGGAGCTAGGTTTGCCAACCCACAGAGCTACAGCTCAGCACCTTCAGGCTGAGGCTTACTGGTGGAGTGGGTTACCTTGGGGCACTTAAAGACAGAACTAAAAGAGCTTTGTAACTTGCCCGAGCGGGGCAGAGGCCAAGAGCAGAGAGAGGTCTGCCTGCAGGCAGGGCTAAGAAGAGGCTGTCCTGATGGAAGAACTGTATCTTGAGCATTCCTGAACCTGAATTGTAACCTGTTACTTTCCTAATAAACCCCATAATCATGAGTATTGTCTATGAGTTCTGTGTGGCCATTGCAGTGAATTACTGAACGCAGCAGAGAAGTAGAGAGTGCCGTGGAAGGGATAGTTGGTATCAGAATTGGTAAAGACGGTGGAGAAAAGAGGCATGTCTGACCTCCGCCTCATGGGAATCATCCTTGGGCTGTTGATCTTGATTCTCCTTCCACCTGGTAAAGTTAGAGGAGGAGGTCAGACACATCGCCATGCCATTTTTACCTATGCTTAGCTACTAACCCAAAGGTTGGAGGTTCGAGTCCATCCAGAGGTGCCTCGGAAGGAAATCAGCCATTGAAAACCCTATGGAGTACAGTTCTACTCTGACATAGATGGGGTCACCGTGACTAGGAATTGACTCGAGAGCTACTGGTTTTTGTTTTTGAGATGATTCAGAAAACAGCATTCCCTCACAAGTGTGGAGAAATAGGCACATGATCATAGAAGTTAAATAAAGGATTAGAGTTGCTGTGCAAGATGACATTCATTAAAAACCCTGCTATGGTCAAGCCCAGTGCAGGGAACAGAGGAATCAGCCCAGGGTTTTGTCCTTAGGTAGCTGCAGTCCAGTGAGGGTGACAGAGATGCAAATACACAGGGTGCTTAGGGAAACAAACGGGCAGGGAGGAGCAACTGGAGGAACTCGTCAGCCTTAGGAGAGAGGAGATCAGCAAAGCTCTTTGCCAAGGAAGTGATGTTTGAGTTGAATCTCTAAGGATGAGCAGGAGTTGGACAGGGAAAGTGAGGAAAAGAAAGTCATTTCAGGCAATGGGAACAGCATTTGCTAAGGTATGGAAGTGCGAGTGTTTGGCACATTTAGGGGACTATAAACAATGCTGGAGGTAGGGGGAACTAATATACAGGGGGACTAGAGGGGAGGGTCAGAAATAAGACTGCATCAGGAAGTGCCGGTGCATGACGTTGGAAAGTCTTTCATTCTGCCATTCAGAGGAGACAATCTTCTTAGATTGCTCTGCATACATTGCAGGTGCTGGCTGAGGTGGCTAACATGCCAGGTCCGGAAGAGACAAGGGCACGGCCTGATCTGTGCAGCCATCAGTGATACAGCAAAGTGATACGCATTCACTATATTCATTCACAAATATTGACGGAGTCCGGCATGTACTGTAGTGTGTTGGGCATGTAGAAGTAATACTCCTGCCCTCTGGCAGCTTGCAGCTTCTTTTTGAACAAGACAAAGTACATGCAGGTGACTAGTTAAAAAACTAAGATAATGCATTTAAGTGCCAGGTGGGTGATACAGTATTGTAAATGTACAGGGAAAGTTGAAGGGCCGGGGACATCTTTCTGGAGGAAGGAGGGTTTGAGTTGGGCAGTGAAGGAAAAGCAGGATTTAAATAGGTGGAAGGAAAGAGACTTGCTTGCATTCTAGCTAAGGGGAATGATGAGAACAAAGGCGCAAAGGTGGGGCGGAAATAGAACATTCTGGCTGAAGAAGAGGGGTGATATTGAGAAAGTAGGCTGGAGTGGGGGGCTGGGGAGGCATAGGCTGGAGTGCTTGATGGAGAGGAAGTGAAGAAGGAAAGAAACCTGAGGATTGTTGTCTAGCAATTCTGTGCCAGACATTTATCGAAACAATCTCAGCAACACTGTGAGACAGATATTTTTATCTCCATTTAAAAAATGAGCAAACAGTCTCAGAGGGGAGACATGTCTTATTCACATCACACAGCTGATAACTTGAAGGCCTGGACTGTCTAATTCTTTCCACTAGACCACTTGCTTCCTTCAAGACACAAACGGGAGTACAGGTAATACAGGTAGCAGGGGCCAGCTGGGTGTGGCTTGTGCACAAGTGCGTGAGTACACACACACACACACACAATCACTGGGGCACAGTCATACCACATATGGCCGTTCCTGGGCTGTGTCTCTCAATCTAATTTGGACGGTGAGATGATTGTCATTTAGAAGACTTCTGCCTTTACTTTAGCACAAGCTGTGTGAGGCTTCATGCCTCTATTTAGGATTCAATAGAAGTATGGAAAGGGGAAAAAAAAAGAAATCTGATGCTTGAAACAAAATACCCCATCAAGCTGACCACTAAATGGCACTTAGACCCCAAGTGTACACACAACTGCTTTATGTAATGAAGGCTGTGGACCATGTTCCTGGATATAAAATAACAAACCACATATAACGTCTTACGTTGCTGTGTAATTAGCACAGATCTGCGAGTGTGTGAGCCGACCAGGGTGAGGGAAGAGGGACTTGAGTCTCGAGCACAGCGGGCCGACGTGGAAGAAGGACCACAGGCTGCGGGGGCCGAGAGGACGGGAGTCTGAATCCCTTCTCCACGACTTTATGGCCATTTGACAGTGAGCAAGTGATTGGAATTATGAACTTCCAATTTCACATCAGTACCAACAAAAACACAGTTGTTGTCAAGTCGATTGCAACTCATAGTGAGCTCAGGTGTTGCAGAGAAGAATTGCATTCCATAGGCTTTTCACGGTTGTGACCTTTCGAGAGTATATCAGGCCTTTCTTCCGAGGAGCCTCTGGGTGGGTTCCAATCACCAACCTTTCAGTTAGTAGTCAAGTGCTAACCCATTCGTACATGTTATGGTTTTGCCCCTCCCCAGCCAGGGTTCATTTGGCAGTGTCAAATTGACTCGATGGCAACAGGTTTGGTTTTTTGGTCTGGAAAGACATTTTAAGGAGCCCTAGTGGTACAGTGGTAAGCACTCGGCTGCTAACCAACAGCGCGGCAGTTCAAATTAATCAGTTGCTCCTATGGCGTAGTCTACTCTGTCCTATAGGGTCGCTATGAGTCGGAATCAACTCAACAGCAACGGGATTGATTATACATGAGGAAACTGAGATACAAGGAGGAAACTTGCCCAAAGTCAGGTAGCTACCTAGTGGTGGAGCCAGAATTTGAAACAAGGTAGTTTGGCTCCAGAGCCTACCACGTGTGTCATCTGCAACATACCTACCGTACAAAAGGAGTTGGGAAAGGTCTGTGTCATGATGGCACCAGGACCATAGCATTGAACAGTTCAGCAGGTTATGCCTTGCACAAGGGCAGTCTGCTGAGAAGGCGAGTGGGCAGTGAGACCGAGTCAGTGCTCCACTTGCCAAGCTGTGTGCTCTGGAAAGGGGCTGTCTCTGTGTCTAACTCCACAAGACGCCACATAGGCTAGTGGTGGTTCTGATGGCCCCCATCAGCATACTTCCTTAAATATTTACATTTGCTTGGCCTTTACTTACCAAATCCAGTAAAGGGAAATCAGATTATTTTCTGTCTTCAGCTTTTGACATTTTCACAATTACTTTCCATTCTGTATCTCCCGCCTGGTCTCTCCTCTGTTTGAGTGCTCAGATTTCCCCTCAAACTCATCATGCTCAAATTCAGACCTCCGTTTTTCTCAATTCAGAATTTTGTCTGGATTCTCTGCTTGTTGCATTTAATATTTAAATCACCTTTTCAACAATCTTATCAAGTAAGTTATTGGAACTCTGCTTATGACATTTAGTGACAAGAAGCTCACTACTCCTTGAGGTAACCAATTCCGCTTTTAAACAACTCTTAGAAATTTCTTTATATTGAGCCTGTATGTGCCTCCCTGTAGCTTACACCCACTGACACCTGGTCCCACCCTTGGGACCACTCAGAGCAAATCTCCCTTTTCCATGAATCTATGAATAACAGTTAGTCATAGATTTGGAGAAAGGGAACAATTTCCCCTGTGTCTTCTTGTTTTTTATTCCATTGCTCGTAGAAAACGTTTTGCTTCTTTTCACTTTCCTGGTCATTCTCCTTTCAATTCCCATGTCTGGAAATAGAACCAAAATTCTACAACGTATTCATTCATTGATTGGCTAACTCATTCATCCAACATCTGTGTGCTCAGAGATCCAAGGCTAAGAGAGATTAAGTGATTTGTTCAGGGTCTTATACCTACTACTAAGCTTTACTCTAGATCCATGGTTTTTGTTTTTTGGTTTGTTTTTTTTTTAACTACATCACAGCTGCTTATATTTAGAGGCAGTAACTACATTGGAATCCAGGCAACCTCTAAAGTGGAAGCTTTGCTGACACCCTAAGCTTGTCTAGTTTTTTGCCATTGAGATTTTTAAATGAAATCTGTCCACAGTCTTTAGTATTTCCATCTCTTTCTTCACTCTCAAATCAGCAGCTCATGCTCACAGTCTAGACTGTTCAATAGCAACCATTTTCTCACAGTTCTGTGTCCCTTTTGCTGAAGACTTACCAGTGATGCTGCAGCTGGAGCAATGATCATCTCTAGCAACAATATGGGGCATTAGTGCAAGACTAGGAAAACACAAGTCCTTAAGAGACTTCAAAGGACTGTCACATGTATGGGGAAAGAGAAGGCTTTAGCTTCATGAAGATAGAGACCATGTCAGCATTCTTCATTTAGCATTGTCCGTAACTCATATTCATAATAGCTACCATTACTAATTTCTAATCTATTGGAACGCTTATTACGTGCCCAGCATTGTACTAAGCAATGTATGAGCATTCCAGCTGTTCTACCTCCTCACCAACACTTGGTACTGTCAGCTTTTGTAACTATAGCCATCGTAGTGGGTGTGAAGTGGTATCTCATTGTGGTTTGAATTTACATTTCTCTAATGACTAATGGGAGCCTTGGTGGCACAGTCGTTAAAAGCTTAGCTGCTAACTAAAAGATCCGCAGTTCAAATCCACCAGCCACTCCTTGGAAACCCTATAGGGAAGTTCTACTTGTCCTATAGGGTCACTAGGAGTCAGAATCCACTCTATGGCAACGGGTTTGGTTTGGTTTTGAATGACTAATTATGTGGAACATCTCTTCATGTACTTATTTGCCATTCTTATATCTTCTTTTGTGAAGCCTTTGTTCAAATCTTTTGCTCATTTATTTTGGGCTGTTTGGCTTTTTACTACTGGGTTGTGATAGTTCTTTATATATTCTATTTACAAGACCTTTGTTGAATCTTGCAAATATTTTCTCCTAGTCCATAGCTTGAACAACACAGGAAGCATCAAAAGAAGATGGAAGGAATACACAGAATCACTGTACCAAAAAGGATTGGTCGACGTTCATTTCAGGAGGTAGCATGTGATCAAGAACCAGTGGTAATGAAGGAAAGAATTCAAACTGCACTAAATGCATTGTCAAAAAACAAGGCTTCAGGCATTGATGGGATATCTATTGAGATGTTTCAACAAACAGATGCAACAGTAGAAGGGCTCACTCGTCTATGCCAAGAAATTTGGAAGACAGCTACCCGGTCAATTGACTAGAAGAGATCAATATATGTGCCTATTAAAAAAAAAGGTGATCCAAAGGAATGCAAAAATTATTGAAAAACATCATTAGTATTACATGCAAGTAAAATTATGCTGAAGATAATTTAAAATGGTTGCAGCAGTACATTGACAGGAAACGTCTAGAAATTCAAGCCAGATTCAGAATGTCAGATAGATCTTGGCTGAAAGCAGAGAATACCAGAAAGATGTTTTCCTGTGTTTTATTGACTATACAAAGGCATTTGACTGTGTGGGTCATAACAAATTATGGATAACATTGCAAAGAAAGGTAGTTCTAGAAAACTTAATTATGCTCATGGGGAACCTGTACATGGACCAAGAGACAGAACTAAGCAGATATTGCATGGTGTAAAATCAGGAAAGGTGTGTGTCCGGGTTGCATCCTTTCACCATACTTATTCAATCTGTGTGCTGAGGAAATAATTCGAGAAGCCAGACTATATGAAGAAGAACTGGGCATCAGGATCGGAGGAAGACTCATTAACAACCTGCGTTATGCAGATGACACAGTCATGCTTGCTGAAAGTGAAGAAGACTTGAAGCACTTACTGATGAAGATCAAAGACTACAGCCTTCAGTATGCATTACACCTTAACATAAAGAAAACAAAAATCCTTACAACTGGACCAATAACCAACATCATGATAAACGAAGAAAATATTGAAGTTGTCAAGGATTTCATTTTACTTGGATCCACAATCAACGCCCATGATAGCAGCAGCCACTGGACGAATGGACACAAGGAACCCTGGGTGGAAAGGGGGAGAGTGATGTCACATTGTGGGGCTTGCAACGAATGTCTCAGAACAGTATGTGCATAAATTTTTGAATGAGAAAACTTGATCTGTAAACTTCCACCTAATGCACAATAAAATTTAAAAAAAAGAAGAAATCAAAGGACGTACCACATTGGGCAAATCTGCTGCAAAAGACCTCTTTAAAGTGTTAAAAAGCAAAGATGTCACTCTGAGGACAAAGGTGCACCTAACACAAGCCATGGTATTTTTCAATTGCCTCATATGGATGTGAAAGCTGGACAATGAATAAGAAAGACTGAAGAGGAATTGATGCCTTTAAATTATGGCGTTGGCAAAGAATATTGAATATACCATAGACTGCCAGAAGAATGAACAAATCTGTCTTGGAAGAAGTACAGGCAGACTGCTCCTTAGAAGTGAGGATAGTGAGACTTTGTCTCGTTTACATTGGACCAATTATCAGGAGGGACCAGTTCCTGTAGAAGGACAGCAGGCTTGGTAAAGTAGAGAGTCACTGAAGAAGAGAAAGACCCTCAACAAGATGGATTGACACAGTGGCTGCAAAAATGGACTCAAACAGCAACAATTGTGAGGATGGCGCAGGACACAGCAGTGTTTCTTTCTGTTTACACATATGAGGCGGAACCAACCCGATGACACCTAACAACATATCAACAGTCCATAGCTTGTATTTTCATTTTCTTAACAGTGTCTTTTAAAGAGAGAAAGTTTTGAACTTTGAAGAAATTAAATTTATTCTTCTTTTTCTTTTCTTTTATAATTTGTGATTTTTGTGCCCTTTTAAGAAATTTTGGCCTAACCCAAGGTTACTAAGGTATTCTCTCCTTCGTTTTGTTTTCTTCTAGAAGTTTCAGAGCTGTAGATTTTCACTTATGTCAGTGGTCCATTTTTAGTTAAATTTTGTATGGGGCGTGAGGTAAGGATCAAGGGGTTCCTTCCTTCCTCCCTCCTTCACTCTCCCCTCCCTTCATCTCTTCCTGTTCACCTCCTCCTCACTTCCTCCTTCTCTCTCTGTCTCTTTCTTTCACAAATATCTAATTGCCTTGGCACCTTTATTAAAAATCACTTGGCCATTTATGTGTAAGTCTATTTTTGAACTCTCTCTTCTGCTCCATTGATATGTGTGCCTCTATTTACAGCAATAGAACACTATCTTTATTGACAGTCATGAAGCGAGGTAGTGTAAGTCTTCCAAATCTATTCTTCATTTTAAATTTGTTTGGCTATGTTAAGCCATTTGCATTTTCATGTAATTTTTAGAATCAGCTTGTCAATTTCTGCCAAAAAAAGTCTGTTGGGATTTTGATTGTGTCTTAGTTATCCTGTACTGCTATAATAGAAATACCACAAGCGGATGGCTTTAACAAACAGAAATTTATTTTCTCACAGTTTAGGAAACTAGAAGTCCGAATTCAGGGCGCCTGCTCTAGGGGAAGGCTTTCTATCTCTGTCAACTCTGGGGGAAGGTCCTTGTCTCTTCAGCTTCTATTTCCTGGTTCCTTGGAGATTTCCACGTGGCTTGACATCTATCTTCCCCCATCTCTGCCTGCTTAATCTGCTCCTTTTATATCTTGTAAGAGATTGACTCAAAATACACCCTACACTAATCCTGCATTATTAATATAACAAAGACAACTCATTCCCAAATGGGATTATAACCACAGAAGTAAAATCCATTGCCATGAGTGGATTCTGACTCATAGCAACCCTACAGGACAGAGTAGAACTGTCCTATAGTGTTTCCACTGAAGGCACTGGCGAAAAGCAAGCCTCTAGAATTGACGGAATATCAATTGAGATGTTTCAACAAACAGATGCAGCATTGGAAGTGCTCACTCGTCTATGCGAAGAAATTTGGAAGACAGCTACCTGGCTAACCAACTGGAAGAGATCCATATTTATGCCTATTCCCAAGAAAGGTGGTCCAAATGAATGTGGAAATTGTCGAACAATATCGTTAATATCACACGCAAGTAAAGTTTTGCTGAAGATCATTCAAAAGTGGCTGCAGCAGTATATCGACAGGGAACTGCCAGAAATTCAGGCTGGATTTAGAAGAGGATGTGGAACCAGGGATATCATTGTTGATGTCAGATGGATCATGGCTGAAAGTAGAGAATACCAGAAAGATGTTTACCTGTGTTCTATTGATTATGCAAAGGCGTTCGATTGTGTGGATCATAACAAATTATGGATAACATTGTGAAGAATGGGAATCCCAGAACACTTAATTGTGCTCATGAGGAACCTGTACATAGATCAAGAGGCAGTTGCTTGGACAGAACAAGAGGATACTGCGTGGTTTAAAGTCATGAAAGGTGTGCGTCAGGGTTGTATCCTTTCGTCATGCTTATTCAGTCTGTATGCTGAGCAAAT
>NW_004443951.1:8028166-8056567 GCF_000243295.1 Trichechus manatus latirostris | reverse complement strand
GTTGTATCCTTTCGTCATGCTTATTCAGTCTGTATGCTGAGCAAATAATTCGAGAAGCTGGACTATATGAAGAAGAACGGGGCATCAGGATTGGAGGAAGACTCATTAACAACCTGCGTTATGCAGATGACACAACCTTGCTTGCTGAAAGGGAAGAGGACTTGAAGCACTTACTGATGAAGATCAAAGACCACAGTCTTCAGTATGGATTACACCTCAACATAAAGAAAATAAAAATCCTCACAACCAGACATCATGATTAATGGAGAAAAGACTGAAGTTGTCAAGGATTTCATTTGACTTGGATCCACAGTCAACACCCATGAAAGCAGCAACCAAGAAATCAAAAGACGCATTGCATTGGGCAAATCTGCTCCAAAAGACCTCTTTAAAGTGTTGAAAAGCAAAGATATCACCTTGAAGATTAAGGTGTGCCTAACCCAAGCCATGGTATTTTCAATCATATCATATGCATGCGAAAGCTGGACAATGAATTAGAAAGACCGAAGAAGGATTGAAGCATTTACATTGTGGTGTTGGCAAAGAGTATTGAATATACCATGGACTGCCAGTAGAAGGAACAAATCTGTCTTGGAAAAAGTACAACCATAATGCTCCTTAGAAGCAGGGATGGCGAGACTACGTCTTACATACTTTGGACATGCTGTCAAGTAGGGATCAGTCCTTGGAGAAAGACATCATGCTTGATAAAGTAGAGGGCCAGCCAAGAGGAAGACCCTCAATGAGATGGACTGACACAGTGGCTCCAACAATGGGCTCAAGCACAACGACGTTTGTGAGCATCGCGAAGGACCAGGCAATGTTTCCTTCTGTAGTACGTAGGGTTGCTATGAGTCAGAACTGACTTGATGTCACCTAACAACAACAACAACACAGAGTTTCCAAGGAGCAGCTGGTGGATTCAAACTGCCAACCTTTTGATTAGCAGCCATCGCTCTTAACCACAGCGCCACTAGGGTTCCAACCACAGACACAGAGGTGAAGATGTACAACATATATTTTTGAGAGACACAATTCAACCCCTAATGGACTGAGGTTGCAAAGAATCTCTAGATCAATCTGGGGATAATTTACATCTTAATACTGAGATTTATGATTCATGAGCATGGCTTATTTCTCCATAATTAGATATTTAACTTCTATTAGCAATATTTTGAAGTTTTCAGTGTGCAGGTAGGCACATCTTTTGTAAAATTTATCCCTAAGTATTTCACAATTTTTGATGCTGTCATAAATGGCATTAAAAATTTCAATTTATGACTGTTTATATAAAATAAAATGGAATTTTTTATATTTTGTTTCCTACACCTTGCTAAGATTCTTACTTGTTCCCATGATTTTTTTGTATATTCCTTATGATTTTCCACATGGATGGTCATGTCATCTGCAAATAAAGATAATTTTATTTCTTCCTTTCCAACTAATACACCTTTCATTTATTTTTCTTGTCATATTGCATTGAATAAAACTTCCTGTGTAATAATAAAAAAAACGGGAGAGCAGGGATCCTTGCTTTGTTTCCAATACCATGGAGGAAACGTTCCAGTGTTTCCCCAGTAATTATGATGTTATCTGTAGGTTTTTTGTAGATGCTCTTTATCAGGTTAAGGAAGGTTTCTTCTACTCCTGGTTTGCTGAGAGTTTTATTATTATTATTATGAATGGGTGTTGTTGTTTTTGCTGTTCTGCATGCCACTTTTTTTTTCCCCAATAGATCTTTTTTTTTATTGTGGTACGTATTGCTAAATACGTTTTTCTGCAGCTATTGAGATGATCATATTTTTTTTTTCTTTTTTAGTATCTTAATATAGTGAATTATATCGACTGATTTTCAAATTTTAAACTAGTCTTGCATTCTTTGGATTGGTCATGATATATTATCTTTCATATTATCACTGGATTTATTTTGCTAAAAATTTGTTAAGGGTTTTTGCATGTGTATTCGTAAGGGATATTGGTCAGTATTTGTTTTTTCCTTCCTTGTATTGTCTTTGTCTAGTTTTGGTGTCAGCATAATGCTGGCCTAATAAAATGTGCTGGGAAGTGTTCCCACCTCTGCTACTTTCTTGAGGAATTTGTGGATGAGGTATGATAGATCACTTTTTGTGTGGCCTTTCTAGACATGGTCTTGTAACTCCCACCCAAGTGATTGGGCAGGACTGTGTAGATATGGTAATTGTGGCAGCAGAGACCCAGCAGCGAAGACCCAGCAGCAGGATATGGCAGTTGGCTTCCTGGCTCATAGGGAGAGAGAAAGCTGAATGCCTTTCGGCAGAGGCCTAGAGCCAGGAAAAGACGTGCCTGAGAGCATGGCTGGGAAGATGCTGTCCTGAGGAAGAACTATCCTGAGTATTCTTGAGCCTGAACTGTAACTGTTACTTCCCTAATAAACTCCATAATGATAAGTATTGTCTGTGAGTTCCGAGTGGCCATTGCAATGAATAATGGAACCCAGCAGAGAAGTAGAGACTGCTGTGGGAGGGACGGTTGGTGTTAGAATTGGTAAAGATGGTGGAAAGAGGAGGCATATCTAACCTCTGCCTCATAGGAATCAGCCTTGGGCTGTTGCTGATCTTGGTTCTTCTCCCTGGTGAAGTTAGAGGAGGTCAGACACTGCCCCCACGCTGTTTTTACAGTGGAGAATTGGTGTTCTCCAGTAAGTCTGTGGTGAAATTCACCAGTGAAGACATCAGGGCTGAGAGTTTTCTTTGTGTAAAAAAATTTTAACTGTAAAAAAATTTTAACTGTATCACTATAACTACATAGCTATGGGAGCCCTGGTGGCGTAGTGGTTAAGAGCTACAGCTGCTAACCAAAAAGGTTGGCAGCTTGAATCCACCAGCTGCTCCTAGGAAACCTTATGGGGCAGTTCTACTCTGTCCTATAGGGTCACTATGAGTCAGAATCAACTCAATGGCAATGGGATTAACATAGCTATGGGGCTATTTAATTATCTATTTTGTCCTGAATTAGCTTTGGTAGTTTTAGTCTTCAATCTAAATTATTTCCATTTCATCTAAATTATTGAATTTATTTTTATAAAATTATCCATAATATTCTTTTATTATCTTTGTGATATCTGCAGGATCTGTTGTGATATCCCCTTTTTCATACATTATTAATCTGAGTCTTCTTTCCCTCCCTCCCCCATCAGTCTGATTAGAGGCTTATCAATTTTCTTGATCTCCTCAAATAATCGGCTTTGAGTTTTGAAGTTTCCAACTCTTGCTGTGTACCGGCTGCCATTGAGTTGATTCTGACTCATAGGGACCCTATAGATATACTTGTCTATTTCTCCCTTCAATTTGTCAATATTTTGGGACTCTGAAGTTAGATATATATTTATAATTGTTTCTTCTCAATGAATTGAACCTTTTATCATTATATTGTGTCCTTCTTTGTCTCTTATAATAGATTGTGACTTAAAGTCTATTTTATCTGCCATTAAAATTGCCACACCAGCTCTCTTTTGATTACATGCAAAATTTGCATGCAATATTTATTTCCATTCTTTCACTTTCAACCTATTTGTGTCTTTGTGCCTGTCATGGATTGAATTGTGTTCCCTAAAAATATATGTCAACTTGGCTAGGCCATGATTCCCAGTATTGTGTGATTGTCAACCATTTTGTCATCTGATGTGATTTTCCTATGTGTTGTAAATCCCATCTTTATTTATGTTGAAGAGATGGGATTGGTGGCAGTTATGTTGGTGAGACCTACAAGATTAGATTGTGTCTTGAGCCAATCTCTTTTGAGATATAGAAGAGAGAAGTGAGCAGAGAGACATGGGGGCCTCATACCTCTGAGAAGGCTGCACTGGGAGCGTAGAACTTGCCTTAGACCTGGGGTTCCTGTGCAGAGAAGCTCCTAGACCAAGGGAAGATTGATGATAAGGACTGTTCTACAGAGTCTACAGAGAGGGAAAGACTTCCCCTGGAGCTGGTGCCCTGAATTCAGACTTCTAGCCTACTAGACTGTGAGAAAATAAACTTCTGTTTAATAAGGCCATCCACTTGTGGTATTTCTGTTACAGCAGCACGAGATGACTAAGACAGTACCTAAGGTATGTCTCTTGTAGACAGCATAGAGTTGGGTTGTGTCTTTTCATTTGTTTTGTTTTTATCCAATATGTCACTCTCTGCCTTTTAATTACAGCATTTAATCCATTTACATTCATAGTGATCACTGATAACGGAAGATTTATTTCTGCCATTTTGTTATTAATTTTTTGGCTTTGAGTTTTATTGATACTTTCTATCATTTTTCTGTTTTCCATGTCCTTGTTTTCCATTATTTTTGTAATTTCCTTCCTTTTCTGCTTACCTTGGTTTTAATTTGTTCTTTTTGTCCTAGTTTCTTAGGATGTAAGCTCAGGTCATTGATCTTAAACTTTTTTCTTTTCTAATACAAGCATTTAATTCAATATGTTTCTGCTTTAGCTGCATTTCATAAAATTTGATATGTTGTGTTTTCATTCTCATTCAATTAAAAATACTTTCTAATTTCCCTTGTGATTTCTTCTTTGACTCATGGATTATTTAGAATTGTTTGTTTAATTTCCATATAATTTGGGGATTTTCCAGATATCTTTATGTTATTGATTTCAAATTTAATTCTCTTGTGGTCAGAGGATACACTTTATATGATTTAAATCCTTTTAAATTTACTGAGACTTGTTCTATGGCACAGAATAAATTTTATCTTAGTAAATGTTCTGTGAACTCTTGAAAAGAATTGTATCTGCTGTTGTTTGGTGGAAGTGTCCTACAAATGTCAATTACATCAAATTGGTTAGTGGTGTTTTTTAAGTCTTCTTTATTTTTACTGATTTTTTTTTTTGTGTGTGTGTGTCTATTTGTTTTGAGAGGTGCTGAAGTATCCAAGTGTAATTTTGGAGTTGGCTATTTTCCCTTTCAGTTCTGTTAATTTTGCTTCATGTACTTAGTCTCTTTTTAGGTACATTTACTTTTTGGTTACGTTCTCTTGATTAATTGACCTCTTTATAGTTATGAAATGACCTTTTTTGTCAACGGTGTAACTCCCAGTGGATCCACAGGAGAAAGACCTGGTGATCTGCTTCTGTAAAGATTACAGCCAAGAAAACCCTATAGGGAAGTTCTACTCTGTCACGCAGAGTCACTATGAGTCAGAATGAATTCAACGGCACCCAACAACAACAATATTTCTTGCTCTGAGGTCTACTTTGTCTGATATTAATAAACCTACCCTTGCTTTCTTTGGCGCCCTGGTGGTGCAGTTGTTAAGAGCTCAGCTGCTAACCAAAAGGTCGGCAGTTCGAATCCACCAGCTGCTCCTTGGAAACCCTATAGGGCAGTTCTACTCGAGTTGGAATTGACTCGATGGCAGCAGATTTTTCTTGTTTGTTTTGTTTTGCTTTCTTTAGATTGGGGTTGGTATGGTATATCTTTTTCCGTTTACTATTGTTGTTGTTGTTAGGAGTTCACCTCAATGAAATGGATTGGACAAAGTGGCTGCAATGATGTGCTCAAACATAGTAACAATTGTGAGGATGGCACAGGACCAGGCAGTGTTTCGTTCTGTTGTACACAGGGTCACTATGAGTTGGAACCAACTCAATGGCACCTAACGACAACAACATATTGTTATTTTGTATGCATGTATTTTTAATTTATATACATGGTATTGTGTTATTTATCTGATTCTGTTCTTGCTTTTTGCACCAAAGAGGATCTACTTAAGATCAATTTATATTTCTCTCAGTGATGATTTTCTAGGTTGCCTCCAGAAATATTGATGCAATGACCATCCTTGCACACATTCTCTTATAAATCTGGATTAGCTATTTGGGGGATGCATACCCAGGAATTCAATAGCTGAGTTATGGAGTATGCATATACAGTCAGTCAATTCTTGTTATTCACCATAGTTGCGTTCTAAAAAGTCACTTAGAGTGCTGAATTGACAAATACTGAACAAACCTTGTTCACTCTCAGCTGGGAATGTGTGCATCAGACAACTTAAGCTTTTCACCACTGGATATTGCATGCGTATATCTGCAAAAGACCATGAAAGCACTGTGAATACTGGTTTTGAGGTTACAAATAGATTTTAGCAAGCAGGAAAATTTACAAATATAGAAATCACAGATAATGAAGATCAACTGTACTTAATTTGACTAAGTGGTGGAGAGTGTTGTCCTGAATGGCTACATCACTCTACAATTCTGCCAACTGGAGACTTTACATATCTCCATATCTCTGCAAATCTTGTCACTATTCAGCTTTTTAATTTTTATTTTTGTAAAATATTTCATTGTGGTTTAATTTGCATTTCTCTGATTACTAATAATTTTGAGCAACTTTTCATATGCTTTTTCTCTTTTTGGATTTTCTCTTCTGTAAATTGCTATGCATATCCTTCGGTCACTTTTCTGTTTTCTCTTTTTCTTGTTCATTTACAAGACTTCCTTGTATCTTCTAGCTGTTAATCCCTTGTCAGTTTTAGACATTCTGAAATCTTCTCTCTTTTGTCTATTTATTTTTTTCATGATGTCCTTTATTGAGCAGAATTTTTTTTTTTTAGTCATGGAATCAAGTTAATCTTTTTCCCTTATTATTTGTGCTTTTAACATTTTGTGTAAGAAATTCTTCCCCACCTCTATCTATGTCATAAAGATATTCTTCCACATTTTCTTCTATTAACTTTCTATTTTTACCTCTCACATTTGTGTTTTTAATTCTATAAGGCCATCTTTGTACGTGGTATTGGGTAAAGGATCCAATTTCTCTCTTCTACATATAATGAGCCAGTTTTTCCAACACCACCTACTCAACAATCTGTTTGTATTGAATTGATTTGTCACGTTACTTCTATTGCATGTTAAATTTCTTTTATATAAAAGATCCTGATACATCTGTCAGGGTCCTAGCAGGAAACAGAATTAAAGCCAAAATGGAGTAACTAAGGAGAGTTTAATGAAAGACTACGAAGTTAAAGAAACCAACAAACGATGGTGAGGTACTCCAGGCTAGCAACAATGGGAAAGCTCTGATTGTCCTCTTACACCTCTCCACTAAGGCCTGAAGGGCAAGAGTCAGGAGTGGCTATCAAAACCTAGAGAAAGCTTATCTGGTGTTCTGCCTTTCAGAAGAGAAATACAGCCTGGGCCTACCTGCAGCCTGGCAGGGAAAGAGCTAGGGCATAAATACACTGACCTCTCCTCCTTCCTCCAGTGTCTCTCACCCAAAGCCAGCTGGGAATCAGAGGGCAAGGGATTGTGGCTAATGCAGTGTGTTCTAGGGTAAAAACACCACAAAGTTTAGTAAAGCAAAAAGAAAGTTTTATTCAACATATTTTCAAAGAGGTAAAAGTAGAAAACGGACAGCCATGCTGCCAGAGCCATATCTGTCTGAGTCCAAGGAAATATTACAGAACAGACAAAAGTGGGAAAACAGACAAGCACGCTACCACAGCCATGTCTGTCTGAGTCCAAGGAATATTACAGAATAGGCAAGAATGGGAAGACGGACAAGCATGCTACTAGAGGCTTCTCTGCTAGAGTCCAAGGAATATTACAGAATCATCAGTATATATTAACATTACAAATGGACAAAACCATTGAAAGCTTTACCTTTTCACAGATTAAGTCACTGTGATTTTACATTTTGAATCATCTTTCTTAACAATCATTGGTACAGGTTTCAGCAATAACAGACAGGAGGGTCTTCGTTGGTCCAACAAATCTTAATATTCACTAAAGGCTAAAAAAAAGAAAAAAGTGGAAAGTATGTGGGTCTTTTGTGCTCTGTTTATGATTTGTTTATGTGGAAGTTTCTCTAAAAGATATTTTCCAAGACTGACTAGCTATTATCTCTATACCTCAGGGCCTGGTTGATGTGTCCTTGTGAGCCCTTGTGGGTACAACTCCAGCTGGGTCATATTCTCTATGCTCAAGAACAGGGAATAATGACTCCTCTATTATCTCCTAAATCAAGTTATGGAGGCCAGCATCTCGGAGCAAGAGTAGAGTAGAGAAGAGTGGGGAAAAGATCTAGAGGGGCAGACAGAAAATATTCGGTGTCATGGATTGAATCGTGTCCCCCAAAAATGTCTGTCAACTTGGCTAGGGCATGATTCCCAGTATTGTATGCTTGTTCACTATTTTGTCATCTGATGTGATGTAAATCCTATCTCTGTGATGATGAGGTGGGATTATCAGCAGTTACGTTAATGAAGCATGGCCCAATCTACAAGGTTAGGTTTTGTCTTAAGCCAAAATCTTTTGAGATACAAAAGAGCGAAGTGAGCAGAGAGACATAGGGACCTCATGCCACCAAGAAACAAGAGCCAGGAGAATAGCGTGTCCTTTGGACCTAGGGTCCCTGTGCTAAGAAGCTCCTAGACCAGGGGAAGATTGATGACAAGGACCTTCCCCAGAGCCAACAAAGAGAGAAGGACCTCCCCTGGAGCTGGCACCCTGAATTTGGACTTCTAGCCTACAAGACTGTGAAAAAATAAATTTCTCTTTGTTAAAGCCATCTACTTGTGGTATTTCTGTTACAGCAGCACTAGATAACTAAGACATCCAGCAAAACCCATGTGTGAGTGTGAGTGTATGTGTCTCTGAGCTCTCTATTCTGTAACAATGGCATATTGATCTATCTGTTCTTATGACAGTACTAAAAAACTATCCAAACCCATTGCCAGTAGTCGATTCCAACTCATAGAAACCCTATAGGGCAGAGTAGAACTGCTCCATAGGATTTCCAAGGAGCACTTGGTGGAGTCGAACTGCCGACCTTCTGGTTAGCAGTTGAACTCTAGCCACTACGCCACCAGGGTTTCCATGACAGTACTACAGAGTTTTTATTTCCATGGTTTTGTCGCATGTGAATATCTGGAAGGGCAAGTGTTCTCTTCTCTTCATTTTTTTTCTTTTTAAGTTTCTAGCTTTAAGGTAAATGCATCTGCAGTCCTTCGTGTATATTTTAAAGTAAGCGTATTGAGTTCTCAAAAAATCAACTGGAATTTTGATTGGCCTTACATTAAATGTATATATTGCTTTGGTAGAATTGACATGTTTTTAATATTGTCAGCCTTTCCATGAGCAGGAATGTTTCTTTACTTATTCAGTCATCTATGCCCTGTATGGCATAGATATGGTCCCTGGTCTCACGGAGCCACACTCTAGTAGTAAAGGCAGACATCACACATGTAAACAGACGAATATATAAGCACAGATTGTGATGAATGCTCTGAAACAAAGGCCCAGCTTCCCACTTTGGCCCTTTGCCTTTCCTGTGTCATTTCCCAGTGCTCCTTGTCTTTGCTCTTACAAAGATCCCTGCCAGATGTCAACATATCAGGATTTCCAGTCCCAGATCTGATTCATCTAGCCAATTTGTTCATCTTCAGAATGAAGGATTGGACTAAACAATCTTGTAGGGCGTTTCCAGCATCATCCATCTTCCTTCCTCTCTCTTTCGTCCTTCTTTGTCTTCCTTTCTCCCTTTCTTTCTCTTTCCATCCTTCTCGCTCCCTTCCTTCCAGCCTTCTTTCCTGCCTTCCTTCCTTTTCACTTCTTTCCCTTTTCTCTCTTTCTTCCTTCTTTTCTCTTCATCTCTTTCTCTCTCTTTTTTTTTTTTTTTGTGATTGAGTATGAAAGAAAGAACAGGATTATCTGAGGAAGGGAAACTGCTGAGTTTAAAGTACTTAAAGTCCTGAGTTAGGATACTGAGGCCAAAATGCCCACAACAGATCATGTAGGCGTGAATCTTAAGAGAAAAATCCATGCTAGAGATGTACAATTGAGAGATGTCATTTGAAATCACCATGTGAATGACACCACTTAGAAGTAGTGTATAAAATAAGAAAAGAGGAAGACCAAGAATAGAACCTGAGGGACTGAGCCATTTAAAGTAAGGCATCAAGAAAGGAACAGATCTTTCATAGGAAAACTGCCACAGGATTGGTTTTATTAGGCGGAAGATTTTTAATTTCCTATGGTGACACTTTGGAAAAAAGTTTAATAAATGACTCATAATCAACCTTTTAGAATTCTTTTTACATCATCTTAGCCTGGAATAAAACTGATCAAATTGATCAACCTTCTTTGGTTTCAAAAATGTTGCATTGACTTTTAATGATTTTGTTAACAAGACATTGTAGAGAGATCCCTAATTGGTAGTTATAGATAGTTTCTCCATCTATAAAAGGAGCATACTAGGACGTATTTGATGAGATTGTGGTGAGGATGAAACTAGATTCTGAGAAAATAAAAAATCTCTATAGAATTAGAAAATTTTAGTGTCATCATTCTTTGTGATAGTATCAAGGGTTAAATTTTCTTTCTGTCTTTGACCCCTTTTTCCCATCCAGTGACTAACTTTTTTGTAAACTAGTGTTCATTCCATTCTCACATATCTGTTCCTTCTGTCCCAGCTTCTCTGGGTTCTCCACGCCCAGCAGTTGGGAGATCAGAAAGATACCATCTGTTGATTAATAAACAGACATGTATTCGTTTATAAGCTGATTGGATCAGGGTGTCTCTTCACGTCCTTGCTCTGGATGTTCATGCATTCCACCAAATACTCATTTATCTAAGGTCACACCCAAAGGTTCTGTGGCTGGGATGAATCACATCTGAGCTGACCATCCTTCCTGGAACCCATGGGCTGCAACATATATGCGTTTAGCCAAAATGGACACCTGCCATCTACTCAGAATAGGGCTGGCTTCTGAGGATCACAGCTTTACAGGGTCATCTTGGGCTGAGGATCATGGGTGGAGCTTTTACTGAGCACCCTCTGAATGTTCAGTATTGTGGGGAAGGGAGGCACGAGGGGTATGATGGAATAAGTCAAGAGACCTGGGTCTCTTCTTTCCTCCTCAGAAGGAAAGAAAATAGCAGAGGGTGGTGGCAGGTTTGGGTGAAAATTCAAGGCATTTCATTGGCTAGATTTTTATTTATCTAGGTCAGATTTTGGATCTAGCAGCCCACAACTCCCCCGAAATGAATTAATAGTCTGCCTTAATGATCCAAAAATCTCTCAAGTCCCCTGAAGGTTATCGACTTCTGAAACATGTTTCTTTCTCTGGGATTTGCAGGCTCTTGTGTTTGCAGGGTTTGGCAAGTGGAGATGAAGAGCTGCAGATTTATATCTGGGCTCCATAGCCATCTCCCTTGCATTCTTTATCCCCCAACTGGGTGTCACAGAGACATTAATAAACGAAGAAGGGTTGTTTGCATTTTTAAAAAAGAGATGTTAAAGAAACAGAATGAAGCACCAAGCCAAAAGAAGGCAGTCGTCCCACTTCCTGCAAGTTTATAAGAAGGAAAAAATCCCATTGAGAGAAGGACACCCATACTGCTCATTTGGCATGGCACTTCTATTTTCCAGAAGGGACACTCAGGCTCTGAAGGTTAAAAGTGCTTGTCCAAAGTCTTACAGAACATCAAAGAGAAAACCGAGATTAAAATCCATGTGTCCTGATTCCCAGTCTCAGTCTCCATCCTGTGCTGCAGGGAGGGCTTAGGGACCAACTAAGAAAGGAAGACATGTGGCCCATTGTGGGTGGCAGGAACCTGGGACAGATTTGGACGGAGCCTCAGAACCTGGAGTCATTCTCTTCAGGGACTGCCTGTAACACAGTGGGGGGGTTCTCAAACCAGTCTTCCTTGCTTTCCACTTTAATCTCTTTTCCAGGAAGGTCAGGCTTTTCAGAAGTGCTGCCATCAATGTGTTATTGTTGTTGTTAGTTGCCCTCAAGTTGATTTCGACTCATGGCGACCCCACATGTGCAGAGTAGAACTGCCCCATAGAGTTTTCAAGGCTACGACCTTTCAGAAGCAGATGGCCAGACATGTCTTCTGAGGCGCCTCTGGGTGGGTTCAAACTGCCAAACTTTTGACTAATAGTTGAGCGCATAACAGTTTGTGCCATCCAGTGACTTCAACCATAAACATAGCAGGGCTGATCTGGGGTGGTAATCAAGGCTTGTGTCTATTTGTACATCTGGTCTCTCCAGGCCAGCTCCAAGCTGCACACCCTCCACTAAAAGCTGGGTCTGAAAGCAAGTTGGGTGGTGAGTGGATACTGGTACTGTAGACAGAACACTGACTTCAGGGTCAGGCAGACCTAGCTAAGTTGAACACCCAGATCTCACAATTCCTAGTTGTACCAACTTGGGCAAGCTACTTCCTAAGCCTCAGTTTCCAAATTTGATTTCTACGCCAACCCATATGAAGAAAGAAGATTAGAAAACTAAGGACCAGAGAGGTAAGAGAACTAGCCAAATGTAAATCCATATTATATGAAGCGATAACTGCCAATTTAGCCACATTCACATTCCATGCCAGGCACTCTGTAATAATCTTCACATAAACTCTTCATGCCAGCTCTCTCTGAGGGAGGTGCCATCTTATCTCATTTTATGGGGACGAAACTCAGGCTTGAAGAGAGTGGGTACTTTTTATAGCTCATATGCTCCTCATGTGTTTCCTGAGGCAAGCAAGGAAATCCTTCCCCCTTTATAGGTGAAAAGCTGCGGCATACAGAGGAGGATAAACAGTGTGCCAGAGGTCACTCAGTAAGGAGTGGATGGTGGAGCTGGGTTTGATCCCTGCTCTCCTGGCTTCCAGCTGAAAGTTCTCTTGATGCCTGTACTTGCTGGGCCCGGCCAAGCCCCAGGGAGGCATCTTGCTTTGTGTGTGTACTCTCCCAGGCCAGCATCCCCCTCTTGCCAGAGAAGCACTGTCCTTATCCCATGCCAGACAGCCTTGTTGCCCAGCTCATGGGCAGGAGCCAAGCCTGGCAGCTTTGGTGGGCATCCAAGTTGAGTTGCTCTTTCCTGTGCTGAGTTTAGCACGCAGCATGGCTTCATCATCCAAATATGTCCTGCCAGACAGGCCTCAGCTGCTGGCCGGCGGGGCACTTGGCAGCCCCAGAGCTTGGTGCTAATTGGGCCCAGCCGACATAAATCATGGCTCTCATTAAGAGGAACGCCAGCCGTTCTCTGGCAGGGGAGAGGTGAGGGGTGGGGAAGGGTGGCAGGGTAAGAACCTCCCATTGAAAGGAGTTGAGTCCTGAAAGGGCTCAGTGACCTTAAGCAAGTGTCCATCTGTAGAGCAAAGGGGCTGCATCTGATGACCTCTGCTAGCTCTTTCTTGTCAAACTATAGAAACGTCCTGTTGCTATTTTTTTGTGATTTTTCCTTTCTGCTTGGAGCACCATCAAGGATAGGTCTCACATTCTGTGATGCAGTCAGGGGCAGATTATCCTATAGGCAAGGTAAGCACAGTACTTACCTTGCTTACCAGATCATCTGTAGTGAACAATTTCACAATTTTTCACCACATCAACGATTCTGCTTCTAGGTATGACTGGCATCTGTCTCTTTCCCAACCCCGTAGCAGCTTCCTACAGAATCAAAGCCTCTTTTCAAATTTATAATCCCTGAAAGGGATGGATTACCCAGTAAACAAGGGAAGCACAGGCTTACTTGTGTTTACTCACTAATCTGTAATGACCAATTTCGCATGGGTTTCACCGGGTACAGTGAGCTTCGTGCCTGTCAGTGGACTTGGGGGAGGTAAGAGAAAGTCCTTCCCATGAACAAAAGAACTCCCCAAGGCTACTTTGATGTCTAGAACCTTTGTAGTAGAAGGCTTGGATTCCCTCTTGAAACAGAGCAAGGCCCTGTGGGAGAGGAGGGCTTCCCCGCTAAGCTGGGTCACTCACTGAGAGACGGTAGGAGGGAACTTGTCAGGGTCTTTCCTGTCCTAAGAGCAGGTTTGAGCTGGAAATGATGGTCAGCTGTGCCAAGATGAAGCTGAAAAATATTGGGTCAATTTGGAGACAAATTATACCAACCTTACAACACAGGACTACCCATGCCTTTATTAGTACTTTCATTCAGATACTCAGCTTTTATGGGAAAAAAAAAAGCACTAGCCAAATGCCAATAACTATGCTAAGCACTAGGGGACATAGATAAATCTAACTCAATTGGTACCTTCTTCAGAGACTGGTCTACTTGAGAGGAACAAGAATCTGAAGAAAATGGTTGCAAGATATTGTGATTACTCCTATAGCAAACATATGTGTGAGGTCCTTTGAGTACTGAGGAGGAAGTTAGGGACTCTGATTTGGGTGGAGAGAAGGGGATGGATAGGCTTCTGCAGAGAAGGTGGCATCTCAGTAGAACCCCGGAGAATGAGTTGAGACTACTGGAGAGGACAGTTAGAGTAGAGGAGCAAGCATGAGCAAAAGCTGAACAGAAATACAATAAGGATGTTGTGATCCAAAATCAAAAACCAAACCACTTCCAGTTGCCATCCAGTCAATCCCAACTCATGGCAACCTCATGTGTGTCAGAGTAGAACTGTACTCCATTGAGTCTTCAATGTTTTAAATGGCTGATTCTTCAGAACTAGAACACCAGGACTTTCTTCCTCTGGGTGGACTCCAACCACCAACCTTTTGGTAAGCAGCCAAGTGCTTACCATTTGTACCACTCAGGGACTCCTTGTTATGTAGCTTGTGGGAAGATGCTTAGGAGTAGGGTAGTGGGAATAAAGGTGAAAGTTGGGGCTGGACCTTGATCAACTCAAAAGACCTCCTAATTGGAAGGGACCTTAGTTTATTCCAGTGTCTCCCAAGCCTGGCTGTGCATCAGAACCACCAGGAGAGCATTCATAAGATACAGATAGCTAGTCGCCATCCCTGAGGTCCTGATTCAACTGTTTGTTGGGGCCAGACATGTTGTGATTGTTAAGATTGTGTGTCAATCTTAATGTTGGTTTGGCAGTGGTGTGGCAGTTATGATGTAGTTTGGCAGTTGTATGATGTGTGGTCACTTCCATGATGAGATTTGATATAATGTGATCACCTCCATGATGGGATCTGCTGTGAGTAGCCAATCAGTTGAAAGGGAGTTTCCTTGGGGGTGTGGCCTGCATTGAATATAAGTGAACTTTCTGGCAATGCTCTAGGGTTTTGCTCACTCTGGATCCTGCAGCTGGCTCCTGTTCATCTGATCTCCAGTTCTTGGGACTTGAGCTAGAACTTACCTGTGGTCTTGCCTGCCAATCTTGGGATTCATCAGTCTTCGCAGCCTGTAAGCAAGAGCCCTGCTCTCTGACCTGCCAATCTTGGGCTTGCCAGCCCCTGTGGCTACATGAATCAGGAGAAGCCTCAAGCCTGACTCACAGATTTTCCAGCCTCTACAGTCATGTAAGCCATTTCCTTGATATAAATCTCTCTATATATATATTTATATGCTTTACTGGTTTTGCTTCTCTAGAGAACCCAGCCTAAGACACATGTGCATTTTTAAAACACTCCACAGGTAACTCTGATGTAGCTAGTTCACAGCCTAGCATTAAAAAAAAAAAAAAGTAAGATGCTGATAAATGCAGTGTAAAAAAATAAAACAGAGGGAGACAGAGAACGCAAGGGTGAGAGTGGGAGATGGGAAGGGGGTTGGTGGTACAATTTTAAAAACGTGGTCAGGAAAAGGAAGACCTATAGGAATGACAGAGTGAGCCATGGGGAAATCTGGGGAAAGATCACTCCAGGCAGAGACAGTAGCAAATGCAAAGGCCCTGAGGCAGGTCTGACTGATGTCTTGGAGGAAGAATAAGGAGGCCATTGTGGCTGGAACACAGGCAACAAGGTCAAGAGGCAATGGGGATAGACAGGTTGTGTAGGCCTTCTACCCTGGCCTTTTTGAACCATCAACTATCTAGTGAAGAAACTGAAGCCTGGAGAAGGGACACTTTAATAAACGCTTCTTCTCTTGGTCCCTATTTTGCACAAGGCTCCGAGCTTGGCTGTGGGAGTGGTGCTATAGAGAAGCATAGAGATGAATAGAATAAAGACTGTTGCCAGGGATTCCAATCTAGAGGGAAAGGCACACGCTCATACAATCCTTTCCAATACAAGGTGGATTGCAATACATGCTGCTTCCTGATTCCAACTATAACAGAAAGAGCACTCACAGTTTGAGGTGGTCTTGGAGAGAGGTCGGTGCATGCAGAGCAGGCTGGGTCTGAGTAGTGCCTTGAGAGTGAGTAGGACTTCAGTGGACAGAACAGGAAGGACTTGCCCGAGGAACCAGATCAAGTGCAGGGTTGAGTTGGAGCTAGAATGGATGTATGTGGTTTAGGGGAGGCAGCAGGAGAATGTGGGGTAAGAAAGTCCTGGATTTCAAATCTGGCTCAGCCTTGACATTTGAGACTAGCTGGGGGCACATTGCTTTACCTCTTTGTACATTTCCCCATCTTTTCCATGGGTTTAATCCCTACTCTGAATAGTGGCTGTGAGAATTAATGAAATAATGCATGTTCACATGTCTACCAGCCCAGGGCTTGGCCTGGAGTTGATGCTCAGGAAGTATGAGTCTAGCACCGCCCACTGTTAAGGGATGGAGCCCTCTGTATATTATACCAAGCCGCCTTCCATCAACTGCATGAAGAGGAAGAAAGCCAGGTATAAGGGCAGGTCTGTATTCCTCTCCATATACACCACAACCTTCTGGCTTTATGAAAGCCATTGTGGGCAAGGAGCCACTCAATAGTCCCCATAACTGTTCACAAAGGCCTGTTGTGTGGGCCATTGTGCTCCATCATCTCGGCTACACTCTGAAGGTGGTATTACTATTATTGTCCTCCTTTCCTGGGGTGGTGTGTGTGTGTGTGTGTGTGTGTGTGTGTGTGTGTGTGTGTGTGTGTGTGTGTGCAGAGCAGCAGCATAGTCAGTGGAGGCTCTAGGGCTTCTCTCTGTGTGTTTTCCTCTCCACCGTGTTGACTTCCATGGCCAGATCTCCAAAGAAACTTGAATGCCAAGGTGTGCTGTGAGTGAGCTGCTGAGAAGTTCAGGAACTGGAAAAGCCCTGCCCTCCCCCACCATATGGAGGTATCCTAGCTGAAGTGATCATTTGGCCCCACCTCCTCTGCCCTCCAAGGGCTCCCACACCCACACCCACACCCCAGCTTGGCCTAAAACAATCAGCAGAGATCTCCTTCTCTTTTGATTTAGATGGCTGGGTGGGAGGGATAAGGGAGGGAGGGCTCACATACAGAGGTTAACCCTTTCTCTGCCAAGGAAGAAACATTTCCGAAGCAAGTTGGTTAGATGCAAGGTCTTTGTTCTTTTGATCATCCATTCTTTCAGTAAGCTCTCCAGCAGATCTCTTTACCTGAGTTGAGCCTTGGGAATAAAGAGATGTTAGACCTAGTCTCTGCCCTGGTTGTGGCTCTCCATCTCTGAGGTAGGCCCATGTGGGAACAAATAATCACCACCAATAAGAAAGAGACTAAGTCCCCGGTGAAGTGCTGAAAGCAAGAGATAACTTCTAGCTCAAGAAACTTTCCTTCTCCCTGTCAGAATGTTCATTGGTTAATTCATTCATTCAATCATTCATTCATTCAACCAACACTCAATGACACCTGCCCGGCCTGGTAGGCCTGGGCCCTAGGGAAGCAGAGATGACTCCAAACATAATCTGTGCTTTTGAGAATCTCAGAACTGGTGGGGGGTGGGGGAGGGCAGGCCCATAATCAACTCTAAAATAGACAATTAAAGAGAAAGTGGTAGAAAATGGAGAGGAGGGAGCAGACACTTCTACCTGGAGGATAGCTCCCTGGAGGAGGGGGCATTCAACTTAGGTCATGAAAAAGGAAAAGCCTTTGACTAAAGATGGGGGTCCCAGGGAACAACATTTACCACTTGCTGGGTTTACTGGGGAACCCTGCTGGCACAGTGGTTAAGAGCTTGGCTGCTAGCCAAAAGGTCAGCAGTTCGAATCTACCAGCCACTCCTTGGAAACCCTATGGGGTAGTTCTCCTCTGTCCTATAGGGTCACTATGAGTTGGAATTGACTTGATGGCAACAGGTTTGGTTTTTGGTTTGAGCTTCCTGGAATAATTCTTATTTAAACTATCTGGGTTTTATTTCAACTGATATATCCATTTTTGACCGACTTTTACATTTATTTTTATGAAATATTCTTTTCTAAAGGTGATATGTTTTCAGTCAAACTTTCTATGATTTGATTGCTTTAATCAAAAGTTTCAGAGGACTATATTAATCAAATAATAATAGGCCATTTTTAAGACCACATATCCTGATTTCTGGTTCAAGAATATTGTTTCTGTGCTTATATCCACACAATTGGGGTCTAGTCTGACCCCTTTCATCCAACTACAATGTGTCCTCAGGAAGGTTCTGCCCTGAAGTGGGGTGGGGGTGGGGAAGAAGAGTAAGAGGTAGGTCAATCCCAGGCCTCCTCACCGGCAGACGGGTTGGGGTAGAGTTCGCATCCTCAGCTTAAAATGACCCAGTTCCCAGTAAAGGAAGTTCAAGAATTAGGGAGATTTGTTTACATTAGTCATTAAAAACAAGGGATTTGAAATCACTTATACCTTGACTGGCCACATCGTAATCAAGATGCTTTGATAATTACTGGTGATTGGAATGCAAAAGTTGTAAACAAAGAAGAAGGAACAGTAGTTGGAAAACATGGACTTGGTGATAGCAATGACGCTAGAGATCCCATGACAGAATTTTGCAAGACCAATGACTTCTTCATTGCAAATACATTTTTTCAATAACATAAATGGTGACTATGCATGTGGACCTTACTAGACGGAATACATGGGAATCAGATCGACTACATCTGCGGAAAGAGAAAACGGAAAAGCTCAATATCATCAGTCAGAACAAGGTCAGGGGCTGACTGTGGAACAGAACATCAATTGCTCATACACAAGTCCAAGTTGAAGCTGAGGAAAATTAGAACAAGTCCACGAGAGCCAAAGTATGATCTTGGGTATATTCCACCTGAATTTAGAGACCATCTCTAGAATAGATTTGACTCATTAAACACTAATGACGGAAGGCCAGACGAGTTGTGGAATGACATTAAGGACATCATACATAAAGAAAGCAAGGGGTCATTAAAAAGACAGGAAAGAAAGAAAAGACCAAAACTGATGTCAGAGGAGTCTCTGAAACTTGCTCTTAAACATAGAGTAGCTAAAGCAAATAGAAGAAATGAAGTAAAAAGCTGAACAGAAGATTTCAAAGGACGGCTCGAGAAGAAAAAGTAAAATATTATAATGAAATGTGTAAAGACCTGGAGTTACAAAACCAAAAGGGAAGAACATGCTTAGCATTTTTCAAGTTGAAAGAACTGAAGAAAAAATTCAAACCTCAAATTGCAATATTGAAGGATTCTACAGGGAAAATATTAAATGACACAGGAAGCATCAAAAGAAGATGGAAGGAATACAAAGAGTCACTGTATCAAAAAGAACTGGTCGGTGTTCAATCATTTTAGGAGTTAGAATATGATCAAGAACCGATAATACTGAAGGAAGAAGTCAAAGCTGCACTAAAGGCAGTAGCAAAAAACAAGCCTCCAGGAATTGATGGAATACCAATTGTGATATTTCAACAAACGGATGCAGCGCTGGAGGTGCTCACTTGCCTATGTCAAGAAATTTGGAAGACAGCTACCTGGCCAACCAAAAGGAAAAGATTCATACTTGTACTCATTCCAAAGAAAGGTGATCCAACAGAATGTGGAAATTATTAAAGAATATAATTAATCTCACACACAAGCAAAATTTTGCGAAGATCATTCAAAAGTGGTTACAGCAGTACATCAACAGGCAACTGCCAGAAATTCAAGCCGGACTAAGAAGAGGAAGTGGAACAAGGGATATCATTGCTGATGTCAGATGGATCCTGGCTGAAAGCGGAGAATACCAGAAAGATATTTACCTGTGTTTTATCGACTATGCAAAGGCATTCAACTGTGTGGATCATGACAAATTATGGATAACATTACGAAGAATGGGAATTCCAGAACACTTAATTGTGCTCATAAAGAACCTGTACGTAGATAGAGGCAGTAGTTCGAACAGAACAGGGAAATGCTTCGGGGTTTAAAATCAGGAAAGTATGAATCAGGGTTGTATCCTTTCACCTTACTTGTTCAATCTGTATGCTGAGCAAATAATTCAAGAAGCTGGACTATAGGAAGAAGAATGCGGCATCAGGATTGAAGGAAAACTCATTAACAACTTATGTTATGCAGATGACACAACCTTGCTTGCTGAAAGTGAAGAGGACTTGAAGCACTTAGTGATGAAGATCAAACACTACAGCCTTCAGTTTGGATTACACCTCAACATAAAGAAAACAAAAATCCTCACAATTGGACCAATAAACATCGTGATAAATGGAGAAAATATTGAAGTAGTCAAGGATTTCATTTTACTTGGATCCACAATCAACTCCCATGGAAGCAGCAGTCAAGAAATCAAATGACGGATTGCATTGGTCAAATCTGCTGCAAAAGATCTCTTTAAAGTGTTAATAAGCAAAACAACAAAAAAAAAACCAGTGCCGTGAGTCGATTCTGACTCATGGCGAGCCTATAGGACAGTGTAGAACTGCCCCCATAGAGTTTCCAAGGAGCGCCTGGTGGATTTAAACTGCCGACCTTTTAGTTAGCAGCTGTAGTGCTTAACCACTACGCCACCAGGGTTTCTGTTAATAAGCAAAGATGTCACTTTAAGGACTAAGATGTGCCTGACCCAAGCCATGGTGTTTTCAATCACTCATATGCATGTGAAAGCTGGACAATGAATAAAGAAGACTGAAGAAGAATTGATGCCTTTGAATTATGGAGTTGGCGAAGAATATAGAATATACCACAGACTACCAGAAGAACGAACAAATCTGTCTTAGAAGAAGTACAGCCAGAATGCTCCTTAGAAGCAAGCATGGTAAGACTTGTCTCACATACTTTGGACATGTTATCAAGAGGGACTATTCCCTGGAGAAAAATATCATGCTTGGTAAAGTAGAAGGTCATCAAAAAAGAAGAAGACTCTCAACAAAATGGATTGACACAGTGGCTGCAACAATGGACTCAAAGATAATAACAATTGTGAAGATGGTGCAGGACCAGGCAGTGTTTTGTTATGTTGTACATACACGGTCACTGTGAATCAGAACCAACTGGATGGCATCTAACAACAACAGCATACCTAGGCTCAGGAGTCCCTGGGTGGTGCTAATGGTTAAGAGTGGACTACTAGCCGAAAGCTTGGTGGTTCTAACCCACCCAGAAGCACCTTGGAAGACAGGCCTGGCAATCTGCTTCCAAACAGTCATAGCCTTGAAAACCCTAAGGAGCAGTTCTATTCTGCGTACATGGAGTCACCATGAGTCAGAATGGACTCGAGGGCCACTAACAACGACATACCTAGGCTCAGTCCTTTGCTCAGATACACGTGCCTTTGGGCAGGTCCATTAACTAATGTAACTTAACTGCTTTGTTCTTTTTTTGTAGGAAAATTGAGAGTGTTACATGGCTAATGTGAAATACTCAGCCCTGGATTTGGCATTTAGTACATATGCTAATGAACTACTATCCCCAGGACTGTCACCTGCCCCCCCCCCCCAATTTCCAGTTCACATCCACTGAGCAGGTGTGATCAGAGGCCAGAAGCTGAACTGCTTAAAAATCATAATAACAGTAAGAATGAACATGATGTCCAGCCTTGGGGTTGCCACTGTTGGGACCTGAGCCCCCTGCCTCCCTCTCCTTCCAAAACTGGCAGTACTTCTTTGGGCACATACTTCAGAAGGAACCTAGAGCTTTGCCTCCAACCCAGGGGCCCTGTCTCTTTAAAAGGCCCCTTCTTCCCGACTTCTTTCTGCTGGTTCTATCCATTATCCCTGAATGGAAATCGAAGCTTAATTTTTCTCGCTTGAAGACATTAACACTCTGGGCCCTCGACAGGAAACCCAACTCAGCTTTAATTAGCCACAGCAAGCTCCCTGCATGAGCCTCTAGCACAGCCCAGGGACTTCAAAGATAAAGGCTTCTCCATTCCCGCTAATCATAGCTATTAATGAGCCAATTAAGGCTGTCTCTGGGGCCAGGGCAGGCAGCTCTCTCAGTACCTGAGCAGACAGCTCGGTTCCACAGTCAGGAAGCTCCTCCCCCTACAGAGATGGAATCTGGTGTCCTGGGAATAGAATGACTGGGATTTGAGCTGCAGCTGGGTAGGAGTCCCAGCTCTGCCGCTTATCTGCTGTTGAGTCCTAGGACTGAACAAATGTCCTCTCTGAGACATTTTCCCATCAAAGGGTAATAACACTATTTCTCACATGGTCATGAGGAGCAATTATGATAACAGGAATATAGGTCAGTGGTTCTTAAATCTTACCACACAACAGAATCACCTGGAGGCCTGATTAAACTCTTGGCTGGGCTCTGCCCCCAGTCTCTGACTCATTTGGCTTGGGGTGGGGCCCAAGAATGTGCATTTCTAGCAAGTTTCTCAGGTGGTGCTGATGCTGCTCACCCAGGGACCATGCTTTGAGAAGCACTGCTCTAAACTACATAAGGAGTTGTACAAGCGTGCGATAGGACTTGAAGATTTATTGTATTCCCATATATAAATGCCCCCCCCCACCTCTTTCCTTCAGCTTCCTCATATGACAGAGTTTCCAGGTGCTTCCCGCCTGGGCTATCAACACTTGGATATCACCAGTGTTTGTCCCTGTGTGGTGCCCGGGACAGTGTATAATTCTCCAGGTATGCTCAGTTCTATGCAGAATCTGGCAGGACCATATTTTTGCCTAATCTTGGTACCAAAATTCCAGTTAGGTTTCCAGCTCTTCCTTTGGGAGAGGAAATGGATGTGGGTTTCCTGATTCCAGAGAAGGCCAAGAGCGTGGAGTCTTTGGGAAGTCTTCTTGACAGATGAACTGGATAGTGGAGGCTGGGAAGATCGAGATGTGCAGAAAGGAGAGCATTTCAGTGCGGAGAACATGAGCAGAGGTGTGGTAGGAGAACGCATGTGGTTTGTGGGAGGTTGGTTAGAGTGTTCTACTGAAGGTCTAACTGAAGGCCCTCTGCTGCATTTTGCCTGTTTCCTTAGGCTGTGTCCTTGTTGAGGGAGCAGGGATGAATACTCTTATTCATTCAACCACTGTGTCCTGCCTGCACCTCCCGGTAGCATGACTCAGAGTCACCCTGTGCTTCTGGCTTTAAAGACAGACTTTTGTGGTCAAAGAAAATGTAAACAGCTCAGCTACTTACGATGTTGGGTTTCAGCTAAGGCTGTTGCCTCCCTGTTCTGACCCCCTCATCATGCTCTAAGCCTTTTTTCTCACTCTGTTCTGCCCACCTCATATGTCCTTCTCCTGAATCTGTCTTATTCACATCTAATTCAACCTTCAAGGCCCGCCTTAAGTTTCTCAGAGAGCTTGTTCCTGAATACTCCCGCTTTGGCGATCTTTAATTTAGAGACAGCATTTCCCAAAGTGCATGCCCAAGGAGCTTGGGGATGTTAGCAGGTATATGACTGAAATTTCCCTCGGGGAGTGATGGGCTAAGTAAAGTAAGGCAGGTTTCTTCTTGCAGAACTTCTCAGAGCCTTGGATATGCTACAGTGGATTGTGAAATTCAAAAGAAATGCTTAAGAAGCTGCATTTCCGAAACTTATTTCACCACGGAATGAACCTTTTTCCCCTAGAGGATCTTGCTTTAATATAGAGGAGCTAGGGCTTGAAAAACAGATGGCTTTAGATAAGCTTCAGAGTCCAGCAGACTTACATGCTAATCCTGGAACTTTTACCTCTTTGAGCCTCAGTCTCTTCATCTGTAAAATGAAGATAGTGCTCCTTATGTTGGAGGGCTGTTGTGAGGTTTACGTGTAATGACATATGAAAGGTGCTTAGCTCAGGGTGAGGTATGAAGGGGCTCAATAAATGAGTATTTTCTTGTCCCCTTGTTGCCTTTCCTGGTGGAAGTATACAGTCTGAGTCAGAAATAAACTGTACAAAAGAGGGTATGCTACAAATACTCACACGTGAGATGAAAGCCACACTCAAGTACCCCGAGATGGAGGAATGAGAACTCCTAAGAGGCCAGAGTCATCCCAGTAGACTTCCTGGAGGAGGCAGGTCTTTGTGGGGCCAGAATCTAAAGCCCAGTTCTCCAGCAAAGCCCTGGGTGTAGGGGAAAGGCTTCGAGAATTGCATCTCTCTGTGAGCAAGCTACACCAGGAATCCTACTCTCTATTTTCCTTTCCCAGCCTGGAGGCCCATTTCCCCATCAAATCCAGCCAACGCAGCACTTGCCTTCCTCTCCCATGGCTTGAACTTGGCCAACATCTCAAGTTCCTGAGGTGTGAGCCTCAGAGTGGGGCCCTCCTGGCTTGTAGAAATTCTCTCTGCACAGCCTCTGGTGCTGGCCTGCAGAAGCTTACTGTACTGATGCTCTCCGGAAGCTCTGGGCAAACAGGTCACCAGGACCTAAACAACTGAGGTGCTGGCCTGAGCCCTCCTCCCACACCAGCACAGTGGAGAAGGGGTTAGATCAGAGGCTGGGGAGGAGGGAGTACTTTAGGTTTTCTCTATCTGACTCTTTATTAGCCCCTGCACTTCACCAACCAATCATTTCAGGAGACCTCACCTTGAATCAGGCACACTTCAGACTTAACTCATTTAATCTCCATAACAACCCTAAGACTATTACTAAATATCCCATTTTATGGATGAGAAAACAAAGACTCATAGACCAAGCCTGGCTGGTCCAAAGTCCAAGCTCTTTCTAGCAGTGCTATGGCGGCATTCCCTTTGTCCTTTCCCTGGCTCAACTGGCATGTCACTACCTCTAGAAAGCTTTCCTGGCTACTTGAGGCTAGCCTTTTGAGTCTCTACAGTTGGAACCACAATGCATCCCTCTCTTTAGTCCATATTTTTAGAAAGGAAAGGACTGAGTCATTGTCCTTGTCACTGTATCTCTAGTGCCTGGTGTGACACATATTAATTTTTGTTGAGAGAAGGAATACACAAACATAATTTTAAAAACTACAGGAATGAGGCGGGGCCAAGATGGTGGAGTAGTCAGACACTTCCGGTGGACCCTCTTACAACAAAGGCCTGAAAAAACAAGTGATTCGATTATATATGGCAATCTGGGAGCTCTGAACATCAAAGGCACAGTTGAGGAACCGGGCTGAGTGGCAGCGGGAGGGAGAGACGGTTCGGAAGCACCGAGAAGTTGCCAGACCTGACCCGGCAAGAGCCTGAGCACTTCAGGCCTGATCAGCTCATGCATGAGCGGTGAGGCAGGCAAGCAGCAGTGCTCAGGAGGCACGTTTTCTGCACCAGGAGAGACCCAGCACCAGAGACTCTATACGACCACCCAGAACCAGTGAGAAGCAGCCCTCCATGAAAGATAAGTACTTGTGTATGGCTTACTGCTCAGATCAAAAACATCCCCCTTAGGGAAAAACCTCTCTTCCATTTACCTGCCTGCTCCCTGCTCTGCACTGGGCCCGTACTGGCTTCAGCAACTGCTGAATCCCCTGGACCGGGAGTAGGATCTGTCACACACCCAGAGCCATTCTCCTGGCCTTGGAGAGTGAATAAATTAACAAACAGGGGAAAAAATAAACTGCTGGCTCCCCTAAGCCAGGAGCCTAGGGTAGGCACAGCTCCTTTGCCTAGGCACAGGCATAAGGGATCCATGGACTTTGAGTGCCTTTCCCTCTGCATAGACCTGTGTGGGCCCATCTCAACAACATAGGCCCTCATTATTACAGTGCAACAGGGTATATACCTGAAGTCTAACTTCAACGGTTTCAGCTGTAAAGTGGCAGGCTCATGACATTTGACACTGCTCTGCCCATTAAGCAGGGTCTTCACCTACCCACATCAGGGTCCTGCGGACTGCTGGCTCCACGCATGCCACCTAGCCACCTGCGATAGGGGCCCATGAATAAGAGGTGCCCCTCAGTCCTTACAGACAACAGCATTAGGTGCTCATAGTCCTGCTGCAAAACCCACCCACCTACACACTGTAAGGAACAGGGACATGCCTTCCCCCTGGACACTTGGGGGCAGCCGTCAGCCCCCTGCCTTGCTCAGAGTGTGTCCCCCTTCTGCAACCAGATGCCTGTGCCTACACCAATCACCCACGCCTGGCTAGAACTGTAAGTGACAGCCTACACCACACACTTGGTGGCTATCTACCTGGGCAACTGAGCTGAATCCATACAGGAGGAGTGGATGGACTCCTGAGCTCAAATACCTAGAAACAGACCTAACAACCTGGTGACAGGACATTAGAGCTTCAAAGGTGCCAATAATCAAACCAGCTCATACAAGTAGCCTATTTGGGCATATCAAAACAAAACAAGAAGCTAGGACACAGTCAGCAAACATAAAATAAATAAATATAATAACTTATTGATGGCTTGGAGACAACAGTCAATATCAAATCACATAAACAGGCAATCCATGATGGCTCCAGCAAGCTCCCTAAATAAAGAATCTAGAAATTTTCCAGAGGGGGAAAATTTCTTGGAATCACCGGAGGCAGAATACAAAAGATTAATACACAGAACTCTTCAAGAGATTAGGAAGGAAATTAAGCAAAACTCAGAACACACAATAGAGGAAATTAAAAAAATTAGAGAAGAGCATAATGACAAATTTAACAGGCTGCAAGAATCCATAGAGAGACAGCCATCAGAAATCCAGGAGAATAACAATAAAATTTCAGAATTAGACAATTCAATAGAAAGTCATAGGAGCAGAACTGAGGCAATGGAAGTCAGAAATACTGAGATTGAAGACAAAGCACTTGACACCAACTTATTTGAGGAAAAATCAGATAAAAGGATTTAAAAAAATAAGGAAACTCTAAGAATTATGTGGGACTCTATCAAGAGGAATAACCTATGAGTGATTGGAGTACCAGAACGGGGTGGGGGGGGGAAGAAAATACAGAGAGAATTGTTGAAGATTTGTTAGCAGAAAACTTCCCTGATATCGTGAAAGATTGCAAGATATCTATCCAAGATGCTCATCGAACCCCACATAAGATAGATCCTAAAAGAAAGTCACCAAGACATATTATAATCAAACTTGCCAAAACCAAAGACAAAGAGAGAATTCTAAGAACAGCTAGGGATAAACGAAAAGTCATCTACAAAGGAGAGTCAATAAGAATAAGCTCGGATTACTCAGCAGAAACCATGCAGTCAAGAAGACAATGGGATGACATATATAAAGTCTTGAAGGAAAAAAAAACTGCCAGCCAAGAATTATATATCCAGCAAAACTATCTCTCAAATGAAATGGCAAAATTAGGGCATTTCCAGATAAACAGAAGTTTAGGGAATTTGCAAAAACCAAACCAAAATTACAAGAAATACTAAAAGGAGTACTCCTGTTAGAAAATCAGTAACATCAGATAACAACCCAAGACTAGAAGACAGGACAGAGCAACCAGATATCAACCGAGATAGGGAAGCCACAAAAGTAAATCAAAGCTAAACACTGAAACTAGGGAAACAGATGTCAATATGTAAAAGATGACAACATTAAAACAAAAAAGAGGGACTTAAAAAATGTAGACATAGATTTTTCATATGGAGAGGAAGTCAAGGTGATATAAAGAAATAAAAGACTGGTATAAACTCAGAAAACTCAGGGTAAATATTAAGGTAACCACACAGGAAACTAACAATCCTACAAGTCAAAATAAAAAACTAGAAAAATATAAAGACTCAGCAAACACAAAATCAACAACAATGAAACAGATGAAAAGAAAATACATAAAGAAATACAACTGAGCACAGAAAATTATGTGGAACAAAGAAACTGTGAACAACACACAAAAGAAGACATCAAAATGACAGCACTAAACTCATACCCATCGATAATAACGCTGAATGTAAATGGACTAAATGCACCAATAAAGAGACAGAGAGTGGCAGACTGGATTAAAAAAACATGATCCATGTATATGCTACCTACAAGAGACACACCTTAGACTTAAAGACACAAACAAACTAAAACTCAAAGGATGGAAAAAAATATATCAAGCAAACAACACTCAAAAAAGAGCAAGAGTGGCAATATTAATCTCTGACAAAATAGACTTTAAAGTAAAATCCACCACAAAGGACAAAGAAGTGCATTATATACTGATTAAAGGGTCAATACACTAGGAGGACATAACTATAACAAATATTTTAGCACCCAATGACAGGGTTCCAAAATACATAAAACAAACTCTAACAGCACTGAAAAGACAGATAGACAGCTCCACAACAGTAGTAGGAGACTTCAATACACCACTTTCAATGAAGGACAGAACATCCAGAAAGAACCTCAACAAAGACACGGAAGAGCTAAGTGCTACAATCAAGCAACTTACTCTCATACACATATATCAAATACTGCACCTAACAGCAGCCAAGTATACTTTCTTTTCCAACGCACATGGAACATTCTCCAGAATAGACCACATATTAGGCCGTAAAGCAAGCCTTAACAAAATCCAAAGCAT
>NW_004443951.1:7956384-8027005 GCF_000243295.1 Trichechus manatus latirostris | reverse complement strand
ATGGGCAGCTTCTGTCTGGAGGTGAGATGGGAAGGCAGAGAGGGTTAGGAGCTGGCTGAATGGACATGGGGAATCAGGGGTGGAAAGGAGGAGTGAGCTGTCACAGTATGGGGAGAGCAATTAGAGTCACATAACAATGTATGTATACATTTTTGTATGGGAAAAAATAAAAAACTACAGGGACATATGTTCTTTGTATCACAAATCGGTCCTGAGTTGTCCAGTATCTTCTAACCCTTCCCTAAATTTTCGCCCTTCCCTTAAGCCGCCCAAGGTGTTTCCGGCACATGGCTGGTCTCACAGATACTTGCTGACTCCATTTTCCAAGGCATCATGTGTTTTACCCTACTGTGACTAAGCTTTATTCCTGGATTTCAGCGGGGCCCCCCCTCAAATTCATGAGCAGATCTCTGTGGCTGGACACCCTCAGGAGGGGTCTCTGTAAGATCCGGCTCCAATTCTCTCCCTCTGAGCTGCAGCCCAGCACGTCCTCTTCAGGCCTGGAGCTTGCCCCGCCACCCACCAAAACCCACTTCAATGATTAGCGAAGTTGCCAGGGAAATTATGAAAACCATGTGGCAGGTAAATGGCTGTTCCTGCAACTTTCTTAGGTTTCAAAGGGAGGATGGCTTGCTCCAGCACGTGGGCTGGGAATTCAGGCTTTGCGAGCACTTTCCAGAAGGCACTGGGCACAGCAGACCCTTGCCAGATTCTGCTTTTCCCTTCAGTGGAATCTGACTGGGCCTCTCAGCCTGTCGGACTGAGACTGCTCACAGAATGGGGTCCATCCAAACACTGTGGCTTTGTTCCCCCCATGTGAAGAACAGACATGCAAATGGATTCTGAGCAGAAGGGGCACAAGGTTAACAGGTTAGAAGGTGCCAGAACTGCAGGGCACCTTAGGTCACTAAAGTACAACACTCTCACTTTCCAGACAGGGAAACTGAGGCCCAGAGCAAGGGGTTTGCCCAGAGTCAAACAGCTTTTGGGAGAATGAGCCATGGCTAGAATGCATACATCAGTATCTCCCCAAATCTGGAAAAAGATCAAGTGATAAATGTCCATGAAGAATTGTGCCCAGAAGCTTCTCTTTGTATTGGTTAGTAAAAATACCAGAAGTGCTTGGGATTAGGCTTATCCTATATGTGGATAAGGCTGGGCATGGCTTGGTGAGGTGTAGCAGGACAGCAAAGGCTATTCTGGGACCCATAACCAGCCTGCCTTCCAACTTTTGTGACCTGGCTCTTTCCTCCAGGTATTCTGGTGCCCTGTAACTTATAGATATACCACATCCCAAAACCTGGGCACCAAATGGCCTTTGGCATGGAGAAAGGAGAATCTACAGATGCTGAAAATCAGGTCCCTTGAAAACAGCTTCCACACGGCAATGCTGGGGTTCCTATTGGTGATCCTTCTGTAAATACGTGTTGAACAACTCTTACGTGTTAGCACCTTCAATAGTCCCCTATCACACACAAGTGATAGAGTCTAAGCTCTTCCCATGATGTTCAAGACCCTTATGGATCTGTCTGCCCTATCTCTCACTTTTCATCTCTGAAAACTCACCAGTACATGCCATTCATGGCCATCATGCTGAAAGCACCATCCACCTTACTGCTTCTGAATCTTTTTAAAAACTGCATGCAATGTTCTTCTCCCTTTCTCTGTCTAGTCAAGTGTCACCTCCTCTATTAGGTCTTCTCCTAATCCCCAGGTAGTTGTACGTCCAAACTATATCTTAAACCTGACCGTTTTCACGTCTCCACTGCTACCTCCCAGGTCCAAGCCACCATCATCTCTTGCCTGAAGTATTGCAACAGGCCCCTATCTGGTCTCTATGCTTCCAATCTTTTCCCACTACAGGTCATTCTCTATACAGCTGCCAGGGTGATCTTTTGTATACATCATAAATCAGATCATATCACTCTGTGCTTAAAACCCTCTGATGACTTCCTTTTGCAATTACAATAAATCCAAACTCCTTACCCAGTGGTTTACGTGCTCTCCTCTTTCTCTCTCTTGGCATGTCATCCACTCTCTGCCTTGTTCTCCATGGTCTTCTTCTTGTTCTTTCAACATACCAGGCTGATTCAGGTACTTTTGCCTTTGGGCTTCCCTGGAATGCTTCCCCTGCTCTTCTTCCCCCTCCCCCTGCCCCAGATCCTCTCATGGCTGGCTCCCTTCATTATTTAGGCCTCAGTTCAGATATCACTTCTTAGAGAGGTCTTCCTGACAATTCTGTCTAAAGTAGCCTCCCTGACACCCTCCATCATGTCCCTTGTTTTACTGGTTTTTTGCAGCAAACATCCCTGTATCAAGCAATTTTAGTTGTTTGCTTATTTATTTTCAGTGTTTCCAGCTACAATGCAAGTTGAGTGATGACAGAGATGTTGTCTGTTTTTATTGACTTATCTCCAGTGCCTAGAACAATCCTGGTGCCTAGTGGGTACTTAATGAGCAAATATCTGTGAATGACTGCATTAAGTGACACCCACTAGCATACGAGGCCCTATAGAGGGAGATCTTTGAGGGCTTTCTATAGGAGGGGAAATCTGGATGAGCCACACAAAGATGGATGGAATTTGTGTAGGTGGAAATAAGCAAAGAAGGCATCCAGGAGCAGGCCCAGCCAGGAGCAGAAGTCAAGTGGCTAGAAGGAGAGATGAATGCAGTAGAGAGGATGGCTGGATCAGTGAGGCTGAGTGCTGAGCAGAGAAGGAAATAAGGTTAACTCTGTGCCTTGGCAGGAGGCTGGGATGGAGGCACACTGGGAGTGGGTGAGTAGGGCAGACTCTGGAGGGCCTTCAGAGTTAGACTGGAGAACTCCTTTTCCCCCATCCACTTTTGCACTATTTTCAAATCTATTCCTGCAGCGTTCCTTTGCATACACAAGGTATTATTTCCAATTGAAAAGGTAGACAGGAGCTACAGGAACTTAGGGTGTCACATAATATCCCCATCAGCAAATGGAAATGAGGCTCACCCCTGCTGGGAGCAAGCAATGTCTGTGCCAATACAGGATCTGAGAGAAGCCAGGGGAAAATTTGTCTAGATGGGTAGGAATAGCAAGTTCCAGAGTCTTGTCTACTCTGGGCTCCCAGGCCTTTGCCTGCAAATGGGCTCAAATGAGATTCAGCCACGGAATCTTTGAATCACAAACTTTCAAAACACACTGCTCTAAGGGCTCACAGAGGCTACCTAGCCCAACCTCCAATCCCCTTTAGCCTCCTATTCAAGATGGTATCAGCCTCTCTTGCACACCTCCAGTAACAGAGAGCTATCCCCACATAACTGGACAGCTCTTACCAGACTTCACTCAGCCTGGGCCTGCCTACCCTGCTCCTGGGCAACATGGTGGACGCACAAAGGCAGCCATCACATCCTCCAGTAGGTAGACTCCACAAATCTGGGCCCTTCTACCCTGTCTCCTCAGTGTAGTTTAGAGGCCCCTCCCCATTCTAAACTCCTCCTCTGGACTTGCCCCACTTTGTCACCACTCTGCTTCCACTGCTTTGTGAGAGTCTCCATGGGAGGGTGCCAGGTGCCCTTTCAACCTGTACTTCAAGACCACACATATCTACTCTCCATCCCTTGCCAAAGAGAAGTCAAGCACCAAGCATTTTAAAGTACCTACTTACTACAAGGACTGTCTTATGCACTCTGAGCCACTGAGACTTGCAGCAGAGATTGGCCACGTTCACAACAACAGTAGTAGCTAAGGGCTAAGCAATTAACATGGACTACTTTATTTAATCCATACAATCTTCACAAGTAACTATCATTGTACCACTTTGACAAATGGAATTGAGGCTCAGGACGGTTAAGTAACTTGCTCAAGATTACTCAGTGACAGATTCAGGATTCAAATCTGACTGTCTGATTCCAGAGACTAGGTTCTTAATCACAATACTTGACCACTTCTTGAGAAACTTGGAAAAAGCAGGAAAACACATACACATACACGCACCCCTAAGTTGGTTTGGTGGGTGAAATGTGTGCAAAGGCTTCTTATAGAAGGGAACAGCCATAAACTCCACAAGTGGGCAGCTGGTCTCTTTTGTTCACTGATCTATCCTCAATAAATATGTGTTGAATGAATATATGTTGAACAACAATCAGTGTGTCCTAAAGAAATGAGAGATTTCCTGACGGAAGTGGCTTTTCAGCTGGGCCCTGCAGTGTGGAAAGAAGAGAGGAAAAAGGAACTCAACCTACACTTTGTCCAGGAAGTCTCCACTGACCTCCAGGCTGGGTTTCGGATTGCCAGTACTCCTTTCCCTTCCTCTACCCCCAAGTTTCCTTGTTGATGACATCTATAACATCATGGGATGAGTTTGTCTGTTTACCGTTTACAGCCCTGACGACTAGACTGTACTCCTGGTGGGCAAGGCAAGTCTAACACTTTCTGTGTCCCAGTGACCAGCCCAGGGGCTGGCACAGGGCTGGTGCTCTGTGTCTTCTTACAAAGGAGGTGAATAAAAGGAGAGTGCTGGAGAAAGCCTACAGAAGAGTTCAACCTTGAGGAACTCTTGTTCAATTCTCCTTATTTCCCTGTAATTAGAACAAATTCCCTGTTAGTTCAGTTTCCATTCCTGCAGGTGGAAGGAATTCAGGAAACTTCTCCTGAGATGCTGAGCCCCATTCTCCAGCTAACTATCTAGACACATGACCCACGGGCTGCCCTCGGCACGATCTCGTGGAGATCTGGTGCGGGCTGCAGCTGCAGCCGGGGTGCATTACTTCTGGGGCTGGCAAGTTCTCCACTCTGGGCTGATGAGTCCTCATCCCAGAGAACAGCGGCCCTGACTGAATGGCTGACGCATACACCTGGCTGAGGCTCCATAGCCAGGTGGGGGCTGGGCTTCTGCTGTGATGCACACCTCCAGAGGATACCCTTCACGTAGAAAGCAGAGTAAATGGTGCTCCCTGGGGTTGTACATCGCTGCCGTTCTGGGGCAGAGATGAGGCTGTGTGTGAGCCTGACCCCTCAGAGCTTCTTTGCCTGCCGGGGGCCTCTGTGCTCTGTGGCCTGGATCATCCAATATCTGCGCTGCTTGGTTACTTGGACTTAACTCTGTCACCTTCAACTGAACAGTACAGAATAGATGGAGAACAGGACAGACCTGGGCTCAAACTTAAATTAGCTACTTATTAGTGGTGTGACCCTGGAGAACTTATTTCATCTCTTGGAGTTTCAACCTTGTCATTTGTCAAATGCGGGATAATAGAACCTACCTTCAGGGGTCTTGGAAAGATTAAATGAGATAATATTTAGGATGTTTATAAAAGGAACCCTGGTAGCACAATGGTTAAATGCTCAGCTGCTAACTTAAAGGCTGGTGGTTCGAACCTGCCTGGTGATTCCACCAGAGAAAGAACTGGTGATCGCTCCTGTAAAGATTAACCGAAACCAAAAACCCAGCTGCTGCTGTTGAGTCGATTCCAACTCTTAGCAATCCTATACGATAGCGTAGAACTGCCCCTGAGGGTTTCCAAGGAGCTGCTTGTGGATTCAAACTGTCAACCTTTTGGTTAGCAGCTGAGCTCTTGAGCACTGCACCATCAGGGCTCCCTATAAAGATTACAGCCTAGAAAACCCTATGAGGCAGTTCTACTCTGTCACATGGGGTCTCTATGAGTTGAAATCAACTCAATGGCACCTAAGAAAAGCAACAAGAAACATGTTTATAAAAGTATTTATTAAATGAACACAAATGTCGGTTCCAAACGTCAGTCCTGGTACACGAAAGGAGTTAAAAAATGGTTGTGGGACAAATGAATAACTGAAACCTGGATCTGAGTACTTAACCTCAAATATATTGTGTGACTTTGGCTAAGTCCTGTGCTGTCTCTAAGCCTCAATTTTCCATTCGTACAATAGAATCAAAAAGATTCTCAAAGTCCCTTCCAGCTTGAACATTCTAGGGCTCAAAAGCCTGGAACACTGGATCCCACCATCCATCCTCAATTTGCTCTAGTTTAGGTCTAGTTCATCCCGAGCTATCCTCTGACTGTCTCTAGCAGACCGAGAGCCTGGAGGAGCTGGGCCTTCCAAGCTGCAGAACTCAGGCCCCGTGGAAATGACTGGGCCGGGGATTGTCAGCATGGATTAGTTCTGGGAAACACAACGGCCAGCAGAGCCTCCCTGGAGAGGGCACTTATCCAGCAGGGCCACCAAGGGGGCCGGCTGAACATTCCAATCTGCCGAAGTGGCCTCCGGGGGAGAATTCAGAGAAAAGGGCAGTGGGAAGCTGGTGTTGGAGGTCTGTTAATCCTGGGGAATTTAGAGCCACCACAAAGTGGACTCCTAAATGAGAAGGGATTTGCTTCTCCCAGCCTCAACAGGCTGCTTCTGCAGAGAGAGAGATTTTAAATAGCAAAGGTGACTCCGCTTAATTTGGCCAAACTCACAGCTGGACACATTCCTCCTTTGGTTCCCAGGGCTGGGAAATAATCTGGTGGGGGGATGGAGGTAACTCTCTGGGAGAAAGAAGATGGTGGTCTAATCAGGTATCCCCTACAGGCGACATACCACTTAACCAGTTGCTGTGGAGCTGATTCCAATTCATGGCAACCCCATGTGTGTCAGGGTAGAACTGTGCTCCATAAGGTTTCTAGTGGCTGATTTTTTGGAAGTAGACTGTCAGGCCTTTCTTCTGAGTTGCCTCTGGGTGGACTTGAACAACCAACATTTCAGTTAGCAGACTATCACGTTAACTGTTTGCACCACCCAGGGACTCCCCAGGGGATATAGCAAGTGTCACATAAATGTGAAGAGGGGCTCTTTGACCAAAGTGGGGCAACTATGACTAGGTAGAGTTGTTTTGTGTGGTCCTCCCACTGAATAGATGGAGAAACTGAGTCCCATGAAGGAAATAGGCCAGCTAAAGGGCAACCAGCAAAGAAAGTCAGTGGCAGAGCCAGGGCCAAGATGTGGGTCTCCTGACCCCCAAAGTTGACTGGGCCCAACTCCTTAGACACACAGTCTCTGCCTCAGCTACGGCCAGCATAAACCAGAGCAATAAATAGTTTCATATGCTGAGGTTTATTCAGTGCTCAGTTACTGAGACAGTGCCATGTGCAGGCCCTGGGCAAGACTCAGGGAAGGGTGGAGGTAGGGTGGGGAAGTGACAAAGATGAACCAGGCACCACCCTTGTCCTCCAGCTGCTAAGCATCTGAGAATAGATACTTTAAGAGGGAGGAGCTCAGGGAGGGGTGCACAGCTGGCTTGAGGGGGAAGGGGTAGAGACGGAAGTTGGAAAGCTGTTCCTGTCTTCTGTTTATTCATTTTCATTGGTCTTATCATCGCTGTTAGCCCATTAGCCTGGGAGCTCCCTCTAGCCCTCTAACTCAGCTTCTCTTCTCCCAGCATCCAGAATGACTTTCCAGTAAGTCTCCTTTCAGAAGCCCTCTGGTTTGTCCCAGCCCAGCACTGTCCCGGCTCTTGCCACACCATCTCTCACAGGTGCATTTCTGGGCTCCCTTCTCCAGCCTCACATTCGTCTCAGGCCTCCTGCTCACTGCTACCAGAGTGGACTTTCTGAAGCAAAGCAATCTTTAAGAACTAAGTTTTGTGGGAACCTGACATTGTCTGTAATTCTCTTAAGGAATGCCCTGGGACAGGTGCAGCCAGAGAAGTTCTGCACAGCCCCAGAGGTTAGACTTAGCACTAGTGTGGGGAGGGGGCAGGTTTCAGCTCCCAGGAGGCAGCACAATCTACCAGTGTTGGAACAGGCTGCTCTGGGGTGGGGGAGAGGGGTGGTAGTGGTTTCCCTCATCTTGGGAGGTGTGTGAGTAGGGACTTGAGATCCTTTTGCTTGCTTGGACATTGAAGAGGATGTTTAGGCATCAAATAGAAGCCTTCCAGACCAGGATCTAAGATTGTAAGCACTCCTCTGCACTGTCTCTATTTTCATGTCTGTCCCTTCTTGCACGGGAGCACTTTGAGAGCATTTGTGTTTGTGAATAAGCATGTAAGTCTGATTCATCTCAGTCTCTTTAGCCTTTGCACAGAGCCTAGCACTTGCTAGATTCTAAGTACTTGCTGAGAGAATGAAGGACTTATGAGCTTCCACGATCCCAGAATTACTCCAGGGACTGGGCCTAGCCTCTCCAGTTGAGGAGTGTTTGAGACTTGGGATGTGGAGAAAAGGTTCCCCTCTGGCTGACAAAGCGCCCACACTTTAAGGACTGAGAGCTCCCCCACTTCAAAGGACTTACAGATAAGAAGGGCTTTCTGGATTAAGTGAGATTCTGGCCTCCCCTGTCTCCTCACACCCCTCTCCTTGCCAAATGTGCACATGAAAATTTAGCCTCCTTATCCACCTAGGCTTGTGAAAGACCAAGAGAGGGAACTGATGATCCAGCCAGATGTCCTTAAAGTTCTCCAGGACCACAGAACATTGTTCCTTCTGAGGTGCCAACCCCAGCTTCCACCTGAATGAAGGTGAGAGGCCCTGCTTGGATGAGGATGGAAGCAGCTGCGCAGGAATGGGGAAGGCAGAGGATCCTGGTGAGGGTGGCAGACCTGGCTTGGAGGGATACTCAGGAGAGAAACAGTGCAGGAGGACATGGAAAGCAGAAGTTCTCACCTTGAAAGGAAATTTATCCATGCAGAGCATACAGAGTCCTTAATTCACACTTGATGAACGGATGGTTGGATGAATGAATGGATAGATGAGTGGAGGATGGACAGATGAATGGAAACATGGATGGATGAGTGGAATGGATGTTTGTCCATTCAAGAATTTATCGGATACTTCCTCATTGCTAGACGCTGTGTAACACTGAGATGAATCGGACCCAGGAGCTCACAGTAATCAGATGATGACATTCCAGAGGTAATTCAACTTGGGGGTGGGTCTTGAAAGATGGAGAAAGTTGTGATTACAAGATGAAGATAAGATTGAGTCAGGTTTCTCAAACAGTTTCAGGATCCACTCCCCTGGGATTTGAGATGCTCTGAACATTTCATGGACCACTCTGAGATGAAATTCAAAATGACCAAAGTATCTTGGTTGATGTTAAGCTTATGTCTTCTTAAATCAAATTTTAAACGATATAGTGGGCATAAAAGTTCATGAAAAGCTTATGGAAGAAAACTAAAAATTGAAAGAACTTTATCTCAGTGTACTTTGTGTGTGTGTGAATTGAAAGCTTGAAGGGGAAGTGTACTCTCTGTACATTCTTCCATTTAATACAATCCATAACAGGATTATCATGCACACTTTCATATAAAAACACTTGGATTCGGGGAGGTTAAGTAAGTTGTTCAAGGTCACACAGCCAAAGTGGTAGATCTGGGATTTGGTGCCATAGCTCTGACTCGAAAACTGATCAATCTCTAGTATTTTACATGGAGTTTCAATATCCATCTCAGCAGAGGGAACCCAGGGTGCAACTCCTGGAATTCCAGAGCCCACATGAACCGGAAACTGAAAGCCTTAAATGTGAATAAACACACGGAGGCAAGAGAGCCACAGGTGAGCTCGGTGGAGAAGTAGTTATTGTTTAGCGTGGTAGGGAAGAGCATCTGCTTAAGGGAGGAGAGAGAGATGAGGCTAGGAAGGGAGCTCGCGCCAGTTTGTAGGGGCCTTTGAACACAAGACCAGATGTTGCTCTCACTTCCCAATGTACCTGGCATAGGGCTGATACTCAGTAGCTATTTATTGGAGATGTTTATAAAACAACAAAATGCAAAAGAAGCTTGGTATGGCAGGGAAAAAGTGAGATTAGAGTTATCTGAATTCAGTTTCTGTTCTTCCTATGAACAGAATACATAACAAGGATATCTAAACAAACAAACAAAGAAAAACCAAACCTGTTGCTGTCGAGTCGATTCCAATTCATGACAAACCTATAGGACAGAGTAGAGCTGCCCCATAGGGTTTCCAAGGAGCAGCTGGTGGATTCAAACTGCCAACTTTTTGGATAGCAGCTGAGCTCTTAACCACTGCACCACCAAGGCATCCAGCTAACATTTACTGACTACTTACTTTGTACCAGCCACTGCTCTAAGAACTTTACATGAGTTAACTCATTTATCCTCACAACAACTTTATCAGGTAGGTACCACTATTATCTCATTTGACATACAAGCAAATGGAGACAGTAACTGTGAACTTGGACAAATGACGTTTGTTCTCTGGGTCCCCATTTTTGCATCTATAATACAGAGAATTGAACTCCATAAAGTAACTCATATGAATATGGCGAACCTACAATGGGTGTTCAAGAAGTTTCTTAAATCTTAACCTTACCTGAGCCTTGAAGTGACAAGGCCAACGTTTTCTGACTCCAAACTCTTTGGTTCCTCTGTTACCCTCCCCCCATCCCAAGTGCTTAGCTTGTCGGTGAACACTGAATGTCTGTTAGGTGGTTGATGGAACCCTGTGGAACAAAGGAGGGAATTCCAGAATCTGCTTTGGACTGGCTGCCTCCTGGCTCCACCCTAGCAGGGATGGGAAGGGTGTTCTTGAGCTGGGAAGTTCCCTCCCACAGACACCACTTTCCTGACTCACACCCAAGCCTGATCTCAGATGGGAAAATCTTCAGGAAGCCCCGGGCGAGGGGCGTGGGAATTCCCTGACAGGGCGATGCTTCCCTTTATGTTGGTGGCAGCCCCTGGTCAGGGTGGATCCCCGACTCTCTGGGTGGTATGTGCAAGACTGGGTCTGAGAGTCAAGTGCGGGAGGGGAGCGTGTGCGCCACACATTGCTGGGGGTATGGCAGCCTGTGTTTCTGCTAGTGTGAAGGAGTCCGTCTTTCGTGCCGGGTTCCTCTAAGAAATGGATTATCTAGTCCTCTAGAAACAAAATCACTCAACTAGCGAAACTCAGGTTCACACAAAACTCAAAAGACACTTGGTATACTAGGGAAAAAATGAGATTTTGAGTTATTTGAATTCACCTTCTGCTCTTCCTATAAACAGAATATATGACAAGGACGTTAGGCTGGGAAGGGCTGATTGTGGGTGTTGGCCATGGGTGTCCTGATCCATGTGCCTCTGCAGAGTGGTCTTTTCTCTCCTACCTCTCTCTCTGCTTAGGATTTCTACCTTAGTGGTGACAGGACCCTTAGGATAACAACACTTTGAGGAGGCTCTGGCCTTGCCTGGGCCCTGAGGGAGGGAAGAGGGAGATGAAGCCAGTAACATGGGAGGTAAAACCCTGGGGTAGAGAGAAAGGGTGCAGTCAGGTGGGTGAGCAGGCCAGATGAGACTTTCCAGGCATTCAGTCCTTCCTACGGCACTGAGTGGCCATGGTGGTTGTGATATCAAATTAGATTAAAAATGGCCCTCAACTGGGATGATGTATCATTATGGCCTAAGAAGTGTCTTACAAGGCCAAAAGAATGATACCTGTCACAAAGCCCAATTTAGCTTTGCAGGTGTAGTGGTTAGGGACATATAAGTACCTGATGTATCCTACATCAAGGGGTAAATGCCTCTGAGAATAGCTGCTTTGCTGAGTACTTGAAAGATGCACCCGGTAACAACCAAACCACCTCTGAGCACTCCTCCCTGGAGGAGTCTTCTGGAGGGTCAGAACACTGCCTGGCTGCAGACTTCCCAGCTGCTTTACCCAGTAAGAGTAAATAAACTACTATGCATCATTTACTCATGTAGGCAATCTTCTTGCTTTCTGCTATCCTGGAACAAGAGGGGAAGCCCTCTGCAGGAAACTAACCTCATCAACAAAACAGTGATGCAGTGGAAGGTGTTCAGATGTCACACACACCTGGAGCTTGCTGCAAGACCCCTGGGTTTGTACTGAGCCCGGCCAGTGAAGAGGTGACTCATGAGGGCCCAATTGGGCATCAAACAGGGAGGTGGAATGGGTTATTTTCAGTCAGCCTGCAGCTGAGATCACAGCACCTGGAGCCAGCCAGGCTCTCTAGAGTCTCTCCTCCTGAGTCTCTGGAAGGATGTGTTCTAGGCCACTTTGGGGTGGAAGCTGTTCTCTGTTCTCAGGAAAGCCCACCTCTTCCTGACCTGCCAGACCTGTTAGACCCTCCCCCCAGGCCTGCTCAGGGACTTCCCAGTGGGGTCTGTTTACACAGCTGGGGTGGGGGCAGAGGAATGGGTGGGGAAGTGCTGTCTTCTGGGTCCTAAGGCTCTGGCCAAATACCCTCAGGCCAATTGCAAGTGGCTCAGAATGATGAAAAGGGCTCTGCAGATCCATGAACTGGACATGCAGACCTAAGGCAGCTAATTTCTAGCTGCCTGATCTCTGGCAAATCCCAGAGCCTCTATAAGCCTCCATTTCCTTATCTTTAAAATCGGGAGCAGTATTTTGTGAGAGGTAAACCTGATCATACATATGTGTAACCAGCCTAGTGCCTGACACAGAGTGGGTGCTAGAAACATTCCCTTCGCTTTCTTCTTCTCTTTCCATCCTTTTTCTCACTCTGCAGGGCGATTCACTAATTATTTCAGTATCTGTTCCCTGAGAGCCACTGGAACAAATACTGTTGGCGCCATGATGAATGAGACCATCTAGTCCTTGAGGAGCTTACAGATGCTCAGGAGAGACCCATGGGCAAGGGCAGGGCCACACAGTAAGTGCCGCGGAGCGCTGAGCCAGAACAGGGACACTTCTCAGAAGACGTGTTGCCTGGACTGATCCTAAAGTCTCCTCAGCTAACATTCCTGACAGGTCAGATGTCCCCCTCCTGCCTGAATAGTTAGCAAGCTCCCACCCTGCCCTTTAGCGTCACCTCCACCATGAAGCTATCCCTGCGTCTACTTTAGCCCCCACGAGGTGTTGTATTAAACACTTGACTGACTAAACACTGTCACAATCCTTAGGATAGTGCCATAAGATGGGTAACATCACTCAGTTTACAGAGAAAGAATTGAGACTTAGAGATGAGACTGGATTCAGCTTTGTCGGATTCCAGAGTCTGAGCTCTTTCCACAAAGCTCGTGTGCACCCTCCTTAGGCCTTCCTTCCTCCCTGGGCTCCCCCCGCCCCTCTCAGAGCAGTTGTCACACTGTGTCCTAGTTATCTGAGCTGTTGTCCCCACTAGTCTAGAAGCCCTTCAGGAGCTGGAACTGTATCTGATTCATAGTTATGACCAGGGGCCCAGCACAGGGTCAGGCACAGAGCAGGCATCAATGAATGTTTGTTGAAATTGAATTAACACAGAAGCACTTCAATTCTGAAGGAAGCAAGTGTGTGGAGTCTGTAACTGGAAGAGTGGCCCTTCTCTTAGGTACCCACCCTGTTGGCCAGGGCCTCTTCCTCCCTCCTCTCTTCCTGATCCTGGGTGCTCAGAGGCCAACAGGGTGTGACTGGGCAGGATGTGTGGTGGCCACACATGTCCGGCTGAGCAGGCCAACCGAGGAGGCGAGGGCATGAGCTCCTGGCTCACACTGAGGTGAGGATAAAGTCCGGGGGAGGGAGAAATGCCTGACAAGAAGTCACACCTCATAAACCCAGAAAAACCCAGTAGGGCTTTGCAAAGGAGCTTAAGGAATTTAGGGCCAGGGACAAAGTGCTCAGAGAATCAGCTCAAAAAGCGGGAGACAGATTTGGCCAATTCCTCAGATGTGGGTCTGGCTCTGGTTGGCGTCTAAGTGGCTGCTTCTCTTCCCTATGAGAGCCTGGCTGCATGTTGGCCCATTTGCTCAGGTCCCAGCAGGCCCCGAGGCCAGGGGAGCCTGGGAAGGAGCTCACCAGGGGGAGTGACTGACATGTTGTCAGGCAGAGTGACTCCTGGATGAGAGCAGGGTTCACAGGCAGATGAGACAACTGCTGAGATCCCAGGGTGAGTTAGCCCTCTTGATGGATGCTCTGAGAACCCCTCTCAACAGTCTCTGCTCTGTTTCCTTCCCCCTCTCCTGCTGTCTCCCATTCTGCCTTCTTGCCCTCTTCTTGGTCACTGGCCAGTGGTGATGGGGGTGGAAGAGCCAGCAAATTCATCAGGCAGGGGATGCAGGGAGGCTGGAGCTGTCAGTTCATGAATCAGCTCAACTCTGGCGCTCCTGTCAGTTGAACTTAGCACAGCGGAATCTGGAATATGTGCCCTGGGAGCATTATGGTTCCCAGGGGAGGGGAGAAGGAGGCCTGGGGCCCAGACAGACTCGAGGTCAAATCCTAGTGCCACCACTCACCAGCTCTGTGACCTTGAGTAAGTCACTTGACTTCTGTGAGCCTCAATGTCCTCTTCTGTAAAATGGGGACACATAGAAACAGCCTTGCCTAACTCATGGGTCACTCAGAGGATCAAATGAGAGAAAGGGCTTCTGAATCACTGTCAGTAGACATTACCATTGTTGCCAACCACACAGTGGGCTAGTGGCAGAATACAGTCCAAACCCAGGTACCCTGACTCCCAGTCATTTGTTCTTCCCCTGTACTACACCCTCATATTGACCTACTCTAAGGTATAGCCTGGTCTGGAGCAGAGAAATAGACTCGATGACCTCGGGTTGACCCCTCTCGGTGTGTCTGCTTCAGTTGTAGGGGTTGAGAGCATGTAAGTATTTGGCTTTGGTTGTGTTTAAGTAACTAAACAACTAATTGATCATTAAATGTGGCTGATGAAATTCTACCAGTGAATCCCCAAACTAATCAACACTAAGTGTCTTTTGTGTTAGACTCAGTGTGAAGGGTGTCTATTTTTGGTGGGGAGGTGGAGGGGATGGTTGCTGGGCCTGAAGGTGGAAGCAGACATAGTAAGCTCCAGTCCTTGAGGAAGTTGCAAACTCTGTGGGGAGACGGTGGTTGTTAGTTGCCGTTGAGTTGATTTCCAACTCAGGGTGACCCCATATGTGCAGAATAGAACTGCTCCATAGGGTTTTCAACGCTGTGATCTTTCAGAAGCAGATCACTAGGGCTTTCTTCTGAAGCACCTCTGGGTGGGTTTGAACTATCAACCTTTTGGCTAATACTTGAGTGCTTAACCATTTGCACCACCCAGGGACTCCATGCGGAGGTAGGCCACCCATGTAAGAGATAGCTAAAATATAGAGCAGAACATCCAAGACACCAAGTCTGGTTTGGTCAGAATAGTGTCCTCAGTATTTATGCACGCAGGGAGCATTCAGTATATACCTGCCAGATGAAGAAATAAGTGGACAATGAATGGCATAGACAGTCTTTGTATGCTATCTACAGACCACTTGGGACTTGTATGCCCCTGGGATATTTGGGTAAATCTTGGTCTAAACCCCAGTTCTAGGGCCTGGGGCTGCTCAGCTATCCTGCAGTTGTTTGTTGTAAATGTCTGCAACCTCCTCCATGCCATGTCAAACCATTAGACTCAGACACATAACTTTTCCCTTCTCTCTTTCCACAAAAATTTAATTGCACTGGAAGTTATTTTGCCATGAAGATTTGAGGGTGTCACAGGGGAGGTATCAGAGATTTTTGCCAACTTTACAGGTTGTCACATATAACTCCCTACCTTCCATACTCTGAGCTCCTGACCCATGGCTTTCTCCACAGTCGTCTGGGAAGTTAGGAAATGTAGTCCAATGTGTGCTCCACCCTCCTGACCCCTCCACCCTTCCACCCCCATCCTAAAACCAAACTCTTTGCCATCGAGTAGATTCTGACTCATAGTGACCCTACAAGACAGAGTGGAACTGCCCCATAGGGTTTCCAAGGAGCAGCTGGAGGATTTGAACTGCCTATCTTTTGGTTAGCAGCCAAACCCTTAACCACTGCACCACCAGGTGTCCCCCACTACCCACCCCAATCCATGGCTTTTTTTGCAGGGAGGAGGGCTGCCAGTCTGATCTTCCCAGTCCCAGGGGATTCCAGAGAATACAATATTCTTCATTTTTTTCTATGCATAGTAATCTCTGCAGGAGGATGCCATGCCCTGTGAGTTCTCAGACAAATTTCCAGAGAGCAGTGAAGCAGGTTTGCACTCAGGGTAGAAAAGCACTTTCTAACAGTGAGAACAGCTTAGAATTGCCTGAGAGGTACTGAGCTCCCTGTCAGAGGAAGCATGTCAACAGAGTGAGGCTGAAGAGAATCCCAGGTGTGCAGATGTGAATTCTCAGGTATTTATTCAGCTTTGGAAAGTACATCAAGCCAGAAAGCAGGGAACTTGGGTTTATGGCTCCAACTCTCTTATTCTCTGTGTGGCCTTGATCAAGCTCCTACTCCTCTCTGTACCTCAGCTTCCTCATTTGCACAATGGGTAGGGAGCAGAGGGACAGGGAAGTGGACTGGGTGCTCTCTTAGGGCTCTAGCCATTCTGAGAGACTGTTATTTCCTGCTATTTCAAGAGTGGAAGGTGATTTGCTTCTTCTGCAGCAGGAGCTGGGTGTCACGTTGGTGGGAAATTGAAAGTAAGTGACTGGATCTTCTTATCTGTCTGGCTCCAGGCCCAGATGGTGCTCTGTCTGGCTCCAGCAGAGGGGGAAGGGAATGCAGGGATGAGGGGAGCCAGCCCCAGACCCTCCCCTGGTCTGTGGAAAAAGTGAAGCAGGCCTTTGGCTTCTGGCATGGAGAGCACCCGGCCAGGTGGGGTTGACCTTCCTAGCTGTGGAGACAGAGGATGGCAACAGCACAGAGCAGTGTGGTCTCTGTACAACGGGGCGAGGGAGTGGAGCACAACTTTCCATATGTGCAACTGGGACTGTACTGGGACATGGAGCCCTCTCCTGTCTGCCTTCTTCTTGCAATGCAGACTCCATCGGAGGATATGAGAAAGCATGACTCTCTCTGACTCTCATTGGGACTGGTCCAAATGTTCCCCAAATTTTCACCTCCAAGGCCTCCAACGACTGCTTTATTTATTAGTAAACATTTTTTGATTACCTACCATGTGCCAGGTTTTGTGCTGGACACAAAGATACAGCAGTGAAGAAGAAAGACATGGTCCCTGTTCTATCTAGGGGCAAAGAGAAAAGGAAACAAACCATTACATTCAGGGTGACACACTCTATGACGGGAACCCACAAAGTGCTATGAGAGCACGGCAGGGGTAAGAGGGAGGCACCCAGAGATGATGTGGGCAAATAAGGATTCTTGGAAGAAGTGACTTCTAAGCCTCTGAGCTAAGGCCTGAAGGCTAAGTAGGAATTTGCTAAACCAAGGGAATGTACAGGGGAAACTAGCATGTTCTAAGGAGAAAGAGCAGTGCCTGTAAACGCCTATAGCTCAGCAAGAGCAAGGTGTATTCTGAGACCTAAAGTGGCTTTTTGAGTGTGAATTGCTGGCAGAGAAGTGAGTGTGGGGCATGTGATGGAGCCAAGGCTGGAGAGAGTAGATTCAGTATCGGGCAGGGTCTGGGGCCATGTGAAGGAGCCTGAAAGTTATTCTGGAAGCAGTGAGAGCCAGTGAAGAGTATTAGTTGGGAGTGACATGGTCAGATTTGTACTGAGAGAAAATGACTATAATGCTGTGTGGAGGGTAGGCTGGAAAACAATGTGGAGACAAGTTGGGACACTGGCTTACTGAACCAGATGAGGATGATAAGGGATGGGCTGGGGTAGTGGAGGTTCAGATGGAGAGAAATGGATCGATTTGTGAGATTTTGAGGAGTGCAAATGGTTGGTGGTTTGAACCCACAATAAACACCTTGGAAGAAAGGCCTGACACTCTGCTTCTGAAAAGTCATAGCCTTGAAAACCCTGTGGAGCACAGTTCTACTCTGCAACATGTGAGGTCACCATGAGTCAGAATCGACTCAACTTTTTTTTTGGTTGCTTGGTTTCCTATGGACCCTGTATTCTGAATGGTTTTGTTTTCCAAATCCACAGCATCTTTTAAGCAAGTGATGATGATGATGGTGATGATGATGGGAACAATATGGAATTGGATGGGCTTCATTCGTGTACTGGAGCTCCATTAGCTTTGGAAATGGGTCTTATCTACCCACCACCCATCCTGTCATAATAGGCAATCAAAACTTTGGGCATAAGCTAAATAATTTTGCGTTATTTAGTCAATATAATTGTAATCTAAAGTGGAGAAACTTGATGTTTGGTTTTAGTTGGTCACAAAGTCCACCTGCCTGGTCCCTTTGCCTCTGACATCACCCTTCAAATAATTTTCCACACTGTACTGAGAAAGAACTTTCTAAAATGAAACTCAGATTGTGCCTTAAAATTCCTTGGGGCCAGAGTTCCTCTTCTTTCTCTGTGCCCACTCCCCCAGTGGACCTTATCCACATTCATGGGTACCATTCATATGCTATCCTGATCGTTAGACACCCAGATCTAACTGCCTACTCAACAACCACAACCTGGATGCCTCACTGGCACCCCAGGCTTAACCTGTCCAAAACTCAACCTTTTTTTTAAAAATAATTTATTTATTTTTTGGTTGTTGTTGAAAATGTACAAAGCAAAACATACACCAATCCAACAATTTCTACATGTACAATTAAGTGACATTGATTACATTCATTAAGTTGAGCAACCATTCTCACCCTCCTTTTCCAAGTTATTTCTCCACTATTAACATGAATTCACTGTTTCCTAAGTTTTTTTTCTAATGTTTCAAGTTGCTGTTGTCAATTTCATCCCATATATATAATTCTTTAAAAGAGCACAATGCTCAAGGCAGACATTCTTTACTAATTAAGCTAAACTATTGTTTGGTTTAAAGAAGACTTCAGGGGATATTTCTGGTTTAAGATTGAGGTTTAAAGATTACCTCGGCTCGGCAATAGTTTTGTGGGTTCATCTCGCCTCTATTGCTCCAGAAAGTCTGGATTCCATGAGAGTTTTAAATTCTGTTCTTCATTTTCTCCCCTTTTGATAAGGATTCTTTTACAGAATCTTTGCTTAAAACGTTCAGTAATGGTAGCCTGGTACCAGCCAGTTCTTCTGGGCTCATGGCAAAGGAGGGAGATGTTCATAGAGGTAATTAGCCACGCATTCTATTTCCTTCTCTTATTCCTATGCACCTTCTTCCCCTGCTGCTCCAGGTGAACAGAGACCAATGCTGTACCCTGGATGGCCACTTACAAGTATTTAAGATCCCAGACACTACGAAATGAACTAGAAGAAGCACTAAAAGTGATACTAGGCCAATTAACTAGGATGTCCCATGAAACCATAACCCTAAACTTCCAAACCAAGAAACCAAATCCCATGAGGTGTTTGGTTGTACCCAAGCAGGCTCAGCAGCTGCTTTTTTTTTTTCTGTAAAAATATATATCACACATTTGCCAATTCAGCTTTTTACAGGTTGTCTTAGACATCTAGTGCTGCTATAACAGAAATACCACAAGTAGATGGCTTTAATAAAGAGACATCTGTTTTCTCACAGTCTAGTGGGCTAGAAGTCCAAATTCAGGACGTCAGCTCCAGGGGAAGGCTTTCTTTCTCTGTCGGATCTGGAGGAAGGTCCTTCTAGTCAATCTTCCCCTGGACTAGGAGCTTCTCTGTGCAGGATCACCCAGTCCGGAGGACCTGCTCTGCTTCTGGCACTGCTTTCTTGGTGGTATGAGGTCCCCATGACTCTCTGCTCACTTCTCTCTTTTATATCTCAAAAGAGATTGGCTTAAGACACTACCTAATCTTGTAGACCCCATCAATATAACTGCCACTAATGCATTTTATTACATCATAGTGATAGAGTTTACAACACATAGGGAAATCACATCAGATGATAAAATGGTAGACAATCATAGAATACTGGGAATCATGGCCCAGCCAAACTGATACACATATTTTTGGGGGGACATAATTCAACCCATGACACAGGTGTACAACTTATTGACATCAATGACATTAATTAGCTATGCAACTATTACCCTTAATCAATGTGAATTTTCCATCACTGTAAAGTAAAGCAAAAACTCCCTCTTTCTCCCTCCCTCCCACCTCTTGTAACCACTAATAAACTTTGGTCTCTATACATTTGTCTATTCTTGTCTTTTTATATAAGTGGGGTCATCCAAAATCCAACTCTTGAGCTCCCATCAGAGTCTATTCCCAACCTCCGCCTCTTCTGGTTCTCAATTTAGTAAACGCTTTCACCAGCAATGTGGTAATTATTCTCGGTAATCATCTTCCGTCTCTCTCTCACACCCACTCTATTACCAAATCATTCTGTTTCATCTGTTTCTGCTGCCCCCTACCCCCCAATCTAAACCCCCATGCTCCCTTGCCTTGCCTGGACACTTCAGGAACTTCCTGTATGGAATCACTGCCTCCACTCCTGCCTCTCTCTCTTGCCATTCTCCACACAGCAGACTAAGGGACTTTTTAAAACTATAAAAATGAATCATGTTACCTCCCTATCCCCTGCTTAAAATCAAGCGGTGGCTTCTTTTTTATTTTTTTATTCTTATTTTTTTCTTTTACTGTTTTTAATTATTTTTAACAATTTTATTAAGATATAATTCACATATTATATGATTCTCCCATTTAAAGTACACAATTCAATGGTTTTTAGTATATTCACAGACATATGGAATCATCACCACAGTCAATTTTAGAACATTTTCAACACCTCAAAATGAAACCCCATGTCCTTTAGATATCACTCCACTATGGACCCATCACTAAATTTACTTTCTGTCTCTATTGATTTCCTTGTTCTGAACATGTCATATGAATGGAATCATATAATATGTGGTCTTTTATGACTGGCATCTTTCACTTTGTATACTGTTTTCAAGGTTTGTCCATTTATAGTATGTATCAGTACTTCATTTCTATTTATGGCTCAATAATATTCCATTGTATGTATGTACCACATTTTGTTTTTCCATTCATCAGTTGATGGACAGTTGGGCTGTTTCCACCTTTTGGCTATTATGAATAATGGTGCTATAAACATTCATGTGCAAATTCTTTTTTGTGAATGTATTTCTCTTGGGTGTATACCTAGAAGTGGGATTGCTGGATCATATTGTAAATCTATATTTAATCATGAGAGGAACTGCCAGACTGTTTTCCAAAATGATTGTACCATTTTATACTCCCACCAGCAATGGATAATGGTTCTGATTTCTCTACATCCTCACTAACGCTTGTTATTGTCTGACTTTTTGATTCTAGCCATCCTAGTGGATATGAAGTGGTATCTCACTGTGATTGTCCCTCTGCTCTTAAAATAATGCCTAGACTTAATAAGGCCTCTGCGTGATCTGGCCCCTGCCTACCTATGATGGATTTGTCTTGTGTCAAGTTAACTATGCTGGAATTACATTTCCCAGAATTCCTTTCCTTGCATAGTTCCAGGTGAGCACGAACTCCAACAGCAGTTGTATTTATTTATACTCGGAAAGTCAGTCCCACAGTTCTTCCATCTCCTATCAGATTCTTTTTGGCTTCTTCTTCTCCTGGGCGAGGGGCATGATTAGCTCCATGATAAAGGGGCCCAGCTTCTCCTGCGTGTCACCCCCATAGAGATTTGGAGGTAGTGAGAGACTGATGTGGGTGCCAGTGTGAACTTGCAGATTCCATCTCATCCTTACGGGTTCCACTTTGTCCTTGCTGTCCCCCACTTAACTTCCATCTGTCCCCTCCAACTGCCTTCCCTGGTAACTTCAAGCCCCAGCATCAGATACAAAGACAACACCCTCAGATAGACTGTTTTACCACCTCCCACAACTGCATAAGGTCAAATCTCTGAAATAAATTTCTTATTATTCGTATCACTCTTAGCAATTTTGCACCTCTAATTGAACTTTGACCAATATGCTGCCTGTCTAGTATCAGCTTGTACGATTCTCCCTCATGTTCAGTTCGCACCAGTTTCCCTAGCCTTCAGTTTGTGTATTCGTTTGTTTTCTTGAACGCGAGAGCTCCTTGCCACGCTAGAACCTTTACATATGCTCTTCCTTCTTTCTGGATGCTCCCCTTCATACCAACTCCTGTTCATCCTGTGGATTGCAGGTCTGCTATGTTTTCTCATGGCTCCAAGTACTTAATTTTCATAGAACTTAACATATTTGAGCTTTTGTGTAAGTGTATGCGGTGTGATCATTTGTATTATGTCTGTCTCCTCAATAGATTGATAGACTCTATCAATCTGAGGAGAAATACAACAAGAAGACTCCTTAGAAGTGAGGATGGCAAGACTTCAGCTTGCTTTCTTTGGACATGCCATCAGGAAAGACCAATCGCTAGAAAAGGACATTATGTTTGATAAAGTAGAGGGCCAAGAAAATGAAGGAACCCTCCATGAGATAGATTGACACAATAGCTGCAATAATGGACTCAGACATACCAACCATCATGAAGATGGTGCAGGACTGGGCAATGTTTCATTCTGTCATACATAAGGTCACCGTGAGTCAGAGCTGACTCAACAGCAACTAACAACAACAACCTCTATAGAGCATAAGCTTCATGCAGGCAGGGACCACATCTGGTTGATTCACTTTGTATAGCCCTGCCTAGCAGAGTGTGGGGTGTATAGTAGTGCTTTGGTAATGATTCCTTTATAAATTTATATTTAATATAATTTATTTAATAATTATTATTTAATAGTTGAGTGAAAGAAAAAATGAACAAATAAAGGAAAAAGGGAAGAAAAGAAGGAAGAAAAAAGTAAAAAAGAAAGAAAGGAAGAGTGAGGGGGAAGGGAGGGAAGAAGAAAAGGAGGGAGGCAGGAAGGAAAGAAGAAAGGGAGGGAGGAAGGAAGAAGAAAGAGAGGAAGGAAAGAAAGAAGGGAGAACGTGGTTCTATTATTTATTCTCCAATTTTTAGCTTAGTTACCATTTTCCCAGGAAATCCTTCCTTGCTGTGCTGGATTAGAGGCCCCTCTGTGTTTCTGCAGTCATCTGTATTTCCATCATTACATTCCTTCTCACTGAATTCTGAGCATCTCTTACTTTTTTTCTCTCCCCCACTAGACTGTAAGCTCTCTGAGGTGGGAACTAGGTCTGGCATCTGGTGGTAGTGCAATGAATGTGTGGCAAATGAACTGAGAATGATCTAGGCCCTTAGCATTCTGGTATTCCAAGTCATCCACCACCAAACTTTCGCTTATCCTTCTGATTCATCTCTTCTTATCCACAGAACTTTCCATTGCTGCCTGAACCAGCCGCACTCCCTCCAGCGCCCAAGTCTTTGCATAAACTGTTCTTTCTGCCTTGGATGGCCTTCCCCTACTTCTCTGTCTGACAAACTCCATGCTGCCCTTCAAGCCCAGCTTGTCTTAGTTATCTGGTGCTGCTGTAACAGAAATACCACAAGTGGATGGCTTTAACAAAGAGAAATTTATTCTCTCATAGTTTAGGAGGCTAGAAGTCCAAATTCAGGCTGTCATCTCTAGGGGAAGGCTTTCTCTCTCTGTCCATTCTGGGGGGAAGGTCCTTATCATCAATCTTCCCCTGACCTAGAGGATTTTTAGCACAGGAACCCCAGGTCCAAAGGACCCACTCTGCTCCTAGTGCTGCTTTCTTGGTGGTATGAGGTCGCCATTTCTCTCTGCTCACGTCTCTCTTTTATCTCTCAAAAGAGATAGACTCAAGATACAACCCAATCTTGTAGATTAAGTCCTGCTTCATTAACATAACTGCCTCTAATCCTGCCTCATTAACATCAAAGATGTAGGATTTACAACACATAGGAAAATCACATCAGATGACAAAATAGTGGACAATCACACTGGGAATCACAGCCTAGCCAAGTTGACACACATTTTTGGGGGACACAATTCAATCCAGAACACAGCTTATACAGCAGGCTTCACAGGCAGGCAGGCCAGAAAACAGCAGTGCTGAAACAGTGAAGGCTTACTTGGGCTGAGGTGCTGACTGATTTTTTTCCAAGGCTTTTCTTCCTCCTAAATGCTTCCTCAGTGATTTAAAGGCTTGCCAGCAATAATAAAGGGTCACTGGACCAAAAAAAGAAGAGCAGCTCAGGTAAATAAATTGGATATTGTTTCCCCGCGTGATGTGGAACACCACTGCCTCCACTGCCAACATTTTCTCAGCTCTGCCTGGCTAGCTTGGCCTAACACTCCCCTTCCTTCTCCCTACCTCCTCTCCACTGAGTGCCTTTTCCCTTTGCATGGGTCCTGGAGTTAATTTGGGATCAATAGTATTTTTGCTTGTGGTCTAGAGTTCCAGTCCTCACACTTCATTCATTCATTCACTCCTTCATTCATATTTATTCCTTTTGAGCCTCGTGCTAAGCACTAAGGGAATTAGGTAAACAGTGCCTGACTTGGTGAACTCTGTCTGACTGGAGAGATAGACGTGGAAACAGATGTTCACAGCCTAGTGTGATGACAGAACCACGTGGGGTTGTGGCAATGAAGAGGGAACAAGGCAGGACAAGGGACGCTTTGCAGAAAAAGTGACATCTAGGTTTACACCTGAAGGATTACAGGATTTGAATAGGCAAAGAAACAGGTGAGTGTCTTGTGCAAAAGGATAGGTGCTTCAGGCAGAAAGAAGAGCAGGTAAGACTTGGAAGCAAAAGAGAAAGGCCAATTCTAGTTATTGGAGTTGTACGTGTAACTGAAGTGTGGAGGATTAGGAGGTGAAGGTTAGAGACTGGCCAGGACCAGATCACAAAGGGGCTTAGGGCATCGGGATAACAAGTTAGGACTTTATCCAGAGGGCAGTGGAGAGCCACTGATAGGTCTTTGTCTATCCAACTGTAAAACAGAAATAACAACTCTAGATCTAATTTTAGAGCCTCTTCATTTTCCACCTTGGGCCTGCCTTTCTCCATCCCTATGCCTCAACCTTCCCCCACCCCCCCAGCCCCAGGCCTCTTCATCTATAAAATGAGACATTTGGACTAGATGATCTTTAAGGACCTTCCAAATCTAACATGCTCTAATTCTAGAATATTCTATGTTTAATTAGCTAATTAATTGATTAAACAACAATTACTAAGCACACATTTTGTGCCAGGCATTTGATAAGAAGATGGGGATCCCCATCGCTGCCCTGTAGGAGCTCACAGTGTGCTGGGGGAGGCAGACACACAAACCTGTACTCATAACACCAAGCAGAATGAGCTCAGAGCTGCAGGAGCACAGTGGAGCATGTGACTCATTCTCCCTGGGGAATCTGGGGGGCGGCTTCAGAGAGGAGGCAGCAGATGACCTGCGCCTTGAAGGATGAAGATAGGGCCTGCTTTGTTCAGGGAACAGTGAGTCACCTGGAGGGGTGGGGGGCTGGAGGCAGAAAATAAGGCCCCAGCGGCAGGTAGCCACCAGATCCCGGGAGGTCCTGAATCCCAGGCTGAGGCCTCTGTAGGCCACGTTCCTCACGGCGTTGAGGGAGGTGAGCTCATTTACTCTGTCTTTGTGAGAGTGAAGTTTGTTTCATCAGCTGGAGTCCAGTTCACGGGATGCATACAGGAAAGAAGGGGTCATTTTAGAGGCCCAGCTCTAGGCTGGACGCTGAGACACATGACCGAAATATATGATCTTTCTTGTTTTAACCCTGATGACAACTCTCCAAGGTAGCAATGATAATTCACCTTTTTTCAGAAGGAAACTGAGTCTTAGAAGAGTGAAGCACCAAATCCAAGATCACACAGGTGGAGGAGGCAAGACTGTAACCCCACCCCAGTGTGCCTGACCCAGAGCTGCATCTCCCCACCAGCCCTAGCCTTGTGCTCCGAGCAGGTATTTTCCACTGGATCCCAAACACACGTCTGAGGACTCACTGCAAGATGTTTCCTGCTGACCTCAGTGATGGCGGGTTGTAGGGAGGAGTGAGTGTTAGGGTGGGGGGAGAGGAAGCGCCCTTCTCATCTATCCTGTCATGGACACCCTCCAAGAATGGGCACCAGGCTCTCCACTGCCCCCGGTGGGAATAAACTCTTGAACTCTCTGCAGAGATAAAAAGTGCTATCTCCTCCCACGCCTGAGTGTCGGCAGATGGGGCCTCTTGGCCAACCTCCGGCTGCCTCCACCAGAAGCTGTGAGGAAAGGCCGTCTGAGGAGGATGGGTGGGCTGAACCCTCAGGTTCTGTCCTTCCCTAGGGGTGCCTCTGCTGCTTGCTCTCTAAGTGTCCATTCAGTACATCCCCTGCCCAATAGAGATGACAGGTTGAGTGAGCAAGGGTTTGAGAGAGGTATGGGTTCAATTCCCAGCTCTGCTACTTCCCTGAAATGAGATTGTAGGCAAATTACTTCACTTCTTTGAGTCTCAGCTTCTGCATCTGTAAAATGGAAATGATAACTTATCCTAGGGGCTAAGTGATATTATGCTTAGAAGGTATTTAAACTGGTGTCTAGTGCACAGCAAGCTCTTACAAATGGATGATCTTATCAATTAAATGATAAAATGGAGCTGGACTGCTTGGGTTCAAATCCCCAGCTCCACCTTCCCTAGCTGTGTGACTTTGGGAAAATTTATTCAAACTCTGTGCCTTGGTTTCCTCCTCTGTAAAACGTGGGTTGTTGTGAAGATCACGTTGGCTAATTCATGTAGAGCACCTAGGATAGTGCCTGGCACTGTGGCAAGTGCTATGTATCAGCTGTTAATGATTAGTGTTAGTCTCTGATTCACCCTCTTCTTGGTGACCTGGGCGACCCTCACCTCCCTGTCCTGGTCTTAACTTGCCCTGGGAAGCCCCAGTGTCTCTCACTCTCTTTCTGTTCTCCTGAGCCAACCTCCTCTCTCACAGTCTCTTTCTCTCTGTGTCTTAGGAGAAGCAACGCTCTGTGGACTGTTTCCAGTGTGTGTGGAGGGATTTAGGCTCATGCGGACGTGGCTTTTCTGGCACAGCTTAGACAAGACCATGAGGGCAACACTGTCTCCCACACCACCTGCCCTGTCCCTTTCCTGATCCTACAGACAGAATGCCACTGGTGATTCATGGACTCAGAGTTCCAAAAAGTCAGGGCTGAAGGGCACCCTGCCTGTGCCTTGCCCTCACCCCTACCCTCCACTCCTCAGTAGAAGTCACTAGATCTCCAATGTAAGTCTCAGGGCAGCAAGACTGATCCAGCTACCCCCGCTGCTGGGAATAATGCCCAAGGATCATGAGGTCGGGGTCTCACAGCCCCAGGCCCAGGGACAAGCTTGCCTGTTGTAGGGCCACAGCCCCTACAGCCTGGCAGACGGGGTCTGAGCCTTTGCTGTTTGGAGGGATGTTTTGATAACCTCTTACGGCTCCTTCCCCGGCCTGCAAAGCCCCACCTGATCTCCGTGCACTCTGGGCCTCCTCTTATCTCCTCCCTCTAAGCCCCTCATCCATTACTGTCGGCCAGCAACATGGATTTTATCTGAGCCTCCACAGAATGAAATTGATTTCTATGAATAATTGGAATAACTGGCTGGTGACCCCGCCTCACCTCAAGCTCACATTCAACTCTTTCGCTCTCTTCACTCCCTTGGCTGTCGTCCTGCTTAGACTACCCTAACCTTTCCTGGGGATCACCGTCACAGCTTTCTAACTGCTCTTCCTGCCAGGCTTATCTGCTACCCCTCATCCGATCATGCACTGTAGTCCATCCCCCACACAGCAGCCAAAGTGATCATACTCTTTCCCTGCTCAAACCTTCCCGTGGAGTGCCCTTCCCTAGACTTGTCATTCAGAGCCTTCCTGATCTAATCCCAGCTTAACTTTCCAGCCTCGTTCTCTAAGAGCTATCAAAGACGGCCTTTGCCCACATGTTCCCCTGGCATGTTCATTTATTCACTCAACCATGGCTGAGCCCCTACCCCAGGTCAGGCCCTGGACTGGGTGCTAGGGATACAGACATGGATAAGCCACAGAACTGTTATTAGGGAGCACACAGGCTGGTGGCAGAGGCAGGTTCATAAACAGATCATTTGTAATGGAGTGAAATGTATTCTAGAGAAGCACAGGGTTGAGAGGGTGGGGAATGGGTTGTGAAAGTTCAGAGGGGTCCTAGCCCAGCCTGGGCTTAGCAGGGAAGTCTTCTTGGAAGAGGGAGAAAAATAGCCAAGTAGCCAAAGGACACTTTGCAATACTGACCTTTCAAAAAAGGGCACTTTGCAATACTGACCTTTCAAACCAGACCATTCAAATGTTGCTTCCTTCAAGAATTCTTCCTAATTGTCAAGACCTGAATCCACCCTCCATCCAGGGCTTACTCCATGGGTAGGCAGCCTGTCCTGTTGTACGGGTACCCTTGCCTAGAAAGGCCCTGCACTTGTTTAATGTTTTGCTGTCATTGTCTTGAAATTATGAATGATTTTTGAATAAGAGGCCCCATATTTTCATTTTGCATTGGGCCCCTCCAAATTATGTAGCCCACCTTGCACCCCTCAGCCTTTGTCCACCCAACTTATTGTTTCTTTTGGGAACACCTCAAGTTCTGAAATGGGCCTCATTCATCTCTTTATCATCAGAGTCCAGTGCAGAGCCAGACACCAAAGAGGCATCTGTGAAGATTTTGGTGAATGCAGAGAGACCCACTGGAAGACGGCCATTTAATCAAAGCCAGGATTCATCCCATGGGAAAGGCATGGTGCAGCCTGCACATGCTCCAGGAATTCAGAGAGAGGAGAGAGGGGTGTGGCTGGAGCGGCCGTAAGTGCTCCCCAGAGGACGCTCCACTGCTTCTCTCAGTCAGATGGACCTTCTGCGCCAAAAGCTCTTTCTGGTGTCTAGTCTCAGTTCTTGCTGCACTGATTCTCTCCCCCTCTCCCGCACCTCTCCCCAGGCCTCTGGGCAGGGTAGAGAGAAGCTGGGAGGTAGGATGACAGCATCTTAATTTCCCTGCTAATTACAAGTGCTGGGAAGAAGGGTGCTAAATGCCAGATAATTACCCAGGAGGAGACACGAGCCAGACTCCTGGCTGCTTCCCGCCCTAGGAATTTCACTGTAATGGTTTTCTTTTCTTCTTCCTTAAAAAAAAAATTAAAAGAGATAAAGAAAGTTAAGGCTTATGGCCTTCTCTCTCCTTAGCCTATGAGGTAAAGACAGTAGCCTCTTCCCTTAAACCCCTTCCTGCTTTCTCAGAGACCTAGATTCAGATCCCTCACTATAGGGTCTGGGGAGAGAGTCTGAGGAACGGGCTTGAATTGAGCTGAGGGTGTGGAATGAAGTGGGGGTGGGTGCACCAGCCACCCACAGTTCCACTTTTGAGATCAGGAAGATTGAGCTATTTGTCTTGTTTAGGACTGCAGGACGGGAGGAAGCCGGAAGGCGTCCCCTCTGGTCCCCTCAGTGGGCTCCATCACCCATCCCCGGGGCTGGGGGCAGAGGAGGGGGCAATGTCACCCAGTTGCTTGGCCTCACTCCCGATTCCTGATGCCTACCAGCTTCAGACATAGCTTGAAAGACTCCCAACAGGAAGCTATTAAGTTGATGAGCATTCTTGTGGTCCTGGACTGATACAGCGATGCTCTGTTTCGCAAAGCTGTTGTAATTTCCATAATAACATTTTCCTCTTCTTAAATAAACTTGGGTCCCAGCCTGAAGAATGTGGCTGGCTTTGCCTGGGGAATTCAGGACCTGAGACTGTTGAGGGAACATCCCCCTGGAAAGGTGGGAAGGGGAAGGGAGAGCCACAGCTCCCCAAGCCCAAGGGCTGGGACTCAGATGGGCCAGTGGAGTCTAGCTGAGCAAGAGAGCTCTGGGCCTGGCCAGGGCACCTCCATCCTCCTGGATCTATGCTTTTTAGAACACAGGGAGGCAGTCTAGTATAACGGTTAAAATTGTGGGCTCTGGGTTTTGATTACAGGACCTCTATAGCTCGTGGTTAAAGTGATCGACTGCTGACTGAAAGATCAGTGGTTTGAAATCACCAGCAGCTCAGCAGGAGAAAGATGTGGCAGTCTGCTTCCGTAGAGATTGACAGCCTTGGAAACTTTACAGGGCTGCTGTGAGTTGGAATCGACTTGACGACAGTGGGTATATAGTAACTGGGAGTCCCTGGGTGGCACAAATAGTTAAGCACTGGACTATTAGCTGAAAGGTCCACAGTTTGAACCCACCCAGAGGCACTTTGGAAGACAAGCCTGGCGATCTGCTTCTCAAAGGTCACAGCCTTGAAAACTCCGTGGAGCAGTTCTACTCTGCACACATGGGGTCACCATGAGTCAGAATAGACTCAACAGTAACTAACAACAACGTTTACTAATTGTATGACCCTAGGTAAGTCACTTATCTCTCTGTGCCTCAGTTTCTTCATCTAAAAATAATAATTGTAATAGGTTAAATTGTGGTCCCCCAAAAGATATGTTCATGTCCTAACCCCTGAAACCTGTCCATGTGAACTAATTTGGAAAAAGGACCTTTGCAGATGTAATTAAGACTCTTGAAATGAAATCATCCTGGATTACACTAGTGGGCCCTAAATCCAATGACATGTGCTCTTATAAAAGAGAAAAGAAGAAAAGACACAGACACACGGGAAGGCAATGTGAAGCCTGAGGCAGATTGGAGTGACACGTCTACAAGCCAAGGAGCACCAAGCGTTGCCAGAAGCGACCAAGAAGCTCGGAGAGAGGGATGCGTTCTCCCTCAGAGCTTCCAGGAGGAATCACTCTGCCAGTATTGGACTTCACACCTCCGAACTGTGAGAAAATAAGTTTTTGTTGTTTTAAGCAGGGCTTCAAACCGGTTTGGTCGGGTTCGAACCCCTGCTGAGAATTTGCATTTCCATCCAGATATACTGAGTCAGAACCTACGTTTTAACAAGATCCCCAGGTGATGTATGATAAATTTTGAGAACCACTGCTCTACTAGTGGTTCTCAGAACTGGTCCCTAACCAGCAGCATTAGCATCGCCTGGGAACTTGTTAGAAATGCAAATTTTCAGCAGGGGTTTGAAACAGAACAAACTGGTTCAAAGCCCTGCTTTAAAGAGTAGTTCTGTTTTAGGATTATTAAGATTAGGGCCCAGGGTGGTAAGAGGTGAGACTGGAGAAGTAGTAAAGAAGAGATGGCCCAGGGCTTGTGGGCCACAGGAAATGAGTTTGGGCTGCACCCAGAGGATAAAAGCTACTGAAATGTTTCAATCCAAGTAGTGAAATGGGCATAGTTAGATCTGTTTTTTAGAAAGATTACTTTGGTAATGGTGTCAGGTAATGAGAGTTAGGGCTAGTGAACTAGAGAATTGTTCTCAGCACAAGGCCTGACACATGGTTGTGATCAATATTGATTAATAATAATATCAGTCAATACGTAAATAATAATAGTAATATAGATTGAGCATTACAATGTGTGGTGTAAAGTGGCTTACCTACATTATTTTATTCAATACCCATAACTATCCTATCAGGTAGGTGCTATTATTATCCCCATTCTACAAATGAGGAAACTGAGGCCCAGAGAACTTAGGCGTTTTGCCAAAGGTCACACACAAATAGAGAAAGGCAAATTCAAGATTTCAAGACACGACCGTCCAACTCCAAAGCAATGTACCTCATGCACAGCCACCACTCTTCTGTTAGTGGAGGCTTGTGTGTTGACATGGTGCTGAACAGGTTTCAGTGGAACTTCCAGACTAAGATGGACTAGGAAGAAAGGCCTGGCAATCTACTTCTGAAATCAGCTAATGAAAACCCTATGTATCACAGCAGTCCAATGAGCAACTGATTGTGAGGATGGTGCAGGACCAGGTAGTGCTTTGTTCCATGTACGTGGGATTGCCATGAGTCAGGGGCTGACTCCGTGACAGCTAATAACAGCTAACTGCCTTGGAGGAATTTTTCAACCATCTTGAGTTAAGACCCAGCAGGAGAAGCCCAAGCCTGACTGGCCCTGGAGGAGGGAAGGAGGATGAGTTTATTGTGAAACACGGTAACTGAGTGGGAAGAGCTGAGATGGAGTTCCCAGCCCAGTCTCTGCCCCCGAAGTTCCCTTCTACTGCTACAAGCCTGTGAGGTTACTGCCAAGGCTTACCCGGTGAAGGAGGAGTAGGAGTGAGGTGTAAATGGACCCCCCTACCCCCAGGTTTTGGTTCCCTGGCGCTTCTAGGATCATCTCTCTTCCGGTACCAGCTCCGTGTGGTGGAGCCATCCAGCTTCCTCCAGAGACCACCATCTCTCTTCTAATTGGTGGAAAATTGGTTGCTAACTGTCAGGAAATCATCGATTTTCCATCCATTACTAGGGGGACCAGGCCTGTGTAGCTGTGGGGGACTCTGGGTGGGAAGTAGATGCTGATTAGGCCTTGCAGTTAACGATTAGGTTCTTGGACCTCCTCAGGCAGTCCTCCCAGACTGCTTATTAACTCCCTGCGAAGACCCATTGGGTAGGAGATATTGGTTAAATGGAACGCAGAGCCACAAGAGTTACTATTCATTAGGCCTTGGTTATGGGGAGGGAGGAGACCAGGAAAAAAATGGTGGCCTCAATCCAGGAATGTTAAATAGCCCCATAAGTTGGCAGAGAACTTTATAATTGCTACTATTAAAATATATATATTTATATAGGTGATTTGTTGGAGGAAAGAATTTCGGCATTCGGGTGAGATTCCTGCTATGATTTCACCCAGGATTAAGTTGTTAGGGACTAGATATTAATTAAGTCTGAGGGCTCCAATCCCTTCCTAATTAGCTCATGGAGTGTAATTTGCCTGCAAATGCTACTGTTACAATCCCCTTGAACTTGTCTGGAGTTTTCTTGCAGCAGGATTGGGTAGACTTTATCCCATTACGTGAGTGAGAGGCAGCAGAGGGCACAGGAGTGGGGAGTAGGCCTGGGTTCTACTCCCACCTCTGCACCCAACTTGTGAGGAAAGGGTCTTTCTTTCTAGGTTTCCTCATCTGCAACATAAGGCTAGGGGTGGGGTTAGGGAAAGCAGTGCTCTGTGTCTGAGAAACCCTTCTCAGCTGGGATATTCTGAGGTCCACAGGTTGATGAATAGTGAGCACTGGCCTGAGGATGGGAATATGTTGATGCCCAGCTTCTTCTGCATTGTCCACAACCCAAGAAATCCAAGGGCCTTGCCTAAGTCCGGGTGTTCTGTGGGGTCCAAACTTCAATTGCCAGCAAGTTTCCTTTCTGAAGAGCAGGACTTGAAGGCATATGTAAGTCTCCATGACAGGCAGAACGGTACTCCCCAGCAGTATTCACACTGCTGGACCCCTTGTTCCTCTGACCCATCTATCTCTTCCTTGAACACTATCTGGCCATTGACTATTTGCTCATGTTCTCCCTGCTCCAGAAATTCTTCCCTTCTTCTTACCACATCTCTGCCTGGCAAACTCCTAGCCATCCTTCAGGACCTAATTCAAATGTCTCTTCCTTATAAATCCTTTCCAGATTGCCCCAAGCAGGACTAGTTAGGCCCTCCCCTAGGCTTCTGCTTTTCATGAATCCTCTATTCAAGCCTTCAACTAACCTTGCATTGCAAGGTGGTTGTTTATGTCTTGGTCTTATCTATCAGACAGTGAATTTCTTGAGGGCAGGGACCACACTGGGTCTGATTCTACTTGAAATCTACAAAGCCCAGCCCAGACTAGGTACTCAGAGTTTGCTGAGCTTGGTTTAGGTTTTTGGCTTGTGCACTATAAAGGATTCCTAGTCCTTCGTGCCTTGTGGGAAGAGGAAAACGTGCTTTGAGAGCTGGGTAGTGTCCTGGTCCTTAGGTGGTCTCTCGGGCTATGGAGTAGGGACCCTGTTTTCAGCTCTAGCAAGTAAGTTGAGAGGGACTCCTATCTCCTCACCTGGACTGTGGGCCTCTGTGTTTGGGGACATGGGTGAAGAAGGTAAAGCATCTAATTCCTGCTTCTTCCAGAGCCGCTAACACAGACCTGGGCATACAAATGGGGTTGTGGGGGCGTAGAAGTGAGTAAGTATTGCACTGAATTAAATTGGCCACGGTGGAAACCATAAAAGGGACAGAGAAATGCTGTTCAAGCCCAGGCCCCCAAGCCAAGACGTTTGCCTGCAGCTCCCTGGGCTGGGGGTTGGGGATCAAAAGCAAAGGAGGTGCTGCTGACTAGAAATATAAACAAGTTCAAGAAGGCTTAAAGAAATTCCTAGATGACAGATTCTTAGCAGGTAACAGGTCATTAATAACTATAAATGATGATGATGATGATAATAATAATAATAATTAATAATAATACCTCCAAGAGAGCTTTTATACTTTTAGAAGCCCCTTTTCCTGCCAGTATCTCATTAGATACCACCTGGTTGGGTGTGGATGCTCAGAAAGGTGAAGGGACTTGCCTGAGGCTGCACAGCTGGTTCAGGGCAGAGCTGGCACCAGATACAAGGTGGATTCCTGACTCCTTCACCAGGACTTTCTCAGCTGGTGGGAGATGCTATTCAAAGGATGTGTAGGGTGTGTTCTATCCTCCTTCTTCCTATTTCAATGGCCCCAGCTCTGCATCATCATACTGCTTCAGTAAGCTCTTCATTCTAGGTGTGTACAGTGGACAGAAGGAGATTAGGGCCCCAGTCCTGTTCCAAGAGGGATTTACCGTATAATATTGAAAAAGAATCTTCCACTCTCTTTAGTGTCCCCATGTGTGCTAGGTGGTGGTTGGACTTTCTGGGAAGTTAGCCTCTAGATCCACTGTTTCCTCCTCTGTAGAGTGGTTGTAGTGCCTATTGTGGGAGTGAATAAAACAGGGCACGTAAAGTGCAGGCAAAGTGCCTGGCACGTGGTGAGCACTCAACAGGTATTAATTCTGGGCAATCTCTGCGAAAAGTAGACTCTAAGGTGAGACGCTCCAGCTGGTGCAGAACAGTTGCAGGGGAGAAGTTTGTTGTCTTTTGGATGGTCAGCTGTTCAGACTCTCCCGCTCAAGAGTTTTCAGATGGGGTTCCATGGACCCTGGTAGACTTCTGTGGAATCTTCCTTGAGTTTCATGGAATCTTTGCAAGGATACTATAGAAAGTTATTGGTGAACTGTGGTATCTTGCTAGCATTCTAAGGGGCAGTTTTATATATATATATATATTTAATTTTTTTTGTTGTACTTTAGGTGAAGGTTTACCGAACAAATAGTTTCTCATTACACAGTCAGTACACACATTGTTTTATGACATTGGTTAACAAACCCACAACATGTCAACACTCCCTTCTCGAACTTGGAGGACATTTTTTGTTTTTGGTGAAAATATACATAGCCAAAGATACACCATTTCAAAAATTTCTACATGTATAACTCAGTGACATCGATTACATTCTTCCAGTTGTGCTGCTATTCTCACTATCCTTTTCCAAATTACTCCATCACCATTATCTTCAACTCACTGCCCCCCAGGCTTCCCATCAAAACTTTTGATTTGCTGTTGTCAATTTGATCTCACATAGATAATTCTTTTTATTTTTTTTTTGTACTTTAGATGAAGGTTTACAGAAAAGAATAGTTTCTCATTAAACAGTTAGTACACATATTGCCCTATGACAATGGTTAACAACCCCATGACATGTCAACACTGTCCCTTCTCAACCTTGGGTTCCCTGTCACCAGCTTTCCTGTCGCCTTCTGCCTTCTAGTCCTTGTTCCTGGACTGCTGTGCCTTACTAGTCCCTTTTTGTTTTATGGGGCTATCCAATCCTCGGCTGAAAGGTGAACCTCAGGAGTGACTTCACCACTGAGTTAAAAGGGTGTCAGGGGGCCATATTCTTGGGGTTTCGCCAGTCTCTGTCAGGCCAGTAAATCTGGTCTTTTTTTTGTGTGTTAGAATTTTGTTCTATATCCTTCTCCAGCTCTGTCCAGGACCCTCTGTTATGATCCGGGTCAGAGCAGTGAGTGGTGGTAGCCAGGTACCATCTAGCTATACTGGACTCTGCCTGGTGGAGGCCTTGGTAGCCGTGGTCCATCAGTCCTTTGGACTAATGTTTTCCTTGTATCCTGTTCTCTTCATTATCCCTCGCTCCCGAAGGGGTGAGACCAGTGGAGTATCTTGGATGGCTGCTCACAGGTTTTTAAGACCCCAGACGCTACTCACGAGGGTAGAATGCAGAACATTGTCTTTATAAACTGTGTTATGCCAATTGCGCTAGATGTTCCCTGAGAGCATGGTCCGCACAGCCCTCTGAGGGGCAATTTTGTAAGTGGAGTAAGGCTTTGGAAGTTTCGTTAATTCACCAAATGTGTTCATATCTTAAATGTGTGAGGATATTTGTTCTGAAGCTGGTTCCTCTTGTTCTATCCTCAAATTACCCTCCTCTTTGCTCTTGAGAGGATCCCTGGTGGCACAGTGCTTATGAGCTATGGCTGCTAACCAAAAGGTCAGCAGTTCGAACCCACCAGCCACTCCTTGGAAACCCTATAGGGCAGTTCTACTCTGTCCTATAGGGTCTTTATGAGTTGGAATCCACTCAACAGCAACGGGCTTTTTTGGATGCTCTTGAGAGAAGCGCTTGTTCTCAAGTGAAAATCAAGTTCTCCCTTTGGGAGTGAAAGGGGCCAGTGCTGCCACCTACAGACATAAAAGTGATTAGATTCATTTCATGACCAAAAACCAAAAAACCAAATCTATTGCTGGTTGATTCCAACCCAAAACCCATTGCCATTGAGTGGATTCCAACTCACTGGGACCCTCTAAAGATGGAATAGAACTGCCCTGTAGAGTTTCCAAGGCTGTAAATCCTTAAAGAAGCAGACTGCCACATCTTTCTCCCACGGAGCAGCTGGTGGGTCCAATTGCAGACCTTTCTGTTAGCCACTGAGCACTTTAACCACTGCACCACCAGCACTCCTTTCATTTCATGTAGAGCCTGGTTAAAGAATGACAGAAAAAGACAGGAGAGAGGTTTACTTGCCAAACTCAACTGCCTCCCTCATCTTAATACCCTAATATTTATTTACCTATCATTATTAATCACTGTGATTGTCTTCAGATATCCCACCTTAACAGTGATTGCTGGTTGCAAACTAGGATGCATATGGTGCCATTTCTACTTGGAATGGCCACTGGAGCCCGACACTATTACAGTGTCTGGTATACAGTAGGAAATGCTGAGGTAGCTGTTCACTGATTGATTAATTATGTATCGTGTGCTTTGGTACTGGATCAAGATTTGTGAAAATTCTGTGCCTTCACAGAGTTTCCGAAACTCTGGTTTAGCAGATCCCATTGGGATGGGATGATGCAAAGGGAGTTACCAGGAACTGACCAAGTGGGGAATTTTTGTTCTTGTGGATCAGTGAGTTCAGAGGACCTTCTTCCAGAGACATCTTGGGCCAGTGCCCAGAGAGCAAAGAGGGCATATTCTGGGCTCAGAGATGGAATCTTGCTAGTGTGGGGTACAAGGAAGAGAGATCTGACTCCCTGCACTCTGGGTCTCATGGTGGAGTTGTGAGTGATTTACTGCCAATTTTCCATAGTCACAAAGATTATAAACAGTAAGTGAAACTTACACTGGACAATGTGGGGGTAGCAGAGCTAGTACAGACTAAGAAAGACAAGCATGCATACACCATTCTTAGGGCATATGCCAGAGCATCAAAAAGAACCCAATGACATTTTCTCCATTTATCAAAGGAGGCAATGGAAGCTCAGAAAGTGATACTAACCTGCCTAAGATCCCCCAGCAGGTTGAGAGCAGAGCCAGGACTAGAGCCCAGGCCTCCTGACCCCTCACACAAACTCTCTAGGAAGAGTTTTATGGTACATGACCTCCTGGAGCAGGACCTTGCGCTCCACCCTAAGCTCCCTTTCCCTGAGGGCTACCAAGATGGAGCTTAATCTTTAATGAACTGGCTTTCAGTTTAACTTCTCCCTTGGCAATGATTAATACCCAGTGACCTAGTCTGGCATCTGTTGATGCTGACCAGGACTGACCCATGAGAGTGTTAGTGGCCGAGGTATGAGCTCATATGCAGGTGGGTGAGGATTGAGGGGTGCTGGAATGGCCTCCTACCTAAAAGAATTTCTTCTGCCCTGTGTCTGGAATTCTATCACTAGATTTTACTCCTCGAAGTAGGACATCACAAATGCCCCTGGTCAGGGGAGCTGGTAGCATTAATTGTGTTTAAAATACTCATTGGGCTATTGGTTTGACAATTCTGGTGTCACACAGCTAATGTGATATAACTGGATCTGCAGCACAACCAGACTATAAGCTTATGGGCAAGGATCAGTCAGTTGCCAGCAAGTTGATTCTGTCTCATGGTGACTCTGTATGCAGAGAACTGTGCTCCATATGGTTCTCAAGACTGTGATTTTTCAGAAGCAGATTGCCGGGCCTTTCTTCTGAGGTGCCTCTGGGTGAGTTCGAACCACCAAGCTTTCAGTTAGTAGTCAAGCACTTAACCTGTCTGCTCCACCCAGTGACTCCATGGGCAAGGAGAGGGGTAGAGAAAGCAGAGATGTAGGGAGAAAACACAGTGATTTGGAGTTGGAAAGACCTCAGTGCAAATTCTGATAGTCACTAGTTGTGAGAACTTGTGCAAGCCTCTCTTAGCCTCAGTTTCTTTGTCTGTCAAATGGAGAAAATGAAACCTACTTCTAGATTTCTTTGAGGATGAAATGACAATATGTAAGGTGTCTGACACAAAAGGGGCATGGACCAGATGGTGTTTCTTCCCCCATTTTCTCCTTTCTTGGACTTGCCATAGCTGACCCTTTGTAGTGAGGTAGAGAAGATTCCTGGTTTAGGTGGGAGGAGGATTTTTGTTGCATCCTTTGGGATTCTTACAAGGCTTGGCTGTCTGTGGTTACTTCTCTCCCTGTAAGACCAGACAGTTAGCCAGGCATCAGGCTCCATCCTTTCCTGCCCCTGTATGCAGCTGAAACCATTGAGCAGGACTGGATCCACCTTGCTTAGCTTCCTCTTTGGATGATTGGAGACATTGTGAAATGAGACTCTGCCCCAGACTGTGTCCATCACAGTCTCTTGCCCTTGTTTTGTATCTTAGCACCACCTGGCACCAGCAATGGGTTTTGATAGCAACTTCCTTCCACTGCTAACTAAAGAACGCTCTAGCACGTGGGCATCTCTGGCCTGGTACAGAGATTTGGCATCTTGATTCCCTTCCTAGGCTGCTGTAGTGCTTGTACTCTTCATCTTGAAATGTGTGGCCATAGGCACTGTCATAGACTGAACTGTGTCCCCCAAAAATATCTGTCAACTTGTCTGGGTCATGATTCCCAGTACTGTATGATTATCTACCATTTCGTAATCTGATGTGATTTCCTTATGTGTTGTAAACTCTATCACTATGATGTAATAAAATGCATTAGCGGCAGTTATACTGATGAGGTATACAAGATTGGATAGCATCTTAAGCCAATCTCTTTTGAGATATAAAAGAGAGAAGTGAGCAGAGACATGTGGGAACCTCATACCACCAAGAAGGCAGTGCCGGGAGCAGAGCACATCCTTTGGACCGGAGGTTCCTGCTCAGAGAAGCTCCCAGACCAAGGGAAGATTGATGACATGGACCTTCCTCCAGAGCCGACAGAGAAAGCGTTCCCCCGGAGCTGATGCCCTGAATTTGGACTTGTAGCCTACTGGACTGTGAGAGAAAAAACTTCTCTTTGTTAAAGCCATCCACTTGTGGTATTTCTGTTGTAACAGCACTAGATGACTAAGACAGGAACCCTAAGTGTAACAGAGTTATCTCATCCCTCTATGCTACAGCCATGGGAGATTACCCACAATTGCCTGAGCATAGTTTCTCCATGAACGTCCTTCTTTGTCTCCATGTCTTCCTTCTCATTCTTCCTTCTGCCTGGAGTGCCTTTCCCAGGGGATCTGTCTGGAGAACTGTCATCATTCAACACTCAGCTCAGGTGTTGCTTCCATGATTCCCTAGACTCTGGGCCTCTTCAGCCCTTGGCTTCTCCACCCTAGCTTTCATTGCTCTGCATGTTGCCTCTTTACCTGCCTGTGCGTCTTTTCTATGGACTGGAGGCTCCGTGAGGAGTTCCCAAGTCCTGGTCTGGGACTCAGTGCCCAGTTCTATTTTCCTGGGATTGCTCAGATGAAGTCCTGTGTGAAGGCAGGAGAATGCCCTCCATGACCTCCTAAGGAAGGATAGATTGGGAGGCCTGGTTTGGGGGTCAGCCAGGCCGAATCAAGGGACCATGAAGCCCCCAGCGGAAACCATGGCTCCTTCTCTGTTTTGGTTTTGCTTTTGTGGATTTTTCATTTCAGAAGTTAATCTAGTTAATGCCAACAATGTCATTGGAGCAATTCAGCAATTTCCTTTTGCCCTTTATTTAATGAGCCTTTGCCCTCACCCCAATTTTTATAATAAAAGGCACGCAGGTGGGTAATTACAGAGGTGTGAAATGCGGATGTTGGGCTAGGGCCAAGACAAGCTGAATATTCTGGAGCATCCGTAGGGGAAGGTCCTGGGGACTACCCGGCCCCACTGTTTAGTTTCAAATCAAGAAACAGGCTTAAAGAAGGTGAGGAGCTATATAGCAGGTGGAAGGCAGAGCCAGGACAGGAATTCACGCCCCTTAACCCCCAGCTGAGGTCCTTTCCACTACTCAGTGCCAATCCTATCCCCTTATGTATATTCTATGGAGCATGCCATAGGAGAGCCTGCTATCCATCCATTCAGCCATCTATCCAGCCATCCATTCACCCACACATTCTTCAGATAATTATTGAGGGGCTACTGAGTGCTAGACGCTGTGAATACAGCAATGACCAAGACTGACACAGCCCTGTCTCCCAGAGATTACCATCTCAGATTACAGTCTGTTGGAAGAGACAGACACTAAACACATAGTCTTAAATGTGGTAAAGACTACAGAAGAGGGAGAGCAAGCATCAGCAATCCGTTCCATTGTTTTATCAAAGTATCTTATCCAAAGGGTTTAATCTGGCCTTGTGATAGAACAGAAATAGAGAGGAATATGTAAACATGCCAAAGTCTTTGGGGACCTTCCTATGACAGACAGACATACCTGTAGGAGGAGATGTTTGTCCAGATATCCATTCATTCTGTGTACACACATTCAACACATAGTCACTAAGTATTAGGGGACACTGGGGACACATAGGAGCCCTGGTGGCACAGTGGTTGAGAGATTAGCTGCTAACCAAAAGGTCAGCATTTTGAATCTACCAGCCGCCCTTTGGAAACCCTATGGGGCAGTTCTACTCTGTCCTGTAGGGTTGCTATGAGTCAGAATCGACTTGATAGCAATGGGTTTGGTCTTTTTTGCAGGGTAGGGAGGAGGGACACATAGATAATTGGCCATGGACTTTGTCCTCAAGGAGCTCCCACTCTACCTGGTGGAGGTACAACATGTAAACAGATAATTTCACATAGGGTGGCAAGTGCTATGCTAGAGGTAAGCATTGGGCCCCCAAATCTGCCAGTGGGATCATAGAGAACTTCTCAGAGGAGGAAATGGGACATTGTCATAAATCTTTAAGGATAGGTAGGAGTTTGCAAAAGGTGAGGTAATAGGGCATAGAAAGTTTTTAACAGATGTTAACGGTGATTATCTCTGGGGAATGGGATTTGCAGGATAGGGATGAGTAGAAATGAAAAACAAATTTTACTATCTACTTTTTATGTTTTGGTATTATTAATCCCTGGGTGGTGCAAAGAGTTAATGCACTTGGCTGCTAACTGAAAGTTTGGAGGTTTGAGTCCACCCAGAGGTGTCTTGGAAGAAAGCCTTGGCAATCTACTTCTGAAAACTCAGTCACTGAAAACCCTGTGGGGCACAGTTCTACTCTTACGTGGGGTTACCATGAGTCTCCATGAATCTACTCAACAGCAACTGGAGAGACTGGAGATGTATGACTATTTCAAACAAAAATACATCTCTCCTTACTCAGTGTCAACTGGTGTTTCTTTTGTTTGTTTGTTTTTGTTTTTGAAAAGAAATAGCATAGGGCATTTGTTGTTGCTGTTAGGTGCCATCCAGTGAGTTCCGACTCATAGCAAACCTATGTAGAACAGAATGAAACACTGCCCTGTCCTGTGTCATTCTGACAATTGTCGTTATGCTTGAACCCACTGTTGCAGCCAGTGTGTCAATCCATCTCTTGAGGATCTTCCTCTTTTTCACTGACCCTCTACTTTACCCAGCATGTTGTCCTTCTCCAGGAACTGGTCCCTGCTAGACTGGTCCCTTCTCCAGGGACTGGTCCAAAGTATGTGAGACGAAGTCTTGCCATCCTTGTTTCTAAGGAGCACTCTGACTGTACTTCTTGCAAGACAGGTTTGTTCATTCTTCTGGTAGTCCATGGTGTATTCAATATTCTTTACTAACACTACAGTTCAAATACATCAATTCTTCTTCACTCTTCCTTATTCATTGTCCACCTTTCCAATGCATATGAGGTGATTGAAAACAACGTGGCTTGGGTCAGGCACATCTTAGTCCTTTAAGTGACATTTTTGCTTTTTAACACTTTAAAGAAGTCTTTTGCAGCAGATTTGACCAATGCAATACATCATGTGATTTCTGGACTGCTGCTTCTAAGGGTGTTGATTGTGGATCCAAGTAAAATTAAATCCTTGACAACTTCAATCTTTTCTCCATTTATCATGATGTTGCTTATTGGTCCAGTTGTGAGGATTTTTGTTTTCTTTATGTTGAGGTGCCATCCATACTGAATTGCACCTTTGATCTTCATCAGTAAGTGCTTCAAGTTGTCTTTACTTTCAACAAGCAAGGTTGTGTCATATGCATATCGCAGGTTGTTAATGAAACTTCTTCCAATCCTGATGCTCTGTTCTGCTTCATATGGCCCAGCTTCTCAGGTTATTTGCTCAACATACAGATTGAGTAAATATGGTGAAAGGATACAACCCTGACACACACCTTTCCTGATTTTAAACTACGCAGTATCCTCTTGTTATCTTCTTGGTCTATGTACAGGTTCCTCAAGAGCACGATTAAGTGTTCCGGAATTCTCATTCTTCTCAATGTTATCCATAATTTGTTATGATCCACTGAGTTGAATGCCTTTGCATAGTCAATAAAACACAGGTAAACATCTTTCTGGTATTCTCTGCTTTCAGCGAGGATCCTTCTGACATCAGCAGTGATATCCCTAGTTCACGTGCTCTTCTGAATCTGGCTTCAATCTCTGGCAGTTCCCTGTCGATGTACTGCTGCAACCACTCTGAATGATCTTCAACCAAATTTTTCTTGTGTGTGATATTAATGATATTGTTCGATAGTTTCCACATTCTGTTGGATCACCTTTCTTTGGAATGGACACAAATATGGATCTCTTCTGGTCAGTTGGCCAGGTAGCTGTCTTCCAAATTTCTGGGCACTTCCAGCACTGCATCTGCTTGTTGAATCTTCTCAATTGGTATTCCATGAATTCCTGGAGACATGTTTTTCCCCAATGTCTTCAGTGCAGCTTGGACTTCTTCCTTCAGTACCGTCAGTTCTTGATCATATGCTACCTCCTGATAGGGCTGAACGTCGACCAGTTCTTTTTGGTTCAGTGACTCTGTGTACTCCTTCCATCTTCCTTTGATGCTTCCTGCATCATTCAATATTTTCCCCATAGACTCCTTCAATATTGCAACTCGAGGCTTGAATTTTTTCTTCAGTTCTTTCAGCTTGAGAAATGCTGAGCGTGTTCTTCCCTTTTGGTTTTCTAACTCTAGGTCTTTGCACATTTCATCATAATACTTTACTTTATCTTCTCGAGCACACTTTGAAATCTTCTATTCAGCTCTTTTACTTCATCATTTCTTCCATTTGCTTTAGCTACTTGACCTTCAAGAGCGAGTTTCAGTGTCTCTTCTGACATCCATTTTGGTCTTTTCTTTCTTTCCTGTCTTTTTAATGATCTCTTGCTTTCTTCATATATAATTTTCTGAATGTCATTTCATGACTGGTCTGGTCTTTGGTCGTTAGTGCTCAATGCATCAAATCTGTTTTTGAGATGGTCCCTAAATTCAAGTGGATTATACTCAAGGTTGTACTTTGACTCTTGTGGACTTGTTTTAATTTTCTTCAGCTTCAACTTGAACTTGCATATGAGCAATCGATTTTCTGTTCTGCGGTCAGTCCCTGACCTTGTGTTGACTGGTGATATTGAGCTTCTCCATTATCTCTTTCCACAGATGGAGTCAGTTTGCTTCCTGTGTGTTCCATCTGGTGAAGTCCACATGGATAGTCACCGTTTGTCTTAGTTATCTAGTTCTGCTATAACAGAAATACCACAGGTGGATGGCTTTAACAAAGAGAAATTTATTCTCTCACAGTCTAGGAGGCTAGAAGTCTGAATTCAGAGTGCCAGCTCCAGGGGAAGCCTTTCTGTCTCCGTCGACTCTCGGGGAAGGTCTTTGTCATCATTCTCCCCTTGTAGAGGAGCTTCTCAGTGCAGGGACCTAGCTCTTGTTTCTTGTGGTATGAGGTCCCCATTTCTCTCTGCTCACTTCTCTCTTTTATCTCAAAAGAGATTGATTTAAGACACAACCTAATATTATAGATTGCATTATTAATATAACTGTTGCTAATCCTGCCTCATTAACATCACAGAAGTAGGATTTACAACACATAGGAGAATCACATCAGATGACAAAATGGTGAACAATCACACAATACTGGGAATCATGGCCTAGCCAAGTTGACAGATATTTTGGGGAGACACAATTCAATCCATGACACTGTTTATATTGTTGAAAAAAGTTATTTCCAATGAGGAAATCATTGGTCTTGCAAAATTCTGTCATGTGATCTCTGGCATCGTTTCTATCACCAAGGCCATATTTTCCAGCTACTCTTCCTTTTTCTTTGTTTCCAACTTTCACATTCCAGTCACCAGTAATTATCAATGCATCTTGATTGCATGTTTGATCAATTTCAGACTGCAGAAGTTGGTAAAAAATTTCAATTTTTTCACTTTTGGCCTTAGTGGTTGGTGTGTAAATTTGACTAATAGTCATATTAACTGGTCTTCCTTGCAGGCATATGTATGTCCTATTACTGACAGCATTGTACTTGAGGATAGATCTTGAAATGTTCTTTTTGACAATGAATGCAATGCCATTCCTCTTCAATTTGTCATTCTCAGAATAGCAGACCAAATGATTGTCCAATTCAAATTACCAGTCCCTTTCAGCTCACTAATGCTTAGGATATCAATAGGGCATTTAGGGAACAACAAGTGGCTCAGTGTGACAGTGCAAAGTATTGCAGGGAAAGAGGTAGAATGTGAGATTATGGAGGTCAGCTAGAGTCAGTCCAGTAAGGTCCTGAAATGCTGGGCTGAGGAGTTTGGACTTTAACCATAAGCAGTGAGGGCCCATGGGAGGCCACATCCACAGAATGTAGCAGTGCCTGACTCGTAGTAGATGCTCAATTAATACATACCTAACAGTGAATGGGAAACCTTGGTGGCATAGTGGTTAAGTGCTAAAGGTCAGCAGTTCGAATCCACCAGGTGCTCCTTGGAAACTCTATGGGGCAGTTCTACTCTGTCCTATAGGGTTGCTATGAGTCGGAATCAGCTCGACGGCAACAAGTTTGGTCTTTATTTTTGTAAATGGTGAAAGCAAGGGAAAGGCCAGATAATATGGTATCATCTAACGTTTGAAACAGAAGTTTGTAAGGGTGAGTGCTTTGCCACCATGTGTCGATGGCAGTGTTGGGCAGTCAGAAACCCCCTATGGGAAAATGTGTACCTGCAGAAGTGTGTAAAGTGGCATGGGAAATCCTATAATATGAAGAGAAAAAAGAACGTGGTTTCTTCTCAGATCAGAAGCGTGTAGAATGGATCTAAACCTATTGATCTTGACATAAGTTGACAACTGTGGGGAGCATACTTTTAAAATAAGAAAATTCCCAAACTAGAAAAGAGTGTCTGGTATCCATGTGGCCACAAACTGATCAAAGTAGGCCACCATCAATTTTTACCTCCCACATGGTTGTCTACTCCAGTCTCTGCCACTGCAATACATCTTTAATACGACAGTGGGAGGGAGCTTTCTCAAATGCAAGTCTGACCACGTTGCCTCCTTGCTTGAATCCTTCAGGATAAAGTTTAGTCCCTTACGCTGGGTTGTGAGGGCTCTTTGTTCTGTTTCTTGCCTATTTCTCCAGCTACATCTCCCAGCTCTCTTACTCAAGCCCTACTTTGCAGCCAACTCAATTGCCCCAGTTCCCACTCAGCTGTTTCATTCCTCCCTCCACCCCTGCTTTGCCTAGATCAATTCTTCCCTTCTCCTTGGACTGATCCCACCCATTATCCTCTCTGCCTCCTGTTTGCCTGATGAACACCTATTCCTCCGTTAAGGTTCCATTTTTGGATTATCTTCCTTCTGATGCCTTTTCTGACCACATTCCCGCTACTACCTTGACCTCACTCTTTTGGGTGGACTTGATCATTCCCTCCCTGTGACCCTGTGCCCAAGGTACTCTGCATTATTAAATAGATTTACTATTAAATATACTTACCCTTAAAGCTTCGTGACACCTAACTGAACCATTAGTATTTGCACATGCATCTCTTCCCTGCCATACTGTCCACTTTATCCCCCCAACCCCGCCCCCCTTGGTGGCAGGGACTGTTTTTGCTATCCCCAGCACCTGGCACAGTGACTGACACATACTAGGTATTCAGTAAATATTTGTTGAACCAATGCATGAATGAATAATGGGGTACTTCTGTAATAATTTCTGTTGTTAAAAAAAAAAATCATATTGCACTCCTACCCTCTCTCACCTCAAGATGTCAGGAGTGCCTAAACATCACTACAAGAAATATCCTCTTGCATTGGAAAGATGCCAGGCAGAGAAGCTGAGTTCTAATCCTAGTCCCTCTGGCCTTGGGCAATCCCCTTCCCTTTTCTGGGCCTCTGTTTACTCATCTGTACAGTGAGGGCACTAATCTTAGTACTACTTCCCCACAGAAATGTTGTGAAGCTCAAAGATTTGACCAAAATCATTCGCTGTACAAACTGAAGGCAGTATTGGTGTGTCAGCTGCAAATACATGGTCTTCTGCCAAGCAGCTATGCCCAGCCTTAGGGGGCCTACTCCCACTGGCGACCAGCTCAGAGACTTTCTCTTCCCTCCTCCAGCTCACTCAGTGTTGCGGGGCTCAGAGAATGTTAATTATTAGTCCCCAGCCCACCCGGAGAGCCTCAGATGAAAGCAAACTCAGAGTGTAAAGTCTAATCGATGCCCGGTGCCTGGCGTCAGGGGCTCGGCTCTCTTCGCCTGTAGATGGATCATTAATCCAGACACTCCAACCTGGAGCAGTGGGCCCAGGAAGTCCTGAGAAATTCCTGACCACCCACGGCTCAGCCCCTCGGCCCCAAGAACCAGCCAGCCCAGCCGCTGAGTCTCAGAATTTTACAGTCTCAAAGTGAGATGACATGCAGAGAGCAGCTCATCCAAACTCCCACCCAGGGCAAAAATCCAGGCTCAGTTTCTACATTCGCCACCAACAGAGAGCTCATTTTCTGGAGAGGCGTGCCTTGGGAACAAGCCCTGCATGTGGAGAAGACAGATCTGTGTGACTTTGGGCCTTGCTTTCCACTTCTGTAAAAGTGGGATAATGTTACCTAACTCACATGACTGAACTCTCAAGATGTTAGGAATAAATTAATGCACAGTTTGCTTGAAACTTTTTTTCTCTTATGAGATTTATAGAAAGACACTCACATTTGAGCTGTTATTATCATTGTTAACATTATGAGCTTCCATTCCTGGGAGCTTAATTCTTTACTCCCAGAATCATCTTCACCTGCAGCGTTTCTGGTTGAAAATTTACATGCTCCCTGGGGCCTTAAATATAAAATAAGAACCCCTTCACTTTGCACCCAAGGCCCTCAGCCTCTGGCCCTGTTTCCCTCCTCAGCACACCTCCTACCTCTCCCTACCCATGAGCTGCCTACCAGACACAGCAAACTCAACTTATACCCCAGTAGCTTGGTACGTTGGAGTTCCTCTCCCTTTTTCTCTTGGTGAATTCCCATTCATCCTTCAAGGACCTGCTCAAATGTCACCTCTTCTGAGAAGCCTTCCCTAGTCCCAATAACAACCCTTTGGCAAAGTTAGTTGTTGCTTCCCCTGAATTTCTATAAAACGTTGTAGCTCTCACTACTGTAGCACCATAGTATATTGTCTGGGTTTTAGTTATTTTTCTTGTTGAATGAATAAGAAATATTAAAATGCAACTTGTTATTATAGCTAATTACAATGACAACAATATTGGTCACTGGTTCCTCAGCATGAATTTTTAGCTGAGTACCTGGGTTCTGGACAAAACGCCTCTGGAATCAGACAGAGCTGGATATGAATGCACACTTTACCACTTGAAAACTGTATAAACTTGGATATTATTTCATCTTTCTCAGTCTATTTTCTTGTTTGAACCATAAGGACATTAACAAAGCCTAGCTCTTAGGGTTCTCTTGAGGATTACAAGAGGTAACTACATTGCATGGTAGAATGTCTTGCTCTTAGGCTCAGGGCCTGTTGGTCTCACTACCTGGCTCCCAGCTCTGCCTCTTTCCACTTTCTTATCTGTAAAATGCCATGATTCTACTATCAGAGTTTTTCAAACTGTGATTCTTTGGTACATGGTTCCACCTTACAGGCTGTAGCCTCAAGGTGGAGTCCCTTCTTTACTCATAGCACATAGCTCCATTCTTTTTTTTTTTTTTTTTTGTGAATTTTTTTTATTGTGCTTTAGATAAAGGTTTATAGAATAAATTAGTTTCTCATTAAACAATTAATACGCATATTATTTTGTGACATTGGTTGGTGACATGTCAACCCTCTCCGCTTCTCGACCTTGAGTTCCCCATTTCCATTCATCCAGCTTTCTTGTCCTCTCCTGCCTTCTCATCCTTTCCCCTGGTCTGGTGTGCCCATTTAGTCTTATATATGTGGTTGAGCTACATGCACTGTTGTTTGTTTTATGGGCCTGTCTAATCTTTGGCTGAAAGGTGAACCTCAGGAGTGACTTCAGTACTGAGTTAAAAGGATGTTCAGGAGCCATACTCCCGGGGTTTCTCCAGTCTCTGTCAGACCAGTAAGTCTGGTCTTTTTTTTTTTTTTTTAACACATCTCCATTCTTAATTACTTCATAACTTGTCTGATCCCTAAAGGCCCTTCTGGCTCTGATCTCCTATGATGCCATGACTTCATGAGTGAGGTAGGTGACAGGGACAGAGATGTGATGAGGGGACAAGGTGGAAGGGCCAGAGAACCAGGCCTGGCCATGTCCTAGGCCACTGTCTGAGGATCTCAGGCACCTGGGAGAGTTGGAGAAGGTATAAACTTGGAGAGGGCAGGGGCTTCGTCTGTGTTTGTGTATTGCATTACTCATGCCTTGCACAATGTCTAGCACAGAATAGGTGTTAAGTATCTGTTGAACAGAGAGAAGGAAGAGAGAGTTCATAAGGAATAGTTCCTCAGACCAGGTAAACTCAGGTGATGCCCAAGCCTAGCCACTGCTGCTTACCCTGATTACTCTTTTGGGGAAACATCCACTGAATGCACTCACCCAGCCTAGAAGCCTCCCAAATTTCAACTTCCCAGTGACCACCACAGCCACCAGATTGCACCTTCCGGTTGAGGTTTGGAAACTTCCTAGAGAAGGGCAGGTCTGAGGAGACAGAAAGACTGAAGGAGCTCCTTGCTCAGCGGCACTGAGGTAGGCAGGAGATCCTGAAATGTCACTGAGCATCTTAGAGAAGAAGTCAGAAGGGGATAGAGACAAATTTTGAGAGAGCTGTGGGAATTCCTGAACCTTTATCCTATGTCTGTATCTGTGACTTTGTAACTTGAGAAGGCTCCTAAAAGGAGCAGCTGTAAACTCTGAAACAGGGAAGGATCTATGAGGTTGTCTGCATGGAGTGAGGAGCAGGTAAGGCGGAAACTCCTCCCAGGGAGGAGCCCAAGATGAGCATGGGCAAGGACAGAATTCCAGAGCTGAGGTTGGCAGGCAAAGGGCTTGGGGTTTATGGGAAGGAAGAAACACAAGAGTCAATATGGGAATAAGATGAGCCTTGGGGGATGTCTCCTTGCCTCCTATATACAACTTGTTGTGAGCTCTTAGGGCGCAGAACTGAGGCTGTGTGAGTATCTACCCTTCACTCCCCCATGGACTCAGCACCAAGCTTTGCAAACATTCGATGCATGATAAATGCTACTTGAACTCAATTTTCCCTCTTTCGTTTTACCCTTTTATTTTAAGCTCAGATCCTCCTCCTCCTCCAGATGGAGTTCTCCCATCTGGGTACAGAAATTGGATCAGTGGAAAGAGAAATCTTAGGATGTCGGAATTTCAGGAACGTTTCTAGGATGCCAAGAAAAATAGCTCTGTGACGAACCAATGGCATCATGATGGCAGATCTGGAAAATACATCTAACTCTGTCTGAGTCACAATCTCATAGGATCACAGGCACTTTGAGGTCATCAGGTCTAGTCTATGATTTTACAGATGGAGATGTTGAGGCCATAGGAAGGGAAGGACAAATTGGTGGCAGAGGCAGGGCTGGAAGCGAGGACAACTATGTCACCCCACTCTGATCCTATGCCAGGCCTCAACCGCCTGGACCCTTGTAAGAGCCATCTGACACTTGTAGCTTTGCCTTATCAGCAGGAAGAAAAGATGACAGTGGGCAGTCTTTCCTGGCCAAGCATCCATCAGGGCCCCCATAAATATTTTCCCAGTGTTTGCATAGCCGGCATCTCGTTGGCTATATTCCAGAAGACAGTAAATAATTCAGATGACGGGTTGCTTCCTGACCACTTTGTTGGGTGTATTTTCTGACATCTATGGTTTTTGGAGCAGAAGTTGAAGAGACCTTGACAAGGGCAGTGAGCCAAGCCCTTGCTGGACTCTGATGGCATTTCTGGTTGGGAAGGAAGTACCAATCGGGTCTTGATGTCAGTGCACTTGGGTGGAAGATTACTTTCACTCAGTGTGAAAGGCCTTTCAAGTGGAGCCAGGAATTAGTTTCAGGGATTAGGGTGGGGTGAGGTTAGAGACTCTGGGGCAGAAAAGTCAGAAGAAATCAACTTAAGTGTGGTAACTTGGGTAAGCTTGACCAAAGTCATGCTGGGGTCTTGGCATATAGGTTGGTAGGGAAAGGAAGGATAGTGTTGGAGCTGGCAAGTCTCAGACCATCAGAGTGACCAGCCTTGGGGCTCAAAGTTCAGGAGGGGTGGGATGTTCAAGCCCCATTTGTTCTGGTGCCTCATCCTGGGCCTCTGAATGAGGCTGGCACTGGGAATCTCAGGGAAGTATGCACGGTCCTGGAAGCAGGACTGCAGTTAGCAATTTGAGGAAATGAGAATGCAGCAGAGGGCAGAAAATGTCTAGAAAGAGTGATGGGACCAAACAGGCTCTGGGCAGATGAACCTGCTATCTGGTTTAGGAAAACAAGACCAATTCTAGGTCTCACCTTCTGATAGGAGGGGCTTGTCATCCTACCTCCATTTTGTAGGACTGACTCAGAGATAAGCAAATCTGAGTGTGCAGGATGAAGGCCTTCAGTTCTCGCACTTGCTCAGGGTGAGGGAAAGGACCAGGCAGGCACTGCGTTAACATTGCTGAAGGATAAGCAGACTGTGTCTTGATGGGTGTGAGAACATAGACTCCTAGATGACTGGAGCTGAAATGAACCCTCCCAACAAGGGTCTTGCCTGAGCTTCACGATGAGACTATTGGAGCCATGTGTCCCATGTGTCCTGACTTCCAGCCCCTGGCCCCATATGGTTGTCCTTGGGAACCCAATAGAGAACAGGGATGTTCTAGCTGAAGGAGGCAGAGGATGGTAATTCGGAGGCCCAGTATAACTTCCTTTATGTGGTTTTTGATGATTAGGAGTGGGACCCTTTAGTCCCAAAATGGGCTTGTCACCCAGGCATTTGACTAAACTTTTTAGAATCAAGGCATTTGATAAACCTTTCTTGAACTAGCCTATATTCTAAACTTGCATACTCTCTGAGGATAGGAGTTTCTGAATTCACTTCACCCCAAGCTATGTTACAAACACATTTGTCCTGACCATGAAAGGAAATAAGTATTGTTGAAAGATTAGAGACATTGTAATCAGATGAAGGGTTCAAATACAGGTTGTACCACTTATTAGTCGTGTACCCTTGGCCAAAATTCTTTCTTTTTTAAAAAAAAATTGTGGTAAAATAGATATCATAAAAAATTTGCTGTTTCAACCAGCCTTAATTGTACAATTCAGTGACGTTAATCACAATCACCATGCTGTGTAACTATCACCACTACCCATTTCAAAAGATGGTTTTCATCATCCCCAAAAGAAGCCCGGTACTGTTACGTAATAACTCCCAATTACTCCTCCCCCCAGTCCCTGCTAAGCACTGATAAATTTTTGTTTCTTTGTATACCCTGTTCTAGATATTTCGTATAATAGTGGAATCATGCAGTATTTATCCTTTTGAGTCTGATTTATTTCACTCGTCATAATGTTTTCAAGGTTCATCCATATCATAGCATTTATCAGAACTTCATTTCTCTTTTTGGCTGAATAATATCCTGTAGTCTGTATATACAACATTTTGTTTATTCATTCATCTGTTGCTGAACATTTGGGTTGTTTCCATGGTTTGACTATTGTGAATAATGTTGCAATGAACATTGGTGTACAAGTATCTGTTTGAGTCCCTACTTTCAAGGCTTTTGGGTATATACCAACGAGGAGAATTGCTGGGTCAAACGGTAATTCTATGTTTAATTGTTTTAGAAACCACCAAAATGTTTTCCACAGCAGCTGCACCATTTTACATTCCCACCAGCCATGGATGAGGGTTAAGTTTCTCCACTTCCTCTCCAACACTTGTTTTCTGTTTTTCTGATAGTAGTCATCCTAGTGGGTGTGAAGTGGTATCTCATTGCGGTTTTGATTTTCATTTCCCTAATGACTAATGAGTCAGAATCGACTCGACGGCAGCTGGTTTGGTTTTTGGTTTTTAATGACTAATGATGTTGAGTGTTTTTCATGTGCTTGTTGGCAATTTGCATATCTTCTCTGGAAGAAATGTCTATGTAATTATGTCCTTTGCCCATTTCCATTTTTTAATTGGGTTGTTTGCCTTTTCATAACAACAGAGATGTGTACGTTCCTTTTATATTCTGGAAATTAAAACCTTATCAGATATATGGTTCCCAAATATTTTCTCCTATTTTTAGGTTGCCTCTTCATTTTCTTGGTAAAGTCCTTTGATGCATCGGCCAAATTTCTTAATGCCCCTGAGTCTCATTTTTCTCATCAGAAATGGTTGTTGCAAAACTGAAGTGAGGCAATGTGCATAAAGTACCAAGCTTAGTTCCTGGCACAAAGTAGATGCACAATAAATGATGATTAAATTATTCAGTATTCAGTTTGAAGCAATAAAGACCTGGTTCTAGTCTTAGATATTGTCATGGATTGAATTGTGTCCCCTAAAAACGTGTGTCAACTTGGCTGGGCCATGATTCCCATTATTGTGTGTTTGTCCACCGCTTTGTCATCTGATGTTATTTTCCTATGTGTTACAAATCTTACCTCTATGATGTTAATGAGGTGGTATTAGCAGCAGTTATGTTAATGAGGAAGGACTAGAAAATTAGACTGTGTCTTAAGTCAATCTCTTTTGAGATATAAAAGAGAGAAGTGAACAGAAAGACAGGGGGACTTCATACCACTAAGAAACAAGAGCCCGGAGAATAGCACATCCTTTGGACCTGGAGTCCCTGCACCGAGAAGCTCCTTGACCAGGAAAGATTGATGACAAGGACCTTCCTCCAGAGTTGACAGAGAGAGAAAGCCTTCCTCTGGAGCTGGCTCCCTGAATTCGGACTTCTAGCCTCCTAGACTGTGAGAGAATAAATTTGTCTTTGTTGAAGCCATCCACTTGTGGTATTTCTGTTATAGAAGCACTACATAACCAAGACAGATATGTAGAAGTCCGGCTGGGTGTTTTGGGGTAGTTATCACCCCCTCTCTGAACTGCAGTTGCTTCCTCAGTAACATGGGGAAAATAGTGCCCACTTCACAGGATTTTTGTGAGGTTTCAATGAGGTGATTGTGAAAATTCCCAAGCTCCTACTCTTTGTTTGTAGGTTTAGGGTAAACTACCTCATTGTGTAAATGATTAAAAGAATATGAACTCACCCTCTACATCCTGATGGATACAAAAGCCCCTGATCCTAGCCTAGAAGGATTCTGCAGTCCATTCCCTCCTTTCTTCTCCTCCTTAATTCAGGCCTCATCCCCTCTCACCTGTACTGCTACACTTGCCTCCTGGCAGGTCTCTCTCCTGCAATCTCAATTGCTCCAGTAGGTTCTCTCACAGCAGAGGGATATATATAAAACAGAAATCTGATCACTTTATTTTCCTGCTCAAATCCTCCTGTGGTTCCTCAGAATGAGTTCAACCCCCTTGTCACAGCATTCAGGACCCTCCATACACTGGCCTGGCCTGCTTTATGCTTTTGTCTCCCAGACTCTTCCCCATAGCCTGGTGATAATTAGAGCTGAATTCATTTAAATTTTTGTTTTAACACATCTTGATTAGAAAAATACCTTGGGCTTTTAGAATTAGTAAATGTATATTCTTGTCAGAGCCCTGCTGGTGCAGTGGTTAAGTGCGCAGCTGCTAACCAAAAGGTCAGCAGTTCGAACCCACCAGTCACTCAGCTGGAGGAAGGTGTGCAGTTTGCTTCTGTAAAGATTTACAGTCTAGGAAATCCTGTGAGGCAGTTCTGCTCTGTCCTACAGGGTCACTGTTCCTAAATCTGTCTTTAAGTCGAATTTGTAGGTAAGTTGGAACAGGTACATACAGTTCTTATTTAACATCAGTTAGTCAAATGTTTGTCTTAGTATACAGTATATATTTTACCTTTCTATGCATATAAAACACTTAAGAAACACTTCCAAACTGTGCAGTGTTTTCATAAGTGTCACAAAGTAGTGTGTGCATTTGTTATTAGAAACCATTGTACGTATTTAACTCCAATTTTTAATATAATAGGCTTTATGGAAGTCAGTTTTTAAGTATGAGTTCTCCGTAAGTTGAAAGTTCGTAACCTGGGGACTGCCTGTAATGTTTTTTTTTTTCTCCTCCTCTGGGCCTCAGTTTCCCAATCTGAGACATTAAGGGTGGACTAGATGATCTCTCAGGGTCTTTCAAGCAATGAGGCATTTAAAAAAGTTTGATGTCCTTTAGGGTGAGCAGGGGAGTCCCTGGGTGATGCAATTGGTTAATGTGCTCAGCTGCTAACCAAAAAGATTGGAGGTTCGAGTCTACCTAGAGCATCTTGGAAGAAAGTCTTGGAGATGTATTTCTGAAAAATCAGCCACTGAAAACTCTATGGAGCATAGTTCTACTCTGACACACATGGGATCATCATGAGTCGGAATGGACTCCGTGGCAACTGGTTTTTGTTTTTTTGCTAGCATGACCAGGAATTCCTTCTCTCTGTCTCACCACACACACATGCACGGAAAAACACATAGATTCTCAAACAGTCACATGCTAATTCACACAAGTACCCACTCCCTCATACACATACACACCCTCACACATGTAAACACACATTCACTTATACACTTGAAGACCCACACTTTCTTATACACACTCACACACGTGCAAAGACTTGTCTGTCTAGTTCATGACTGAATCTCCGGCAGGTAGAGCAGGGCACCTAGTAAGTCCTCCAACCACAGTTGTGGCGTGAATGAATAAGTGAACATACACACACACCCCGACACAGGTGTTCACATGCATCACACATGTGTATACAATCTGTGTGACGGGCACACTCAAGTCTGTATGTCACTCCTCTCACTCTGGCTAACATGTCCACATTTTAGGTCTACTTCAGGGTCCCTTTTAGGAGCTGAGCTACAGGAAATCCTTTTCTCTCATGTCACCCTGAAGCCTCCCTTGTTGTTGCCAGGCTTGGCTCCAGTGACAATATTTAAACAGTGCTTTGTAAACTTCAGATCACTTTATCAGACAATATCCCACTTGATCCTCTCAGCCAACCTGAGTGGGGCCTGAGAGCAGGGATTATCATCTCCCTGTTACAGACGGGAAGCAGGGACCTGGAGAGGTTAGGCCATTTGCCCGAGGTCACAAAGCTGCTAGTAAGTGAATCACCCAACCAGAACCCACACTGCCCCCACTCAAACTCCCTTCATTGCCTCTCCCAATGACTGTTTTAAGAGGATTATTTATTCTTCAGTTGTTTCCCCCACCTAATTTATTTCTTTCTTTATCTCTTTTTTTATCCCCTGTTTCCGCCCACAAAGAATTGAGTTTCAGCTGGGAATGAGGGAGGCCAAGTTCACAGTCAGAAGAAAAATCTAAAAGTAACTTTTCCTTGTAAACTGCAGCCAAGATTTCTGCCAAATGAAACGAGAACTCACTGCACTCGCACGTACTCACCTTCACAAAAGACCAACTTAACTTGCAAAAGGAAAAAAGTCAAAGTTAATAAAGTAATATCTACTTCTGAAAACAGAAGAAGGCCCCTCTGGCCATATAATTTGCCAACTAATTAAAAAATTATTTGCACTGTTTTATGATTTTTTAAATTTGCATCACCTTTTGTTCTTTGGAAGGAGCTGGAAATGTACAAGCCTATTCCAGTCTTCTGAGCCTGGGCTGGGTTAGTGAGTGTGGGTCAGTATGGACTGGTTCTTTTCCACAAATACGGCACTGATTGGTTAGCTGGGGACTCCATCTGGGGCTCGGGTACCCATGCCAGATGGAAGCCCTGCTGGCACCTCTGTCTCCCAACTCCAGCAGCCGTGGGAGAGGTGGTAAGGTGATGTGACTAAAACAGCAGCTCTAGAGCCTGACTGGCTAGTTTAAATCCCACCCTCGCCCCCAAATGGCCATACAACTGTGGCAAGACAGTGAAGTTCACTGGGTCTCAGTTTTCTCATCTCTGAAAAGGCTACTGGGCACATAGTAAATGCTCAATAAATAGTAGATTCCATCAGATTAACCAACCTAGCTCTTGATTCTACTCTGTCTTAGATTTCTAGGAGGAGGCTGTGTGGGATAATGGGACAGATATAGAAGAGGGAAACAAGAGGGCCAGGTTCCATGTCTGGCTATACAATGGACATGCTTGTGACCTCAGGAAAGTCTCATCCCTCTCTGGGCCCCTGTCTTCTCATCTTAATGTCTCTATGGAGCTTGCCAGTTCCATGAACTGTGTGTTTGCCAAGAGTTAAGAACATAAGTCCAATACACAGTAGATGCTCAAAGATACCTTACCTGATTGACCTTGCCCACTGCTGGTGGTAAACCAGGCCTAGAGAAATGGTGGAAGCTAACTCAAATGTACTCAAGTCTAGCTGTGTGCAAGGGATGGCATATCTTATCCCATGGAGCTGTTACATTGAACAAAAAAGATTCATGGGGGGTATCGTCAGGAAACAACTTTAACCAGCCATTCTGCAGGGTCGAATCTCTTCTGTTGCCTTTGATGAAAACTTGGACTTGTTCCACGACTCTTCTGTGTTCTTTTAGGTAATAAGTTTACTACTCATTTTAAGTCACAAAACATCGTCTCTGTTCAATAATAAACATGTCCTGTCCAATGCTGTGTTCATTAAGATTGTGTGTCAGCTTGGCGGGGCCATGATTTTCAGTGTTTATATGTGATCACCCCATGATGGAATCTGCTGTTAGTAACCAATCAGTTGAAAGGGAGTTTCCTTGGGGGTGTGGCCTGCATCTGAATATAAGCAGACGTTTTGGCTTTTTTGTTCTCTCTGGATCCTGCTGCTGCCTCCTGTTCATCTGGTCTCTGGTTCTTGGGACTTGAGTTATCAGCTTATCTGCCAATCTTGGGATTCATTGATCTTAACAGCCTGTGAGTGGGAGCCCTGCTCTCCGACCTGCCGTTCTTGGGTTGCCAGCCCCTGCGGCTATGTGAATCAAGAAAAGCCTCTATCCTGGTCCACGGACTTGGGATGTTCCAGCCTTTACAATTGCTTGAGCCGTTTCCTTGATATAAATCTCTGTCTGTATATATTTATATGCTTTACTGGTTTTGCTTCCCTAAAGAACCCAGCCTAAGACAAGGGCACTACAACTATTAAACTAATAATCTTCATACTTCATTTAAAGGTAAAGCTTTTCCTCACTGCTCACTTGGACCTGGAACTGCTGCTGACCAGTATCCTGCAGTGAGCAAGTGGCTCAGTTTCTTCTCTCTTTTCCTACCTAGAGCAGCCACTTCTCCTTCTACTTCTTGCTAACTGTTGTGGATTTTGCATCTCTCCATTGTCAGGGCTGGTGGAGAGAGAGAAGGAAAGGAGAGCAAGAAATTTCTTACTTGACTTGTACAGACCCTGGAGATCCAGGTCAGTGCTCTCTGAGCTTGACAGCTATTTTAACCTTACTTGTTCTGTCACTGGGGGAGCCCTGGTGGTGCAGTGGTTAAGAGCTATGTCTGCTAACCAAAAAGCTGGCAGTTTGAATCTACCAGCTGCTCCTTGGAAACCCTATGGGACAGTTTTACTCTGTCCTATAGGGTTGCTATGAATCAGAATTGACTCGACGGCAACAGGTTTGGTTTTGGTTTTCGTTCTTTCGTTGGGTACTTTTGTAGGTTCTTTGGAGAAAAATCCACCCCCCCCCCCATATGGATGATCCTTGATGCGAATAAATGGGTTTCTATTCCAGTTGGCTGCTTCTGACTCCTTCCCATCCCCCGGTATTTGCCAACACCACCAGCCTATTCCTGATGAGATCTTTTCTCCCTGTAGATGGTCCTTTTATAGGGTCTTGGTTGACCTAGACCATCCCTCTCGTGTTGTCTAGATTTGGTCCAGAGAAAATACTTGTGGATTCTCTGCCTTAATAAACTCTGATAGTACATGCCACCTCCAGCATAGCAATATCTCTTTACTCTGCTGTTAGAAGAGCTAGTCAGCCAGGATTTTGCCCTTTATATTTAGCAGTGTGAGTCAGATTCCAGTCCTCCATGCCCCCCAAATGTAAGGAAAACATCAAGTCTCTCAGTATTCCATTAAAGCCACTTTTCCCAGGCTTGAGTTAAGGGAGGAAGGGCGGGAGAGTGAACAAAGATGTGCAATGTACTTATACCTCTTTCCAGAAATCTCCTATCTAATCCCCTGTTCTGTTCTTGGCCTCTCCCACCTCTTTCATATGCCAGAGATAGGTGGTCAGCAAAGAACCACAAAAGCAGTTTTCAACGCCACCTTTTGCAACCCTTGCAGGGTGGTCTTGCAGTTCACTTGAGGATGTGGTATCCACTATCTTGGAACTGCAAGTGAAGTTTAGACTAACGGTTAAAATTTTAAGATTCTCTTATACTTTTTTTTAAGTTTTTAAGTCGAAATATTTAGGTGGATATTGCTATTCCCATTTAATAAATGAGACAACAGTTTCATAGAGGCGAAGAAACTAACTCTAAGGCACACAACTAGTTGGAATTTGAAACCAGGCCAGTCAGATTCCAAAGCCTGAGTTCTTTCCATTCTACTATGAAGACTGGAGCTTTACTCTGTATTGTATCACACGGACAGCAAGAGTGTGAGCTCGGACATCAGCATCAAAATCCAGCAATTCTGTCAGTTACTTATTAATCTCAAAATACATTCTTACCCATGAACTCCTTTGATGGAAAGTCAGCCACGACAAGAGCCTTCCTCATGCACGGTGAATTGCTTTGGAAGAACCTAGCAAATAGACTGACTGTTTAGTGCTTGACTACAATGTTGACTCCTGCCCCACACCAGTTTCTTTCCAAAGCTTTTTTTCCTTCCTGCTTTTTCAGTGCTTCTGATTATATTCAAGAGAGACCTTCAATTAACATGACCTTTATCATCACCAACAACACATATTTAAAAAGTGTTAATTTGATTTTAGCATCTGCCTTTCTCTTGCTCATCTCTGTTTCCAACAGTTCTTAGTAATTACTGTCACTCAGTAGAGGTTAGTTGAAAGAATTAATTGGCTGAACAAAGTTAATTTGAGAGTGGATTAGGAGTTGAGGAAGGAGAATGAGAAGGAAAGGAAACGTGTATGTAAGGGGGCTGTAACATCCTGGCTCCCTGGGAGATCCTGGATGAGTCACCCTCTGTCAGCTTCAATTTTCTCATCTCACCAACGGGGCGAAGGGTCCCTGTCCTGTCAGCCTCACAGGGAGTGTAAGATGACCCTCGGACAAGATCACAGATGTGGAAACGAATGAAAAAGTATCAAACATGTGGGTTTGGTCTGGGAAAACAAACCTTCTGACTCAGCCTGGGTCTCCTCAGACAGTGGGCTGAGAGGACCCAGAGAACCACCCCATCTTATGTGAGTTGCAAACAGAGGCCTCCACTTTCTGGGATAAATTATCCACAAGGCAGAGGCGTCAGGGCTGTCTGCTCCCTGTCTGGCCTCCTCGCCCATCTCACTTCATGAGACATAAATCCCCAAGACTCCTAGTCATCTCTAATCTTCATTGGAGTTTATTTTTAAATTTTGTCCCTTTTCTTTTTTCTGCCTTAAAGGCTGCTTGCTATTTTATTGGGTTATGGGCCAGGAGGGCAGGATTCAGCTACAAATCTCACAGCTCTCCCTGCTGAGACAGTGGGACAGAGGGAGTGAACTGCAGTGATCTGAAGCTTAGTTACCCTAAGGAGCCTTAGCCAGGGCTGGAGGGATTGCCTGGGAGGCACCTCCCTAGCAACTGGGGGTTCTAGGATTCAGCTTCCCAGTGTCCACAGGCCTCGGAGTTCAGAATCAAGAATAGACTGAGGAGTGTGCTCGTATGGAGAGGACATTATGCTTGGTTGAATCAGATTCAGCTCTGTCACCTCTAGCTGGGTTACATGGACCAAGCTATTGAACATCTTTTTACCCCAGTATTCTCTTCTTTAAAATGAGAATGGCAATAACTACTTCATAAGGTGGCTGTGAGGATCAATCAAGATGCCCTAGGCTATTGTGTCTAGCACATTCTCTGGCCCATATGAATTATTCGGCACACATTGATTCTTCCTCTCTTAAGCGAGCCACAGTTGTGAAGTAATGAGTTTATCTCCTGATTTCTCTCTAGACCCTCTTGAATATGAGCTCCTTGAGAGCAAGGACTTTGTCTTGTTCACCTCACTGTCCCCAGCACCTAGTATAATGTCTGGCATGTTATCTGTACTCGATAAACATTGACTGAATGATAAGTGAAACAAAATTCTCTGTAAGATTTGTGTGGTGCAGTGCAATGAATTGCTTTTATATGACCCTCTAGCCATGGTCTTGTAACTCCCACAAACTGATTGGGTGGGACTATGCAGATAAGGTGTTTGTGGCCCACCAAGGAGATTGGACACTCTGCTAATGCAAATAAGGTTCACAAAGCCTTTGTGGGTGTGGGACTATGCAAATAAGGTGCATGAAACACTTGCAGGTGATGGGTCAGTTTTGCCATCCTGCTAGGTTTAAAAACAGATAATCCCAGATAGCAAGGGGGGACCTCACTACCATCAAGAATAAAAGCTGGGAGCAGAGCACATCCTTTAGACCAAGGGCCCCTGTGCTGAGAACCTCATAGACCCAGTAGAAGGAGAGAACTGTAACACTGGAGATGGCGCAAGATGGCGAGAGGTGGTGGCAAGCATAACAGAGTCCAGTAACAGAGAAACAGCAGCAGCAGAACAAGGAGACTGGCCAGTGATGGTGTGGTAGGCTTCCTGGCCCTTGGCGCAAGGCAGCTACGGTGTGCTTGCTGACGTATGGAGCAAGACAGCTGAGTGCCTTCGGGCAGGAGGCTGCTGGTGGAGTGGGGCACCTCAGGGCACTTGTTAGAGGAGGTAGGCTTGCCAACCCATGGAGTGAGAGAACTGAGCACCTTTGGGCAGGAGGTTGCTGGCAGAGTGGGGTACCTCCAGGCACTTATCAGCAGAGCTAAAGAGCTTTGTAACACTTGCTGAGTAGGGCAGAGGCAAGGCCAAAAGTGAAGGATAAGGCTGAAAGTGAGAAGGAGCCGAGAGGTTGGAAGCTGTCCTGATTGACGAACAGTTCCCAGTCTCCTGAGTTGTTCCCATTACTTCCAAGTGGATCCTGATCCTGAATTGTAACCTGTTACTTCCTTAATAAACCCTATAATTGTGAGTATGGTCTGTAAGTTCTGTGTGGCCATTGGGATGAATTATCAAACCCAGCAGAGAAGTAAAAAGTGACTTGGGAGTGATGGCTGGTGTCAGAATAGGTAAAAAGTTGGAGAGTGGAGGTATGTCTGACCTTCACTTCATGGGAATCAGCTTTGGGCTGATGCTGATGGTGATTCTCCTTCCTCCCCCTGAAGTTGGATGAGATCTGATGTCATGCCATTTTTACATGTGGGTAAAGAGGAGTTTCCATATAAGAGAGCATTATGCAGGGACTTACAGATTTCAGAATCAGAATGGACTTTAGAACAACATACACTGATGTCTTCATTGTTGATAGGAAGACACTCAGGTTCAGGGAGGGGAAGAGACTTGCCCAGGATCACACTATAAGTTATGGAGAAATCTAAGACTGGAGCCCAGGTCTTCTGATTCCTTAACTGATGCTCTTTGTACTACACTATGCTGTTAGTTCCATCCTTAGGGTATAAGAAAGAGGTGAATAATTGAGGAAAAGACAAACCAAAGAAACGGAGAGCTAAGGGGAAGAATGTTATTTCTGCCCAAGTCTACAAAGGGAGAGACAGTCCCAGTTCTGGGATCTAGAATTCAATCCAAAAAAGGCCACATCACATGACAGCCAGTCAGAATATTTGTTCAGCACAGTGAGAACTCTATCCCAGCATTGTGGCTTGACAGTGAACCTTACTTTTATTAATCTATGTGGGTCAGAGGATGGAGTAACACTGGTGCACTAGAAGCCAGCCTATCATATTGCCTATTTCAAGCTGGGTAGTCAGACTTTCTATTTTCCTCATAACCTATGTATGATGTTATTACTACTACCGTTACTATTTCTAATATTACTACTACTACTACAAGTGTTGTTGTTGTTGTTAGGTGCTGTCGAGTCAGTTCTGACTCATAGTGACCCTATGTACAACAGAATGAAACACTGCCCGGTTCTGTGCCATCCTCACAACTGTTGTTATGCTTGAGCGCATTGCTGCAGCTACTGTGTCTGTCCATCTCATCAAGGGTCTTCCTCTTTTTCACTGACCCTCTACTTTACCAAGCATGATGTCCTTCTCCAAGGACTGGTCCCTCCTGATAACATGTCCAAAGTATGTGAAACGAAGTCTCACCATCCTTGCTTCTAATGAGCATTCTGCCTGTACTTCTTCCAAGACAGATTTGGTCATTCTTCTGGCAGTCCATGGTATATTCAATATCCTTCACCAGCATCATAATTCTAAGGCATCAATTCTTCTTCATTCTTCCTTATTCATTGTCCAGCTTTCACATGCATATGAGGTGATTGAAAACACCATGGCTTAGGTTAGGTGCACCTGATTACTTAAAGTGACATCTTTGCTTTTTAATACTTTAAAGAGATCTTTTGCAGCAGATTCGCCTAATGCAATGCGTTGTTTGATTTCTTGACTGCTGCTTCCATGGGCATTGATTGTGAATCCAAATAAAATGAAATCCTTGACAACTTGAATCTTTTCTCCATTTAGCATGATGCTGCTTTATTGGTCCATTGTGAGGATTTTTGTTTTCTTTATGTTGAGGTGTAATCCAAACTGAAGGCTGTAGTCTTTGATCTTCATCAGTAAGTGCTTCAAGTCCTCTTCGCTTTCAGCAAGCAAGGTTGTGTCATCTGCATATCACAGGTTGTTAATGAGTCTTCCTCCAAACCTGATGCCGCATTCTTCTTCATATAGTCCAGCTTCTTGGATTATTTACTCAGCGTACAGATTGAATAAATATGGTGAAAGGATACAACCCTGACACACACCATTCCTGACTTTAAACCACACAGTATCCCCTTGTTCTGTTCGAACGACTGTCTCTTGGTCTACCCACAGGTTCCTCATTAGCACTATTAAGTGTTCTGAAATTCCCATTCCTTGCAATATTATCCATAATTTGTTATGATCCATACAGTCGAATGCCTTAGCATAGTCCAAAAAACACAGGTAAAGTAGTTAATAATTTTTGAAAGCTTGTTATGTGCCTGGCACTGTCCTAAGTATTTTACTTATATTAACTCAGTTAATCCTCACAACCACCCCTATTTTACAGATAAGTAAAATGAGACACTGAGAGGTTAAGTAATCTGTCCAAGATCATCCCACTAGTAAATGGAGGAACCAGGATACAAAGCCCAAATATCTCTTCTGGCATTAAATTCCAGCACAATCTGTTCTCATGTCTCACCTTTTCGATGCCATCTTGCTTTAACTGAATCTGAACAGATTTTTCCTTGTTATTCAGACATGCTTTGACAGCACTTCCCACTCCTCCATGTCTGCAAATATCCTAAATAAAATGCTACTCCAGGCCCTGTGCTAGGGGCTGGAGATAGAGATATGAGAAAAGGTGCAGTCTAATGGGGAGAATGACATTTAAATAGAGCATTACAAAATGATGCTTTAAGTACTAAAGAGAAGTGTGACCAAAACCTTTGGGGAGTTAGGGTAGGATTTGTGGAGGAGGAACAGACATTGGAGCTGGGTCTTGATGTTGAGTAAGAGTGCACCAGGCAGAGGAGGGGGAAGGGACGTTCCAGCTGAGAGAACAGGGAGTGCAGACTGAGGCATGCAGGTGCAATACGAGACATTGAGGGAACTATGATAACTACCCTGAGAAGGAGCCTGGGGTTCACAGTGGAGAGGCTCAGAATGTGAGACAGGAAAGGGGACTTAAAGTCAGGTTGTAAAAGACTTGAAGACCAGGCTAGGGATTGGGGTTTTATCTTGGGACACTAGCCTAAGTGAGGCCTTCAGGATTAAGAGACTTTCATGTCTCACATGCTGACTGGCACATAGTAGGTGCTCAGTAAAACCTGCTGATTAGCTGATGAAGGCATTTGTCAAAGCTTATCCACAGAACCCAGAAGTATACTGGGGTCATTTCTGTTGAAGGCCCAGACAGCCCAGGCTACAGCAGAGAAAGTTCTTTCTGCCCTCAATTTCCATCAAGGTGGGACTTCATGCTTCTGGCTACAGATGGTGTTCCTGGCTCCGAGATGTGTTGGGCCAAGACTTTCTGCCAGTCCCCTGGGCTTCCTATGAAACCTGAGATTTGGCCAGCCCTGGTTTCCTGACAAATGTCTAAATCACTTCCACTGTTCTGAAGCCTTCCTGCCTTCCCACCACTCACCACAGCCAAAGGGGTTTGCAGCCAAGTTGGGAGGGGTCAAACCTCGAAAACTCCAAACTCTGGGAAGTGTGGGGCTAGGACCAAGGCTACAAGAGGCCATGGGCCCACCTTCATCCCTGGGGAGAAGAATTTCCCAATATACAACCATGAGTAGCTTTAATAACTCTGTGGCCTGCTCATGGACATAAACTCTCTTTTATTTTGCTATTTATAGTCACTTGTAAAATAAATAACATACTTGATTAGAGGCTGTTAGGTTGGTCTTAACAGCCTACTTAGGCCCTGGGAAGACTACTGAGATGTGATCACTGTGGACATTCTGCAAAAAGTTTGACTGCTCCTTCTTCTATTCTTAGTCTACAATACTCTTTCCATACGGTGTGTTCACACCTGAGGTTACAGCCTTGCTCAGAACTGGCTAAGGCCTCCCTGACTTCCTTCATCTAAGAGCCTCTAGGAGGGGGTGGGAGACACTCTAGCATCTTCCCTTGTCTTAGAGCCAGGAACGAATTGCCCAATAAGCAAAGTATGCACAGACTTAATTGTGTTTTACTTACTAATCTGCAGTGCACAGTTTTACCTGGGTTTCACCACATGTGGTGCCCAGGTGAAATTGTGCACTATAGATTAGTAAGTAAAACACAATTAAGCCTGTGCATGCCATGCTTACTGGGTAATCCATCCCTGCTTAGATCCATAGTATTTCAGAACATAATCTTCTTTAAGCCTAGATTATTAATATCCAGAACATTCAGATTTTAAATTGTGAAAAACTTGAAATCCTAAACTATCTGAAACTTAGAAATATTGAGAGATAAGAATATTAAAAAGCAAGGAGCTCAGTTTGAATCTGGGCCTCTGTCTATCACTGAGTTTAGACAAGGCCAGTGTCATGGATTGAATTATGTCCCCCAAAAATTTGTGTCTACTTGGTTAGGCCATGATTCCCAGTGTTGTGTGGTAGTCCCCCATTTTGTGATCGATATAATTTTCCTATATGTTGTAAATCCTAATCTCTGCCTGCGGTTAATGAGGCAAGATTAGATTATGTTAAAGAGGATTAGGGTGGGATTGTAACACCCTTACTAAGGTCACATCCCTGATCCAATGTAAAGGGAGTTTCCCCGGAGTATGGCCTGCACCACCTTTTGTCTTACGAGAGATTAAAGGACAGGGAAGTAAGCAGAGAATGGGGGACCTCATACAACCAAGAAAGAAGCACTGGGAGCACAGTGCATCATTTGAACCTGCGGTTCCTGCTCGGAGAAGCTCCTAGTCCAGGGAAAGATGGATGACAAGGACCTTCCTCCAGAGCCAACAGAGAAAGCCTTCCCCTGGAGCTGATGTCCTGAATTTTGACTTCTAGCCTACTAGACTGTGAGAGAATAAATTTCTCTTTGTTAAAGCCATCCACTTGTGATATTTCTGTTATAGCAGCATCAGATAACTAAGACAGCTGAACGTATTTAGCATATTGATATGTGTATGTGGAAAGGAGGAGTCCCTGGGTGGTGCAAATGGTTAACATCCAGGTAGGCTTGTAACTGAAAGGTTGGAGGTTCAAGTCCACCCAGAAGTGCCTTAGAAGAAAGGCCTGGCAATCTACACCTGAAAAATCAGTTGCTGAAAACCCTATGGAGCACATTTATACCTTGACACACATGAGGTTTCCGTGAGTTGGAATCGTCTTTGCAGCAACTGGTTGATTGGCTGGTTGGTTGGTATGGGAAGGTGGTGGTGCTCAGCAGTAGATAGGTAGATACCGTGCTTGACAGGAGAAGGGGAAGGGCAGATGCAGTAGAGAGGCACAAGAAATGCTATCTTCTAGCTGACCAGATGTGTTCTTGAAGACTCTTGAGACATCTATTTGGGGCACATGGAGTAGGAAGTGAGGATGTGAGTTATTACTATTATGTAACCATATTTATTTCCTGGAGAAATTCACATTATACTCTGAAAGCTGAACTATTTGGCTTTAGAATTTAAGACTCTGATGCTTCTAGGATTTTCAGCTCTCAATATTTAGATTGGAAGCTAGAATCTTAAAGGTGTAAATTAGTAGAATTTTAGAATCCTAGAATTCCAGAATATTACAGTTTGAAGAGGCCTAAGAATGTGTATCTGGAAACCCTGGTGGCATAGTGGTGAAGGGCTACTGCCGCTAACCAATTGGTCAGCAGTTTGAATCCACCAGGTGCTCCTTGGAAACCCTATGGGGCCGTTCTACTCTGTCCTATAGGGTTGCTATGAGTTGGGATCGACTCGACAGCAATTGGTTTGTTTGTTTAAGAATGTATATAGTCAGTCTTTTCCCCAGTGGAATGGGGTTTGGGGAGAGTCTAGGCTAAAGAAAACCTGTTGGAGGCTATTGCAATTTTTATTGAGTATCCACAACATTCAAAGCTTGAGCTGGGCATAGTGGGAGATGAGGAAGGGAGAAGCAGCAGCACATGGTTGCCAGTAATAGTAGGTGTATAAATAGGATTTTGACTGGACACTTCTTAATGCAGTTAACATAAAATTAAAAGAGATGCCCAACCCAGCATTCCAACTTTATGTTGAGGAAATGAGGATCCAGAGAAAGAAAGTGATTTGTCCAGTTTGGAACAATCAGTTAGTGACAGATTAGATTCTGGACATGAATCCATGTTTCTTGACTTCCAGCCAGCTGTTTCCCTTCCACTGGCCTGCCTCTCCTGGACTGAAGTCAGTCATTTTGTTCCTTTGACAGCTTTATGGGAAGCAGTTAGTATATCACCAGGCTATTTGGTAACTGGAAATAAAAAGGACAATGAAAAAAGGAAATGGACTGTGTGATGGGAGCTCCAGTCAAAATTAGTCATCCATTTCAAGGTGAGGTTGTGGGTTTTATCCTCTTGTGGGCCAAGCCAGTTGTGTTTTTCTGTCAAAGACCAAGTCCTGTCCTTGATGGGCTGAACCTGTATCTCAGTCATAATGCAAGGCCTCAGTCTGGTCACAGGGCAACCCTTGACTTTGGCCACAGACTAAGCCTTGACTCCACTAACAAAATAAGATAAAGCATTTAGTGAGAAAATTAGAACACAGGCCATTTTCTGTTAGATCTTCCGGTCTAAGAGAAAGACAGTGGGCTCTGGAATCCCCCAGAACAGAGCCTCCTGGTATAATGAGGAGGGGTTTCCAAGAAGAAGTCTTTTCCACTAAGCACACTTCAGACTTCTCTGCCTCTGAAGATGAGAAGTGACCTACCTGATTGGTGAATTTGGACAGAATTTTTGGGCATGTAATGCTCAGTTCTACTATTTCTTTATCGTGGGAGCTGTCTGCCCATAGGAAACACACTTTCTGCTTTCTTCCTGGGCCTTGTACTTGTAGACAGGGGGTCTCTGGTCTAGTGCTGCTCTGCCTGATGAGTAAGTCTATATATTTATGGAAATTACTTAGCTGTACTATATTGAGATAGACTAACTTTTGAACAAATTATAGCTCCCAATTGCAGTAGGTATATGCAGTGAAAGTTAATTTCTTGCTCATGTCACTGACAAATGTGGGAAGGGTGCTTGGCTCTATGTAATCATTCTGGACCCAAGTACCTTCCATTGTGTGGCTCTGGCATTCTAGGCAGTGATTCTCAACTGGAGATGATTTTGCCTCCCCCCCCCCACCACTGCTGGGGGACATTTGGAAGTCTGGAGACATTTTGGTTGTCACCACTGGTGGGGGGAATGCTACTTATATCTAATAGATGGAGGCCAGGGATGCTGCTAAACATCCTACAATGCACAGTACATCCCTCACAACAAAGAATTATCTGACCCAAATTGGCAATGGTGCTGAGGTTGAAAAATCATGTTTCATGGACCTTCTTTGGGTAGTGAGACAGCAGATGAAGAAAGAGAGGGAATGGAGAATCACACGTGGGAGGATTTTATGAGTCTTGCCTGGAATTAGTGAACGCATTCCTGGCTAGAACTAAGTCACATGACCATACTTAACAGTGAACAAGACTGGGAAATGTAGTCTAGCTGCTGCCTAGGAAGAGAGGAAGCAAGTTAGCTGAGCATCTGCCAAGTCTCTGCCATAAGACCCAGTTTTCTCCAACTCTAACCAATAAAGAAGTTATTTTGGCATCAATCTATATTCTCTTTTCTTTCCTTTTTTCCTCAATTTTATTTATTTTGCTGTTGTTTAGAATGTAAATAGCAAAACATACTCCAATTCAACACTTTCTACATGTACAATTTAATGACATTGATTACATTCTTCAAGTCGTGCGACCATTCTCACCCTCCTTTTCTGAGTTGTTCCTCCCTCATTAACATAAACTCACTGCCCTCTAAGGTTCCTATCTAATCTTTTGAGTTGCTGTTGTCAATTTGATCTCATATAGACAGTTCTTAAAAGAGCACAATGCTCAAGGCAGACTTTTTTACTAGTTAAGCTAAACTATTGTTCAGTTTTAAGATGATTTCAGGGATATTTTTGGCTTAAGGTTTAAAGATTATCTCAGGGTAATAGTTTCAGGGGTTCATCTACCCTCCATGGCTCTAGAAAGTCTAGAGTCCATGAGACTTTGAAATTCTGTTCTGTATTTTTTCTCCTTTTGATCAGGATTCCTCTATGGAATCTTTGATTAAAATGCTCAGTAATGGTAGCCGCACATCATGAAGTTCTTCTGGTCTCATGGCAAAGGAGGCAGTTGTTCATGGGGGCAATTAACAACACATTCCATATTCTGCACCTATTCCTGACTCTCCTTCCTCTGTTGCTCCAGGCAAATAGAGACCAACTGTTGTGACTTTGATGGCCTTTTACAAGCTTTTAAGACCCCAACACTATGCCATGAACTGGGAGGTAAAACAGAAGCACTAAACACATTATCAGGCCAATTAATTGGGATATCCCATGAAACCATGATCCTAAACCTCCAAACCAAGGAACTAAATCCTATGAGGTGTTTGGCTGTACATACTCAGCCTCAGGAGCTATTCTTTATTTTTGTCATTGCTGTAAATATATCTATCACATAACTTTTGCCAATTCAACTTTTTACAGGTGTACAACTTATTGACAGCAATTACAATAATCGACCATGCAACCTTACCCTTAATCAAGGCAATTTTTTCATCACCATTAACCCCCCTTTTCCCTCTCCCTCATGCCCCTGGTAACCACTAATAAACTTTGGTCTCTATACATTTGCCTTTTCTTGTCTTTTTATATAAGTGAGGTCATCCAATATTGTCTTTTTGTGACTGGCTTATTTCACTCAGCTTGATGTCTTGCAAGCTCCATCCATACTATAGCATATATTAAGATTTCATTTCTCCTACTGGCTGAGAAGTATTCTATTGTATGTATGTACCACATTTTGTTTATTCATTCATCTGTTGATGGACATTTAGGTTGTTTCCACTTTTTGGCTACTGTGAACAGTACTGCAGTGAACATTGAGGTACAAGTCTATTTTTGAGTGTCTACTTTCAAGTCTTTTGGGTATATACCTAGGGGTGGAATTGCTGGCTCATATGGTATTTCTATTTTCAGTCTTTTAAGGAACAACCACACTGTTTTCCATAACAGCTGTACCATTTTGCATTTCCACCAGCAATGGATAAGGGTTCCAATTTCCCCACATCTTCACCAACATCTGTTATTTTCTGGGTTTTTTTTTTTTTTTTTT
>NW_004443951.1:7864578-7956284 GCF_000243295.1 Trichechus manatus latirostris | reverse complement strand
TTTTTTTTTTTTTTAACCTTAGCCATCCTAGTGGGAGTGAAATGGTATCTCGTTGTGTTTTTGATTTGCATCTCTCTGGTGGCTAATGATGCAGAGTATCTTTTCCTGTGTTTGGTGACCGTTTGAATGTCCCTTTGGTAAAATGTCTATTCAAGTCCTTTGCCCATTTTATAATGGGGTTATTAGTCTTTTTGTTAAGTTGTTGAAGTTTTATACATATTTTGGTTATTAGATTCTCATCATATATATGGTTTCTGAAGATATTCTCCCAGTTGGTAACTTGTCTTTTCATTTTTTTGGTAAAGTCTTTTATGAGCAAAGTTTTTAATTTTTATGAGTTCCCATTTATTTATTTTGTCTTTTGCTGTTTGTGCTTTTGTTGTTACACGATAATCCATTGTTGAGAGCTAGGCCTGACTTTGTTGCCCCTGCTTCTTATTCTAAGCATTTTATGGTTTTAGTTTACACATTTAGGCCTTAATCCATTTTGAATTTGTTTTTGTACATGATGTGTTTCATTTTTCTGCACGTGGAAATCCAATTTTCCCAATGCCATTTATTGAAGCAACTCTTTTTTCCCCATTGAATGGATTTAGCACCCTTGTCAAAAATCAGTTGACCATAGATATGTTTATTTCTGGACTCCCAGTTGTATTCCATTGGTCTATGTGCCTATGTACCAGGCTGTTTTGATTACTGTAGCTGTATAGTATGTTTTAAAATCAGGAAGTGTGAGTCCTCCTATTTTATTCTTCTCTTTCAATCTTGTTTTAACTATTTGGGGGTCTTCTGCCATTCCATATAAAGTTGACAATTGGTTTTTCTATTTCTGTAAAGAAGGCTGTTGGAATTTTGATTGGGATTGCATTGAATCTATAGATCGCTTTAGATAGTATTGACATCTTAACAATATTGAGTCTCCCAATCCATAAACATGGAACATCTTTCCATTTATTTAAGTCTTCTTTGATCTCTTTCAGGTTTCCCTTTCAGATTTCTCATTGCTGGTGTATAAAAACCCAACTGATTTTTGTTGTTGACCTTGTACCCTGAATCTTTGCTAAATTCCTCAATTAGCTCTAGAAGTTTTCTTGTGGACTATTTTGCGATTTTCTGTATATAGGATCATACCATCTGCAAATAGAGATAATTTTGCCCTGAATCATATTGAGGAATTTCCCTTCTATTCCAATCTTCTTTAGGGTTTTCATCAAGAAAATGTGTTGGATTTTATCAAATGCTTTTTCTGCATCCATAGAGATGGTTGTGTGGTTCTTTTTCTTTGTTGTATTGACATGGTGTATTACATTGATTGATTTTCTAATGTTGAACCAGCCCTGCATTCCTGGAATAAATCCCACTTGGTCATGGTGTATGACTCTTTTAATATGTTGTTGGATTCTCTTCACTAGTATTTTGTTGAGGACTTTTGCCTCTATATTCATAAGAGATATTGGCCTGTAGTTTCTTTTCTTATAGTGTCTTTGTCTGGTTTTGGGTATCAGGATTATATTTGCTTCATAGAATGAATTAGGGAGTATTCCTTCCTTCTCTTTTGGAAGAGTTTAAACAGTACTGGTGTCAATTCTTCTCTAAATGTTTGGTAGAATTCTCCAGTAAAGCCATCTGGCCCAGGACTTTTTTTTGTTGGGACGTTTTTGATCATTGATTGATCTCTTCACTTGTTATGGGTCTGTTGAGACTTTCTATTTCCTTTTGAATCAGTTTGGTTAGGTTGTGGAGCTTCTAAAAATTTGTCTATTTCATCTAGGTTATCCAGTTTTTTGCCCTACAGTTGCTCATAATATTCTGTCATATTGTCTTTATTTTTATCTAGTCAGTTTTAATGTCCCCTCTTTCATTTTTTTATTTTGGTTATTTGCATCTTTTCTCTTCCTTTCTTTTTCAGTCTAGCTAAAGGGTCAATTTTATTGATCTTTCCAAAGAACCAACTTCTGGTTTTATTGATTCTCTCTATTGGTTTTCTGTTCATGATTTTATTTATGTTGCTCCGATCTTGGTTATTTCCTTTCTTCTGGTAGGTTTAGGCTTAATTTGTTCTTCTCCTTCTAGTTCCTGGAGTTGTCAAGTCAGACTGTTAATTTGAAATCTTTTTTCTTTTTTTGTATAGGTATTTACTGCTATAAGTTTCCCTCTGAGTACTGCCTTAGCTGCATCCCATAAGTTTTGATATGTTGTCCTTTCATTTTCATTTAACTAAGAAATTTGTGATTTCTGTTTTGATTTCTCCCTTGATACATAGGTAGTTCAATAGTGTGTTGCTTAATTTCCATATGTTTGTATATTTTTTAGGTTTTTGTTTTTTTTCTGTTACTGATTTATAGCTTCACTCCATTGTGGTCAGAGAAAATATTTTGTATGATTTCAGTCTTTTCAAATTTATCAAGATTTGTTTAGTGACCTAAAATTTAGTCTATCCTGGAGAATGATCCATGTGCACTGGAGTAGAATGTGTATCATGCTGTTTTTGGGTGGAGTGTTCAAATATGTCTGTTAAGTTTAGTTGGTTTATAGTGTCATTCTGGTCCTCTATTTCCTTGTTGATCTTCTTTCTAGATGTCCTGTCCAATACTGAAAGTGCTGTATTAAAGTCTCCAACTATTATTGTAGTACTATCTATTTCTCTCCTCAATTCTATGTTTGCTTTATATGTTTAGGTGCCCCAATGTTGTGTGCATATATGTTTATGATTGTTAAATCTTCTTAACTGACCCTTTTATCACTATATAAGGTCAATTTTTATCTTTTCTGACAGATTTTGTCTTAATGTCTACTGTGTCTGATATTAAGATTGTCACTCCAGCTCTCTTTTGGTTATTATTTGTATGGAATATATTTTTCCCCATCCTTTCACTTTCGATCTATTTGTGTCCTTGGGTTTAAGGTGTGTCTCTTGTTAACAACATATAGTTGGATCATGTTTTTAATCCATTCTGCCACTGTCTGCCTTTTGATTAGAGCATTTAGTCCATTTACACTCACTGTAATTAGTCATAAGAAGTGACTTACTTCTACCGTTTTGTTATTTGTTTTATGGTGTGTCTTAAGCCTTCGTTGTCTTTGTCCTTGTCCTTTAGTACTGCTTCCTTTTGTGTTTTGTTGGTTTATTGTAGTGAGCCTTTTTGGTTTCCTTCTCCTTTCTTTTTGTGTATTTTTTTTTAATATATTCTCTTAGTAGTTACTCTTAAATATTACATTTAAGAGTTTGTATTTATAACATTCTAGGGTAAGTTGGTACCCACTTAACTTTAGGAGCATACAAGAAATTCTATATGTATACCATTTGTCATGGGTTGAATTTTGTCCCCCAAAAATAGTGTCAACTTGATTAGGCCATGATTCCCAGTACCTTGTGGTTGTCCTCCATTTCTTGATTTTAATTTTATGTTAAAGAGGATTAGGGTGGGATTGTAATACCCTTACTAAGGTCACATCTCTGTTCCAATGTACAGGGAGTTTCCCTGGAGTGTGGCCTGCACCACCTTTTATCTTACAAGAGATAAAAGGAAAGGGAAACAAGCAGAGAGTGGGGACCTCATACCACCAAGTAAGAAGCACCGGGAGCAGAGCATGTCCTTTGGACCTAGGGTTCCTGCTTGGAGAATCTCCTAGTCCAGGAGGAGATTGATGAGGAAGACCTTCCTCCAGAGGCACAAGAGAGAGAAAGGCTTCCCCTGGAGCTGTTGCATTGAATTTGGACTTCTAGCCTACTAGACTGTAAGAAAATAAATTTCTCTTTGTTAAAGCCGTCCACTTGTGGTATTTCTGTTATAGCAGCACTAGATGAGCAAGACACCATTCCTCACCCCTCTTCTGTTGTTGTTATCACTAATTATGTCTTTATATTTCATGTGCCCTGTAACAAAATTTTATCCTTACATATTTGTTATTTAAAAACCTTAAGGACAAAACACTTAGAATTATCAAGTATGAATACCTTATTACTATCCCTTATACTTGTCTATGTATTTCCCTTTATTAGGGATTTTTCTTTTTATGTATTGCTTTGAATTACTTTCTAGTGTCCTTTCACTTCCATCTACAGAACTCCAACTACATTTTTTGTAGCGCCAGTCTGGTAGCTATGAACTCTCAGCTTCCGTTTGTCTGGGAATGTTTTAATTTCACCCTCATTCTTGAAGGATGCTTTTGCTGGGTATAATGTTATTGGCTGACAGTTTTTTTTTGTTTTTCTTTCAGCACTTTAAATATGTCATTCCATTGCTTCTGGCCACCAATATTTCTGGGGAAAAATCGGCACATATTCTTATTGGGGATCTTTTGTACGTGACTGTTTGCTTCTCTCTCACTGCTTTCGGGATTGTTTCTTTATCTTTACCTTTTGAGAGTCTAACTATGATATGTCTTGGTGTAGATCTCTTTGAGTTTATCCTGCTTGATGTTCTTTGAGCTTCTTGGATTTGTAGATTTGCTTCCTTCGTTAGATTGGGAAAATTTTCTGTCAGTATTTATTCAAATATTCTTTCTGTTCTTTTCTCTCTCTCACCTCCTGGAATTTCCATGATGTGTATATTAGGCCTTTTGTTGTTGTCCCATAATTCCATTAAACTGTGCTCAGCCTTCTTGAGCCTCCATTCTTGTTGCTCTTTAGCATCTGTACTTTTAACTGTCTTATCCTTTAATTCTTTGATTCTTTCTTCTGTCAGATTAAATCTTCTGGTAAGTCCTTCAGTTGTGTTTTTTGTTTCAGTTATTGTCCCTTTCAGTTGCAATATCTCTTTTTTAGATCTTTGTTTTGTTCTTACATTGTTTTCCTTATTTCTTCCAGCTCTTTGTCTATGTTTTCCCTTAGTTCTTTAATTATGTTTAATGTTGTTGTATTATATTCTTTCATTTTCTTCATTATTTGGTCATTTCTAGATGCGCTTTCACTCCTTTTGTCATTTGGATGGGCCATTGTTTCTCTGTTCTTTGTGTGTCTTGTGATTTTTTTGTTGGGACATTGGAATTTTTGAGGGTGTTAACTTTCTCAGCTTTCCCCAGTATTCGGTGTTTTTGCCCACACTGCCTTCTACAAGAAACTCTTAGGTGGGCAGAGTGTTTGGCTTTTGCTTAGCATCTCCTCTCCCTTTCTGTGATAGCTTCTTCTCCCTACCTGGTTTAATTGGAATTTGAAAGTTCCAGATTTCATTTTTCAACTCTGTCTCTTCCAAACACACCAGATAACATGCTGTGGCCAGTCTGTCCTCCAGCGGGCACCACCACTCATGTACTAACCAATCTGTCCACCAGGGGGCACAGTCCCCTCTCGCCAGTTATTGCTCCCTTCCCTTCCTGTTTCTGCAATCACTTTTTTAGTCGGAAAACCCACACCTAGCAAGCCCCCTCTGATTTTGCCCAAGGTTTCCTTCCCTGTTCTATGGGGGCTGCTTATATCTGGCATTCAGGGGAGGCACAGGCAGACTTTTCTCTATTTCAGGAGGAGGAGGGGTTGGCAGTCCCCCAGAAGGACCTCCAAGAGATCTATCTTATTGGTTTCAGAGTCCCAGTGGCTCTGTGGTGTTTGGGGGAGCAGTCTCTACTTGACTGAGGGGTTGGATGCTTGGCTTCTGTTTTCAGTCCCGCTGCTCTATCTGTGAACTTACCTTGGACGTGTTTCCTCTCTTGGCTGTAGGATCTTCGTTATGAAGTGGGCAGGTGACTTTCCCTTTAGCTGTAAGATTCAATGTCAGCTTGTCTGCCCCCTATACTTTCCTCATTTCTGCATCCCCTACTTTCCCCTCACCAGGATAACCCCTTTCTTGGCATCAGTATGGGGTCTTGTTTGCAGAGGAAGGGCACAGTGGAGGTGGGTGATTTAATGACCGTCTCCCCTCCTGAGGAATCCAGTTGGCAGAGTCGAGCCCTCAGGGGGTTGTCATAAATAACCAGGCCCTTATCGTTACTTCCTTAGAAGAAAGTCTTAGCAGTGATTGATGTGGCCCGTTTGGGCAAAGTTGGGAGCCCAGAAGAAAGCTCCCTGGAAGATCTGCTTGTAAAATTGCACATTAACCTCAACCTGGCTGGAAGCCAAGGTCTCAGGCATCATTACAAGGCCTGCTCAAGAGTCTCAATGAAAAGACAGAGGATTTCAGTCCAGGTGAGAGGTGAGAGATCAGTCTGTGGGGATGGTAAGTAAGGAATGTTTCCCTAGGTTCAGAAAGACAGCCTTCTAGAGCTTCCTGTGGGAGCCTTAAGAAGATTTTTTTCCTCCTTCTCTCTCTCTCAGAATACCCAAAACAGGACTCAGTATATAACAGACATCATTAAAACCTACTTGAATTGACATGACATGTACATGATTTAAACGTTTAAATTGTATTTGGTCAAAGTTAAACAACTGTACATTTAAAAATATAGTGGAAAAACATTAGACATAAGAGAGTTGTCTGTTTCTCTCTGATCAACAATGCTGAATGCTGAAAAGAGGAACAAAAGAGGGAGGAAAAGTATGAGGGAAGAGCCAGAGAAAAAACTTTGCTGACTTCAAGATCTGGCTGACCCAACTAAAACTCTTAATTCCCCCCAAAGGGACGTCATTAAAGACTTGTTGACTTAGTTCAGTATGCAGCTTGAAGCTTTCTGGGCCCATGACTGCCCCTATCCACTTTCCACTTATGAAACCTCCCCCTCCCTCCAAGCCCTGGCCCTCCAACCAGCTCCTCCTCTTGAATTTTCTATCTGAGCAAGATGTTGCCCTGCCGTACTGGCCTAAAGCTGAGGACAAGAAGGCATTAAATATCCTACATTCTAAAGCTAATAATTGGGGTCAGATACCTCCATCAGAGGTAAATAAACATCCCGACCATCCCCAATCTTTACTCCTGCTTTTAAGTACCCCACCCTACCCCCCCAGTTTGTATAAGAAGATAGATCAGGACAGAGGGAAATCTGTCATAGTCTTTGAGGGAAGTGTGATGTTCATAGAAATTATATTCCTTTCCCTTCACTTCTCCCCTAACTGAATCTAAGTGAGAGAGGAGGCTCCAAGAGAAGGACTCTTAGAGACCGGGGTGCTTATGGGAGGAAGGGACTGGCATTTCACTCCCTGATGAGTGCTTACTGAGGTGCTGAATCTGCAGGCTTATCACGGCTTGCATAGCATAACATGCGTAGTGGAACATGGAGAGAAAGTTCTAGGAAGAGCTTTTCTTCTGTCCACTGGAATTTGAAGGCACAAATGAACCAGAGATTGACACTTGCTTCTTCTTCTTTTTAACAGCTTATTGAGGTATAATTGACATACTGTAATACTTAAAGTGTATAATTTGATAGTATTGACATATGTATATACTCATGAAACCATCACCACAATAAAGACAGTAAATAGATTAGATCCATTATCCCCAAAAGTTTCCTTTGTAAAAATTTGCTCCTTTGTGATTGTTCACCTCATCTCATCCCACATCCACTCCCTTAGTTGATTCCATTGATATGCTTTCTGTTACTATAGATTAGTTTGCATTTTCTAGAATTTTATATATATGGAATTATACAGTATGTATTCTTTCTGTGGCTTCCTTCTCTCAGCATTATTATTTTGAGATTCATCCATATTGCTGTGTACATCAATAGTTCATTCCTTTTCAGTTCTGAGTAACATTCCATTGTATGTATAACAATTCACTTGCTGATGAACCTTTTGGGTGTTCCTAGTTTTTGGCTATTGTAAATAAAGTTGTTATGAACGTTCACCTACAAGTCTTTATATGGACATATGCTTTTGTACATCTTCAGTAAATATGTAGGAGAGGAATGCCTAAATCATATGGTAAGTATACATTTTAAGAAACTGAAAAAAATATTTTCTGAAGTTGTTGTACCATTTAACATTCCTACCAGCAGTGTATGAGAGTTCCAGTTCCTCCGTATCCTCTTCAACACTTGCTATAGTCAGTCTTTTTAATTTTATTGGGTATAGGGAGCCCTGGTGGCACAGTGGTTAAGAGCTTGGCTGCTAACCAAAAGGATGGCAGTTCTAATCCACCAGCTGCTCCTTGGAAACCCTATGGGGCAGTTCTACTGTGTCCTGTAGGGTCACTAAGAGTCAGAATTGACTCGACAGCAATGGGTTTTTTTTTGGATATAGTGGTATCTCATTGTGGTTTTAATTTATATATGTCTACTTATGATGATGAGAAACTTTTTATGTGCTTATTTCCTATCCATATATTTTCTTTGGTAAAATATCTATTCGAGCCTTTTGCCTATTTTTAAAAATTGGGTGGAAACCCTGGTGGTGTGGTTGTTAACAGCTACAGCTGCTAATCAAAAGGTCGGCAGTTCAAATCCACCAGCTGCTCCTTGGCAACCCTATGGGGCAGTTCTACTGTGTCCTATAGTGTTGTTATGAGTTGGAACTGACTAGACGGCAATGTTTTAGTTATTCATTTACTATTGAGTTTTGAGAGTTCTTTATAAATTTTGGACATAAATCTTCAATATCCTTTGCAAACATTTTCACCCAATCTGTAGCTTTTTTTTTTTTTTTTTGCATTTTTTGAGATGATCACATTTTTTATTTCTTTAGTTTGTTAATATATGAATTAGATTGATCTTTTAATGTTAAACCAATCCTGAATTCTTTGGGAAAAAACCCACTTGGTCATGATACATTATCTTTTTTATGTATTGTTGGATTTGATTGCTAAAATTCTGGTTAGGATTTTTGCATCTACGTTTTCGAGGAATTTTTTTTTCTCTGTCTGGTTTTGGTGTCAGAATATTGCTGGCCTCCAATAGTGAGTTGGAAAGTATTCCCTTCTCTTCAATTTCCTGGAAGAATTTTTGTAGAATTGATATTCTTTCTTCCTTTAGTGCTTATTAAAATTCACCAGTGAAGCCATCCAGCCTGGAATTTTTTTGTGGGAAGGTTTTAAATTATGAATTTTATTTCTTCAATAGATAAAGGGCTAATAAGCTTATATATTTCTTTTTGCCTGAGATTTGGTAGTTTGTGTCTTTCGAAGAATTTGTCCATTTCACCTGAGTTGTAAAATTTATAGGCATAAAGTTGCTCATAATATTCCCTTATTATCCTTTTAATGTCTGTAGAATCTGAGGCGATATCCCCTTTCTCATTCCTGATATTTGTAATTTGTGTCTTCTCTCTTTTTCTTGTCCTTATCAGCCTGGCTTGAAATGGATCAATTTTATTGATCTTCTCTTATTTCATTGACTTTCTCTATTGTTTAACTATTTTTTATTTCGCTGATTTCTGCTCTGAACTTTTTGTCATTTCTTCCTCTTACTTTATGTATAATTTGCTCTTCTTTTTCTATTGCTATGTCTTCAGGTTAATTAATCTTTTCTTCCGCCATGTCTAATCTGCCCTTAATCCCATCCAGAGTATTTTTAGTCTCTGACATTGTAGTTTTCATGCTTAGAAGTTCTATTTGAGTCTTTTTAATATCTTCTGTGTCTCTGCTTAGAGTTATATAATTATATACATAATATATATGAGTGGTTATATATAACTATACAACTCTAAGCAGAAACACATATAGTTATACGGAATTAAAAAAAAAAAAACCCGTTGCCGTCGAGTCGATTCCGACTCATATCGACCCTATAGGACAGAGTAGAACTGCCCCATAGAGTTTCCAAGAAGTACCTGGTGGATTCAAACTGCTAAACTTTTTGGTTAGCAGACATAGCTCTTAACCACTATGCCGCCAGGGTTTCCATATGGAATATAGTTACATGGAATGTAGTTATAACAATATTTTGATGCCCTTGTCTGTTTATTTTAGTATCTGGTTTTGGTTGATTATTTGATTTGATTATTCTCCTTATTATGGGCTGTGTTTTCCTGCTTCTTTGTTGTCTGATAATTTTTGATTAGATGCCAGAGAGTTTGATCTTTTGGGGTATTGCTTTTATGATTTCTTCAAACAGATCTGGAGCAGAGCTCAGTCTATGGCTAATTATTACTGAGCAAAAACCTCTTGAATACTCTACCCAATGCCCTGTGAATTATGAGCTTTTTCAGTCTGGCTTGGGGAAACAGGCACTATTCTCAGCGCTGTGTGAGTGTTGGACACTGTTTTCTAATTCTTTCTTATTGTTTTTCCTCCAGCCTCCACTGCTTCTATGCATTGATCAGTACTCTGCTGAATATCAGAGGAGGATCCTCTGCAGATCTCCAGGGTTCTTGCTCAGTGCAGAGTTTTCCTTTTTGGTATTCTGTCCTTTCAACTCTAACCTCCTTGGTCTACCTCTATGCTCAGCTTCACCTCCTAAATTCAAGGGATCTGCTTGGCTTTTCCCAGATTCTCTTTCCATGCACCACAGCTTGGAAACTCTCTCATGGCAGTGAGCTGGGGAAATTGTAGGGTTTATCTCATTTGCTTCTTTTTTTCTCAAGGATTACCAACCTTTCTTGTTTGATGTCCAAACCAAAAATCAAACCCATTGTCACCTAATCAGTTCTGACTGATGTTGATTCCATATGTTGCAGAGTAGAACTGTGACCCATAGGGTTTTCAAGGCTGTGACCTTTGACAGCAGACTGCCAGGCCTTTCTTCTGAGGTGTCTCTGGATGGATTCCCACTGCCAACTTTTCAGTTAGTTGTCGAGTACTTAACCACTTGCACCACCCAAGAACTCTGATGTTCAGTGTCTTGAAAAATGTAGTTTATTATATTTTGTCCTATTGATTTATTGATCTTTTTGTTTCAGGCAAGAGGGTAAATCCAGCACCTATACCTCCATCCTAAAATGCTGGTGGCATGTGGTTAAGAGCTACAGCTGCTAACCAAAATGTTGGCAGTTTGATTCCACCAGGTGCTCCTTGGAAACCATATGGGGTAGTTCTACTCTGTCCTATAGAGTCGCTATGAGTTGGAATCTACTCCATGGCAGTGGGTTTGGTTTTTTTTTTTTTTTGTACACATCCATCTTGGGTAGAAGTAGAGATATCCTGGTACCTGATTCTTATCACAGACTTCTGATCTCTGGAAGCTTGGAGCAAACCATTGTTGAATAAAGAGCAGGGACTCTAGTGAAGTTTTTATGGGAAGAGAAAATGCTCTTCTTTGTGCCCCCTCTGTCCTTGGAGATGTAGAATGCCTCCATATTTCTGGGTAGCTATGAGTCAGAATTGACTCGACAGCAATGGGTTTGGTTTTTGGTTTTATAACGAAGTGAGAGGAAAAGGTGGGTGTCCTGATGGCTGTGGACCAGGTAAGGTGACATTAGTCCATAGAGGAATTTGGGGGAACAGACTGCTAATAAGAGAAAGGGAGACATGGCTAGGTCTCTGTGGGGTCTGCAGTGATGGAGGCAGCTGGCATAAAGGTAAATGTTGTTCCTCAAAATAATATTACTACACATGCCACATTGTCTATGAGGAGACAGACACATTGTCAGAGATCACCATTAACAGAGGGAAACAGACCAATCCAGAATGAGAAGGGACACCTTTTCACCAATGACACACAGCTACTTATTTAAGGTGACCCCTGCTATCCTTCTTATTCTCCCTTCTTCCCTCAACATGAGAGGCACTAGACTCAGCAAAGAAAGGAAGAGGAGAAATAGAGAAGATCATACCCACGTCCCACTCTAAGCCCCTTGAGGTACAAGCCTGGCCAGCCTTGAAGAGAGTAAGGAACTGATATCGAAATTGAATATGAGATAGGAGCTGTGAATTGGACTGTACTGGACTTTTATTAACTGAAATTGAGAGAAGCTATGGGATCTGCCAGGAGGTATCATTAGGAGATGAGATTGAGAGAGGGGCTAAATTCAGAGCATGGTTAAATTCAGTGGCTAGAGAAAGGAATTGAACTATTTCTATTTATACCTCCATGAATTGAGGCTTCTCAATAAACCAGTTACATCTGGTTATTTCATTTGCTTTTCACAACTCATACAACAGTTATTTCCTCCATTTTACAGATGAGAGAAACTGAGGCCCAGTTGGACTGCCTAAATATAGCCTTTGCTATCAAGTCAACTCTGACTCATAGCAACCTTATAGGACAGAGTAGAACTGCTCCATAGGGTTTTCAAGGCTGTAATTTTTACAGAAGCAGGCTACACATGTTTCTCCTGTGGAGTGGCTGGTGGGTTCGAACCTCTAAACTTTTTGGTTAACAGTTGAGCACTTAACCACTGCCTAAATACAGAGTATAGAAATTTCAAGTCCTAAATAGTGCAGAAATTTCATATGTACTTCTAAAGTCCAGGGGAAATACCGTTCTCCTTAACTCCTTTGTTCTTCCTCATGATGTTTTCCCAAACATTTTGCCAATGTTCAGTTTTGTCTTATTTATTCATTTATTTTCCATTTCTCTGGACTACTTTCTGTCAATCCGTACCTGAATAAGATCAGGACAGTTTAGCTGCTGGGATGGAGGTGGATGAGGAAGGGGGGCATTGTGGGAAAACATTACTTAGTGTGATAATCTATGATGTCCTTGATGTCATTCCACAGCTCATCTGGTATTTGGTCATTAGTGTTCAGTGTGTCAAATCTGTTCTTGATATGATCTCTTAATTCAGGTAAGATATACTCAAGGTCAGACTTTGGATCTCATGGACTTCTTCTAATTTTCTTCAGCTTCAACTTGTACTTGCATATGAGCAATTGATGGTCTGTTCCACGGTTGGCCCCTAGCCTTGTTCTCACTAATGATATTGAGCTTTTCCACCATCTCTTTCAACAGATGGAGTTGTTTTGATTACTGTATATTCCATCTGGCTAGGTCCACGTATATAGCTGCCATTTATGTTATTGAAAAAACGTATTTGCAACTAAGAAGTTGTTGGTCTTGCAAAATTCTGTCATGCGATCTCTGATATCATTTCTATCACCAAGGCCATATTTTCCAACTACCAGTCCTTCTTCTTTGTTTCCAACTTTTGCATTCCAATCACCAGTAATTATCAATGCATTTTGATTGCATGTTTGATCAATTTCAGACTGCATAAGTTGGTAAAAATCTTCAAACTCTTCTTCTTTGGCCTTAGTGGTTGGTGCATAAATTTGAATAATAATTGTATTAATTGATCAACCTTGTAGGCCTATGGATATTATCCTGTCACTGACAGTGCTGTACTTTAGGATAGATTGAAAAGTTTTTTATGATGAATGCAATGCCATTCCTCTTCAGTTTGTCGTTCCTGGCATAGTAGACCATATGATTTTCCAATTCAAAATGGTCAATACCAGTCCATTTCAGCTCACTAATGCCTAGGATATCAATGTTTATGTGTTCCATTTCATTTCTGACAATTTCCAATTTTACTGGATTCATACTTGGTGCATTCCTTGTTCCTATTATTAACGGATGTTTGCAGCTGTTTCTTCTCATTTTGAACCATGCCACCTCAGTAAATGAAGGTCCCAAAAGCTTGACTCCATCCACATCATTAAGGTGGACTCTGCTTTGAGGAGGCAGCTCTTCCCCAGTCATCTTTTGAATGCCTTCCAACCTGAGGGGCTCATCTTCTGGCATTATATAGGACAATGTTCTGCTGCTATTCATAAGATTTTCACTGGCTAATTTTGTTCAGAAGTAGACCACCAGTTCCTTTTTTCTAGTCTATCTTAGTCTAGAAGCTCAACTGAAACCTGTCCACCACAGGTGACCCTGCTTGTATTTGAATACCGGTGGCATAGCTTCCAGCATCACAGCAACAGGCAAGCCACCACAGTATGACAAACTGACAGATACTTTACAACATGAATTTAGAGACCATCTGAAGAATAGATTTGACGCATTGAACACTGATGACCGAAGACCAGACCAGTCATGGAATGACATTAAGGATATCATACATGAAGAAAGCAAGATGTCATTAAAAAGACAAGAAAGAAAAAAAAGACCAAAATGGATGTCAGAGGAGACTCTGAAACTTGCTCTTGAATGTAGAGTAGCTAAAGCGAACAGAAGAAATGATGAAGTAAAAGAGTTGAACAGAATATTTCAAAGGGTGGCTCCAGAAGGCAAAGTAAAGTATTATAATGAAATGTGCAAAGACCTGGAGTTAGAACCAAAGGGGAAAAACACATTCAACATTTCTCAAGCTAAAAGAACTGAATAAAAAATTCAAGCCTGTAGTTGCAATATTGAAGGATTCTACGGGCGAAATTCTGAACGATGCAGGAAGCATCAAAAGATGGAAGGAATACACAGAGTCACTGTAACAAAAAGAACTGGTTGATGGTCAGTCATTTCAGGATGTAGCAGATGATCAAGAACTGATGGCACTGAAAGAAGAAGCCCAAGCTGCACTGCAGACATTGGCAAAAAACAAGGCTTCAGGAATTGACGAAATACCAATTGAGATGTTTCAACAAATGGATGCAGTGCTGGAAGTACCCAGTCACCTGTGCCAAGAAATTTGGATGACAGCTACCTGGCGAACTAACTGGAAGAGATCCATATTTACGCCTATTCCAAAGAAAGGTGATCCAACAGGATGAGGAAATTATCTAACAACATCATTAGTATCACACACAAGTAAAATTTTGCTGAAGGTCGTTCAAAAGTGACTGCAGCAGGATATCGACAGGGAACTGCCAGAAATTCAAGCCGGATTCAGAAGAGGGCGTAGAGAAAGGGATATCATTGCTTATGTCAGGTGGATCATGGCTGAAAGGGAGAATACCAGAGCGATATTTACCTGTGTTTTATTGACTATGCAAAGCATTCAACTGCGTGGATCATAACAAACTATGGATAACATTGCAAAGAATGTGAATTCCAGAGCACTTAATTGTGCTCATGAGGAACCTGTAAATAGACCAAGAGGCAGTCATTCAAACATAACAAGGGGATATTGCTTGGTTTAAAGTCAGAAAAGGTGTGTGTCGGGTTATATCTTTCACCATACTTATTCAATCTGTATGCCGAGCAAATAATTCGAGAAGCCGGACTATATGAAGAATAATGGGGCAACAGGATTTGAGAAAGAATCATTAACAACTTGCATGTGCAGATGACATGACCTTGCTTGCTGAAAATAAAGAGGACTTGAAGCACTTACTGATGAAGATCCAAGACTACAGCCTTCGGTATGGATCACATCTCAACATAAAGAAAACAAAAATCCTCACAACTGGAGCAATAAGCAACATCATGATTAACGGGGAAAGACTGAAGTTGTCATGGATTTCATTTTACTTGGATCCATGATCAACACCTATGGAAGCAGCATCAAGAAATGAAAAGACGCATTGCACTGGGCAAATCTGCTGCAAAAGACCTCTTTAAAGTGTTCAAAAGCAAAGATGTCACTTTAAGGACTAAGGTGTTCCTGACCCAAGCCATGGTATTTTCAATTGCCTCATATGCGTGCAAAAGCTGGACAATGAATAAGGAAGACAGAAGAAGAATTGAAGACTTTGAATTATGGTGTTGGTGAAGAATATTGAATATACCATGGACTGCCAGAAGAATGAACACGTCTGTCTTGGAAGAAGTACAGCCAGAGTGCTCCTTGGAAGCAAGGATGATGAGACTTTGTCTCACGTATTTTAAATATGTTATCAGGAGGGATCAGTCCCTGGAAAAGAACATCATGCTGGTAAAGTAGATGGTTAGCGAAAAAGAGGGAGACCCTCAATGAGATGGACTGACACAGTGGCTGCAACAATGGGCTCAGATATGACAATGATTTTATGAGGATGGCGCAGGACCAGGCAGTGTTTCACCGGGTGGCTATGAGTCAGAACGGACTCAATGGCACTTAACAACAACAACAGCAACAATGTGATAATATTTTTAAAATGTTATTGTACCTCAGAGACTTAAGAGATGAAATGTTGGATTAAGGCTCACTGAACCGTGTTCAGGTGATAGGTGCCAACTAGGTGAGTAGTCTTGCATAAGTCAAATAACTTCTTTGTGTCTTAGTTTTCTTATATGTAAAATGGAAAGAAAATAGTACCTATTTCATAGGGCTGATGTGAGGAACAGAGATAATATACATAAAGCCTTGATCAGGATGTGGCACATGCTCTGCTTTGACAAAGCACTAGTCGTTAGTATTCTCTGCCTTCTATTCTATTACCTGGTAATTTCCTTTCCACGACTGAAAGAAAACAGCCAGATGAACCCCAAACACGTGTATATCTTTTCTTCTAGACATCTTCACTATCAACTCTCTAATGCTTTATCTCCACCACCAATCCAAGACACATATCTTTGCTTAGCAAAAACCACTTTTCCCACTCACTAGTGAAAGAAGGGGAATTTTTTGTTTGCTATTTTTAGAGAGAACCCACATTTGACCCTGGGTTTCTGCCCAGTTTTTCTAAGTACACTTCTGATTACATTTCTGGAAGATGTCACACCACCCACCACCAGCCATTGCTATAGAGTTAATTCTGACTCATATTGACCCTATAGGATAGAGTAGAACTGCTCCATAGGGTTTCCAAGGCTGTATTCTTTACAGGAGCAGATTGCCACGTCTTTCTCTCACAGAGCTGTTGGTGGGTTAGCAGTTAGCAGTTAGAAGCTGAGCGCTTTAACCACTGTGCCACAGGAGCTCCTTGGGAGGTGTCAGGGTGGGGATTTAAACCCAGCCTGGTGGCACGATGGTAAAGAGTTTAGGCTGCTAACCAAAAAGTCAGCAGTTCAAATCCACCAGCCGCTCCTTGGAAACTCCACGGGGCAGTTCTACTCTGTCCTATAGGGTCGCTATGAGTCAGAATCACTTCAAAGGCAAGGAGTTCTGTCTGATAGCTGATTTCTCAGATTGGAAATTGATGAGCTTGTGGACCTGAAGGGTCCTTGCAGTACCTTCTGTGTGCACCAGGAGGCAGGTGCTTCTGAAACGTAGGTGGGACAGTTTTACAACAGGTTCTACCAGCGACTCTGAGCTCCAGGATCACCGGAAGATTTCTAATAACAGAAATGCCTCGGCCGGGCCCCAGAGAGTCTGAGGCCCAGGCATATGCGTTTTTAATAACTTCAGCTTGTTGCAGGAACCTGCATTTGGAAGCCACCACTTTAGAGCATTCCAGAGAATGGTAAACACACACACACACACATACACTTGCTCCTGGAATTCAGAACATGAGAGATTTTACAGCGTGTCAGAGTGGAAAGGGACCTTAGGACTCGCTGATGAAGCATTAACAAGGAGGAGGCTGAGGTCAGAGAGAACTTGCTCAGGGCCAGAGCTGGAACTACATTTCGGCCTTCCCCCTGTCCTCCCCAGCCCTGCTGACCGCAGCCATCCACAAACCGCAGCGATCTGTGGTTATAACACAGACGTTTCCCCACTAACCCAGGGAGCTAAGAACACTTTTCTGAAAGCTACAGAAGGATTCTCCTCCCTTGGTCAGTGCCTTTAGCTGCTGTTGGAACAACTCCAAGCCCCAAAGAATTAAAAACTCTGTGGAACATGTTTTAGCCTGAGTCACAGTCATACCAGGCGGCCTGTCTCCAGAGGTGGTGTTCCTAATTCCGCTGCAGTGTTGCCTCTGCCATCGACGAGGATATGCTCCTCTGTGTTCTAGCTCTGACTCCGTGAGCTCCTTGCTCCTGTCTTCTCACAGGACGTGCCTGCAAGGTATTGACTGAGTCCTTGGGCAAACCAAAACCCTCTCTGAGCCTCAGTCTCCTCCCTAAGACAGGATAATGATTCTGTCAGAAAACGTGCAGCAATTTTTCTACGGGACTGTAGAGAAGTAGAGTTTATCTTTTCTCTGTACCCTCTGTCTTTCAACAAGTTTAAGTCAGACACTAGTTTCACAGTGGCCAAGGACTCAGAAAATCTATAGCCCAAACCCCTAACATTATCAACGAACAAACTGGGTCCAGAAAGGTAAGTTATTTACACAGTGAGGTGCTGTGAGGGGAGGGTTAGGGCCTAGGTGTCCTGACTCCCAGGCTCTTGTTCTCTCCCCCATCACAATCACACTGCCCTGTAGCATCTCCCACAAGCCTCTTACTATTATTAAGCATTCCGGACCGATAATTGGTCTTCTTTCTCCCTTCCTCCCTTTCGTTTTCCTTCCCTTCATCATCATTTAGTGAGCATTTGTTTTATTTTGGTCCCTGTTGTAGGTTTCTGTTAGAGAACCTTACCAATAATAGGCGCTGTATTAGCTTCCTATGGCTACCGTAACAAAGAACCACCAACTGGGTGGCTTAAAACAGCAGGAATTCATTCTCTCACAGTTCCGGAGGCTAGAAGTCTGAAATCAAGGTGTTAGCAGGGTTGGTTCCTTTTGGAGGGCTCAGAGGAGAGTCTGTGCTATTCCTCTTTCCTAGTTTCTGTTAGTTTCCACAATTCTTGGTATTCCTGGCTTGTAGATGCATCACTCCAGTTTGTACCTCTGTCGTCACATGGCCTTCTTCCCTGAGAGTCTGTATCTCCTCTTCTTATTCGAACACAGCCATATTGCATTAGGGCCCACCCTAATGACCTTGTCTTAACGTGATGACATCAGCAATGACCCTGTTTCCAAATAAGGTTGCCTTCACAGGTATTGGGGGTTAGGACTTCAACATATCTTTTTTGGGGACATAATTCAACTCATGTTGTAGTTGTTGTTAGGTGCCCTCGAATGGGATCCAACTTATAGCGACCCTATAAGACAAAGTCGAACTGCCCCATAGGGTTTCCAGGGAGTGACTGGTGGATTTGAACTGCCGACTTTTTGGTTAACAGCTGAGCTTTTAACCACTATGCCACCAGGACTCCTAATTCAGCCCATAATAGGTACTAAATAAATGTTTGATGGTGGTTTATTTATTCACATTCATTCACATATTTATCAACAAGCACTTTCTTTGTGCTAAACTCTTTTCAGGGAAGCTGTGAGGGACACAAGAGAAGCAGAGAAAGACATGGTCCACCATGTCCACAAAGAGTCGACAGAGTTTGTGAGGAGAGAATCTATACTCACACACACACATACTCACACGCTGGATAATCAGCGTCCAGGAGAAGGGGCAGTGGATGTTGGCACTGCTGACTTACAGTGGTAATGGCAGGAGATTAGTTTGGTTTGGGGTTGGGAAGGCTGAGAAATCAGACTGTGGCTGCTGCTTCTGTTTTTCTGCCCACCGCTGTGATGGTGCTTTCCCAGTCTAATCTCTTGACTCCCTTCTCTTTTAACCTCTTATGTGACAGAATTCTGTCTTAGGCCTTCTTTTCTTTTCTTCTTACTCTATATGGTCTTTCAGGGTATCATCTATTTCCCTGCTTCAGTGGTCATCTATCTCTGGATGGCTTCTAAATCTGTATCTCCAGAGGAGAGTGTTAGTGTGAATTCCAAACCCTCATGTCTAAATGCCTCCTGAACTTCTCTGATCAGATACTTCAAATATCACTTGTCCCAAACCTAACTCGTTTCCCCTCCACTCTGCTTTCTTCTTTGAGCTCAGTTACTCAGTCAGAAACCTACAAGTCATTCTTGACTCCTCCTTCTCCCTCACTCCTCCAGCATCCCAGTAATCATGATGTGCTTGAAATCGTGGAATTCTAAGAACTCTAAACACCGCTATCACAGACTGCTTTCTCTCCATCTCCAGTTTTTTCTGCTACTGTCAATATTTACTGGGATTATTATAACAACTTTTTATCTAACTGGTCTACCTTTAGTCTTATTCATGCCAATCAGTTCTCCACACTGAACCCAGGGAACTCTTCTTAAACAAACTGAGAAAACCACTTCATCACTTATAACCCTTTAGTATCTCCCATCTGCCCACAGGGTAAACTCCATGCTCCTGATGGTGGCCTCAAAGCCCCTTCATGATCCAAGTACCAACTATCTTCCCAGCCTCGTCTTCAGTCACGTACCTCGATTCAACCTACTGTTTTCCAGCCACAGTGGGTTATTTGCAGCTCTCTGAACACACCATACACTTGCACACCTCTCTGCCTTTGCCCCTGTTGGTCCCTCTGCACGGAGGCCCTTGCCCTTCTCCATCTGCCCACCTCTTCCCTCTACTCTTACTGCCCCTGACACGTGAACAAATAATGCCTGTCTCCCCCTTTTGGTCATGGCCTTCTTGAGAGCAGGGACTGTATTTCTCCCTTTTCTGTATCGCCTGTGTCTAGCACTGAACCTGACCGAACATAATCCTGAAGTAATTTAGTTGAGTTTGGTCATGTGTTCTCCCACAGTTTATGATGTTGTGGGTGATGGGATTCAAAACACACTCCTTTCTTGGTCCTCTCTGGGTTGCCGTAGGGAGTGCTACCCTGATTTCACCAGCCACTGAGAGCTAATCCGCTGCAGGGCATGAATTCTTCTAGGAAACCTCCTCCAAACTGCCAAACACTTCTCCAAATGCTGTTGCTAAGGATTTCAAATAGGTTTGAGGGAGGGGGACCAAGAGAAAGAGTTTTTGCGTGTTCCTTTGAGGCCAACACCTAATCACTGTCCCTCTTCAAATGAAAAATGGGGAAAACACTAGCTAACTGTTGTTTAGTGACCCCAGCCCCCACCCCTTTAAAATAAACACTCTTTTCAATTAGGAAGATTTGTCACCGGGGACAGTAATTCCATGTCCTACCAAAACAAACACAGTTGTAATTAGTTTTATCCAGGAAGAAAATTAACTCTGTTTATCTTAGCATAATTAATCATTGACCCCTTTTCTGTCCGGGTGGCTTGGGGGAGGGCGCAGGAGTAGGGGGTTATGATCTACAGCAAAGGGGCATTCCGAGACCCATCTATCTCTCCTCTTGGTTACACAGCTGTTTGCATGAGTTATTTGAAATAATATTCCTGGCCAAGAGTTATAGAGCTGCCCCAGAGCTAGACTTGGAGAAACACTAAATAAGGCTATGATTTTTATGGTTTCAGTCTGCCGAGAATTTTAGATGAGTACGTATCAGACGGGATTAAGGCATCCTGGGACCTCAAGATTTGCTTGACTTCTGTTATGCCTTTCACCCTGACCCCATGAGTCCTGGGGATGGGGAAGGAGCCACAGGAAAAAGGATTTATTCCTGGTTATCGGGGAGAAGCTAGCGCTGCAGTGAGAAGAGAACAGGCTTTGGAGTTTGATGGATTTGAGTTCCAGGCCTGACTCTGACATCCTCTAGCTGTGTGACCTTGGGGAAGATACCTTATCATTCTGAACCACAGTCACCTCCTAAGTAAAATAAAGAGGGTTGGGGGAGGAGAGAACCAGAATTAATAATCAGTATCTTCAAGAATGTTGTGAGGATTAGTTGTGAGGTGTACCAAGTCCCTAGCACAAGACCTGGTACCAAGTAGTTATTTAATAAGCATTGGTGGGTTTTGTTATTCTTGCATGAATTGACTTGAGGGTCCAGGGTGGAAAGACACACTGAAGGTCTTCTCTCTTTATTTTAATAGTCCCCACAACTCATGGAGACCCTACTGTGTGCTGGACTCTGCATTAGACCTTATGAAGAAAAAGAGGGATTAATCATGACCCCTGTCTTTATGGAGCTCCCAGCCTACTGAGGAGAGAGAGAGACATATCCAGATATTCTCACTATGTTACAACAAATGCTAAGTTGGACATGTGGGAATGAGATTCTTTGGTCAAGATGCAAGCGGAGGTGGGAGGGAGTTTTATTTCACATGTGCTGGACAATCAGGTGGATGTATGATACCTCACTTAATCTGCATGATAACTTTAAAAATAGGTACAAGGGAGGGGGTCTGGCGACAGGGTCATTGAGGCACACAGGCGTTCAGTCATTACACCCAACTGCATAGCTAGAAAACAGAGCAGCTGGAAGGTGAACCGGTTTGTGTGAGGCTGAAGCTTGTGCTTTGTCAGTTTTATCTCGGAGGTCCTGATGAGCTTCACTGGCTCGTCTCCTACACCAAGACCCCAAGTTAGGGGACAGTAGAGCAGCGCCATCCTCACGGTCAATGTCAGGTGTCCCCAAAGTTAAAATTGCACCTCCTTAAGCCTCATTTCATGCTCTTCTGAATTAAAATCTCTTGTAGGGGGATACTCTTAAACAACTATCTAAGGTGATTCTGATCTTCTCACCATCTGTTAGAGTCATAAAAATCGACCTTTTGCTTGTGACGTGGAGATGGCTACTCAGAGTCAAGCACCTGAGGTGAGGGCGAGGGGAGGTCGTCCTCTCGGTACAGGGAAAGGAGAACTGTGACACCAAGGCGCCCACGCCCTGAGATAAGAGGGATGGAGACGGGAGGTGAGATGGGCCAGGGCCCCTTGAGCGTGGCCTAATGAGCTTACACCGGGATGAGGGGGTCCTGCTGCCCAAGGCAGAGAGGTGGATGAGTGCCTGCTTTGAGCACTAACCAGACCAGTTCCCACTCATGGTGACCCTAAATGTGCAGAGTAGAACTGCTCCATAGTGTTTTCAAGACTGACCTTTCAGAAGCAGATGGCCAGGCCTTTTTTCAGAGGCACCTCTGGTGGGTTTGAACTGTCAACCTTTCAGTAAGTAGTTGAGTGCTTAACCATTTGTGTCACTCAGGGACCTTTGAGCACTAGGCCACTCCCTCTGGGGAGCCAGTCCTGGAAGAATGAGCTTTAGGAGCAGTGGAGAGCGCCGGCAGTCTCTTACTGAGTAGGAGAGAGCGTCAGGCTGAGAGGCAGCGCCTCTACCCACTGCAGAGGAGGAGCAAAACCGTCTTTATGGGTGCGAGATGTGGGGCTTTTGTTCTTCCGGTGCTAGCAGGGAACATGGCAGAGTCGCTTAGTAGTGCTGCAAAGGACTCTGCTGAAGGGAGCAAGTGCGGACTCGGAGGACACTAAGGATCTGTTTTCTGGGCCATGGGGGTGCCTGGCCCGGTGGACACCCAAAAGCAGGGAACCCCACACATCCTGAGAAGCACCATAAGCTGACAAGTCAGACAAAATTGTGTTCTGTATCCCACCTCTGCCAGTGACAAGCTGGGCAAATTTGGAAAACGTCCTTCCCTTCTCAGTACCTCAGTTTCCTTATCTATAAAATAAGGATAACAATCTGTCTTGTAAGACTTTTGTAAGGATTAGATAACTACCTTATATTCGTTATTTCATTTAGTCTTCACAACAATCTTTGAAATAAGGATAAATTATTCTCGATTTTACAGTTGAGTGAAAGTAAGGAAGTTCAGGTGACTTGCCCAATGTTATGCAGCTTTTCAGTGGCAGAGTCAAGATTTAAGCCCAGATCTATTTGATTCTAGAAACTTTGCTTTTGACCATTCCTCATAACACCTCTTTTCTAGGAATGAATGAGTTAATAAATTTGCTTACAAATAGTCATCCAGCCTCTGAGGTTTTTCTGACTGACAGCTATAATTGCCTCCTCTTGAAACTGGGTTTAACTCTTCCCACGGCTCTTCCCACTCTAGCACACGGCTGCCAGCCTGGCTGCGACATTTGCTTTCGTCATACTGGGGGACTCTAATTCTGACGGTGCTGGAGGCTGTGCGGCACAGAGGTTTTGAGCCAAAGCTCTGGAGTTGGGCAAGCCTGGGTTACAATCCTGTTCAGGGAAACCTTGGACTAAAGAACTGCCAGTGAGGCAGATACTGTCTGATAAGGGGGCCCCCAGGAGCCCAGGTTTCTTGGGGACTTATGAGAAGGAGCTTGAAGAGCTTGAAACTTTCCGAAAAATTGCCTTGTACTCTCTCCAAGAGGCTGCAGCCAAGAGATAAGAGGCCACGTCACTGGAGGCCACAATGGAGTCTGAGCTTTGTGGGAAAGGAAGGGTGGAGGGTCTCACAGAAATGTTTTAACAATTTAAAATCTTCTAGTTAGAAACTTTTTATGCAGGATTTAATCAGCAGGAAATCCATACAAGGCTCAATTTTTTTCATTGCTGCTCTAAGCAGTAGCCTGAATCCACACCCGGGTGGCTCTATTCAGGTCAGCAAACATTTATTGAGAACGTACTGGGTGCCAGGCCCTTTACTGGGGACACAGGGATGAGACAGGGACAATCCCTGGACTTAAAGAGATTTTTCTCTCTCTGGAGCTAGGCAGTAAGGCAGTGGGAAAGAGTGTGTGTGTGTGTACTTGCATGAGCATGTGTGTGTGTGTATGTGTGCATGCGTGCGTGTGTGTGTATGTGTGCATGCATGCATGTGAGTGTGAGTGTGTGTGTGTGTGAGTGTGTGTGTGTGAGTGTGTGTGAGTGTGTGTGTGTGTGTGTGAGTTGGGAAGAAGATAAGCGAAAAGAGGAAGGAAGGAGGGAAGGGATGTGTACATCAGCATGAAAGGCTTGTTCTCACTTATATCCCTGGGAGGGATCAGTCACTCCATCTACTGGTCAAAACCAATTCTGGGGGTGCCAGGCTGAGAGTGGGAAAGTGACTTTTAGTTTGGGAACTGGTTTGCATTTGCCAGGAAAAAATCCAATAGTAGTATCTTTTAATAACTGATTTTTGAGGTTGAGAGAGCTAAGCTCTATCTGTGTGTATTGGATAACAGAAACCAATCTGTGTGTTGCGAGCAGGGGTAGGGGAGAGGGAAATGGGACAGTAGGGGCGGGCTCCTCTGGTGGAATTGGTCTCATTTTCTGCCCCAATCCCCAACTATAAATATCTAGTCTTAGGGACCTCAATCTCTTGTACCATGTATGCGAAAACAATACGGAACTGGAGGTGGCCTCAAGGTTAATGGAAATAACAGGCTAACCTATTTTGCTCCCAGGTTTGTACAGTCTCAGGCAGCAGTGACAAGGGTACAGTATTCAGATTATGGCATATGAGGGTCCCCCTTGCCCTCAGCCCTGGTCAGACCACATTGAACACATATCTTCAGGCATGGGAACCAAAAACTGAGGGAGAATTTGCTAAAACGGAGAGGATTGGTAGTTGGTTGAAACTGAAGGAGAGAGGACTCAGGGAGATGTAGCTTTGACTCCAAATCTCTGAAGGCCAAAGGCAGAAGCAATGGTGGGGAGCCAAGTTTTAGCTCAGAAGGGGGAAAGGTTTTCTGACAATGGGCTGCTTTGTGAGGCAGTGAGTCATAAACCTGGGAGTGTTCCGCAGAGGCCTGAGGACTGCTAGTCAGCAGGGCTGGGCAGTCAGGGAGGGCTTGGGGAAGGGGCAGGTGATGACCCTGGAGCTCGGCTTGGGCTGCTGTCTCAGATTCTCCGATTGGGGAACTATCTGGTGGAAGCGTTGATGAAGAACAGCGCCGTGCGAGGTAGCGCTTTGCTCATCAGTGGAGGAATGTAGAGTTTGCAGTTTAAACTTTATAGGACAGCCTTACAGGAGAGGCTGCAGAATGAATTCCTACCCACACATACTCCGCGACTCAGGCTTTCCCTGCGTTATTTGGTTTATTAGGAAAAGGAAAGGGAATAGGATGAGGGTGAAGGAAAGAGGGGAGGGGAGGAAGGAGAGGAGGTGTTGGATAATGGAATCCACCATTTATTGAGCACTTAGTTCCAGGCACACTTCCATACTTGGCCCCATTTAATCCTCACACAACTTTCTGGGGTAAGTACTACTGTTAGCTCGGTTTTACTATAGTCTGAGCTGAACTATCAGTCAGTAAGGCCCCGGGCATGCCTGGTTACAAAGCCTGCTCTATCCAGGTGGGCAGCCTAGCATCTGACGCCTGCAAGGTTGCTCAGAGGTGATTTGTTAAAGCCTTCACCACTGCCCTGGAGGGCTTGCTTGCTGCAGCCCGCTGCCCTCTGCCAGTCCAACCTGTGGGTTTGTACAAAAAAGAGTGGGACGCTGGGCGCCCTCTCGTGGTTAGATTTGTCAGAAGATGCTGCTTGGAGGAGACCATGACTTTTAGGAATTCTTAAGAAAATCACTGCAATGGAAAAGGCTTGGCAGACCTAAGAGGTTGGCGGATATTCCAGAATAGGGTCTTCTGGCACACAGTAGGTGTTCAATACAAGTTTGATGAATTATTGAGTGAGGTAGAGACGTGGAGGCAGGGGTGGGCCTTCAGGTGAAGAGGGAACTAGTGCTCAGAGGTTCTACAGCATTGCAGCCAGGTAGGCAGAGCACTGCCTGGGGCAGAACCCAGGGTTCTAGACCCGGCTCTACCAGTCACCCCTGGGAATTCTGTGCAAGTTACCCTTCACTGAAGGGGCCTCAAGGCTCCTGCCTGTGAAATCATGGGGTTGATTTATATCAGTTGTGCTCATTCTAAGCTGCACTTGTTAACCACCTGGGGAGTTTTTAAAAATCCTGATAACTGGGCCCCAGCCCCCGAGATCCTGATTTAAATCGTCCGAGGTGGGGCCTGTGCACTGCTGTTTTTCAAACATTTCCCAGGTGGCTCCAGTGTACTGCTATGGCTGGGAAAGGCTTGGGTTATATTTCTGAGCCCTTAAAGTTCCCATTGGCTGTGATTCAGAGATTGTTTTCCAGGCATTTCACTAAATTTAATTTGTATCCTGTGGTAGTAGATAATGTTATTTCACCATTAAAACAATGGGCTGAGATTTCTCACCAATAAACCTAAAGATAGATCTCTATGTTTGTATCCTAAGGTGACCCCAATAATAGACAATGGGAATATGATTTATCCCCCATGCCTCTAATGTAATTAAGGGTACACTGTAAAGAAAGCTGTGCTATTGAAATGTAAATTAGTAATGGCAGTTTACCTTAGAATTGCCATTTTGTTAAGGTTACTATTGTGTTGTCTCAGTACTTAAAAGTGCATTATTCATGTAGCAAACATGGGAAGCCCACTGGGAGAGAAAGGGCAACACACTCAAGAGAGGATTTGAGGCCTCTGGACTTCGTCACACTCACAGGAACTATTGCTTCATTCCCTTCTCTGTTTGTTCTCCCTGCATTCTACAGTGACCTGTGGAAGAAATATAACACTGATGGAAGCTGGTGGGGAGAAGGAAAAACAATCTGTAGCTGCTCTTCGGATTTGCCACTTAGAGCTACTTGTTCTTATTAGAAATATTGGAAGGGCAAGCATTATTTTGGGGCATTTCTTTAACATCTCCCTGCTGGGGAAAGCAATGCGCGGAAAGGAGGAAGTATGTGAAGAGCATGTTAGAATGCCCAGCTGTGTCTGTGCCTGGCAGCCGTGCCTGGCCACCCTGTCTCGCAGCTTGTTCTGGCAGGAGGCTGGCTCACCACTGAGCAAGCATTCACCAAGAGGCTGCTAACTGGGCCCAGATGAGGCTGCTTCCAGATGACATAGGCTCTGGCTTGGATTAGCAAGAAACCACGTGGAACAATAATATCAGTAACAAGAACCACTATTGATTGAGTGCTACTATATACCAGATGCAATGCTGTATATGTATAGCTTGAATGACCTCCTTCACCAGCTCAAGGTATTAGAGAAAGGCCACTTTGCTTCTACTTCTTATTTAATTGTTGGAGACCTACCTGCCCATAATATTTATCTACCTTGAGTTTTCCGAGAACATTGTGTGCTAAAGAGAGTTTAGTGATGCTTCCAAATATACTCAATCTGTTAGAAAGATTCTAATCTGTGGACAGTCAGAAGGGAAGAGATTGGCTTTGGGATTCCTCTTAGAGATTCTTTGACCTCTTACAAATTTAGCTGCTTCTCCCAAGTGGCCAGATCCTGAAAGGTTTTGTGAAGGACCACCTTTGTACACTTCAAAAAACCCTGTTACACCTATTTGAAAGATTAGTCCAAAGGACTAATGGACCATAACTACCATGGCCTCCACCAGACTGAGACCAGTGCGACTACATGGTGCCCAGCTACCACCACTGACTGCTCTGACCGGGATCACAACAGAGGGTCCCAGACAGAGCTGGAGAAAAACATAGAACAAAATTCTAACTCACAAAGGAGACCAGACTTACTGGCCTGACAGAGACTAGAGAAACCCCTAGAATATGGCCCCTGGACACCCTTTTACCTCAGTAATGAAGTCACTCCCGAGGTTCACCCTGCAGCCAAAGATTAGATAGGCCCATAAAACAAAATGAGACTAATGGGGCACAACAGCCCAGGACAAGCACTAAAAGTCAGGAGGGGACAGGAAAGCTGGTAATAGGGAACCCAAGGTCGAGAAGGGAGAGTGTTGACATGTTGTGGAATTGTTAACCAATGTCTTAAAACAATGTGTACTAACTTCATCTAAAGTACAAAAAAAAAACAAACAAACAAACCCTGTTACACTTATTTCACATCTCACCGTGTACCTTCTTGGCCTTTTATTGCAATAACTAAAAGCTGCAACTCAAGTGTTCAGAGAAAAATCAAAGAAGATTTACTGCAAGGTGAGAAAACTTACGATGTTTGTCAGATAGAGGCCTCTAGCAGCCTACCGTATATACACATACATAAATTTATCTTTACAACAATTTTGCAAGGTAGGAAAGTTAATTTCACAGTTATGATTTTTATTATTATCATAATATAGTAAAAACTAACATTTTCTTAGCATCTTGTTTGCTCTAGGCATTGCTAATCCTTACCATAAGACCAGGTCCCTGTGGCACAAATGGTTTGCACTCACTCTAACCTAAAGGTGATTTACATATACCCAGATGTATTGTGGAAGAAAAGGCCTGGAGATCTGCTTCCACTGAGATTACAGCCAAGAAAACCCCATGAAGCAGTTCTGCTCTGTAACACGTAGGGACCATGAGTCGGGTTAAGCCTGATGACAATTAACAAGAACAACACCACCATAAGACCATAATGTAGGTATTATCATTCCATTTAACAAACTAGGAAATTAAATCTCAGAGAAGTGGAATAATTTGGCCAAAGTCAGTCACTGGCACCCCTCATAAGTGAAAGCCAGGATTCGTCAGTACATCTCTCTGACTTCATTCTAAGGAAACCCATGTGGCAGAGCGGTTAACAGCTGTAGCTGCTAACCGAAAGGTTGGCAGTTTGAATCCACTGGCAGCTCCTTGGAAACTCTATGGGGCAGTTCCATTTGTCCTCTAGGGTTGCTATGAGTCGGAATCAATTCGATAGCAACGGGTTCGTTTTTTTTTTTTCCTGACTCCTAAACTCACTTGTTTTCCATTGTATAATATAAAGGGGCCAGTCAGTGTCCCTTCCAGGCCAGGGACTAACTCGTGAGTGAGCAGAGTCCTACTGCTGAGCAGTTTGGCACTAAGAATAAGTTAAAAAATGTTTGTTGAAGATAGGAAGTGTTGAGTTGGGACTGACTAAATGATAAAAAATATATACTAGGGGTTGTCAGAGAAGGGGCAGTCACTGTACTCTGCAATAGTCAGAGAAGGCAGAGGCAGATTTTAGCCCAGGATGTATAAAAAGTGCTGACTGCCAGCCGTTGACCACAGGGCAAGATTCATCCGGCTGTGATGATTAGGTTTCCCATCACCTACCGGTCTCCAGGAGCAAATTCTCTGACCTCCTTTGTAGGAGCACCTTTAAAAATGCTGCAGTACTAGATTTACCTCTAGATGGCGCTCACGTACTTCTATAGGTACTTCTACAGCTTCGCTTTACAAGAATTCAGCCAGTGGCTCCATCCAATGTCCAACTTCTCTTTGTCCTGTTTCTCCATGTAAGGGTGTCCACTATGGTTAATAAAATACCAGAGGATAAACAAGTTTTTATTGTATTTATTAGTTGATTCTTTTTATCTCCTCTCAGCCTATAAAGGATTTGAGGTTGAACTACCAGCCTGGTATCCTGTAGTCGACATATTTGATGCTGACAACACAGACGTCCTTGAGACACTCCTAATACCAGAGTGACTTCCTTCTCTGGATCGTTGCAGAGTCAGGCCTTGGACTATGAATCAATGAAGTGACGTGGTCCTTGCAAAGCTCTGCCCTGGGGCGAAGTCCTAGTATTGTCTCAAGTGACAGACAGAGCAAATCTGTCTTCTTCAATTCTGTATTTCTTACTAAAGTTTTTTCTTATCTATTTTTCTGAAACATGGATAGGTAGACAGGATGATGATAAGGCAAGATCATGATCACAGTCATAAACATTGTATTTTGGGAGGTGTTGTAAAACAGTGAATCTGAAATATACCAAAGAGATGTGACAACAACAAACTAGGAGGATAGAAAACAGAGTTGAGGGGAGGGTTGGTCGAAGAGATATTATGTCCTAGATTCTCTAGACTTGGGTAGGGACAAGTGAATTTGAGTTTTGGATGAGGAAATGTTCTGGGAGTGTGGCTGAGTCTGGGCTTGTTGAATTGAGCTGGGGCTGGAACATCTCTCTTTCTCCCCACCCTGCCCCGTGCCTTATAACTATTCAACAAATATCTGGGCACTTCTCATGTTACAGGTATTGGTAGAGGCACTGAGGATATAGCTATGAATAAGATTCCTGCTCTTGAACTTACATTTTAGTAGGAGAAATAAACAATAAACAAATGAACAAGAGCATTTTAATTCATGATAAATGCTAAGAGGATGACAAAACAGGGAACTATGCTACCGAGTAATTAGAGGTAGAGGTACTTCAGAGAGGGTGGTCATGGCAGACTTTCCTGAGGTGACATTGGAACTGAAATCTGAACAACTAGAAGGAACCATGTCTTTACCTGCTTTCTTGATTCCAAGGAAGCTCAACTAGAGGTAGTTTGCTTCCTTGAAAAATCCTAGAAAGGCTTGCCCAATAAAAAATAGGAGTGAAAAATGGGGGAGGAAACAGGGGGATTAGTTGAAGCTCTGTACATGCAATAGTCAACTTCAACTTCCCCACCCCCATGCCCAAAATGGCCTTTAAAACAAAAACCCATTGCCATCGAGTTGATCGCAACATACTCCAACCCTATAGGTCATAGTAGAACAGCCCTATAGGGTTTCCAAGGAGCAGCTGGTGGATTTGAACTGCCATCCTTTTGGTTAACAGGCAAACTCTTAACCACTGAGTCACCAGGGCTCCAAAATGGCCTTTAGACAGTATTTATTCCCTGGCGAAAGCCAACCAGTCAAACAGATTACAAATAAATAAGCCAACAATACAAAACAATGCAGAGGTTTCTTTGAAAAGATATTGAACAAGTCATATGGGGAAGTTTAGGGTAGCAAGTGTAGCTATTGCGTACTTAAGTAAAGCCCTCCACATCCTGGTACAATTATTTTGGGGAGGGTGCTTTAAAGAAATGGCTTGTTCCTTGGTAGCTGATAAAGTCTGACAGTCCATAAACCTCATTAGACTAACAGAGCTGTGACTAAGTCTTTCTTTTTTTTCATTCTTTAATATAAGTTGGTGAAAATGATAACAAAATACTTGAGAAAAGTCTGCAACATGAAGGAGAGAAAACAAGATTAAAAGACATAAACCATTTTTTAAAAAGAAATGAATTTAGAGAACAGGGATACAAAACCAAACATAAAATGACTCCCCCCCCCCCACAGTAACACTGAAAAAGGCAACATGCTGACAAAGATTAATGAATCAGAACAAATCCTTGATATTAAAATTTTGGTTATAAAAAATTTAATAGGAAATTGGGAAGATAAAGTCAAGAAAATCTTCCAAAATACAGAAGAAAAAAAATACAGTGAAAAATATGAGAAGCAAAGAAAATCAGAATTGTGCATAAATCTAGGAGGTTTGACATCTGACAAATAGATGTTCCAAAAAGATAAGAGGAAAAATCAAGTGGGAAAATCATTCAAAATTAAAAATGAATAAAGAATTTATCAGAGTAGAAGAAGAAAGAAATTTTGGAAATGAAATGACCAAGTGAAATAAATGAAAAATAAGAACAAGACAATTAGACATATAAAGTTTTAGGATGAAAACCAAAAAACCCAAACCCATTGCCATCGAGTCATTCGACTCATAGCAACCCTGTAGGACAAAGTAGAACTGGCCCACAGGATTTCCAAGGAGCACCTGGTGGATTTGAACTGCTGACCTTTTGGTTAGTAGCCAAACTACGTCACCACTACACCATCAGGGTTTCCAGTTTTAGGATAGCAGGGATAAAAAAAAAAGATTCTAAATCTTTCAGAGAGAAAGACTCACAAAAGAACAAATATTATTGGATAAACATGAGATTTCTCATGTTTAGAAACACTTGACCAGGTCTGGGATACATAGCTTTTTTTCACAGTAAATCTCATGAAAGATTTACTAGAGAATGATGAAGAAAGTCTCAACAAATTACAAAAGTTTGAAATCATATGGGGTATATTCTCTGACCATAGTGGAATTAAGCTATAAATTAATGTCAAAGAGACAAATAAAAAAGATTACATTAAAAATCAGAAAATACACTTCTAAGACCCCTAGGCCAAAGAAGAAACTATAATGAATATTAGAAAATATTTTTAGCTGAATGATAGTGAAATCACAGCATACTGAAATTAGTGGGAGACAACTCAATCAACAGCAAATGTACAGCCTCAAATACATACAATTAGATATAAAAGGCTGAAGAAATGATCTAAAACTTCACCTCAAGAATTTAAGAAAAGAAAGCAAACTAATGCCAATTATTATCACAATTTTTTTATATGAAGAAATTAAGCATCAGAGTTTTTAAATGAATTTCTCAAGTTCAGATAGCCTATAACTGTAGAGCCTGGATTGGAGCCCGGAAGTTTCTAATACCTAATTTTTTGCTCTAACCATCATCCTTTCCTTCATGTTATATGGTAATAGGACCATGCTTGCATACTTGCAGTGATGGGAAGGTCACTGACTCATTATACAACTTGACTTAATTATTTTTTAATTCTAAAAGATATATATTGAGCATCTCCTAGATGCTAGACACTGTTCTAGATACTGGCAATAGGGCAAGATGGGGAAACCAAAAGTTTGCCCTCCTGGAACTTCCTTGTAGTGTGATGTGAGAAAGTTCTTCCTTTGGAAATTTCCCACTGATAATTTTAGGATGACAGTTATTAAGTTTGCTCTTACTTCCTCACAATAGGTATTTGAGATCTTTTTTTTTAAAAAAAGGGTCTTTCCTGTATATTTTTCACTTCATGCCAATTATTTAGAGTTATTTGATTGTTTTCCACATGATATGTCAAATATGGTTTAATGAGAAAAGTTGTCCAGTCTTGGAATGATCTTTCTCACACTGTAGTAAGCTCCCAGGAATATGCGTATTCAAGTAAAGGTTGAATGGTTAAATAACAAGAATGCTGTAGAGCAGATCTTTGCATTATTTCTGAAGATCATTTCATCTTTGAAGTTCTTAGGTTCCAAGGCACATTTGTCCTCTTAGTTAACTCAGAGGTCCCCAGACCTTCCACTTGGCTTGTCCTATAAACTCTAGACCCTTTACCATTTAGACAAGGTTATAATGACCAGGGCGCTACTGTCTGAAGCACTTCTTTCCAGGCTGATCGCATGCTAGACAGTGTGGAAAGAAGTAGGAGGAGATTGACCTTACTGGCCTTGCTCTATCCTTAGCCCAAAGACCCTGAGCCCAGTCTCAGCTCTAATTCCTGACTCTATCTTCACCAACAATTCTGCCTTTCATACCTGAGCCCTAACATAGGTTGAATAGACACAGGGTGATGAGATCTTGGAAAAGTTTCCTGTATCTAGCGTATTTGTTGTTATTCCAATGTATCCCCTAAGTCCTGGCTTCCTAATTTTCTTTCTCCTTGATTCTTTTCAGGCTTACAGAGTAGATGGATTGTTTTCTTTAAATATGTACTTGAATTTGTACCTTTCCTGATGTGTATTGCTATCCTTCATATCTACTTGAAATTCAAGAATAAAGGTAAATGGGGTGAGAAACATGGGATCTCTCACATCATCTCTCCTTTGCCAAGTACCTTCTTTACTGGGAGGTATTTAGATACATCTAGGTGACCTTTGTAGCATCAACAAAAGGAGGATTCACGGCTTAGATGACATCTCAGAAGCTTCAGGTTCCATCTCCTGAATTATATGGTGTGCAGAGTTTCAGGCTGTTCTGATAGTTGCCTGTATTTTTACCTCCACAGAAAGTCACAATTACTTGTGCACCAAAGGAAAAGATATATTCCTTTAGGTCTTCAGCTATTTCAGCCAAAATTATTGAGCCTAGAAACACATATACAAAAAACATCTGATGTCACATAGGTTGAACCATAGTTTATAAATTCACAAACATTTTTGAGGTAGAAATCACCTTTGAAAAATCAGTGAAGAAACATCCAAATACACACTTTTATTTATTCTATTTCCTATTTAATTTCAGGTCTGTTAAAAGCTATCATTGGATCTTATTGACTATGTATTTAGATGTTATTGAGAAATGCATTTATACTATATCATATACTATAGTATGATGCTGCTGTTAGGTGCCGTTGAGTCGAGTCTGACTCATAGCGATCCTACGTACAACAGAATGAAACACTGCCTGGTCTTGAGCCATCCTCACAATTGTAGCTGTTTGAGCCCATTGTTGCAGTCACTGTGTCAATCCATCTCATTAAGGGTCTTCCTCTTTTTCACTGACCCTCTATTTTACAAATCATGATGTCTTTCTTATGATAGTATCTGAGAATTTAGCAATGCCTCTTATCCATTTTCAGTCACTGGGAAGTACTTATATGGGACAATGACCATCAAAGTAAGCAAAACAATCCTTTATTATTTTCTGGGGCTTTGCCTTCATCCTCAAAGCAGAATCTGGCTAGATGCTGTACAGATAACTTTTTCATATCTGTATTTCTGAATTTCACCAAGACCCCAAATTATAAGTTCAAGTCTCAAAACTTAATAAGTACGTGTGCTAAAACAAACAAATGAACAAAACTCAAGCTCACCAGGGTCAATTAAAAAGGAACAAGAATCTTTAAGATGGAATTCTATTCTTAGCAGTAAGAAGGTCTGAATACTCTAAACCACCCTCCCACTGCGAATTATCTATCTGTCTGTCTGTCTATCCATCTATCTGTCCACCTATCCATCCATCCATCCTTCCATCCATATATATATATCTATGTAGCTATATCTATTATAAAATCAACTGATTGTCCTATTGTATATTATGGTGAAAGAAAACAAACATGTTAAAGATGATTTCAAGTATTTTGGCTTTAGCATCTGTGGGATAAAATTGTCATTTATCAGACATATGACATAAAAAACTATGTTTTACATATTAATAAGGAAATAATGGATTAAAAATAATAATAGGGGATATGAGACTATAAAAAGTCCAAACATATTTTTAAAAGCACCATGTATAATTTTTGGAAATTAAATATATAATAATTGAAATTCTGAAACTCAGTGGATAAGTAAAATAGCAGGTCAGACAATTATAAAAGGGAATGGACTCCCAGTTTTATAATTTCCCTAAGCACACCTATCTTGTCTCTTCCACTGACTGAAACTCTAAAATCTTGACAAAATGCATGAAGCAGATATTTGAAGACACCGAAAAGTAAATAGTAGCAAGCAGATTATGGAAGTCCAGAATTTGAAGTACCACCAAACCAACAATTATCATTTTTTTGTCTGGTATACTGTAGCCTGGACTTAAGGCAGTCTGAAACCCAGAAGTGGGCATTGGTATATATATAGCGAGAACTCCAGGAAAGACCACTAGTTAAAGCTTCAGGAAAAAGAAAAATTAACTCCTGGTAGAGACAGTGATGTCAGCAGGAATCCACGCTTATGCATCTAATGGAGGGGAAATTTTCACTCAGATTGGAGGAGCTGTGGCCCCAAGGGGGTGGGACAAACCCCAGTTGATTTTTTTTTTTTTTTTTCTCTCTGTCCTCTTACCTCTTAGCTCTGGACAAAGGCACAGATGCAGGAAGTGTGCCGTGGAGTGGGAGTAAATGAAACCTCAGATTTCTGACTGGAGAATCAGAAAGTAGAGCCCCAGGGAACTGGAAAGTATCAGGGATAGAGTAGAGAGGGAACAACTTGGAAAAGTGACTCCATAAAGTTGTTTGTCAACTTCTGGGCTCACCCCAGAGCTTTGCATGCATAAATCTGATCCAAAACAGCTTATCAAAGACATTGAGGACTCAGCTATGGGAAATACCATTGCTCAGGTCCTAGATTGGCCACTGTATAGCACACACACAGAACAGGTTTGAATAGCACTGCAAAGACTTTGAAAACAGCACTGAAAACCCACAGAAGACCGGTTAGTACTTGCAGCCTGAAGCCAACTAGGTCAAATGCTGACTAACACAAAAATATCAATATGCTCCACCGGATTTAAACACAACCAATGGCGTCATAACATCATATTAAAAAATATAGAATTCAATGCAAAATTACTTGGCATACAAAGAACTAGGAACATCTCAATATGATGGGCAAAGACAATAAACAGATGCTGATACAAAGCTTACACAGATGTTGAAATTATTGGACAAAGACTTTAAAGACACTATTATAAAAATGCTCCAAGAAGTAAGAGCAAACACGCTTGAAAAAAAAAAATGGAAAGATGAAAAATCTCAGCAAAAAAATAGAAGACATAAAAAAGAACCAAATGGAAATTTTAGAAGTAAAAAATGCAATAATGAAAATAAAAAAACTCACAGGTTAGGCTCAACAGCAGAACTGATGTGACATAGAAAATATGCAGCAAACTTAATGATAGACCAATAAAAATTATGCAATCTGAACACTAACAAGAAAAAATATTGGAAAAAAAAAAAGAAGCAGAGTCTCAGGGCCCTGTAGCATAAAAGGATTAAAAATGTATCTTTGAAAGAATGAAGAGTGTAATACAGAAAAAATTTTTTGCAGAAACAATGGCTGAAACTTTTACAAATTTGGCAGAAGACATAAACCTACAGATTCAACAAGCTCAGTTAACCTCGAACAGGCAGGATAAATCTAAAGAAATTTATGCGTAGACAGTAATAATTGAACTGTTCCAGAACTAAGTATAAATAAAAAAATTTTGAAAGCAGTCAGAGAAAATTGAGACATATAGGGGAACAACAATACAAATAATTATGAATTTATCACCCAAATTCATAGAGGCCAGGAGGAAGTGGCACAAATTTTTTCATGTCATGAAAGAAAAGAACTGTCAACCCAGAATTCTCTATCCAGTGAAAACAGCCTTCAGGAGTGAAGGTAAAATAAATACATTCTGAAATGAAGGAAAACTGGGATAATTCTTTACTAGCATAGCTTCTTAGAAAGAATTGCTGAAGGAAGTTCTTCAGACAGAAGGAAAATAATACCAGGAGGAAATGTGTACATTAGGAATGAAGAAAGGGCAAGAGAAATGGTAAACGTCTGGGTAAATGTAATAAAATATTCTATTCCTCTTGAGTTATTTAAGATATGTTTGATGGTGGAAAGCCAAAATCATAACTCTGAATATATAGACATAGATGTGAGAATGAGAAACATAGAGAAAATACAGAAACAAGTAACAAAATGGTAGACTTAAATCCTAACACATCAATAATTATATTAAATGTAAATGAAATTGTAGTTTTGTCAGTTTTTTCTTTACATGTTTCAAAGCCATGATGTTAAGTGCATACAAATTTAAAATTGATAAACTTTGCTAGTAAAAGGAGATATCTATCGTTATAAAGTGACCCATTCAGTATCTTGCAATGCTTTCTTGCCCTAACATCTATTTTGTCTAATAGTGGTATGGCTACACCAATAATCTTTCATTTGTATTTGCATTGTATATCTTTTTCTAGCCTTTTCCTTTCAACCTTTTCTGCAGACTTACGCTTTTAGGTTCCTATTACAAATAGTGTATCATTGTATTTTCATTTTTTAATCTATCCGGTCTGATAGTAATTGCCATGTAAATGCAATATTTAGCCCTTTTTCTGACTGATCTATTATGTTTTAATTCTATAACAATATTATGTCCCTATTTGAACTTCCAGCTCTATATTTGTATTTCCAGTATTGCCTTCATTTTCATTTATTGTGCATTTATTTATTTATTGTGGTCATTCCATTTTCATCCATCATTCCATTTGTTTTTACTATTGATGTAAATTTTAATCAGTATTTTTTTTATTTTGATTTTGGTTGTTCCTTTAGAAATCACAAAACACATACTTAGCTTATAAAGTCTAAAGTAAATTGATACCTTAAAATCTCCCAGGATGCTCATAGCAACCCTATAGAACAGAGTAGAACTGCCCCATAGAGTTCCCAAGGAGTGCCTGGTGGATTTGAACTGCCGACCTTTTGGTTAGCAGCCATAGCACTTAACTGCTACGCCACCAGGGTTTCCAAAAAGGCCTTGGAATAGTTTAATAACATTTAGCCTCATTGATTTATAAACTATGGTTATTGGAAATTTTAATTATTTAATTAATTTAATTTTAATTATTTGTAATTAACCACCAGTATGTTATAATGGTGGCTATTATAATCACTGTTTTATATTACATTATATTTATTTATATATTTACAACTTTTTGGATCTTTATTCTTTCTTGCATGTCAGTCTTTACAAGTTTTATCACTTTGTCTGGTGGCCTTTATCTCACTTTTATTTCAGTGGCTATATTGTTGTTGTTCTTAGGTGCTGTCAAGTCGATTCCAACTCATAGCAACCCCACGTGACAGAGTAGAACTGCCCCGTAGGGTTTGCTAGGCTGTAATCTTTATGGGAACAGATTGCCAGATCTTTTCTGCCACGGAGCCACTGGGTGGGTTTGAACCACCAACCTTTTGGTTAACAGCCAAGTACTTACCTGCTGTGCTACTAGGGCTCATTTCCAATGACTACAGAATTTTAAATTCTGTGCAAGTCCATTCAATTGCATTGGATATATTACTTTATTGTCTTGACCTCCATTTTTGCTGTTGAGAAGTGTGCTGTCAGTCTAATTGCCACTTTTGAATGTGAACTGTCTTTTCTCTGGCTGCTCAAGAGTTTGTCTTGTTTTTTTCTGCTGTTGTTGTGCCTCAGTGTGGAATTCGATTTTATTGTTTCATAATAGTGATTTGTTGGGCTTCCTGATTTTCTAGGTCAGTGTCTTTTATCAGGTCTCAAGAATGTTCAGCTACCACTGTTTCAAATGCTTCCATTTCTCCATTCTTTATCTCCTTTCTTTGTAGAACTCCAGATAACCATCTATCAGAACCTTTCACTACATCTTATGTATCTCTTACATTCTCTTCATTTCCCATTTCTCTCCATGCTCCATTTTAGTTAATGTCTTCCTATTTATTATCCAATTTACTAGCTATCTCCTGAACTATCACTAGTCTGTTGTGGAATCCACCCTTTGAATTATTAATTTCAGGTATTATACTTTCAGTGCCATCAGTTCTATATACTACTTTTTCAAATGCACCATGTGCCATGTGCCTTTTTATAGTTTCTATGTCGCTATGAGTCAGAATCAACTTGACTGCAATGGGTTTGTTTGTTTGTTTATATAGTTTCTATAGTTATAGAAACAGATATTTCCTAGCTTATCTCTTTCAATTTTTTAATACAATAATACAGGTGTTTTATAGACTGTTTCTCATAACCAAAATATCTAAAATTATTTTGATGTTCTGTTTCTATTTTCTGTTATTTCTACTGATTTTTTGGTTTTTCTTCGGTTATATGCTGGTCATTGTACTTGAAAATTTATTTCACCAAAATTTGAGGTTTCAACTGAAGATTATGTCCTCAGAGAAGATTTATGTTTGCTTCTGTCAGGTAACTTCTTAATCTAAATTAAACACCTGACATTTCCAGGACCTCTAGTGTGTTGTTATATGAGAACTGCTTTTTGTCATGATTACCTTACCTTTAAGGCATTAGAATATTTGGGAAAGGTCTCTTATTACACTCCTCATTTTTCTGAAACTCTAGCCATAACAGGCAGCCAAAATATAAGTTCAAATTTGCTGTGATTGGCAAATTTAAGCTAATTACCTTACCTCTTTTAATTTCCACTTCCCTTTTGATGACAGTCTTTTCTTACTATTTTGTCGTAGTTTAATAGCCTTTAAAAACATCAGATTTTATTTAGAGATTTTAATTATTTTCAGTCGGAGTGTTTGTTTGATTAACTTAAACCAAAAAAAGAAAACAAAACCCTGTTGCTGTCAAGTTGATTCCAATTCACAGCGACCCTATAGGACATAGTAAAACTGCCCCATAGGGTTTCCAGGAGCGGCTGGTGGATTCAAACTACCAGTTTTTGGTTAGCAGCCAAACCCTTAAGATCCTCAAATTGTTTAGTAATTTGACTTTAGCTTAGGGCTCAGAGTGCCCTGACTTCATTATGCAACCTCTCTCCCACTAATCTTTCTCCTTGGTTCTTCAGATCCTTGATTTTTTGATCAATGTGAACTCTGCTCCTTGGTGTTAGAATGACTTCTGTAAAAACTGGAATCATGAATTATACCCTAAAATTGTAGAGTTTGCATGAAGTGTATATGTAGGCATTTTTTAGATTCTTGGAACAGCTGCAGGGTAGTTAGTCAGATGAATATACAATACTCTAGATGGATCTACAGTATTCTACACAATGGCTTTGAAATGCAAACTCAAGATAAACTTCTGAGACCTCAGTTTGACATTCATGACTTTTAACATCTAGATGTTAAAAATGATTTACTGCTTCATCTATCCCTTTCCCCTCATGGTACTTTGGGATTCCAGCAGCAGATTTACTTAGTGCATTCAATTTGTCCTTCTGGTGTTTTGTTTCACAATGTTCCTCTTATCAGGGAAATTTTCATTTTATTCTTCATCTTTAGTCTCAAGTCAAAGTGTTATCTTTTCCAAATTGTACTCACTACCTAATTCTCAAAGTTACACTTTACTATTGTTACTAGTGTCCTATTCCTTGATTAATATATGCATAAAGTTTCTCCTAGAAAAAGTAATTTTTTTTGGTGTTTTGGAATCTTGTCCAAATCCCTTTCTGATCTTCATTCCCTCCCCTATATTCCTCCCTTACTGACCCTAGTGATGATTCAATTTTTTCTTCTCTTCTAGTCTATATTAACACCTTCCTAAGCAGTCTACCTAACAAGTGTCTGTCAGTTTGTCCTACTGGGGTGGCTTGCGTGTTGCTCTGATACCGGAAGTTTTGCCACAAGTATTTGAAATACTGGCAGGATTACCCTTGGTGGACAGGTTTCAGCAGAGTTTCCAGACTAAGACAGAATAGGAAGAGGAACCTGGCAGTCTACATCTGAAAAAAATTGTCCAGTAAAAACCTTATGAATAACAGTGGAACACTGTATGATATAGTGCCGGTAGATGAGACCCTTAGGTTGGAAGGCATTCAAAAGACAACTGTGGAAGAGCTGCCTCCTCAAAGTAGAGTCAACCTTAATGATGTGGATAGATTCAAGCTTTTGGGACTTTCATTTACTAATGTGACATGACTCAAAATGAGAAGAAACAGCTGCAAACATCCATTAATAATCAGAACATGGAATGTGTGAAGTATGAATCTAGGAAAATTGGAAGTCATCAGAAATGAACAGGAATGCATAAGCATTGCTATCCTAGGCATTAGTGAGCTAAAATGGACTCGTATTGGCATTTCTCAAGCTGAAAGAACTGAAGAAAAAATTCAAGCCTTGAGCCGCAATACTGAAGAATTCTACCAGGAAAATACTAAACGATGCAGGAAGCATCAAAAGAAGATGGAAAGAATACACAGAGTCACTGTACCAAAGAGAATTGGTTGACATTCAACCATTTCAGGAGGTAGTATATGATCAGGAACCAGTAGTACTGAAGGAAGAGGTCCAAGCTACACTGAAGGCATTGGCGAAAAACAAGGCTCCAGGAATTGAGGAAATACCAATTGAGAAGTTTCAACAATCAGATGCAGCCCTTGAAGTGCTCACTCGTCTATGTCAAGAAATCTGGAAGACAGCTACCTAGCCAACTGACTGGAAGAAATCGATATTTGTACCCATTCCAAAGAAAGGTGATCAAACAGAATGTGGAAATTATAGAACAATACCATTAATATCACACAAGTAAACTTTTGCTGAAGATCATTCAAAAGCGGTTGCAGCAGTATAGCAACAAGGAACTGCCAGAAATTCCAGCTGTATTCAGAACAGGACATGGAACCAGGGATATCATTGCTGATGTCAGATAGATCTTAGCTGAAAGCAGAGAATATCTGAAAGATGTTTATATGTGTGTTTTATTGACTATGCAAAGGCATTCAGCTCTGTGGATCATAACAAATTATGGATAACATTGTGAAGAATGGGAATTCCGGAACACTTAATTGTGCTCGTGAGAAACCTGTATTTAGACCAAGAGGCAGTCATTCAAATAGAACAAGGGGATACTGCATGGTTTAAAGTCAAGAAGGATATGCATCAGGGTTGTATCCTTTCACCATACTTATTCAATCCGTATGCAAAGCAAATGAACTGAGAAGGTGGACTATATGAAGAAGAACAGAGCATCAGGATTGGAGGAAGACTCATTAACAAGCTGCATTATGCAGATGACACAACTTCATTTGCTGAAAGTGAAGGGGACTTGAAGCACGTACTGTTGAAGATCAAAGACCATAGCCTTCACTATTGAGTTCACCTACTGTTTTCTCATGATTAAACTGAAGTTAGAGATTTTTGAAGTGAATACCACAGAGCTGAAGTGCACTTAATGTAGTATATCAGAGGTCTGTGATATTAACATGACTTATTACCGGTGATGTTAACCTTGATTATTTGGTTAAAGTGGAGCCTGCCAGATTTCTCCACTGAAAGTTACATTTTCTCCCTTTCCATACCCTATTTGTTAGAAGCAAGTCCAGCCTACACTCAAGGGGAGGGGAACTAAGCTTCAACTCCTGGAGAAGTATCACAGATGTATACATATGTTAGAATCACTGCAGTGGTTAATAAATACTTTAGGGAAGATACTTTGAGTCTATGCAAATATCCTGTTCCTCCTTAAAGTTTTGCCTACTAATTTAGCATTGATCATGGATCTTGCCTGCAGCAATTATTACTGCATTGTTCTTATTAATTTTTTTTACTTCTTCCATTTATTCTACTTTCATTATTTGGAATTTTTCTGTAAGAAAATTGTTTCATTATCTATCTATCTATCTATCATCTATCCATCTATCTATGTGGTGCAAGCAGTTTGGTCTTGACTGCTAACCTAAAGATTAGTGGTTCAAACCATCCAACAGTGCCGTGGAAGAAAGGCCTGATGATCTCCTTCCATAAAGATTACAGCCAAGAAAACCCTGTTGGAATCGAATTGATGGCAACCTTTTTTTTTTTTTTTTGAGGACTAAGGTGTGCTTGACCCAAGTCATGACATTTTCAATTACCTCATATGCATGCAAAGCTGGACAATGAATAAAGAAGATCAAAGAAGAATTGATGCTTTTGAATTATGGTGTTGGTGAAGAATATTGAATATATCTTGGAATGCCAGAAGAACGAACAAATCTGTCTTGGAAGAAGTACAGCCAGAATGCTGCTTCGAAGTGAGGATGGCGAGACTTCATCTCATGTATTTTGGACATGTTATCAGGAGGGACCAGTCCCTGGAGAAGGACATCATGCTTGGTAGAGTGGAAGGTTAGCAAGGAAGCGGAAGACCCTCAATGAGGTGGATTAACATAGTGACTGCAACAATGGGTTCAAACATAGCAACGATTGTGAGGATGGTGCAGGAGCAGGCAACGTTTCATTCTGTTGTACATGAGTTCTCTATGAGTCGGAACCGACTCGACAGCACCTAACAACAACAACTATCTATCTGTCTGTCTGTCTGTTTACCTACCTACCTACCAATCTATTTATTTATCTATCTGTCTATCTGTCTATCTGTCTATCTGTCTGTCTATCTGTCCATCTATCTGTCTGTCTGTCTATCATCTATCTTCATGGATTAAATTGTGTCCCCCCAAAATATCTGTCAACTTGGCTAGACCATAATTCCCAGTATTGTGTGCTTGTCCACCACTTTGTGATCTGATGTACTTTTCCAATATGTTGTAAATCCTACCTCTATGATGTTAATGAGGCAGGATTTTAGGCAGTTATGTTAATGAGGCAAGGCTCAATCTAAAAGATTAGGTTGTGTTTTAAGTCAATCTCTTTTGAAATGTAAAGGAGAGAAGCAAGCAGAGAGACAGGGAGACCTCATACCACAAAGAAAGTAGTGTCAGGAGCAGAGCATGTCCTTTGGACTCGGGATCCCTGTGCTGAGAAGCTCCTCTACCAGGGAAGACTGATGACAAGGACTTTCCCCCAGAGCCAATAGAGAGAGAAATCCTTCCCCTGGAGCTGGCACCCTGAATTTGGACTTCCAGCCTCCTAGACTGTGAGAGAATAAATTTCTCTTTTTTAAAGCCATCCACTTGTGGTATTTCTGTTATGGCAGCTCTAGATAACTAAGATACTATCTATCTATCTATCTACCTATCTATCTATCTGTCATCTATTTCTCCATCTATCCATCCATGAATGCGTTCTTTCACCCATTCTTTTGATTTTTACTATTATGATTTATGCTTTTTGTGCATGTGTCCTAAAAAACGTTTACCTAAAACTAAAATCACAAAAATTTTGTCTTATGTTTTATTCAAGAAGTTTATAGTTTCAGTTCGTATGCTTATGATCCATTTCAAATTAATGTTGTATGTGATGTGAGGTAAATGTCGAGGTTCATTTCTTTCCCATAGGATATTAGCACAACTTGTTGAAAAGACTATTCTTTCTCAGCTTTCATAAAAATTATTTGACCATATATGTGTGGGTCTATTTCTAGAATCTATTCTGTTTCATTATTCTATATGTCTATCTTTATACCAAAACTGTAGGTAAGGCTTGAAATCAAAGAATTCAAGTCCTTTAACATTGTTTTCCTCTTTAAAAAATTCTTTAGTTATTATAGAATATTCTCCATTTTAGAGTTAACCTATCCGTTTCTACAAACCTCACATGGATTTTGACTGTATATGTGCTGAAGCTATAGACCAATTTGGGAGAATTATTATTTAACAATATTGAGTCTTCTGATGTATCAGCATTGTATATCTCTCCTTTATTTTAGTCTTTAATATTTCTCAGCAGTGTTTTGTAGTTTTCCTAGTAAAGGTCATGCACATAGTTTGCTAATTTTGTCCTTAAGTATCTCATGTTCTCAATGCTATTGGAATTAATAATCATCACTTTATTTTTAATTTCCAATTGTTCATTGACACTGTATAAAAATACAATTGATATTTATATATTGGTTTTGTATTCTGTTGTCTTAGGTTGGGTTCTCTAGAGAAGCAAAACTAGTAAAGAGTATAAATATATATAGAGAGAGATTTACATCAAAGAAACGGCTCATGTGGTTGTAGAGGCTGGAGCATCCCCAGTCAGTGGGTAAGGCTGGAAGCTTCTGATTCACATAGCCACAGGGGCTGGGAAACCCAAGACTGGTAGGTCAGACAAAGAGTTATTACTCACAGGCTGCGAAGACTGATGAATCCCAAGATCAGCAGGCAAGAAGGCAGGTAATTTGCTAGCTCAAGTCTCAAGAACCAGAGATCAGACAAACAGGAGCCAGCTGCAGGCTTCAGAGTGAACAAAAATCCTTGAGCCTTGCCAGAAAGTCCACTTATATTCGATACGGGCCGCACCCCCAAGGAAACTCCCTTTCAACTAATTTTCTACTCACAGTGGATCCCATCATGGAGGTGATCACATTATATCAAATCTCACCATGGAAGTGATCACATCATCATATTACTGCCAAACTACATCATAACTGCCAAACCACTGAGAATCATGGCCCAGCCAAGTTGACACACAACCTTAACCATTACAGTCCACACCTTGTCAACTTGCACCTGTACACATCTCCTTAAATCATACATGATGTCTGAATAAAGACAATTATAAAGCCATACTTGTGCCTAACATGATACAACAAACACACATATAACCTGATATGCACTTGCCCTGTTTACATCTTATAGTTTATAAGTAAAGAAAACAATAATATTTGATGCACACAAACAAGGCAGAAATACTCATAACAATTATAGTCCTCGTTTCTGCAACTGGTCACATAGTCGTAACTCTTTAGAACTACCTTCTTCCACCACCCATTCCATATTCCCTTTGCCCTTAGCAAGCACCCTCAGGGGGTCATGGTTTTTTGCCTGGTGGGGTGAAACAACCCTTCATTCCTGAAGGGTCTGGGCCATTAGTAGTAATGTCGGAGTTGGGTTGCCATAGTTTTCCATTGACTTTAATCACAGGGCATAACTGTACTAAGAGACACCCTAAAGGATCTCCTGCTTACCAGACTTACTCTTCTTTACCTCCATTATGTAATATCAATCCGAATTCCTCTTGAAAATCAGGATCAATCACACCAGCCAAAATGGTAACTCCCTTCTTTGCCTGTTGATCCAGAAGCATAAGGAGCCCAAAGTGGCCAGGTGGCACTCTTAACTTCCAGTTCAAAGGAGGTGAGAGCATTCCTCTTTTTGAAACTAAGACCTCTAGAATGGCAGAGCATAAGGTTGCAGGCACAAGCAAAAATTTTGCGAGTGCATCACTAGGGATAATAGTGAGTGGTGCCACTTTCATTTCCAAGCCTTGATTCCTGGACACATGAATCTGGGCTATAGGAGAAACAGCACCATATATTGGATGCTGGTTTACAGCATATACAGCCTTCTGGGGAACATTGCTCCAACTCTGCAAGGTATTGCCACCTAGCTGGCACCGTAATTGTGTCTTTAGAAGGCCATTCCACATTCTATCAAGCCAACTGCTTCAGGATGATGGGGAACATGGTAAGATCAGTGAATTCCATGAGCATGGGCCCATTGCCACACTTCATTTGCTGCGAAGTGAGTCCCTTGATCCGAAGCAATGCTGTGTGGGATACCATGACGGTGGATAAGGCATTCTGTAAGTCCATTGATGGTAGTTTTGGCAGAAGCATTGCATGCAGGGAAAGTGTCTATTCCATGAAGATGAAAAAACTGCCCTTTCCATGATGGAAGTGGTCCAATGTAATCAATCTGCCACCAGGTTGCTGACTGTTCACCTCAAGGAACAGTGCCATATGGGGGACTCAGTGTTGTTCTCTGCTTCTTGCAGATTGGGCACTCAGCAGTGGCTGTATCCAAGTTGGCCTTGGTGAGTGGAAGTCCATGCTGCTGAGACCATGCATAACCTTCATCTCTGCCACAATGACCACTTTGTTCATGAGCCCATTGGACAATGACAGAAGTGGCTGGGGGAAGAGTATGACTGTTTTCCACAGAACACATCACCCTATCCACTTGATTGTTAAAATCATCCTCTGTCGAGGTCTCCCTTTGGTAAGGATTCACATGAGACACAAATATCTTCACTTCTTTGGCTCATTCAGAGAGATCTATCCATGTACCACTTCCCCATACCTCCTTGTCTCCAGTTTTCCAACCTTGTTTCTTCCAAGTCACTAATTAGCCAGCCAAACCATTGGCCACAGCCCATGAATCAGTATACAATCACACATCTGGCCATTTATCCTTTCAAGCAAAGTGAACAACCAGGTGCACTGCTCCAGGTTCTGCCCCTTGGGAGGCTTTCCCTTCACCACTGTCCTTCAGGGAGGTCCCAGAAAGGGGCTGTAGTGCTGTTGCTGTCCAGTTTCTAGTGGTGCCTGCATATCATGCAGAACCATCTGTAAACCAGGCATGAGGTTTCTCTTCTTCAGTCAACTGATCATAAAGAACTCCCCATTAGGCCATAGGTGCAGACTGGGAGATGGAAGGTAATGTGACAGAAGTGGAGAGCATGGGCATCTGGGCCACTTCCTCATGCAACTTACTTGTGCCTTCAGTTCCTGCTCAGGCCCGATATCATATATACCACTTACATTTAATGATGGAGTGCTGCTGTGCCCATCCAACTTCATGACTCTGTGGGTCAGACAACACCCAGTTCATGATGGGCAGCTTAGGCTGCATGGTGACTTGGTGGCCCATGGTTAAGCATTCAGTCTCTACCAAGGCCCAGTAAAAAGCCAAAAACTTTTTCTCAAAAGGAGAGTAGTTATCTGCAGAGGGTGGCAAGGCTTTGCTCCAAAATCCTAGGGCTCTGCACTGTGATTCACCAATAGGAGACTACCAAAGACTCCAAACAGCATCTCTATCTGCTATAGACATTTCAAGCACCATTGGATCAGCTGGATCATATGGCCCAAGTGGCAGAGTGGCTTAAACAGCAACCTGAACCTGTTGCAGAGCCTTCTCTTGTTCTGGGCCCCACTCAAAACTAGCAGCTTTTTGAGTCACTTGGTAAACAAGCCAGAGTAAAATCTGTTGCTGTCAAGTTGATTCTGACTCATAGTGACCCTATAGGACAGAGTAGAACTGCCCCATACAATTTCCAAGGAGCGGCTGGTGGATTTGAACTGCCGACCTTTAGTTTAGCAGCTGTAGCTCTTAAAAACATGAGAAATACATTGCCTCCAAAATCCCAAGAGACTCGCTAGACATTGTGCCTCCTTTTTAGTTGTGTAAGGGGCCAGATGCAATAACTTATCCTTAACTTTAGAAGAAATATCTCCACATGCCCCACACCACTGGATCTTTAGACATTTCACTGAGGTGGAAGGCACCTGATTTTTTGTCAGATTAATTTCCCACCCTCTAGCATGCAAACGTTTTACCAATAAGTCCAGAGTCATTGAAACTTCTTCCTTACTAGATACAATCAGCATAATGTCATCAGTGTAATGGACCAATGTGACATCTTGTGGAAGTGAAAAGCAATCAAAGTCCCTGGGGACTAAATTATGACACACAGCTGGAGAATTGATATATCTCTGAGGTAGGATGCTGAAGGTATATTGCTGCCTTGCCAGTTGAAGGTAATACTGCTTTTGGTGGTCCTTTGAAACAGGTATGGAGAAAAAGGCATTAGCCAGATCAATAGCTGCATACCAGGTACCAGGAGATGTATTAATTTGCTCAAGCAATAAAGCCATATCTGAAACAGCAGCTGCAATTGGAGTCACCACCTGGTTAAGTTTTCAATAACCCACTTTCATTTTCCAAGATCCATCTGTTTTTTGCACAAGCCAAACAGGCAAGTTGAATGAGGATGTGGTGGAATCACTACCCCTGCATCCTTAAATTCCTTGATGGTGGCAGTAATCTCTGCAATCCCTCCAGGAATATGGCATTGCTTTTGGTTTACTGTTTTCATAGGTAGGGGCAGTTCTATTGGCTTCCACTTGGCTTTTCCTACCATAGTATCCCTTACTCCACATGTCAAGGAACCAACGTGAGGGTTCTTCCAGTTGCTGAGTATATCTATTCCAATTATGCATTCTGGAACTAGAGAAATCACTACAGAATGGGTTCGGGGACCCACTGAACCTACTGTGACAAGGGCATAAGCCAAGACTCCATTAATAACCTGACCTCCATATGCCCCCACTCTGACTGGTGGACCACTGTGACATTTTGAGTCTCCAAGAAGTAGTGTCAGTCCAGAGCCAGTATCCAATAATTACTGAAAAGTCTGATTATTTTCTTTTCCCCAATGAAGAGTCACTCAAGTGAAAGGCCATAGATCCCTTTGGGGAAGTGTCATGGATTGAATCGTGTCCCCCAAAAAAGTGTGTGTAGCAACTTGGCTAGGTCATGATTCCAGTATTGTATGATTGTGTAATCTGATGTGATTTCTTTATGTGTTGTAAATTCTATCACTGTGATGATGTTATACTGATGAGGTTTACAAGATTGGATAGAGTCTTAATCCGATCTCTTTGAGATATAAAAGAGAGAAGCGAGCAGAGACACATGGGAACCTCACACCACCAAGAAAGCAGTGCCGGGAGCAGAGCATGTCCTTTGGACCTGAGATTCCTTTGCTGAGATGCTCCCAAACTAAGGAAACACTGATGTATCACAAGGACCTTCCTCCAGAGCTGACAGAGTGGCAGAGCCTTTTCCTGGAGCTGATGTCCTGAATTTAGACTTTTAGCCTACTGGACTGTGAAGAGAATAAACTTCTCTTTGTTAAAACCATCCACTCATGGTATTCCTGTTAGAGCAGCACTAGATGACTAAGACAGGAAGGTTGGGATAAAGATTAACAGTATAAGTTTTTGGCAGTGTTTTGGAGTCCTTCATTAAGGGAACCTGGCCTCTCCTTCATTCAAGGGACTAGGGTCTGTAAAATCATTCCAGTCCTGGAATTGATTGAGGGGCTTTGACTCTCTATTCTGGCGATTTGAGTTTGGCTGCTGTTCACTTGACCTAGAATTCCTCTTGTACAGATCAAGTAAATATTTAGTAAATTCCCTATTTATTTCACTCCTAAGGACCTTATGACTAAGTAACTGATACCATAAGCCCATACGAGTCAGACTATTCTGATTACTGCTTTGACTCCACTGTCCATTATGGTAACCACACTCACCTTGTCTTTGTTGATTGAGTGCTGCCACTTGGCCCCTACCACCTAGGGGTCCAGTTAGCCCCATTCTAGTTAGGTGTCTTAAATCAGTGAGGGTATTTCCCACTGTCAAACCTGACTTCTATAAAATGGCAATCACAGCAGTCTTCAAGGATGCTTCACAAATTTTTTCCTCACCGTTGTGGTAAAAGATGTGTCCTCTGGGCACTCCATGTGTGCGTCTGTGGGTCTAACCTGATAAATCCACTCTAGCATGCCAGTTTCCCTAAGCCTTTGGATACCTTTTTCTACAGTATATCAAGGCAGGTCTGGTACTTCAAATTGATTTAGTGTAGGCCACCATGTAATCCATGCTTCAGTGACCCAACCAAATAAACTATTAGATCCTTTCCTAACCTCTTGAGCTGAAACATTGAATGAGGCATCTGTGATTAGTGGGACCATGTAAATAAACTCAGACTGATCCATGTTTATGTTCCTCGCACCATTATCATACACCCTTAGTAGCCATTCCCACACATATTCCCCAGGTTTCTGTTTGTACATATTAGAAAAGTCAAGCAGTTATTTTGGAGTGTAGCATACCTCCTCCTGGGTAGTACTTTGTACTTCACACTTTGAGGCTTACTGGAACTTAAGTCTGAAGCCAAAATTGGTGGTAGGGATGTGTTTTGAGAACATTCAGCATTGTCTTGTAAGACATCTGCCTCAAGTGATGCCCCAGGCAATGATTCAGACAAAGGCTCTTTAGACACAGCTGGGTTAATCTCATTAGATGGGGGTGGAGGGGCTAATAGTTTTACTGGGAGGGTGACTTAGCAGACAAAGATGGACTAATCTCTTCAGATAGGAGTAAGAGGGCTGATTCTGTTGGCAGGAGTGATTCGATGGAATTGAGGGTCTCAGTGTCTCTAGCTTCCTGATTATCTGCCCATATGTCCCCATCCCAAGTTTCAAGATCCCATTTCTTTCCAATCAATGCCCTCACTTTAACTTCGGACAGCACTGGAGGTTGGAAGTTGTGTTGGTGTTGTAATTCAGCCACTCTTATAAGAAGTCTCTGGGATTGGTTTTTGGCAATGTCAGCTCTCTTACTACAAGAAATAAGAATTTCTTTCAAGGCACAAGTGGAAGCTTTGAGATTGTTTATGCAGTGCTTAAGCTTTGACTCTGAAGCCCTGAGCTGATCTCTTTCTTTCACCAGATTTTCTAGTGAAAGTAGAACCAACCAGCCAGCTTCCTTATACCTCTCATTATGACAAAATAGTAGAAAGGTATCAAACATGCAATCACCCAGAATCTCGCCTTTCACCAATACCAGATTTATTGGTGGTGATATTTTGCGTATTTGTATTGCCACCTCATGTCATGGATTAGTAGTGCCATCTTTACTACTGGAAGCGGAGTCATCAACTTCTTTAAGACTAACCAGACTTGAGAACCAATTTAGAAAACTCATCCTTACAGTTTTGTTTCTCTAGAACTACTCTCGGTACCAGATGTCTTAGGCTGGGTTCTCTAGAGAAGCAAAACCAGTAAAGGGTATAAACATATATAGAGAAAGATTTATATCAAGGAAATGGCTCACGCCATTTCAGAGGCTGAAATGTCCCAAGTACATGGGTCAGGATAGAGGCTTCTCCTAATTCACGTAGCCACAGGGGCTGGAGAACCCAAGATTGGCAAGTCAGACAGCAGGGTTCTTGCTCACAGTCTGCAAAGACCAACAAATCCAGATGACCGACGAATCCCAAGACTGGCAGGCAAGATGGCAGGTAAGTTGCTAGCTCAAGTCCCAAGTACCAGAGGTTAGATGAACAGGAGCCAGCTATAGGATCTCCAGTGAGCCAGAAAGCCCACTTATATTCAATACAGGCCACACCCCCAAGGGAAACTCCCTTTCTACTGATTGGCTACTCACAGATCCCATCATGGAAGCGATCACATCATACTGAATCTCATCACGGAATTGATCACATCATCATATGACTGCCAAACTACATCATAACTGCCAAACCTCTGAGAATCTTGGCCCAGACAAGTTGACACATGACCTCAATGATCACATCTGTTATCTAGTGAATTGTCTTATTGGTGGATTATTAGTAGTTTTTTTGTAGCTTCTTTAGAGTTTTCTACATACATAGTCATGTCTTGCAAATAAAATTTCTTTGCAATCTCAAGATCTTTCATCTTGGTCTTTATTTACTTAATACCTTTTATCTTTATCTTTCCTTATTTTAACGTACTGGTATATTTCCAGTACATTATTGAATAGAAATGGTTAGTGTGGGGTTCTTACCTTGAACTTAGGGGGAAAGCATGCAGTTTTTTACTAGTAAGTATGATGTCAATTGTAGGTTTACTTGTTTGTTTTGTTTTTTTTTTTTGGACACCTTTATAAGTTTGTCAAAATTCTCTTATATTTATTTGCTTAAAGCTTTTAACATAAATAAATATGAGATGATTGTAAAGTTTTTTTCTCTTTTTCTGTTGGTAAGGTGAATTATATTGATTAGTTTTTTTTTTTTTAATTCTGCTTTACCAGTTGTATTGAGTTGATTCCAACTCCTAGTAACTCCCCAGGACAGAGTAGAACTGCCCCACAGGGTTTCCAAGGAGCAGCTTGTGGATTTGAACTGCTGACCTTTTGGTTAGTAGTCATTGCTCTTAACCACCAGGACTCCTATTGTATTTTAGGTGGAAGTTTAAGGAGCAAATTAATTTCTCATTAAACAATTAATACACATATTGTTTTGTGACATTGATTGCCAACCCCAGAATGTGTCAACACCCTCCTCTTCTCCACCCTGGGTTCCCTGTTTCCATTCATCCAGTTTTCCTGTCCCTTCCTGGCTTCTTGCCTTTGCTTTTGGGCTGATGTGCCCATTTACTCTCATATAAGTGATAGAGCTTTGAAATGCATTCCTCAGGTGTGTTATTGTTTGCCCTATAAACTTGCCTGATCTTTGGCTGAACAGTGAATCTCAGGAGTAACTTCAGATTTGAGTTAAAAGGGTGTCCAGAGGCCATACTCTCGGGGTTTCTCCAGTCTCTGTCAGACCTGTAAGTCTGGTCTTTTTTTGTGAATTTGAATTTTGTTCTACATTTTTCTACCACTCTGTCTGCGACCCTCTATTGTGATCCCTGTCAGAGCAGTTGGTGGTGGCAGCCAGTCACCATCTAGTTGTTCTGGGACATTGATTAATTTTTGAATACCAAATTAACTTTGCATTCCTAGGGATAAACCTCTTTTAGTCATTATGTACTTCTCTTTATATTTACTGATAGATGTTTCTTTGCTAATATTTTGTCAAAGATTCTTGCATCTATATCATGAAGGATATAGGTCCAAAGTATTCTTTTTTTCTTTTTTTTTTAAGTGTTTTTCAAATTTTAGGAACAGAGTGATTCTGGCTTCATAAAATAAGTTGGGGATTTCCCCTTCCTTTATTTTCTGAAAGAGATTGTATTAGAATTTATATTACTTCCTTCTAAAATGTTGATACAATTCATAACAGAAGTCATCTGGAACTGGAATTTTATTGTGAGCTAGTTTTTAATTAGGAATTCAATTTATTTAATAAATATGTAAGTAAAATACATAATTTAATATTTATTCTTTATTAATATTATCTTAATAGTAAATCATGCTTGGTAAAGCAGAGGGTAAGGGAAAAAGATAAGACCCTCAATGAGATGGATTGACACACTGGCTGCAACAATGGGCTCAGACTTAGCAATAATTGTGAGTATGACACAGGACTGGGCAGTGTTTCATTCTGTTGTACATAGGGTCACTATGAGCTGGAATTGACTCGACAGCACCTAACAACAACAATAATATTTTTCTTTCTGAGTTAGAATTTTGTTTATGAGAGAAACAGTGATCCTCAGATGACGGTGAAATAATCATGGGCTTAACAAGAAGCCCATTTCAAACATGTAAAATGAGAGTGATCTCCAAGATATTTTAAAGCTAATGTTCTATGATTGTTTCTAAAGTCTCAAATTTTGAGTGTAGGACATCAAATTCCTCAAAGAATATACTAGCTCTTACCCTCTGATTTTTCTTAATGTCTCTATGCAGCTCCCTTTTCTATAGTTAGAATGCTGTTTTTCAGGCTCTAAATTCAGGTGCAGAGATACTAAACATGATTATCTGCTTTTCATAATTCTGGAGGTACCTATCTTCAATCAAGACACAACCCTGTTCTCATTTTTTAAAAACCCTTCCCAAGTCTTCTAAGCATCTTTAATTGTTCTTTCTCCTCCATCTTCCTCTAGAAAATTTGTATTCCTTTTCTATAGCTCCCACAGCACAGAAAACAGAATTTGTACAAATAGTACACACTATAAAATATTTTGTAAACTTTAAGCCATTATTAAAGAATTTAATATGCAGAGGGATTGACAAGTTCTGATGTAGCCTCTACTTCAAAATTTCTGATAATCTCAGAGGACCCTTTATTGATAGATGATTTAAATAATTTATATATATACATATGTATGTGTGTGTATAGTGTATATATATGTTGTTAGGTGCAATCGAGTAGGTTCTGATTCATAGCCACACTATGTATAATAGAATGAAACACTGCCTGGTCCTGTGCCACCCTCAAAATCATTGCTATGACACTGTGTCAATCCATCTCATTAAGGGTCTTTTTCTTTTCCCTGACCCTCTAATTTTCCAGGCATGATGTCCTTCTCCAGGGACTGGCCCCTCTTGATAATATGTCCAAAGTATGTGAGAAAAAATCTTCCCATCCTCGCTTCTAAGGAGCATTCTGGCTGTACTTCTTCCGCGACAGATTTGTTCATTCTTCTGTCTTGTCCATGGCATATTCAACATTCTTCACCAACACTAGAATTCAAAGGCATCAATTCTTCTTCCGTCTTCCTTATTTATTGTCCAGCTTTCATATGCATATGAGGTGATTGAAAATACCATGGCTTGGGTCAGGTGCACTCTTAGTCCTCAGAGTGACATATTTGCTTTTTAACACTTTAAGGATAGAGAAGAACTGCCCCATAGGGTTTCCAATGCCGTAAATCTTTAAGGAAGCAGACTGCCACATCTTTCTCCCATGAAGTGGCTAGTGGGTTCAAACTACCCAACCTTTCGGTTAACAGCAGAGCATTTTAACCACTGCAACACTAACTTTAGGGCTAACCTAAACCACCTCAGTATAGGGCTCCCTAAACTAAGGACATGTGCCCTAAAACTCACCCAAGACTTGGTGGCACAATCTTTTGTTAAAGAGATTAAGTTTTTAACTGATAGATCTAACCAACTACCACAGGAGAAAACCCATCAGCTTAGACTGAAGGGGACAGGGACAGGATGACAGAGGACAGTGACTTCTTGTATAGCGATTCCTTGGACTATACTCCTTGGACCCCTTGGAGTTAGTCTGTGGCTAAGTTTTCTCTTCTAAAATTTGGCTGCTTGGTAAGATTGATTGAGTTTATGGTTGTGTTTCTGTAAGACGCCAGGATTTTAGAATAAACTGTCATTCCTGTATATTCAAGGTTATTTGTTCTTGAAAATACCTGAAACACTTTAAAAATGATTTCCAAATACATACCCTCCCTCTGGCACCTCCGCCTCAAAAGGATTCTTGTATGTCTTTTTGAGAATCACGGACATAGTGAATGACTGATATTGGAAGAACTGTGCTGTATTCCTCAGAGGTGCTGGTATAGGATAAAGATAATTAAACTCATTGATTTGAAGGTTTTCTCTCCAACTCTCAACTTAAAAAAAAAAAAGTTTAGAAAAAATTAAATTGAATATTGTGATCTCTGTCAGTATCGAATGGAGTGTAATTACTAATTTTCCAATCCCTCTCCCTTAGTCAAATATCAGGAATCTCCTTCAGTACCTCACTGTTGATAGTCTTCAAAGATCCCTCTTCTTTTCCCAGTGAACACCAACACTTGATATTCACACCCTTGGTGTAGTCCCTATTCACTGCCTCTGAACTAGTCCTGTGTAACCAATAGAATGTGGTAGATTAGATTCTGCATGACTTGCAAGACTAGGGCAGAATGAGTTTTGTAATATCCCCCTTGGTGTGTTGAAATGCTCTCTCTGAGAGAAGCCAGTCACCATGTAAGAATTCTAACTACCTTGAGATCACCATGCTGTAAGCAACTTGAAATTAACTATGTAAAGACACTATGTAGAAAGGGAGACATTCCTGGTTAGTCCCCAGCTATTCCAGCTATCCTAGTTGAAGCATCATATATGTGAGTGAGAAAAACATCTTGGGACTGTCAAGCTTTCATATGTTTCCAGCCTTCTTCTGAATGCAACCTCGTAAGAGATCCCAAGAAAAAGCCACCAAGCTGAGCCCAGCCAAGGCACAGAATGGTGAGAGATAAAAAATTGTTTAAACAAGTTTTGGGGTAGTTTGTTACATAGTAATAGGTAACCAGAAAAGACTCTGAGAGATGCAAGTATCTTCAACTGATTTTTTATTTTATTTTTTTATTTGAGACAATTGTAGGTTCACATGCAGTTGTAAGAAATAATATAGAGAGATCCATTTACCCTTCACCCAGTTTTTCCTAATGGTCACATCTTTCAGAACTATAATAAATATAAGTATCACAACCAGGATATTGATAGTGGCAGTCAAGATACAAAACATCACCACAAGTATCCCTCATGTTATCCTTTTATGGCTACTTCCTTTGTTCCCCAACCTCCTCCTTAAACTTTTCCAGAGTGGCTGTACCATTTTTCATTTCTATCAGCAGTGTATGAGCAATCAAGTTTCTCTGCAGAAACTGGCTGTTACTTTCCATTTACTTTGCCCTTCTTTTTCTAGTTTCTTGTGGTAGGAACTTAGATTATGGATTTGAGACCTTCCCTTTTTTTCTAGCGTAAGCATTCCGTGCTATAATTTTCCCCCTCAGCACTGCAACAGATGCATCCTTGTCAGAATTTAATATTATCACTAATGTTTATTTTAACCATTCTGATTAGAGTGTAGTGATATTTAGTTGTGGTTTTCATTTGCATTTCCATAATGCCTATGATGTTGAATATCATTTCATGTGCTTGTGTAACATCTGTATGTTCTCTTTGATGAAATGTTTCTTCACATCTTTTGATCATTTTATAATTAGATTTTTTTTACTGTTGAATTTTGAGAAATATTTATATATTCTAGACACAACTCCTTTGCCAGACATATTGTTGTTTAATTGCTAATTCAATCTTTTTATTAGTTAGAAGTCTATTCAGAGTTTCTATTTTGTATTCAGTTTCAGTAGTTTGTGTCTTTCTTAGGAATTTGTTCATTTCATCTATTATCTAATTTGTTGGCATAGAGTTGTTCATAGTATTTCCTTATAATAACTTTCATTTCTGTAAGTTCAGTAGTGATGTCCCCTATTTCATTCCTGATGTAAATGATTGGTCAGTCTAGGTAAAGGTTTGTCAATTTTATTAATCTTGTCAAAGAAACAACCTTTGGTTTTGTTTACTTTCTCAACTGTTTTCCCATTTTCTATTTCAATTCTTTCCATTCTAATCTTTTCTAGTTCCTTTCTTTCACTTGCTTTTCCTTTTGTTTGTTTTTTTTTCACTCCAATTTCTTAAACTGTATGCTAATATTGTTAACTTGAGATCTTTCTTCTTTTCTGTTATTGGTGTTTAAAGCTATAAATTGCCCTATAGATACTACTTTTCCTTCATCCTAAAGTATTTAACCATTTTTATTTAGGAATGTATTGTTTATTTCCTACATATTTGTGAATTTCCCACATTTGCTTTTGTTATTTATTTCTAACTTAAATCCATTGTGGTTACACAACATATTTTGTATAATTTTAGTTATTTTAATTTTACTGAAGCTGTTTTTATGGTCTAGCATATGAACTTTTCCAGAGGCTGCATTATGAGTGCTTGAGAAGAATGTGTATTCAGCTCTTGTTGGGTGGATTGTTCACTAGATGCTTGTTAGTTTTACCTTATTATTCTGGTGGATGAAGCAAGTAACCACTTTAGAAGAGAATATGACTTTCTTTCCATTAGTTGGAGCAATTCCTCTGAATTTTCTGTTCCTAGAGAACTCATAATTAGCGACAGGCATGTGGACCCAGATGGCCAGTAAAGAACAAAGAATAAAATGATCTGTCTCAGTCCAATGTAAAGGCATCAGTTTTATAATGATTTAACATTTGAATCAGCAGACAAATGTGATAGTCATCTTTTCCTCCATAAAAAAAAAAAAAAAAAGATTTGCCTGTTGCTAGGGATATAGAGAAAGGGAGAAGTGAACAGTGAACACAGTTAGACAGTGCCTTCCATTACAATAATATGAACATATCCTATGTAATGACAGGTAGCTTCTGCAATTCTGGAGAGAGCAATTCCCTCTGCAGTTGTATGGTAGGGAGAAGGCCCATGAAGGCTTTACAAGTGAGGTGGTGTCTAGGTTTTAAGAATAAAGTGGCTTTCTCATAAAGTATGAAGACATTGAGGACATACAGCAGGTTCCATATGGGGAGACGTTAGTGATCAAGGGGAATTGCACAAAATATATGTTTACTAAGATTAAAGAGTTAGGCAGAGGGAAAATTGTCAAGGGCTGCACATGCCAAGTTGATGAATTTAGGCTTTATCCTTTAAGATAGGGAGCTGCCAGGAGGCTAAGAAGAAATATAACATAGTGGTTAAAAGCAAGGTTCTGGAGTGACACTGCTGGAGTTTAAATCCCAACTTTATTATTTATTAGTTGCATGAGATTGGGCAAGTTGCTTAACTCTCTGTGCCTCTGTTTTACTTCTGTACTGAGGTGATAATAGTAATTTCTTCCTCATTATGTTTATTATTGAAATTAACAGATGTAATTTATTTAACATGCTTAGAATAGAGCTTAACTTGTAAGTACTATGGAGCCCTGGTGGCACAGTGGTTATGAGCTCAGCTGCTAACCAAAAGGTCAGCAGTTTGAATCCACCAGCCACTACTTGGAAACCCTGTGGAGCAGTTCTACTTTGTCCTATAGGGTCGCTATGAGTTGGAATCAACTTGACAGCAACAGGTTTGGGTTTTTTGTTTGTTTGTTTGTTTGTTTTTTGGCTTTTATAAGTACTATAAAATATTTGTTTTATTATCATTTTTAGTACTACTGAAGATTAGTATTTTAGAGTGACTTTTAGTATTTTAGAGTGATTCTGCTACTAACCAGTTGTGTGACCTCAGGTTATTTATGTAAGCTCTCTGTGTCTCAATTTATATTCTGGAAAACATGAACAATATGAGTATATATTTCATAAGATTAAATTAGTTAAATATTAAATGTTTAGATCAAAAAGTGGACCATAACAAACACTCAAGAAATTTTATCCTAGCTATTAAAGGAGGATGTAAAACTGTGGCATAAATATCCAGATTGACATATTTAAACTTGATTCTGGTTGCAGAAGAGCAATAGACAGGAAGGCCACATGGAAGCCTGCAACAAATATTTTAGCCCAAGTGAGTGACACTGGGGAAGGAATGAAAGATTAGGATCTAAGAGATGCAACAGCTATACAATTGCTAGGACTCAATGAGTCTCTGAATATAGGGAATGATCTGGATGACTCCTGGGTTTCCAGAACATGTGATTGGGTGGGTAATCTCATTGCTGGAATGTAATGGGCAAGAGTAATGCATAGCATGTCGTCGCACCAATAATTGATAATGACAGAAAACTTGGGAAGAAAAGCAATTCAACTTTGAATAGACCAAATTTCAGGTCTATGTGCAGTTGTTTTTATTTATCCTACTGAATTTTTTATGCACATCATACTGTGTCATGGTTAAGATATTTGACTTCACCATTAGATTTATCAGTCTTTAGGTGTAGGAATTATATCTGCTCATCCCAATATGTATTGTGGAATTCTGCAATGTGCCTAACATGTAATAGATGTGTTGGCTATCTCCTGTTTGCTCTTTAAGATCCAATTTCTGCTCTTCTCTGCCTGCTCTGTTTCCCAGAAAGCTGGCCTGTAAGGACTACAGCAATTGACTTCCTTCTCTCTTGTTTCTGGCTGGGTTTAGCAAGCTTGAAGAACAAGCAGGAGATTGCAGAAATGAAAGAGAGAGATGTTGGAGTATTTATTCCTCCAGCTTGTTTGTTGCTGTGGTGAACTGTGTGCCATGACAGTGACCTAAAGTCATAATTTCTATTAAAAAGAAGAAGAAGAAGAAGCCTCAACATGCAGCCCCTTCTGTCCTCAGGCTTTAGTTATTGCTTCCCGCTCCTTTGGGCCTATGGTTGGTCACATATCTCTGTTTTAGCTTCAGCCTATTGCACTATTCCTTGAGATTTCCCTACATCTTGTTCATACATTTGTAAATAATCTCTTTATTAAATGCTCCTCAAATTTGAATGTGTTGTCTGTTTCTTTCACAACCCTGACTGATATAGGAATATGTATTGAAAGTGGCTCCAGGAAAATGATCCTTAAAATGCTTGAGGGTCTTTTTGAAAGAAATATTCAAAATGTGATTTTGAAATTAGGTTGCTCATGTACTTAAGGAGGCCTTGTCTAACCTCATTGCTAGAAGAAAATGGGCAATGGTAATGCATAGCATGACATGACACCAAACTTACTCAAATTACCAACTTTGGAGGTATGAGTACAAAGTACAGGTGGAGAGCAAGGCACTGGGAAATCAAACAGCCACAAGGCTTGGTCACTGCTGTGGATTGAATTGTGTCCCCCCACAATGTGTGTCAACTTGGCTAGGTCATGATTCCCAGTATTGTTTGGTTGTCTTCCATTTTGTGACCTGATACAATTATCCTCTGTGTTTTAAACCCTAACCTTTATGATGTTAATCCTCCACACATCTGTCAGTTTGTTGTACTTTGGGGCTTATGTGTTGCTGTGATGCTGGAAGCTATGCCACCAGTATTCAAATACCAGCAGGGTCAGCCATGGCTGACAAGTTTCAGCTGAGCTTCCAGACTAAGATAGAATAGGAAGAAGGACCCGGTGGTCTACTTCTGAAAAGAATTAGCCAGTGAAAACCTTATGAATAGCAGTGGGAACATTGTCTGATATAGTGCTGGAAGATGAACCCCTCAGGTTGGAAGGCATTCAAAATACGATTAGGGAGAAGCTGTCTCCTCAAAATAAAGTTGACCTTAATGATGTGGATGGAGTTGAGCTTTTGAGACCCTCATTTGCTGACTGGCACAACTCAAAATGAGAAGAAACAGCTGCAAACATCTGTTAATAATAGGAACGTAATGTATGAAGTATGAATCTAGGAAAATTGGAAATTGTCAAAAATGAAATAGAACACATTAACATCAATATCCTAGGCATTAGTGAGCTGAAATGGACTGATATTGGCCATTTTTAATAGGACAATCATATGGCCTACTATACAGAGAATGACAACTTGAAGAGAAATCGCATTGCATTCATCGTCAAAAAGAACATTTCAAGGTCTATCCTGAAGTACAACGCTGTCAGTGATAGGATAATATCCATACACCTACAAGGAAGACCAGTTAATACGACTATTATTCAAACTTATGCATGAACCACTAAGGCCAAAGATGAAGAAATTGAAAGTTTTTACCAACTTCTGCAGTCTGAAATTGATTGAACATACAATCAAGATGCATTGATAATTACTGATGATTGAAATACAAAAGTTGGAAACAAACAAAAAGGATATGTAGTTGGAAATTATGGCCTTTGTGACAGAAGCAATGCCAGAAATGGGATATGAAAGTTGGAAGCAAAGAAAAAAGATCTGTAGTTGGAAAATATGGCCTGGCTGACAGAAGCGATGCTGGAGATGGCGTTAGAATTTTGCAAAACCAACGACTTCTTCATTGCAAAATTTTTTTTTCAACAACATAAATGGCAACTATAAATGTAGACCTTGCCAGAAGGAATACACAAGAATCAAATAGACTACATCTGTGGAAAGAGATGATGGAAAAGCTCAATATCTTCAGTCAAAGTAAGGCTAGGGGCCGACTGTGGAACAGATCATCAATTGCTCATATGTAAGTTCAAATTGAAACTGAGGAAAATTAGAACAAGTTCACAAGAGTCAAAGTATGACCTAGAGAATATCCCACCTAAATTTAGAGACCATCTCAAGAATAGATTTGATGCATTGAACACTAACGACCAAAGACCTGACATGTTGTAGAATGATATCAATGACATCACAATGAAGAAAGCAAGAGATCATTAAAAAGACAGGAAAGAGAGAAAAGACCAAAATGGATGTCAGAAGAGATACTGACACTTGCTCTTGAAGGTCAAGTAGCTAAAGCAAACGGAAGAAATGATGAAGTAAAAGAGTTGAGCAGAAGATTTCAAAGGGCAGCTTAAGAAGACAAAGTAAAGTATTATAATGACATGTGCAAAGACCTAGAGATAGAAAATCAAAAAGGAAGAATACACTTAGCATTTCTCAAGCTGAAAGAACTGAAGAAAAAATTCAAGCCTCGAGTTGCAATATTGAAGGATTCTAGGGGGGGAATATTAAATGATGCAGGAAGCATCAAAAGAAGATGGAAGGAATGCGCAGTCACTACACCAAATAGAATTGGTCGATGTTCAGTCATTTCAGGAGGTAGCATATGATCAGGCACCAATGGTACTGAAGGAAGGTGTCCCAGCTGCACTGAAGGCATTGGCGAAAATCAAGGTTCCAGGAAATGATGGAATACCAATTAAGATGTTTCAACAAATGGATGCAGTGATGGAAATGCTCACTCATCTATGCCAAGAAATTTGGAAGAAAGGTGCCTGGTCAACCGACCAAAAGAGATCTCTATTTATGTCTATTCCCAAGAAATGTGATCCAATCGAATGCAGGCAATTATTGAACAATATCATTAATATCACACACAAGTAAAATTTTGTGGAAGAGCATTCAAAAGCGGCTGCATCAGTATATCGACAGGGAACTGCCAGAAATTCAAGTCAGATTCAGAAGAGGAGGTGGAACCAAGGATATCATTGCTGATGTCAGATGGATCCTGGCTGAATGTAGGGAATACCAGAAAGATGTTTACCTGTGTTTTATTGACTATGCAAAGGCATCTGACTGTGTGGATCATAACAAATTATGGATAACATTACAAAAAATGGGAATGCCAGAACACTTAATTATGCTCATGAGGAACCTGTACATAGAGCAAGAGGCAGTCGTTTGAACAGAACAAGGGGATACTGCGTGGTTTAAAGTCAGGAAAGGTGTGTGTCAGGTTTGTACCCTTTCACCATGTGTATTCAATCTGTATGCTGAGCAGATAATCCAAGAAGCTGGACTATATGAAGAAGAATGGGGCATCAAAATTGGAGGAAGACTCATTAACAACCTGCGATATGCAGATGACACGACCCCTGCTTGCTGAAAGTGAAGAGGACTTGAAGCACTTACTGATGAAGATCAAAGACTACAGCATTCAGTGTTGATTACACCTTAACATAAGGAAAACAAAAATCCTCACAGCTGGACCAATAAGCAACATCATAATAAACGGGGAAAAGATTGAAGTTGTCAAGGATTTCATTTGACTTGGATCCACAGTCAACACCCATGGAAGCAGCAGTTGAGAAATCAACGCATTGCATTGTGCAAATCTGTTTTAGAAGACCTCTTTAAAGTGTTACAAAGCAAAAATGTTACCTTGAAGACTAAGGTGCACCTCACCCAAGCTATAGTGTTTTCAATGACCTCATATGCATATGAGAGCTGGACGATGAATAAGGAAGACTGAAGAAGAGTTGACGTCTTTGAACTGTGGTGTTGGTGAAGAATATTGAATATACTGTTGACTGGCAAAAGAACAAACAAATCTGTCTTGGAAGAAGTACAATCAGAATGCTCCTTAGAAGCAAGGATGGCGAGACCATGTCTCACATACTTTGGACATGTTATTAGGAGGGATTGGTCCCTGGAGAAGGACATCATACTTGGTAAAGTAGAGGGTCAGCAAAAAAAGAGGAAGCCCCTCAATGAGATGGATTCACACAGTGGCTGCAACGATGGGCTCAAGCATAACAAGGATTGTGAGAATGGCGCAGGATTGGGCAGTGTTTCATTCTATTGTACATAGGTCAGCCATGAGTCAGAAGCAAATCAACAGCACCTAACAACAACAACATAATGTTAATAAGACAGGATTAGAAGCAGTTATGTTGATGAGGCAGGACACAATCTACAGGATTAAGTTGTATCTTGAGTCAATCTTTTGAGAGAAGAGAGCAGAGAGGACAGGGACCTCATACCACAAAGCAAGAAGAGCCAGGAGCAAAGCGTGTCCTTTGGACCCTTGGTCTCTGCGCTGTGAAACTCCTAGACCCAAGGGAAGATTGATTGCAAAGACTTTCTCCCACAGCCAACAGAGAGAGAAAGCCTTCTCCTGGAGCTGGCACCCTGAATTCAGAGCTAGCCTCCTAGACTGTGAGAAAATAAATTTCTCTTTGTTAAATCCATCCACTTGTGGTATTTCTGTTACAGCGGCACTAGATAACTAAGACAGCCTCTTTGGCAAAAATAGTGATTATAAAATTTTCAAGTTCTCTACCTTATTATTCTGACTTCTCTAGAGATGGATATAAGGGAAAGGGAAAATCAAAAGCTTGAATATACAATTGAGAACATGTGTGGAGAACCAGGTGATCTCCATCATAGCTCTGAAGAAGTCCTTCATCTTCTCCCTAGTCATAAGACATGCAGATGCAGATTGAGTTCTGGGTCTGATTTTGAGGGTTGCCCACTTGCAGCACCAACAAAATGCTTGGCCCCACAAGTCCTCTTATGCTGGGTTAAGGGCACTGGAGGGCAGCCTAGGACTCTGAAATATGGGTCAAAGATATTTGGTCACACATAGACAAGGCCACACATGACTTCAACAATATGAACAGTCAATTGATTTGGCTATTATCTCCAAAGAGTGTTCAGCTTTTTATTTTCTAGAGGACCAGTGGGATAGCTTGTGGTGAGTTGATTACTTTTTATCACATCCCTGATAGAGGGAATGTTAATTTATTCTCACAAGGATAGACCTGGTTTCTCTGATGGCAGCACTTCTCCGTGCACAACCACTCACTCATATACAAATGCCTATTGATCACCATGGTGTCCCACATAGCATTGCCTCCAACTGAGGGATACGTTTTACAGCAAAGGAAGTACAGCAATGGGATCAAGACAAAGAAATTCACAAGTCTTGCCATGTGTCCATGACCCCAACAAAGCTGACTTGGCTAGAACCTATAAAAGTCTAAGGCAGGACGTCAGATGGAAGATAACATTCTGTGCAACTGGAGTACTATCTTATAAGATGTGGTGCATACCTTAAACTAGTGGGTAACACAGTGTGCCATCTCCCCTGTGGCAGAATTTGCAAGTCTGGAAAACAAGAGGTAGATATGGGAGTAGACCCTCTCACTATTTTGCCTTATAATTTACTTGAAGAATTTTTGCTTCCCCTCCTAGAATCATCATCTTAATGTGTTTGGAGGTCCTAGTACCTCAGAGGGGATGTGTCCACCAGGAGACACAGTTATGAACCTGATGAATTAGAAGTTGAGACTGTCCCCTGGCTATTTTCGGTCTCCTCATAGCACTGAACCAAGAGTCAGAAAAGTGGGTTAATGTAGGGCTGAAAAGACTTATCCAGGAGCCAAAGAGGACTATGTCTGGAAACCAGGAGATGTATGGAATGCCATGATCAATAGCCCTGGTCAGTAGAAAACTGAAACTGCCCAGTAAAAATAGGACACCTAAGGCTCAGATACACAGAAATAAAGATTTAAATGATGCCACCAGGAAAAGAGTCTTATCTAGCTGATATGCTGACTGAAGGTAGGGAGAATGCAGAAAGAGCAGGGGAATAAAGCAGCTATAATTACTGTAGTAGGTTGGATAGTCATCTCCAAAGATATTAGGTCCTAATCCTTGGGACCTATATATGTTACCTTACAAGGCAAAATCTTTGCAGATTTGATTAAGAATGTTTGGAAGGGGATATTATCCTTGATTATCTGGAAGCCCTGGTGGCTCAGTGGTTAAGAGCTCAGGCTGTTAACCAAAAGGCCAGCAGTTTGAATCTACCAGATGCTCCTTGGAAACCCTGTGGGGCAGTTCTACTCTGTCCTGTAGGGTCACTATGAGTCAGATGCAATCACAGAAGTCTTTATAAGAGAGAGGTAGAGAGAGACTAGAGACATAGAGGAAAGAAGAAGGCAATGTGACCATGGAGGTAGAGATTGGAGTGATAACAGCCACAAGTCAAGGAATGCCTTTTCCAGTCTTGAAAGAGGGAAGGAAGAGCTTCTTCCCTAGACTATTGGGAGGGAGTGTGGCCCTGCTGACACCTTGATTTCTGCCCAGTGATACTGATTTCAGACTTCTGGGCTTTAGAACTGCTAGAGAATAATTTTTTGTTGTTTTAAGCCACTCAGTTTGTGGTACTCTGTTACAGCAGTCATAGTAAACTAACACAAATTTTGGTACTGGGAAATGGGGTGCTACTGTAACAAATATATAAAAATATAAAGTGGCTTTGTATTGGATACTTTTAGATGCATAACATAAAAAGCTTAGATAATCTTAAATAGAATGTTAGTAGAAAACATGAAGGTTAAAGCTAATGGTGAGGGCTCGGAAGGAAATATAGCTATTATTGGAAATTAGAGGAGAAACAACCTTTGTTACATAGTGGCAAAAAACTAAGTTGAATTGTGTCCAATATTTGTGTGGAAAGAAGAATTTGTAAGTGATGATTGTGGATAGTTAGCTGAGAAGATTCCCAAGCAAAGTGTTGATGGTGCAGCCTTGTTGCTTATAGTAAAAAGTGAGAAGAAAGAGATGAGTTGAGAGAATAACTGCTAAGTAAAAAGGACTCTGGGAAATTCTCATCCTACTCAGACTGAAAAACAAAACACTAAAATTAAGCGATTCACTGTTAGGAAAATGTGCCTTGCTGTGACTGGACAGCCTTTTGCTGAAGAGATTAGGCAGGTGACTCATAGATTCCTTCAACCATCCCGTCTGAAGCCTAGAACAGAAGTGAAATTATCCAGGAAAGATCTGTGGAGGACTCTCTTTTATAATGATGTGAATCCTATAACACACACAGGAGGTCCACAAGGTTTTTGAGAATGTATACCAGCAGAAACACTGCCAGCTTGGACTTAAAGAGACAGAGAAAGGATGAAATGAAAGAAGGCTGTTAGAGTCCTCAAATTCTACAGGCAGGAAACAGGCTGATAAAACCACTCAGTTTCAAACATGCTCTCTCCTTCAAGGAAAGAAAAAGAAATTACTCTGAAGGCAGAGTTTGGGCCCAGAGGCCAGAGCCACAGGCGCAGAGGCTGAAACTGTGGGTGCCAAGGCTAGAGACTTGAATTAGAGATGATCATCATATTTTTATGCAAATAATGCTAATGTTATACTTTTTTTGCGAACTGTGCCCTCCCCCCTTTTCCATGAGGAAAATACCTCATGCGGGGGGTGAGAGGAGGATGAAGTTGGTAAAAAAATTGTATAACAAAGGTGTTATTTGCCTAAAAAATTAGGCTTTGAAATCTAATGGAATTTTCTCTGCTGGATTTCTAAATCGTTTGAGACTGGTAATCCCTTTCCTCTTTCCATTTCCTCCTTTTGTAAGGGAATGTCTATAAACTATTATACTTTGCCTGTACCACCATTGTATTTTGGGAACAGATAAGTTGTTTTCTAGTTTCACAGGTCAAGAGATGGAGAAGAATTTTGCCCCAGGATGAGCCATACCTATAATCCCACGCATACCTGATTTAGATGATGAGATTTGGAACTTTTGAGCTGATGAGATTTAGGACTTTGAGTTGATGCTATAATGGGTTGAAACTTTAGGGATTGGGGTGAATATATTTTACATGTGTGATGAATATGAATGTGAATATTTTGGGGCCAGAAGGTGGAACTAGTAGGCTGAATATCAGGTCCTGATCCCTGAGAGCTGTAAATGTTACCTTATACAGCAATGTCTTTGCAGTTGTGATTAAATTAAGAATCCTGAGATGAGGAGTTTATTGTGGATTACCTGGGGACCCTGAAAGAAATCACAAGTGTCCTGACAAAAGAAGGGCAGAAGGAGATTACACACCACTGAAGAGGAGAAAGCAGTGTGTACATAGAGGCAGAGATTGTAGTGATGCAGCCACAGCTCAAGGAATTCCAGTAGCCTCTAGAAGCTGGAAGAGGCAAGGAACAGATATTCCCCTAGAGCCTTTGGAGGGAACAGAGCTTTGCCAGCACCATGATGTTCAGCCAGTGATGCTGATTTCAGACTTCTGTTTTCCGGAACTAAAAGCAAATACATTTCTGTTGTTACAAATCACTAAATTTGTGGTAATTTCTTGCAGCAGCCATAGAAAACTAATACAATTATCTTACTTAGATTTTTATGACCCAGTAAAAACTATGTCTCTAACAGCTATGTTTTGTTTATTAACTATGATGTTTTACTCATTTTGCCCCAGGTACTTTGCCTGGATAACTCTGGTAGTGGCAATGTTCTAAGTTTAAGGCAGAAAATGTGACCAGATTAACATTAACCCCATCAGGATATAGTAGCTCTTGTGGTCAAGGCTCCCCACTTGTGGGGATGCTAACTTTTTACCCAGCTAAAGGACAAGACTAGATGCTAAGAGGCAAAGGTGGTGGACTGTACTGATATCTTCCTTTTGCCCTTCTACATTCACTTGCCACATTTCTCCAAAGTTAATTGGTAGAAAAAATGAGATGATAAGCCAATATGGATATTGGAAACAATGGGATAACAGAGTGAAGTTGTTGTAGGAAATGTTATCATTTGAGGCACTACCAAATTTTACTCTAACTCAAATAAGATTCCTAATTAGGTACATATTTCACACTGTACATATGAGTTTTAAAACATGTTCAAACAAAAAGCATAAATGTTAACAAGAGAATACAAAAGTTAATACAAATCACATCCAACATACCATGAAAGTGAATCAGATCACTAAAGAATAGATGCACATCTTTAATCTAGTATGGTCGACAATTTTCCTGATATAGAAACAATAGTATCCAATCCATCCTTTTTCTGTTAAGGGATGAAATCAAAGTATTTCTGACATACTCCCCTTGCCTGTTAAGGATAATTAAATTAAAATAATTTTTGAAAGTCAATCATGTCATATTTTAAAGGCCAATAATTTTTTGCAGATATAGTGTTTTCAAACTCACCATAAAAATGGACACAATGAGATATTTCTCTTTCTCTCTTTAAGAATATCAGTTAGCTACTTTAGAAAGAAGAATTCTGATTCTGGTTGCAAAGGATAGTCTGCAATGAGGACCAGTTACACTACTATGTGACTGAGAAATAACTTGCATAAGAGTATTTTCTTTACACCTGATCAAACCAGACTCCAGAAATTGAGCTCAACATTTGCTGGAATGTAACATTTACAGAATTAGTTTTAAATGATCTCAAAGAAAATCTGAGAAAGTTGATCCCTGAAAGTAAATATGACCTCTCAGTTCATGCCATCTTTCTGAACCCCCAAATCTCATTAGTTTTCAAAACAAGTCTGTGAAGGCTTCCCAGAAAGAAAAAAAATTTACACAGGAAAGAGGAAGAGTGGAAGAAGTGAAGACCGTCTATGAAGAGAGAACACTTCCTAAATCTTACCAAATATCCTCACTTAACTTGAGTCTGGTGATGCTGAGTTGGCTCTCCGCTGTTCCTATAGAATGAATCTCAGATGAGTCAACCTGAAGTTCTGACAGTGTTTCAGCAGTTCGCCTGTAGCCATGACATGATGTGCCAGAGTCAAATGGGGACCAAACAACCGAATCTACCAAAGATCTCCCTCACTGCTGCTGCCAGTCTTTGGACATCTGATTCTGCCAGCCTGACCCTTATGTTCCTTTCCATGGGAAATTCCAACGGGACTGGCAGCATCTCCCTGCATGTAGGGCTTTTTGTTCAACTTCAGTGATTGCATCTGGCACCACACTAGCACCAACATGACTTGCTTCACTCTGAAATGAAGCAAAACATAATCTGAATTGTACGTTTCATATGATTGGTACTGAATAAAGGTGCAATACTGAAGAAATTTATTTTGAATTCCTTAATGGGTAGAGAGGAAAAGAAGGTGAGCTGTGGAAGCACAAATAAAAGACACTAAATTCAGGGTTAAGTATTCAATGAAGGCTTTAGAGAGGCAGAAATGGCTGAGATGAGTCTTGAAGCAAAATTAGCAGTTAACCTGTTAAGAAAGGGAGCAGATTAGGTTTTTCCAGTGTGAGGGACCAACAGGTAGAACGACACATGAAAGAAGACAGTAAATTCAGAAAACGTCAAGTAGTTTATTATTATAGGAATGGGAGATAGATCAGGGAGAATGATGAGAGATGGGAGTAGAGAGAAACAAAGGCAAAATCATGATATATGTAATTTTGAGAAATATAACTATATACGATATAGACTTAAGTATACACACTTAAATCCTATATACAATAATACATAAAAGTATGACTTTATATATAGAAAATATGTTCTCGTTGTTAGATGCCGTCTAGTCAGTACAACTCATAGTGACCCTATGTACAACAGAACAAAACACTTCCCAGTCCTGCACCATCCTCACAATCATTACTATGTTTGAGCCCATTGTTGCAACCACTATCAATCCATCTTGTTGAGGGTCTTCCTCTTTTTCACTGTCACTCTACTTTACCAAGCATGACATCCTTCTCCAGGAACTGGTCCTTCATGATAACACGTCCAAAGTACATGAGACGAAGTCTTGCCATTGTCGCTTCTAAGGAGCACAAGACAGAGTTGTTCATTCTTCTGGCAGTCCATGGTATATTCAGTATTCTTCGCGAACACCATAATTCAAAGGCATCAATTCTTCTCTGGTCTTCCTTATGTATTGTCAAGCTTTCACATGCACATGAGGTGATTGAAAACACCATGGCCTGGGTCAGGCACACTTTAGTCCTCAAAGTGACATCTTTTTGCTTTTTAACACTTTAAAGAGGTTTTTGCAGCAGATTTGTCCAATGTAATATGTTGTTTGATTTCTTGACTGTGGCTTCCATGGGCATTGATTGTGAATCCATGTAAAATGAAATCCTTGATAACTTTAATCTTTTCTCCGTTTATCGTGATGTTGCTTATTGGTCCTGTTGGGAGTTTATTACTTTATGTTGAAGTGTAATCCATACTGAAGGCTACAGTCTTTGATCTTCAACAGTAAGCGCTTTAAGTTCTCTTCACTTTCAGCAAGCAAGGTTGTGTCATGTTAATGCATCCTCCTTCAATACAGATGCAGTGTTCTTCTTCAGATAGTCCGACTTCTCGGATTATTTTTCAGCATACAGATTGAATAAGTATGGTGAAAGGATACAACCCTGATGCACACCTCTCTTGATTCTAAACCACACAGTGTCCTCTGGTTCTGTTCAAAAGACTGCCCCTTGGTCTATGTACAAGTTCCTCATGAGCACAATTAAGTGTTCTGTAATTGTCATTATGCACAATGCTATCCATAATTTGCCATGATCCACACAGTCGAATGCCTTTGCTGTTCAATAAAACACAAGTAAACATCTTTCTGGCATCCTCTGCTTTCAGCCAAGATTCATCTGACACCAACAATGATACCCCTCTTTCCACATCCTCTTCTGAATCCAGATGGAATTTCTGGCAGTTCCCTGTTGATATATTGCTGCAACCACTTTTGAGTTATCTTCAGCAAAATTTTACTTTTGTGTGATACTAATGATATTGTTCAATAATTTCTGTATTCTATTAGATCACCTTTTGTTGGAATGGACACAAATATAGATTTCTTCCAGTCAGTTGGCCAGGTCTTCCAAATTACTTGGCATAGAAGGAGCACTTCCAGCTTAACATCTCTTTGTTGAAATATCTCGATTGTTATTCTGTCAGTTTCTGAAGTCTTGTTTTTCACCAGTGCCTTCAGTGCAGCTTGGACCTCTTCCTTCAGTATCATCTGTTCTTGATCATATGCTACGTCCTGAAAGGGAAGTACATCGACCAATTCTTTTTGGTACAGTGAGTCTGTGTATTCCCTCCATCTTCCCTTGATGCTTCCTGTGTCTTTCAATATTTTGCCCATAGAATACCTCAAAATGCAGCTGAAGGCTTGAACTTTTTCTTCAGTTCTTTCAGCTTAAAAAATGTCGAGTATGTTTTTCCCTTTTCTAACTCCAGGTCTTTGCACAATTCATTATAATACTTTATCTTCTTGAGCCACCTATTGTAATCTTCTGTTCAACTTTTTTACTTCATCATTTCCTCCTTTTGCTTTAGCTATTATACTTCCAAAAGCAACTTTCAGAGCTCCTTATGACATCGATTTTGGTCTTTTCTTTCTTTCCTGTCTTTTTAATGACATTTTGCTTCTTCATGTGTGATGTCTTTAATGTCATCCCCACAACTCATCTGGTCTTTCGTCATTAGTGTTCACTACATCAAATCTATTCTTGAGATGGTCTCTAAATTCAGGTGGGCTATACTAAAGGTATATCTCATGAGTTGCGGAATGACATCAAGGGCATCATACATGAAGAAAGCAGGAGGTCATTAAAAAGACAGGAAAGAAAGAAAAGACCAAAATGGATGTCAGAAGAGATACTGACACTTGCTCTTGAAGGTCAAGTAGCTAAAGCAAATGGAAGAAATGATGAAGTAAAAGAGCTGAACAGAAGATTTCAAAGGATGACTCAAGAGGACAAAGTAAAGTATTATAATGACATGTGCAAAGGCCTGGAGTTAGAAAACCAAAAGTGAAGAACATGCTTGGCAATTCTCAAGCTGAAAGAACTGAAGAAAAAATTCAAGACTCGAGTTGCAATATTGAAGGATTCTAGGGGGGGAATATTGAATGATGCAGGAAGCATCAAAAGAAGATGGAAGGAATACACGGAGTCATTATACCAAAAAGAACTGGTCAACATTCAACCATTTCAGGAAGTAGCATACGATCAGGAACTGATGGTACTGAAAGAAGAGGTCCAAGCTGCACTGAAGGCATTGGGGAAAAACAAGGCTCCAGGATAGATGGAATACCAATTGAGATGTTTCAACAAACGGATGCAGTGATGGAAGTGCCCACTCATCTATGCCAAGAAATTTGGAAGACAGCTACCTGGCCAACCGACTGGGAGAAATTCATATGTATGCTTATTCTAAAGAATGGTGACCTAATTGAATGGGGAATTATCAAACAATATCATTAATATCACATGCAAGTAAAATTTAGCTGACGATTACTCAAAAGTGGTTGCAGCATCGACAGGGATCTGCCAGAAATTAAAGCCAGATCCAGAAAAGGACGTGGAACCAGGGATATTATTGCTGATGACAGATGGATCCTGGCTGGAAGCGGAGAATACCAGAAGGATGTTTTCCTGTGTTTTACTGACTGTGCAAAGCGTTCAACTATGTAGATTATAACAAATTATGGATAACATCGCAAATAATGAGAATTCCAGAACACTTAATTGTGCTCATGGGGAACCTGTACATAGATCAAGAGGCAGTTTTTGAAACAGAATAAGAGGATACTGTATGGTTTAATGCCAGGAAAGGTGTGTGTCAGGGTTGTATCCTTTCCCCATACTTATTCAATCTATATGCTGAGAAAATAATCCGAGAAGATGGACTATATGAAGAAGAATGGGGCATCAGGATTAGGGGAAGACTCACTAACAATCTGCGTTATGCAGATGACACAATCTTACTTGCTGAAAGCGAAGAGGACTTGAAGCACTTACTGTTGAAGATCAAAGACTGTAGCCTTCAGTATGGATTACACCTCTACATAGAGAAAACAAAAATCCTCACAACTGGACCAATAAGCAACATCATGATAAATGGAGAAAAGATTGAAGTTGTGAAGGATTTCATTTTACTTAGATCTACATTCAATACCCAAGGAAGCAGCAGTCAAGAAACCAAACGATGTATTGCAGAGGGCAAATCTGCTGCAAAAGACCTCTTTAAAGTGTTAACAAGCAAAGATGTCACCTTGAAGACTGTCTTAGTCATCTAGTGCTGCTGTAACAGAGATACCACAAGTAACAAAGAGAAGTTCATTCTCTCACAGTCCAGTAGGCTACAAGTCCAAATTCAGAGCATCAGCTCCAGGGGAACACTTTCTCTGTTGACTCTGGAGGAAGGTCCGTGTCATTGATCTTCCCTTGGTCTGGGAGATTCTCTGCACAGCAACTTCAGGTCCAAAGAACGCGCTCTGCTCCTGGCACTACTTTCTTGGTGGTATGAGGTTCCCATGTCTCTCTGCTCACTTCTCTCTTTTATATCACAAAAGAGATTGGCTTAAGACACTGCCTAATCTTGCAGACCTCATAAGTATAACTGCTGCTAATCCATCTTATTACTTCACTTTACAACACATAAGGAAATCACATCAGATTACAAAATGGCACACAATCATACGATACTGGGAATCATGACTCAGCCAAGTTGACAGATATTTTTGAGGGGACATAATTCAATCCATGACAAAGACTAAGGTGTGCCTGACCCAAACCATGGTGTTTTCAATCACCTCATATTCATGGGAAAGCTAAGCATTGAATAAGGAAGACAGAAGAAGAATTGATGCCTTTGAGTTGTGGTGTTGGCGAAGACTATTGAATATACCACGAACTACAAAAAGAATGTACAAATCTGGCTTGGAAGAAGTATAACCAGAATGCTCCTTGGAAGCAAGGATAGCGAGACTACGTCTCACATACTTTGGACATGTTGTGCGGAAGGATCACTCCCTGGAGAAGGACATCATGCTTGGTAAAGTAGAGGGTCAGTGAGAAAGAGGAAGATCCTCAACAAGATGGATTGACACAGTGGCTGCAGTGATGGGCTGAAGCATAACAATGATTGTGAGGCTGGTGCAGGACCAGGTGGTGTTTCGTTCTGTTGTACTTAACGTTCTTGTGAGTCAGAATCAACTTGACGGCCCTAACAACAACAACACACTCAAGGTCATACTTTGGGTCTCGTGGACTTGTTCTCATTTTCTTCAGCTTCAACTCGAACTTCCAAAGGAGCAATTGATGGTCTGTTCTGCAATCTTCCCCTGGCCTTGCTCTCACTGATGATATTGAGCTTTTCCATCATCTCTTTCCAAAGATATAATCAATTTGATTCCTATGTATTCCATCTGGCTAGGTCCACATGTATAGTCTCAGTTTATGTTGTTGTAAAAAGATATTTACAATAAAGAAGTCGTTGGTCTTGCAAAACTCTGTCATGCAATCTCAGACATCATTTCTCTCACCAAGGCCATATTTTCCAACTAACGATCCTTCTTCTTTGTTTCTGAATTTCACATTCCAATCACCAGTAATTATCAATGCATTTGATTGCATGTTTGATCAATCTCAAACTGCAGAACTTCAGGATAGATCTTGAAATGTTCTTTTTGATGATGAATGCAATGCCGTTCCTCTTCAATTTGTCATTTCAGGCATAGCAGACCATATGATTGTCCAATTCAAAATGACCAATTCCAGTCCATTTTAGCTCACTAATGTCTAGGATATCAATCTTTATGTGTTCCATTTCATTTTTGATGACTTCCAATTTTCCTGGATTCATACTTAGTACATTCCACTTTCGAATTATTAAAGGATGTTTACAGCTTTCTTCTCATTTTGAGTCATATCACATCAATGAGTGATGGTCCCGAAAGCTTTTCTCCATCCACATCATTAAGGTGGACTCTGCTTTGAGGAGGTATCTTTCCCCAGATATATTTTCAGTACCTTCCAACGTGAGGGGTTTATATTCCAGTACTATAAGAAACAATGATCTGCTGCTATCCATAAGGTTTTCACTGGTGAATTTTTTTTTTTTTAGAAGTAGACCGCCAGGTCCTTCTTCCTAGTCTGTCTTTGTCTTTAAGCTCCCCTGAAACATGTCCAGGATGAATGACCCTGCTGGTATTTGAAATACCGATGGCATAGCTTCCAGTGTCACAGCAACATGCAAGTCACCACAGCATGACAAACTGACAGATGAGTGGTTTTTAGAAAATACAGATAATATAAATAGATAAGTATATAGAATATATAGATACATGTGTAAGTATATGTAAACATATACGTATGCACACAAATATGTAAATCTGCATAAATAATTTTACGTGCATTCATTCATGTAAGCCTACATACATGTATGCATATGCTTGCGTGTTTATATGCACATACATGTACGTCAAATAACTATGCATTGGTTACGTGTGTGATTATGTATTTATATATTTATGTATACCTTATTTTTATACAAATAAGGCATGTGTTCTTTGTTTGTTTGGCAACCACTCCCTCCCCACCGCTAGTATTTTCATAAGCATGCTATGCTATTTTTTTACAGCAACATGTAAAAAACATTGGCATAGCAGAGCTTAAGACAATATCTTGCAGGGAGAGGGCATGTTTGGCAAACAAACATAGAAGACATGCTATTTGTGTAAAAATACAGTACATGTGTAATTATTTGTATATAAAACATATAAACATGTATGGATACACTAAGCTTGCACACACATGCACATATGTATGCACATATATATATTACCAGGGAAGAGATACAGTTAGAATTTAAACTGAAGACTTCTCAGAGCAGATTATATATAACTGGAAAGATCTGAGATCTAGAATTGATAGAATGAGGGAGTTGAGGGAAATGAAGACTTGCAGGATATCTCCTATATTTCAGCATTTGACTGACTGGGTGAACAGAGGGAATATTATTTGAGGTATGGCTTATGGGACAAAGAGCAACTTTAATAAATGAGGATAAAATGTGGTGGCTGTGCATTAAATGAGCTCAGTTTGGAACGGATTTTCTTAATATATCTTTGGAATCCTGAAGGGGTTATATTCAAGAGGCACTTGGTTGTATGGGTCTAGAACTCCTGGTTTGCCTTTGACCTGCTCTACAGAGGGTCAGTTAGAGGCAAGAACTCATGGCCTTTTTCAGTATTCAGCTGTCAGGATGGCTACTTGAGGCCTTCCTCCTGTCCTGCAGGTCCCAAGGTCTAAGGTTGCCTTTCTCTGCTCTGAGGGCGCCCCCTTCCACATTCTACATTAAAGTTACTATCCTCAGGTATATGACACCATCACGTCAGCTGTCCTATTCCTTGATACACTCAAAACAAGGCAAGTGACTTCTTTTAAGTGGTTTACTTAAACATCCCCTTTAGAGAAGTAGGCAGATGAATAAAGTAACTTAGATGGAGATATGAATAATTCTAAAATATGGCACAGTGCTTAGGGAACTGATTCCCCAGCTTGTTTGCCCTGATGTACTCCTAAAATGGGCTCTGAAGTCCATGGCCGTGAACACTGCCGTTTCTTGTAATGACTCATAGGATGGGAATAAGGTCATTAAACTTCCTTTTACTAATTCTTTATTGTATGGTCAACCTTTAAATGCAAAGCAGAAACAATTTTTTTGGATCGTCTACTCAAGCCACAGTTGAGGCCTCTCAGAAGTCAGTGTGAGTACCTTGTGGAAGGACTTAGACTCCCTTATGTAAGAAAAGCCCCAAGGAGTGCCCTGTCTGAGACCTCCAAAGCTGCTACATCTGATGCTCCTGGTCACTATGGTTATAGGGTGGGGTTTCAGTTGATCCAGAATCTTCAAATCTGGCCCCTTCTCTGAATTCCTGAGTCTAGTGTCTTCTTCTCCAGGTCCTTCAGGTGAAGCCCTAGGTGGGCCTAAAAAAAAAAAAAAAACCAAAAATCCAAACCCATTGCCGTTGAATCAATTCTGACTCATACCGACCCTACAGGACAGAGTAGAACTGCCCCATAGGGTTTCCAAGGAGCGCCTGGAGGATTTGAACTGCTGACCTTTTGGTTAACAGCCATAGCTCTTAACCACTATGCCACCAAGACTTTCTAGGTGGGCCTAGGAGTCTGAAGTTGTGCCTGAGCTAGTGTCCCACATACACAGAGCTGAGCAGAATGGGTACTAGGACAAGTGGAAAGAATTTGGAGACAGATCATGAAGCATAACCACTGTTGATACTTCCTATCCTGGAAATGAAACATATATACAATTAAATGGCTTGAGACAGAAAGCAGAAGTTCTCTGTTGTTCATATGGCCTTAATCTAGAAGAATTCCTGGGGTAAAGTTAACCCTGATTAATGGGTTATTTCAGAACCACTTTAAAGTGAGGAAAGTCATTGGTAGTTTTAAAAATTCTTCACATGATTTTATGGTGTAACCAAGATTGAAAACAATTCCTTTATAGCTAATGGCATTTTCTGACACACTTAGAAATTTTCAGGGCTTGTGATGGGAAGAATTCTGAGGAAGAGAGTCATGGAGTTTTATTAATTGAGTGTTGAAAATTATTTCCAAATTCTTTTAGCTCTAATCTTCAGTGACTCATATTCTCTGTTCTGTGTGTGGGGCTGCTTTGTTACGGGAGAACGTGCTTCATCTTGCAAATGAAAAGTGACTTCATATGTTGTTATCTCTCTACATATAGTATCAGGTAATGGGAATGGTTGCTTTCAGTATCTGTTTACAGAGTCATGATTGCATAGTAACTGATGGGAAAACCCTGCTCTAAACAAAATAGGAAGGTTTATATAACACTCAAAAATTTCTTAGATAGGTCACATAAAGCAATAACCATAAAAGAAAAAAAGTGATGAATAAAACTGCATCAAAATTCAAAACTTTCATCCATCCAAATAAAGTGTCAAGGATTTCTTATTTCTGCTTGGAATTTAGAAAGCTAGAAAGAGTGCCATTCCAAACCCAACAAGGATAACCAGCAAAATCATAACTTTTCTTGATTCTTGCTGAGAACTCTGGCCAAACCAGTGGCCTGAAATCTAAGGAAAAAGGACCCTCCAGGAACAGATGAGACACGAGCAGAGCACAGAAAGAAGAGATATCATAATACAAGATAGTGTGAAGACTTCAGCTAAAACGTTGTGAAAAAAATTTAATTTAAGGCAAGGCCAAGATGGTGGAGTAGTCAGAAGCTTCTGGTGGACCCTCTTACAACAAAGACCTGAAAAAACAAGTGAATCAATTACATATGATAATCTAGGAGCCCTGAACATCTTGAGGAACCGGACTGAGTGACAGGGGGAGGGAAGATTGTTTGGAAGCAGCGAGGAGTTGCCAGACCTGACCTGACGAGAGCCTGAGCCCTTCAGGTCTGAGGAGTTTGTGAGTGAGTGGTGAGGCAGGCAAGCAATGGTGCTCAGGAGGCTCGTTTTCCACACCAGGAGACACCCAGCACCAGAGAGTATACTCAGCCACCCAGAACCAGTGAGAAGCAGCCCTCGATTGATGAAAGATAAATACCTGCGTACGGCCTACCACGTGGATCAAAAACACCTCCCTTAGGGAAAAACCTCCCTCCCATTTACCTCCCTGCTCCCTGCTCTACACCAGGTCCTGGACTGACATCAGCAATTGCCGAGTCCCCTGGGCTGGAAGTAGGATCCGTCACACGCCCTGAGCCATTCTTCCAGCCTTGGAGAGTGAACAAATTAACAAACACAGGAAAAAATAAACTGCCAGCTCCCCTAAGCCAGGAACCCAGGGTAGCCACAGCTCCTTCGCCTAGGCACAGTCATAAGGTATCCATGGACTTTGAGTGCCTTTCCCCCTGCATAGACTTGTGTGGGCCCATTTCAACAGCATCGGCCCTCATTACTGCAGTACAACAGGGTATATACCTGAAGTCTAACTTCAACTGTTTCAGCTGTGAAGTGCCAGGGGCCTGAGGACTGCTGGCTCCATCCACACCACCTACCCACCTGTGATAGGGGCCCAAGAATAAGAGGTGTCCCCCAGTCCTTATAGCCAACAGCATTAGCTCCTCATAGTCCAGCTGCAAAACCCACCAACCTATGTGCTCTACGGAACAGGGAAACGCCTTCTTCCTACACACTCAGGGGCGGCCATCAGCCCCTGCCTTGCTCAGAGTGTGTCCCCCCGCTGCAGCCAGATGCCTGTGCCTACACCAATCACCCAAGCATGTCTAGGACTGTAAGTGAGAGCCTACACCACACACTTGGTGGCTATCTACCTGGTCACCTGAGCTGAATCCATACAGGAGGAGTGGGCAGACTCCAGAGCTCACATACCTAGTGACAAATATAACCACCTGGTGATGGGACATTAGAGCTTCAAAGGTGCCAATAATCAAACCAGCTCATACAAGTAGCCTATTTGGGCATATCAAAATAAAACAAGAAGCTAGGTCACAGTTAGCAAACATAAAATAAATAAATATAATGACTTATTGATGGCTCTGAGACAACAGTCAATATCAAATCACATAAAGAGGCAATCCATGATGGCTTCAGCAAGCTCCCAAAATAAAGAATCTAGAAATTTTCCAGAGGAGGAAAATTTCTTGGAATTACCAGAGGCAGAATACAAAAGATTAATACAGAGAATTCTTCAAGAAATTAGGAAGGAAATTAAGCAAAACTCAGAACATGCAATAGAGGAAATTAGAAAGATTAGAGAAGAGCATAATGACAAATTTAACAGGCTGCAAGAATCCATAGAGAGACAGCCATCAGAAATTCAGAAGATTAATAATCAAATTTCAGAATTAGACAACTCAATAGAAAGTCATAGAAGCAGAACTGAGGCAATGGAAGTCAGAATTAGTGAGATTGAAGGTAAAGCACTTGACACCAACTTATTTGAGGAAAAATCAGACAAAAGGATTTAAAAAAATGAAGACACCATAACAATTATGTGGGACTCTATCAAGAGGAATAACCTATGAGTGACTGGAGTATCAGAAAGTCGGAGGAGGATAACAGAAAATACAGAGAGAATTGTTGAAGATTTGTTGGCAGAAAACTTCCCTGATATCGTGAAAGGTGACAAGATATCTATCCAAGATGCTCATAGAACCCCACATAAGGTAGATCCCAAAAGAAAGTCACCAAGACATATTATAATCAAACGTGCAAAAACAAAAGATAAAGAGAGAATTTTAAGAGTGGCTAGAGATAAACAAAAAGTCATCTACAAAGGAGAGTCAATAAGAATAAGCTCGGACTACTCAGCAGAAACCATGCAGGCAAGAAGTCAGTGGGATGACATATATAAAGCCCTGAAGGAAAAAAACTGCCAGCCAAAAATTATATATCCAGCAAAACTGTCTCTCAAATACAATGGCGAAATTAGGGCATTTCCAGATAAACAGAAGTTTAGGGAATTTTCAAAAACCAAATCAAAATTACAAAAAATACTAAAGGGAGTCCTCTGGTTAGAAAATCAGTAACATCAGATAACAACCCAAGACTAGAACACAGGACAGAGCAACCAGCTATCAACCCAAATAGAGAAGTCACAAAAATAAATCAAAGCTAAAACACTGAAAATAGGGAAACAGATGTCAACATGTAAAAGATGACAATGTTAAAACAAAAAAGAGGGACTTAAAAAATGTAGACATAGATTTTGCATATGGAGAGGAAGTCAAGGCCATATAAAGAAATAAAAGACTGGTATAAACTTAGAAAAACAGGGGTAAATATTAAGGTAATCACAAAGGATACTAACAGTCTTACAAGTCAAAATAAAAAACTAGAAAAATATAAAGTCTCAGCAAACACAAAATCAACAACAATGAAAAAGATGAAATAAAAATGCATAAAGAAAAACGACTCCGCACAGAAAATTAAGTGGAATAAAGAAACTGTGAACAACACACAAAAAAAGACATCAAAATGACAGCACTAAACTCATACCTATCAATAATTACGCTGAATGTAAATGGACTAAATGCACCAATAAAGAGACAGAGAATGGCAGATTGGATAAAGAAACATGATCCGTCTATATGCTGCCTACGAGAGACACACCTTAGACTTCAAGACACAAACAAACTAAAACTCAAAGGATGGAAAAAATATATCAAGCAAACAACACTCAAAAAAGAGCAGGAGTGGCAGTATTAATCTCTGACAAAATAGACTTTAAAGTAAAATTCACCAAAAAGGATAAGGAAGGACACTAAATAACGATTAAAGAGTCAATACACCAGGAGGACATAACTATAATAAATATTTATGCACCCAACAACAGGGCTCCAAAATACATAAAACAAACTCTAACAGCACTGAAAAGAGAGATAGACAGCTCCACAATAGTAGTAGGAGACTTCACCATATCACTTTCTGTGAAGGACAGAACATCCAGAAAGAAGCTCAACAAAGACATGAAATAGCTAAATGCAACAATCAACCAACTTGATCTCATAGACATATACCGAACACTCCACCCAACAGCAGCCAAGTAAACTTTCTTTTCCAACGTATGTGGAACATTCTCCAGAATAGACCACATACTGGGCCATAAAACAAGCCTTAACAGAATCCAAAGCATTGAAATATTACAAAGAGTCTTTCCTGACCATAAAGCCATAAAAGTAGAAATCAACAACAGAGAAAGCAAGGAAAAAAAATCAAGCACATGGAAACCGAACAACAGCTTCCTAAAAAACTACTGGGTTATAGAAGAAATTAAGGGTGGAATAAAGAAATTCATGGAATCAAACGAGAATTGAAACACATCTTACCAGAACCTTTGGGAAAAAGCAAAAACAGTGGTCAGAGGTCAGCATATAGCAATAAATGCACACATCCAAAAAGAAGAAAGGGTCATAATGAAAACATTAACCCTACAACTGGAACAAGTAGAAAGAGAGAAGGAAAAGAAGCCCTCAGGCACCAGAAGAAAGGAAATAATAAGAATTAGAGGAGAATTAAATGAAATAAACAGAATAGAAAAATAATGGAAAGAGTTAACAAGACCAAAAGCTGGTTCTTTGAAAAGCTCAACAAAATTGATAAACCATTGGCCAAGCTGACAAAAGAAAAAAGTGTAATGTAGTAAAATACACATAACAAAAAGTTTGCCATTTTAACCATTTTTAAGTGTCAGTGACATTAATTACTTTCACCATGTTGTGATACCATCACCATTATGCATTTCCAAAAGTTCTTCATCACCCTAACTGAAACTCATTATAACTCCCCTCAACCCCTGGTAACCACGAATAATTTTTTGACTCTACATTTGCCTACTCTAGATATTTCATATAGGTGAGACCATGAAATATTTGTCCTTTTGTGTCTGATTTATTTCACTCAGTATGTTTTCAAGATTCCTCCATGTTGAAGCATATATCAGAGCTTCATTTCTCTTTATGGCTGAATAAAATCCCATTGTATGGATATGCCACATTTTGTTTATTCATTCATCTGTTGATGGACATTTGGGTCATTTTCACCTTTTGACTATGTGAATAATGCTGCAATGAACACAGGTTTAAATATGCCTGTTTGTGCCACTGCTTTCAAGTCTTTTGGGAATATACCTAAGAGTGTAATTGCTAGATCATATGGTAATTCTATGTTTAACTTTTTCAAGAACCACCAGGCTGTTTTCCATAGTGGCTGCGCCATTTTGAATTTCTACCAGCAATGGGTGAGAGTTCCGATTTCTTCCCATCCTCACCAACACTTGTTATTTCCCATTTTTTCCAATAACAGCCATCTTAGTAGGTGTTAAAGGATACCTCATTGTTGTTTTGGTTTGCATTTCTCTAATGGCTAGTGAAGTTTCTCATCTTCTCATGTGCTTGTATATCTTTTTTGGCATAATGTCTATTCAAGTCCTTTGCTCATTTTTTGATTGAGTTGTCTTTTTGTTATTAAGTTGTAGGATTTCTTTGTATAGTCTGGATATTAAACTTTTATCAGATTAAAAACAAAAACGAAAACAAAACCCATTGCCTTTGAGTCAATTCTGACCCATAGCAACCCTATAGGACAGAGTAGAACTGCCCCATAGGATTTCCAAGGAGCAGCTAGTGGATTCGAACTGCTCACGTTTTGGTTAGCAGCCCAACACTTAACCACTGCACCACCGGCACTCCATGGTTCCCCAAATTTTCTCCCATTCTGTAGGTCATCTCTTCACTTTCTTGATAAAGTCTTTTGATGCACAAAAATTTTTCACTTTAATGAAGTCCAATTTATCTGTTTGTCTTTCATTGTTTATGCTTTTGGTGTCATAGGTAAGAATTCATTGTCAAAAACCAGGTCTTGAAGATTTACCCCTCTATTTTCTTCTAAGGGTTTTACGTTTTAGCAGTTATGTTTGGATCATTAATCCATTTTCAGTTAGTTTTCGTATATGGTATGGGTCCAATTTCATTCTTTTGCATGCAGAGATCCAGTTGCGCAGCATCAGCTAAAATTTTAATAAATAGCTAAAGGACAAATATGGGCTAACGTGAGACCCCTAAAAGATGCAGACTCAAAAGGAGTTCACACCCACTTGCAGGATCTTCACCATGGATTCGCTAGGTGTTCATGAGAAGGATTAGGGACAGGGCAGAAGACTGGAGAAAGCTTAGGAGAGGGTAGCAGCCTGCTCTGTGGGAAAGGCAGAAGCTCCACCCATAGGAAGAAGGCTTCCTATGGAACAAAAGTTTTAAGACGCTGGCGAAAGAGTAGCAAACTCTATCACCACAGGAGCAGGTAAAGATCTATTGCTATATTGGAAGGGAACAGAAAAATCCCTCTACCTCTGAGGGAGGGTCCTAGACTATTAGAGATAGATCCTAATAATGGAAACCAGGGTGACTAAAAAAGACCCACACTTGAGACTCAGGCACACCAGGACGTACTTTAAGTTTTAACTAAGCCAGAACAAGAGAGAATGCTCTCCACACCCCTATTCAGGCTAGCAAGCATTGAATAACAAGTAAACAGGTTACCACCTGCAAAGGAAGGGGCAAAAGCACAGACAGAGACCCTCTCTGATGTGCAGGTTAAGAGGGAAAGCCCACAGCTCAGGGTAGAACAGGAACATTGAGCAAAGCACTCTAACAAACCAGCCCCACCCTAAACACAAGGTAATATTAGAGGAATTAAAGCCAACAGTTCTCAACTCCTGTAGTGATTGACTCAAAAGAGCACACTGAAGGCTCAGCAGAAGAGGCTTGCCCATCTGTAGGCATAAATACAGTTTATCTCAGTTGTGACTGTCCTACACACCATGTTCAACTTTTAATCAAAATCTGTAACACACACACACACAAAAACAACCCACTGTCAAGAGGCAAAATAATCAACAGTGACACACTCAAAGAAGACCCAGATGTTGCAATTATCAGACAGGAAATTAAAAATAACAATGATTAATACGTTAAAGACTTTAATGAAAAAAGGTATACAATATACATGAACATATGGAAAATTATAGTAGAGACATAGACACCCAGATTGAGAGATATTCTGCAACATAACTGACCTGTTTTCTTCAATACATCAAGGTCAAGAATGACAAAGAAAATCACATACACACAAGTATGTGTCTGTGTACGTATATACATGTATGTGTGTCTGTATAAGCTCCTATGAACATTCTTATGCATGTGTTTTGGTGAATGAAAGAGCTACTATGTTCACTTTTGATAAGTGTTGCCAAATAGCTTTCCAAAGTTGTGTTAATTTACACATCGAATTTTATCAGCAATGCATGAGAATTCAAGTTGTTCCACATATTCAACAACACTTGTGATTGTTAGTCATTTAAATTGTAGCTATTGTAATACGGTTACAAAAATTTCATTGTGGTATTCATTTGCATCTGTCTAGGTCTCCGTGTGGCACAAACGGTTTGCACTTCACTAACCTAAAGGTTGGCTATTCAACCCACCTAGCGGCACTGCAGAAGAAAGGCCTCCATAAAGATTACAGCCAAGAATATCCTATGGAGCAGGTCCGCTCTTTAACACATGGAGTTACCATGAATTGGAATCAACTCAATGGCAGCAGGCTTGGCTTGATTTGGTAATGACTAATGATATTGAGCACATTTCTTCTTTCTGTTTATTGTAGTAAAAATATACATAATACAACATTTGCCAACTCAACATTTTTCACCTGTACAGTTCAATGACACTAATTACATCAATCATGTTGTACAGCCATCTCCAATATCCATTGCCAAATTTTCCATTACTATAAACAGAAACTCAATGCTTCCTAAACAATGACTGGCCCTTTCTCCTTCCCTCCCTCCCTGGATAACTAGTATTAAACTTTTATCCGTATACATTGTCTATTCTAGATATTTATATAAGTGATATTGTACAATATTTGTCTTTTTACGTTTGATTTATTTCACTCAGCAGAATGTTTTCAAGGTTCATTCATGTTGTGGCATGTATCAGAATTTCACTTCTCTTTATGGCTGAGCAACTAGATTGTCTCCAATATTTGGCAATTACCACTAAATTTACTGTAAAATTTTGCATACTAGTTTTTGAGTCAACATATGTTCTCATTTCCTTCTTCTATAACTTAGGTAAAGTATATACAGCAAATTAGTTTCTCCTTAAACAGTTAATACACAAATTGTTTTGTGACATTGGTTGCCAACACTGCAATGTGTCAACACTCTCCCCTTCTCCACCCCTGGTTCCGGGCTTCCATTCGTACAGTTTTCCTGTCCCTTCCTGCCTTCCTGTCTTTGCTTTTGGGCTGCTGTGCCCACTAGTCTGATATACATGATTGAACTATGATGCATATCCCTCATGTGTGTTATTGTTGACCCTATAGACCTGAATAATCTTTGGTTGAAGGGTGAACCTCAGGAATAACTTCAGTACTGAGTTAAAAGGGTGTCCAGAGGCCATACTCCAATCTCCATATGTTCTCATTTCTTTTCAGCATACCCATACCTTTGGGTAAAAACATAAAAGGGTCAAAATACACAAATATATAGGAGGGTTGTTTTTAAATATACCCAGGATTCAATTTATATCAGGTATGGTAAAGCAAATAGGTACCCAGAATTCAATTCGTATCAGGTATGGTAAGGCAAATAGACACCAAGATTAATGTCACGGAAAAAAGAAGTTTATTATACTCATAGTTCCCTGGGAAAACACAGCATACCATGAGTCAGGTCCGCAAGTGGTTGAACCTGGGTTGAGGTAACAACAAGCTGGAACTGTAGGAGAAGGCTTATGTATGGCAACCAGGGCAGGGTTAGCTAGGTTTCATGAATTCCTCGAGAATTGGGCATTTTGAGCTATTCTGCAGACTCCTTGGGGAATAGGGGTTGTCCCCAGTTATTGGGTACCTGGTAACAGGATGATTAGGGTGGGTGCATAGAGACCTAGCAGTGTGAGAGATCAATAAGGGAATTTGCTGCAGAGTGGACTTAATCAGCTAAGGAGAACAAATGTGCCTCCAGTCAGGGCCTCAAAACTGTGTTAAGACAGTATTTTAAGAAAAAAAATAAAAACTGTTTTGCAAGGGTCAATCAGAATTTGCTGTTTGTTTTGTTTTTAAAGCTATAGTTTCATTTTTTCATCAATTCTGGAAAAAAGAATTGCCATTATGTCTTAAAATAGTATTCCTTTATATTTCTTTATTATCTTTTTTTTTGTAAAAACAGATGTTAGATTTTTGCTTTGCACATATCTTAACATTTTTTAAAATTTTATTTTATTGTACTTTAAGTGAAAGTCTACAATTCAAGTTAGTCTCTCATACAGAAATTTATACATACGTTGTTACGTGACCCTAATTGTTCTCCCTATACTGTGACAACACATTCCTCCTTTCCACCCCTGATTTCCAATTCAACCAGCTCCTGACTCTCTGCCTCCTCATCTCACCTCTGGACAGGGGCTGCCCATTTAGTCTCATGTATCTACTTGAGCTCAGAAGAACACTCTTTACGAGTATCATTTTATGTCCCATAGTCCAGCCTAATCTTTGACTGAAGAGTTGGCCTAGGGAATGGTTTTAGTGCTGGGTATCTTAACCTTTTTTAAATATGTTGTATCTCTTTATTCATTTCCGGTATTTTATTTCTCCACATGTTTTCATACAATTTATTATTTCTTTCTCCAGCTCTATCTGATATACTGTTTAATATATCAAATGATTTTCTATTTAATTTCTGTGACAATGTCTTTCTTCTAGACACTGTTAGGGCCTTTTTCTTTCCACTCACTCCCTCCTCTAAGAATTCTCATCTTAGTTCTTTCTATTTTAACCTTGAAAAGTTATTTTAAGCATATACAAAAATAGAAATGTTATTATAGTTTATGTTCCCTTCACCCAGCTTTAATTAATATCAACTTATTTTCAGTTTTGTTTCAGCATACCCTCACCCACTACACACTCTTCGCATATTATTTTGAAGCAAATCCCAGACATCATATCATTTCATCCATGAATACTTCAGTAACATCTATAAAAGACAAGAATTCTTTTTTCCAACATGACTACAATACCATTACTACACGTAAAAATCAATAATTCATTAATATCATAAGAAGGACAGCCAGTACTCATATTTCCAATTGTCTAAAATTGTCAAGTACAGCCAGAGTGCTCCTAGGAATCGAGGATGGTGAGACTTCGTCTCATGTACTTTGGACATGTTATCAGAAGGGACAAGTCCCTGGAGAAGGACATCATGCTTGGTAAGGTAGAGAGTCAGCGAAAAAGAGGAAGACCCTCAACAAGATGGATTGACACAGTGGCTGCAGCAATGGGCTCAAACATAGCAATAATTGTGAGGGATTGCGAAGAACCAGGCAATATTTCGTTCTGTTATACGTAGGGTCGCTGTGAGTCAGAACCAACTCTACAGCACCTAACAACAACAACAAAAATATTAATATTAATAGTTTGTTTAAATAGTGATTCAGAGACATCCACATATTGTGATTGATTGATATGCCTTTTACGTCTCTGTTAATCTACAGGGTCTTCTTCCATCTCTCTCATTATCTTGCAACGTCTTTATCAAAAAAGTTGAATCATTCTATTCTCCATTTGTTGAATCAGTGTTTTCTATGTCTGAATTTTGCTAATTGCACCTTCTTGGTCTCATATAGCCCGTAAATTGCAATTTGGACTAGACGTTCATAAGGTTCCATTTTTTTTTTTTTTGGCAAGAATTCCTAACAGGCAGGTTTTGTTCTTCCGTCAGGAAAAATATAATTTCTGGCTGTCACACTTTCTGTGATATTAGCAGCTGTTGATGCTAACTGTCTAGGTTACTAATTCATTTTCAAAATTCTTTTCTTTAAAAAGTCATTAAATTTGCAATCATAATTTAGCCACTTATTTATATTTAAATTAATATTCCACTGACTGAGTTGCTTTATTTCTCATACACATTTACACATATAAGTAATATATATCAGTTATTCACTAATCATTTTATATATTCTCACTCAATTTCCCTTTGGGGGACATATTTTTCTCAAGTAATTTTCAGAGTTTACAGTAACTGTGCATGTTACAAATCCTTGACTATTTCTTGCCCTTACTTGTGAGAAATTATTTGCAATGGATAAAACTTCAGTGTCAAAACCCTTTTTTCCTTGGATTCCCATATATATTGTTATTCTATCTTCTAACGTTTAGTAATACAGATAAGATATTAAATGTCAATTTAATACTGTGCCCACTTAAGGAAATTGTCAAAAAAACAATGAGAATTATTCATGGCCTTGTGAATTGCAATCTGATTCCAGGACGTTTTTTTGGATCATATATATGAGGACATGTTGTTACTCATTTATATCAGAAACAAAGGTTTTGGGAACAAAGTAAGAATCACCTCTAGCTTAATAACCTATTAACTGGTATTCTCTGGCTGAATAAAATGGAGAAATGAGGACATTTCTTCAATGAGTCAAGGTGAACAGTTAAAGAATGTCCAAATAGGATCAAGACTTAGTAATTTTCTATAAATGGAATAACACATAAAGCAGGATAAATGGATCTCTGTGGAAATCAATGTCACAAAATATCCTTGGAGAGTCATCGGCATTGTATTCAACTTTGGGGTGTTAGGAACAGAGATGTCAACAGAAAACTGACCCACATGTTTCAGGAGGACTGTAATAAATTTGAGAATTGCAGCTATGATTTTGTGTGTTGTTAGCTGAAAGATGGGGCAAGAGAAACCCTGACCACTCTTTAATTGCACACCTGAGATAGAATAGACATAAGATGGCTCAGAGAGGGACCACCTACAACATAACCTTAGAATATTACTAATTTACTTGAACCCGCATAGGTTGGGATCTTCTTTTCTTCTCTCTGGAAATGGGGTAAACCTTGAGACAATAGCCAGTCTAAAAGTGGGGCCTCACAAAGAATGAACAGTAAGTCTGTACTGGAGGGAAGATAACTTCACAGTCATGACTTCCTGTCCCTCTTCCTTTTTAGTGTCCAATACAAACCAATAATTAGTAGGGTGAAAAATACCATCAGAACATCCAAAATCTCTGATCTAGCCCACATCCACTTATTGTACGAGGGCAACAGAGAAGCTGAAATAGAGACTGAAGAAGGCTGCAAAAATTATGAAATTATTGCGGGACTGTGCACTACAGGGAGAGAAAGTTCAGGAAATAACATTTACTCTTACTTCACTTGTCTTCTGTATATTATAACAACAATAAAAATAAAATAAATAAAAGAATTAGTTCATTTTAAATGGTAGAAGAATGACCTCTACCTGGCAAATTCTCAGTACAAGTGAAGTAATAAACCCGTTGCTAGCAAGAACACATTTGCCAATTCAACACTTTTCACTTGTACAATGCAATAAAACCAGTTTCATCAATCATGTTATAAAATCATCACCAGTTTTCATTGTCAGATTCTTCATTCCCATAAACAAAAACTCAATACTACCTACACAAAGATTCCCCCCATTCCCCATCTCTCTCACCCCTGGTAACCACTATTAAACTCTAATCTCTGTAAATTTGCCTATTCTAGGTATTTCACATTAGTGAGATCATACAATATTTATTCTTTTCTAATTGACTAATTTCAGTCAGTATAATATTTTCAGGGTTCATCTACGCTGTGGCATGTATCAGTACTTCATTTCTCTTCATGGAAGAGTAGTATTCCATTGTATGTATGTACTACATTTTGTTTATCTATTCATCTCTTGATGGATATTTAAGTCGTTTCCACCCTTTGGCCACTGTGAATAGTGCTGCAATGAACATTGGTGTGTACGTGTCTATTCATGTTGCTCTTTTGAAGTCTCTTGGCTACATACCTAAGAGTGAATTGCTGGGTCATATGGTAATTCTATGTTTAACTTTTTGAGGAACCATCAAACTGTTTTCCATAGGGGCTGTACCATTTTGCATTCCTACCAACAATAGATGACGGTTCCAATTTATCCATATCCTTGCCAACATTTGTCATTTTGTTTTTTTTAAATCTCAACAATCCTAGTGGGAATGAAGTGGTATCTCATTGTAGTACTGATTTGCAACTCCCTAAGACTAATTTTATATAAAATGTAATTAATTTTATTACTTTAAAAATCAAATGTGGTCCTCTATGTTGAATATTTCTGTAATACATATTCAATG
>NW_004443951.1:7851119-7864478 GCF_000243295.1 Trichechus manatus latirostris | reverse complement strand
TTCATTTATTAATATTTTCTTATTTATGTAATAATTTCTTCTTGTCCTGTGGGTTATTGACAAGTGTGTTGTTATTGTTAGGTGCCATCAAGTCAGATCCCACTCATAGTGACCTTACGTAAAACAGAACAAAACACTGCCCAATCCTGCACCATCATCACAATTGTTGATATGTTTGAGCCCATTATTGCAGCCACTGGGTCTATCTATCTTGTTGAGTGTCTTCCTCTTTTTCACTGGCCCTCTACTTTACCAAACATGATGTCCCTCTCCAGGGACTGGTCCCTCCTGATAACCTGTCCAAAGTACGTGAGATGAAGTCTCATCATTCTCCCTTCTAAGGAGCATTCTGATTGTACTTCTTCCAAGACAGATTTGTTCATTCTTCCGGCATCCATGGCATATTCAGTATTCTTCACCAACACCACAATTCAAAGGTATCAATTCTTTGGTCCTTCTTATTCATTTTCCAGTTTTCGCATGCATATGAGGTAATTGAAAATACCATGGCTTGAATCAGGCTCACCTTAGTCCTCAAAGTGACATCTTTGCTTTTTAACACTTTAAAGAGGTCTTTTGCAGCAGATTTGCCCAGTGCAATATGTCATTTGATTTCTTGACTGCTACTTCCATGGGTGCTGATTGTGTATCCAAGTAAAATGAAATCCTTGACAACTTCAATCTTTTCTTCATTTATCATGATGTTTCTTATTGGTCCAGTTGTGAGGATTTTTGTTTTCTTTATATTCAGGTGTAATCCATATTGAAGGCTGAAGTCTTTGATCTTCATTAGTAAGTGCATCAAGTTCTCTTTGCTTTCACCAAGCAAGGTTGTCTGTCGTCTACAGGCTGTTAATGAGTCTTCCTCCCACCTGATGCTGGATTCTTCTTCATATAGTCCAGCTTCTTGGATTATTTTCTCAGCATACAGATTGAATACGTATGGTGAAAGGATGCAACCCTGACAAACACCTTTCCTGACTTTAAATCATGCAGTATCCCCTTGTTTTGTTCAAACTACTGCCTCTTGGTCTATGTACGGGTTCAATTAAGTGTTCTAGAATCCCCATTCTTTGCAATATTATCTGTAACTTGTTATGATCCACACAGTCGAATGCCTTTGCATAGTCAATAAAACACAGGTAAACATCTTTCTGGTGTTCTCTGCTTTCAGCCAAGATCCTTCTGAACATCAGCAATGATATCCCTTATTCCATGCCCTCTTCTGAGTGTAGTGTCTAATTATTCAAATATATGAAGATTTCATAATTATCTTCTTTTATTATTTTCTAGCTGAATTCCATGGTAAACTGAAAACATACTCTATATGATTTCAATCCTTTGAAATTTCTTTTGAGACTTGTTCCATGGTCCAGCATATGATGGGCCGTATGAATGAATTTGGTAAATATTCTATACGCATTTGAAAAGACTGCACTCTGTCATTATTGTGTTCAGTGTTGTATACATGCTTATTAGATCAAGTTTGTTTATTATTGTTCTAATGTTCTGAACTTTTACTAATTATTTTTCCTGCTTTTCCCATCAGTTGTTGAGAGAGTAATGTAAGTTAAAATCTTTTACTCTATTGTGAATATTTGTTTCTCACTTGCATCCTGTCAAATTTTGTTTTATCAGTTTTGAAAGTATATTGTTAGGTGCATATGGTACATTTTCTTTGTGTATTGACATTTTTATTGTCAGTAAATATTCCTGACAATAAATTTGTAATATTTACCCTTAGTAAAGCTTCTTGACTTAAAATCTAAATTGTAGGTATGAGAACAGGTAGTCCCTGACGTACGACATATTCAAGTTGTGACAAACTGCACTTACCACCATATTTTTGGTACACCTTATTGTTAGTAATATGCACTACATACAATGTTGCAGTGCATAATTTGCTGATTTTATCATTCTTAGTTATTCACTCATAGATATTCAAAGATCAGGTTTAGAGAGATAGTGATTATAAAAGGCAATAATAATGAAAACTAAAAAAAAGAGGTATTTGACCTAAATCAGATCCGACTTACAACAGAATCCTTGGAAAGGGACCCGATCGTGAGTTGGGGACTCCCTGTATACCAACACCAGCTTTCTTTTAATTAGTGATCCCACGGTATAAAAAAATGGTCGATATGGCTTTGGTTGTAAAAACTCTGTGTATCCAGTATTCAGAATTTTCTCTGCAGAAAGTTTAGTTTCTCTTCTTTCACTATAGAGGTAACATAAAATACTCCATATGTTTTCTATCAATATCCTGCTTTAGAGTTTTGGGGACAACATAGGTCATTTAATTTAACCTCAAGTAGGAGGCACTTGAGTTAAAACTTAACCAGGCATTAATTTCTTCTTCAGAGTCCTTGCTAAAAAAAAAAAAAAAATGTTTCTCATTTTGTCTCTCTTTATGGTAGAAGTGTGTCATTATTTTTCTTTTTCTAGGTTACCATTCAATGTGTGTATATTACTTTGAACATTCTCTCTTACTGTGAGGATATTAGCTCTTAGTCTTTTTTTCATATGGACCCAAAACTTCTCTCCTTTCCCAGAGTTACCTTTAAGTTCAACATCCTTGATTATTTTGAAGGTCAACTTTTTTCTTTTTTTAATTGTTGTGCTTTAAGTGAAAGTTCTCAATTCAAGTTAGTCTCTCGTACAAAAATTAATACACATATTGTTTTGTGACCCTAGTTGCTCACCCTATACTGTGATAGCACACTCTTTCTTTCCACGCTGGATTTCCTGTGTCCATTCAACCAGCTCCTGACCCTCTCTGCCTTCTCATCTCACCTCTGGACAGGAGCTGCCCACTTAGTCTCATGTATCTACTTGAGCGAAGAAGCACACTTTTGAAGGTCGACTTTCACAGTTGTTGAAGCTGCAGCACAAACTAACCATGCAGACATTAACTTTCGCATTATTTACGAGCAAGAGTTTTCACTAAATTTTTGCATGCTTAACCTTGTCTTTTTTTCCCCATTATTTCTACATGTACTGAAACTGGTGATATTTTAGGATATGTGTCATATTTCAGAAAAAAAAATCTCTAGTATGGGTCTTTCAATTTTTTTTTCAGCAGCTCTCAGCTATCTGGATTTAAGAGTAGAGAAATAAATTGTATTATTTGTCAGGGATTAGAGTTTTGATAGGACAATGGAGTCAAGGAAGTCAAAGATATGATTGAAAAAATAAAAACGGTTGATGGACTCATCAGAAATGAATAGAATAATGAGACCTGGACATGGTATAAGTAGGGCTGGTGGCACAGTGGTTGAGTGCTTGGCTGCTAACCAGCTGCTCCATGGGAGAAAGATGTTACTATCTGCTTCTGTAAAGACTACAGCCTTAGAAACCCTATGCGACAGTTCTACTCTATCCTATAGAATCAACTCAGTTGCAATGGGTTTGTTTTTTGGGGTGTTTGGAGATGGTATATTTGATAAAATGGTGTCAAATATGAAACTATTCGACATTAATAAAATGAATTTGCTAAAGAATTGACAGACTAGAGTATCAAATTAATTATGTATCTCACCTTAGATGAGGGCTGGCCTTGAGGTGAAGAATTAGCAGAAGTCTGAGGGCAAACTATTCAACCGAAAGAAGTTTCCAAAGACTTTAATAGGTAACAGCAATAGGAAGCTAGGAAGCTATAGGGTTTTACAACCGTATGACAAGAGTTTTAAAGAAGGAATAAGAAAAATACCAAACATATCATACTAACCCTGAAATAAATGACATCTAAGAGAATAGTAATCCAAAATTTAAAATATTGCCAAAGAAAAATAAAGACCCAAGAGAAAACCAGATTGCCAGTAGATGAATCGTGCTGTTAAGTTTATGATTTCTCAGCTGAGAAGTTGCTTACAATTGAAAATGTTTATGACAGAGAAGAAAATTTGGCTATACATGTAGTATAGGACAAAGGGACGAGAGTATTTCATACAATCACCAGTAAGATTTCTTAAAAGTACAAGGAGTAGGCAAAAACTTCATTGTTGTTGTTGTTGTTACATACTGTCAAGTTGGTTCCGACTCACAGTGATCCTATGTACAACAGAATGAAACACTGTCCAGTCATGCACCATCCTCACAATTGTTGCAATTCTTAAGGCTATCTTTGCAGCTACTGTGTCAATCCATGTCATTGAAGGTCTTCCTCTCTTTTGTTGATGCTCTACTTTACACACCAACCACTAAGGCTAAAGGTGAAGAAATTGAAGATTTTTTACCAATTTCTACAGTCTGAGATTGATTGAACATGCAATCAGGGTGCATTGATAATTACTGATGACTGCAATGCAAAAGTTGGAAACAAAGAAGAAGGATCAATAGTTGGAAAATATGCCCTTGGTGATAGAAACGGTGATGGTGATTGCATGATAGAATTTTGCAAGACCAAAGACTTCTTCATTGCAAATATCTTTTTTCAACAACATAAATGACAACTATACACGTGGACCTCACCAGATGGAACACACAGGAATCAAATTGACTGTATCTGTGGAAAGAGATAATGGAAAAGCTCAATATCATCAGTCAGAACAAGGCCTTGGGCAGACTGTGGAAGAGACCATCAATTGCTCCTATCCAAGTTCAAGCTGAAGTTGCAGAAAATTAGAACAAGTCCACTAGAGTCAAAGTACGACCTTGAGTACATCCCAGCTGAATTTAGAGACCATCTCAGGAATAGATTTGATGCGTCGAACACTAATGACCGAAGACCAGACGAGTTGTGGCATGACATCAAAGACATCATACATGAAGAAAGCAAGAGGTCATTAAAAAGACAAGAAAGAGAGAAAAGACAAAAATGGATGTCAGAAGAGACTCTGAAACTGGCTCTTGAACATCGAGTAGCTAAAGCAAAAGGAAGAAATGATGAAGTAAAAGAGCTGAACAGAAGATTTTGAAGGGTGGCTTGGGAAGACAAAGTAAAGTATTATAATGACATGTGCAAAGACCTGGAGTTAGAAAACCAAAAGGGAAGAACACACTCAACATTTCTCAAGCTGAAAGAACTGAAAAATAAATTCAAACCTCCAGTTGCAATATTGAAGGATTCTGTAGGGAAAATATTAAATGATGCAGGAAGCATCAAAAGAAGATGGAAGGAATACACAGAGTCACTATACTAAAAAGAATTGGTCAACGTTCAACCATTTCAGGAGGTAGCATATGATCAGGAACTGATGGTACTGAAAGAAGAGGTCCAAGCTGCACTGAAGGCATTGGGGAAAAACAAGGCTCCAGGAACTGACAGAATACCAATTGAGATGTTTCAACAAACGGATGCAGCAATGGAAGTGCTCACTCATCTGTGCTAAGAAATTTGGGAGACAGCTACCTGGCCAACTGACTGGAAGAGATCCGTATTTATAGCTATTCCCAAGAAAGGTGATCCAACTGCATGTGGAAATTATCGAACAACATTAATATCCAATGCAGGTAAAATTTGGCTGAAGATTATTCGAAAGCAGCTGCAGCAGTACTTCAACAGGGAACTTCCAGAAATTCAAGCTGGATTCAGAAGAGGACGTGGAACCAGGGATATTGTGGCCAATGTCAGATTGATCCTGGCTAAAATTAGATAATACCAGAAAGATGTTTACCTGTGTTTTATTGACTAAGTAAAGGCATTTGACTGTGTGGATAATAACAAATTATGAATAATATTGAGAAGAATGGAAATTCCAGAACACTTCATTGTGCTCATGAGGAACCTGTATATGGATGAAAAGACAGTCTTTGGAACAGAACAAGGGGATATTGCATGGTTTAAAGTCAGGAAAAGTGTGCTTCAGGGTTGTATCCTTTCACCATACTATTCAATCAGTATGCTGAGCAAATAATCCGAGAAGCTGCACTATATGAAGAAGAACAGGGCATCAGGATTGGAGGAAGACTCATTAACAAGCTGCACTGTGCAGATGACACAATCTTGCTTGCTGAAAGTGAAGAGGACTTGAAGCACTTACTGATAAAGATCAAAGACTATGGCCTTCAGTATGGATTACACCTCAACATAAGGAAGACAAAAATCCTCACAGCTAGACCAACAAGCAACATCATGATAAACGAAGAAAATATTAAAGTTGCAAGGATTTCATTTTACTTGGATCCATAATCAACACCCATGGTAGCAGCAGTCAAAAAATCAAAGAATGCATTGCATTGGGCAAATCTGCTTTAAAAGAGCTCTTTAAAGTGTTAAAAAGCAAAGATTTCACCTTGAAAACTAAGGCACCCCTGACCTAAGCCATGGTGTTTTCAATCACCTCATACGCATGCAAAGCTGGACAATGAATAAGGAAGACCAAAGAAGAATTGATGCCTTTGAATTGTGGTGTTTGTGAAGAGTATTGAATATACCATGGACTGCCAAAAGAACAAACAAATCTGACTTGGAATAAGTACAACCAGAATGCTCCTTAGAAGCAAGGATAGCGAGACTTTGTCTTACGTACTTGGACATGTTATCAGGAGGAATCAGTCCCTGGAGAAGGACATCATGCTTGGTAAAGTAGAGGGTCAGCGAAAAAGAGAAAAACCATCAACAAGATGGATTGACACAGTGGTTGCAACAATGGGCTCAAGCATACCAACAATTGTGAGGATGGTGTAGGGCCGGGTGGTGTTTCGTTCTGTTGTACGTAAGGTCCCTATGAGTTGGAACCAACTTGATGACACCTAACAACAACAACAATGAAGTAGAGATTATTAAAATGCCTTCTTTTTATATTACTTAAATCTGCATCCATGCAATATTTATCCTTCGATGTATATCACCATCCAGAGGAAAATGCCCAGAAAATTTGTCCAGTTGAAGTAATTGGAGACATATTTCAGAGTAGCTCAAATGGAATGGACTTACGGTCTCAAACTGCTGAAAGATTTTCATGGGAATGACAGAAAAGAGCTAATCTTTGTGGTTCCAAAATTATAATTGGTAGGTGTAATGTAGAAATAGATTTGATTACCATAAGGAAGAAACTTCCCACAATCACCATGGAACTGGCTGCCTCATGAGTTAATGACCTCTTCCCCCATTAAGGTGTACAAAGAAAAACTTGAAATCAAATAGTGGACATAATCATATAAAGATTAGAGTATGGGATCTGGAGCCAAACAAATCAGCGTTCCAGTCCTTGCTCTGCCACTTACCTGGTATGTAATCTAGACATAATAACCTATAAAATAGTGATGATGACAGCACTGCTTAGGATTATTGTTGTTGTTAGGTGCTGTCCAAGTCAGTTCCGACTCATAGTGATTGTATGCATGTTGTTGTTAGGTGCTGTCAAGTCAGTTCCAACTCATAGTGACCCTATGTACAATGTCCAGTCCTACACCATCCTCACAATTATTGTTATGCTTGAGTCCATTATTGCAGTCACTGTGTCAATCCATCTTGTTCACATCTTCATCTTTTTCGCTGACCCTCTACTTTACCAAGCATGATGCCCTTCTCCAGGGACTGGTCCCTTCTGATAACATGTTCAAAGTACATGAGACTAAGTCTCACCATCCTTGCTTCTAATGAGCATTCTGGCTGTACTTCTTCCAAGACAGATTTGTTCGTTCTTCTGGCAGTCCGTGGTATATTCAATATTCTTCACCAACACCATAATTCAAACGCATCAATTCTTCTTTGGTCTTCCTTATTCACTGTACAGCTGTCACATGCATACGAGGGGATTGACAACACCATGGCTTGGGTCAGGAACACCTTAGTCCTTAAAGTGACATCTTTGCTTTTTAACACTTTAAAGAGGTCCTTTGCAGCAGATTTGCCCAATGCACTATGTCATTTGATTTCTTGACTGCTGCTTCCATGTGTGTTGGTTGTGAATCCAAGTAAAATGAAATCATTGCAACTTCAATATTTTCTCCATTTATCATGATGTTGCTCACTGGTCCGGTTGTGAGGATTCTGTTTTCTTTATGTTGAAGTGTAATCCGTACTGAAGGCTGTGGTCTTTGATCTCCATCAGTAAGTGCTTCAAGTCCTCTTCACTTTCAGCAAGCAAGATGTGTCATCTGCATATTGAAAGTTGTGAGTTTTTCTTCAATCTTGATGCCACTTTCTTCTTCATATAGTCTAGCTTCTTGGATTATATGCTTGTCATTCAGATTGAATAAGTATGGTGAAAGGATACTACCCTGACGCACAGCTTTCTTGACTTTAAGCCACGCAGTATCCCCTTGTTCTGTTACAATGACTGCCTCTTGGTCTATGTACTGGTTCTGCATAAGCACAATTAAGTGTCCTGGAATTTCCACTCTTCTCAATGTTATCCATAATTTGGTATGATCCACAAAGTGGAATGCTTTTGCATAGTCAATAAACACAGGTAAACATCTATGGAGTATTCTCTGCTTTCAGACAACATCCATCTGACATCAGCAATGATATCCCTTGTTCCACGTCCTCTTCTGAATCCAGCTTGAATTTCTGGCTGTTCCCTGTTGAAGTACTGCTGCAACCATTTTTGAATGATCTTCAGCAAAATTTTACTTATGTGTGATATTAATAATATTGTCAGATGATTTCCACATTCTATTGGATCACCTTTCTTTGGAATGGGCACAAATATGGATCTCTTCTAGCCAGCTGGCCAGGTAGCTGTCTTCCAAGTTTTTTGGCATAGGTAAGTGAGTGCTTCCTGCATTGCATCTGTTTGTTGAAGCAACTCAGTTGGTATTCTGTCAATTTCTGGAGCCTGTTTTTCACTAGTGCCTTCAGTGCAGCTTGGACCTCTTCCTTCAGTATCATCTGTTCTTGATCATATGCTACTTCCTGAAATGGTCGAACATTGACCAATTCTTTTTGATACAATGATTCTGTGTATTCCTACTATCTCCTTTAAACTTCCTGCATTATTCAATATTTTGCCCATGGAATCCTTAAATATAGCAAGTCGAGGCTTGAATTTTTTCTTCAGTTCTTTCAGCTTGAGAAATGCCAAGTGTGTCCTTCCCTTTTGGTTTTCTGACTCCAGGTCTTTGCACATTTCATTGTAATACTTTACTTAGTCTTCTGCCTTTTGAATTCTTGTGTTCAGCCCTTTTACTTCATCACTTCTTCCTTTTGCTTTAGCTACTCTATGTTCAAGAGCAAGTTTCAGAGTCTCTTCTGACATCAATTTTGGCCTTTTCTTTCTTTCCTGACTTTTTAGTGACCTTTTGCTTTCTTCATGTATGATGTCCTTGATGTCATGCCACAACTCATCTGGTCTTTGATCATCAGTGTTCACTGTATCAAGTCTATTCTTGAGATGATCTCTAAATCCAGATGAGATATAATCAATGTCATACTTTCGCTCTCATAGACTTGTTTTAATTTTCTTCAACTTCGGCTTGAACTTGGATATGAGCAATTGATGACCTGTTCTGCAGCTGGCCCCTGGCCTTATTCTATCTGATGATATTGAGCTTGTCCGTTGTTTCTTTCCTCAGAAGTAGTCAATTTGATTCCTGTGCATTCTATCCAGTGAGGGCCACATGTATAATTGTTGTTTTGTTTAATTCACAGTAAATTGTAGCATTTCTCTATAACTTTGGGGGAAGAAGGTGATAAGGAATGATGAAATCTACCATAAATTAAGGATTTTATGAGTCAAAGGAGAAGTTAGAATTCATCTTGCCCATTGGCCTACCTAATCCATAAATATCTGCATCACATGTATTGAATGTCTACCTTACACTAGGCATTGTGGTAATAATTTTACAGAATTTATCTAAATTAATACTATCACAATTAATTTAGGACTTGCATTGGCCATTTTGAGTCATATAATTTGATGGTCTACTATGCCGGGAACGACAAATTGAGGTGTAATGGTGTGGCATTCATCAACAAAAAGAACATTTCAAGATCTATCTTAAAGTACGATGCTGTCAGCGATAGGATAATATCCATACATCTACAAGGAAGACAGAATATACAAAAACTATTCAAATTTACACACGAACCACTAACGTTAAAGACGAAGAAATTCAAGATTTTTACCAACTTCTGCAGTCTGAAATTGATAAAGCAAGAAATCAAGATTAACTGACAATTACTAGTGATTGGAATGTCTCTATCAGTTTGGGAGCCCTGGTGGCACAGTGGTTATGCATTTGGCTCCTAATCAAAGGGTCAGCAGTTCGAATCCACCAGCCACTCCTTGGAAACCATACGAGGTGTTCTACTCTGTCCAATAGGGTTGCTATGAGTTGGAATCGACTCAACAGCAACAAGAAATTTTTTGGTTTTCTATCACTTTGAATGTACTTTTGCTAATAAACTATGTCATTGTATTGTCCACTGAATCGTCTGTCCAATCTCTAGATTCACTTCCTTCCCCATCTAATAGTTTCTAACAGGAGTACCTTTCTTAAGAATATCTGATGCTGTTGTACCTAATGGGTCACTGAATCATTTAAGAAGAGTGATATATTCAGTTAGTTTAGCCATAAAACCCAAGAGAAGTCTAGTTGTAAAGGACCTGTTGTTGATTTCTATACCTTTCTCTTTTTTATACTGTTTGTTCAAGGCCTTGAATAGAAGAAGTTTCAATTTTGACAATTAACAGAAGCGTGTAGGGAAGAAGACTGTGACCAAACAAGCATACTCACAGGACTTATCCATCAGTAAATATTTTTGAATGAAACAGATGTTGGATCCACTTAATTTTGACATTATGGACTATTATGGAAAGGCAAATGCACTACTTTTGGAGGTAGAAAATAATGTGGGTATGAACACTCAAGGAGGCACCTATTTTGACTTTGTTCTTCAAAATGCAGTGTCTTAGGAAGCTCAAAATTGAGATGTTTAAAGTTTCAACACTTCTAAGGTGAGAATCAAGTTTTAATATCTTGCTATGTAAGATAAGGTATTGGGAGACAAATGTCATACAGCTTTGCCTAAACACCGCATGCATAAAGTTAGGAGAAATGCCCTCAACGATTCCATCTTAACTGCATGAGTTACCTGTTTTCCCACAAGTCTAAAAGATAATGTACCCAATAGCCAAAACAAACATCACACACAAAATCATAATCAAAACTTCATCCAGACTTACAGCAAAATGACGCTCTAGGCAGAAGCACCACGCTGTCCTTCCACAGCAAAGATCCAAAACACTAAGCCGAACAGAGAAAACAACAATCCTGAAACCCTAAAACATCAAATGAAGAGAAAAAGAATTCAGCCAAGCACCAAATGGAGTGAGAAAACTGACAGGGAACAGAAAGCAAGGAGAGATTCATGCAGAGGTCTTCTATCTGCTAATGCATCATGGATCTGCCATCTTGGACTCCTATCGGAGACCAGCATACAGGGGGTACGAGAAAGCAGCTTCACGGAACTTCCAGTGGGAGACAAAACAACTGGTAATTTGCAATATACGCTTTCCCACCCACCACACTTCTTCACCCCCACTCGGCCTCCTCTGCTTCCCACGGCCACAATCTCCTGTCCAGGAAACACCGGCTGCTTGGATTCCACACACCCGAACAGGCCAGCTCTCCGAGTGCCATTTGTTGGCTGCTGGTGTTGCTTTTTTCAACTTCTTTTGATTTCTTCCTTACCTGTCACCACCTCCCCCTCCTTTTGCTCAAATACCTGGCTCTATGCACCATCTTTGCTTCTTCCTGAGGAGCTGTGGAGCTCTGTTAGAGTGTGGAGCTGCTTCCCAGTCTGGGATGCCGCACTGGTGGGATCCCGGGGCTTTTGTTTGTTTGTTTTGAATTGTTTGTTTGTTTTCTTTTCCTTTTCTTGAGTTGGGAACCCGTTCTGGCCAGGCGGTGCTGCGTTGCAAGGAGACTACCCCCTCAGCTTGCACAGACATGCGGAGGGATCCCTGAGGACATTTCTTTTTTCATTGGTATTTTTTTCTTTTTTTCTTTTCTGTATTTTGGGGGGCTTTTCTGGTTCTTTTTTTTTTTAAATTTGTTTTGTTTTCTTTTCCTTCTTTTTCCCTTTTTGTCTTTCTTCATTACTCAGTTTCTTGTCTCTCTATATCTTCCTTCTCTTTCTGTTCCCTGAATACCGGGTGTTGTATACCTCTACGCCTTCTAGCCAGGCTGTACTGCAACACCTGAGAGCAACTTCCCCAGACCTCATAGCTGCACCAGTGGGATCCCTGGGAACTTTGTGGTTCTTTAACTTTTCTCATTTTTATGTATTCATTATTTTCTTCCTCTTCCCCTTTCTGTTTTTCTCCATTTCATAGTCTCTCATCTCTTCACTCCAACGGCAACCTCCCCTAGCATTCTTTTTTGTTTGTTTGTATGTTTTTGGCTCCTGTTCCTCTCTCCTCTCTCTCATATCCATCTTAGCTCCACACATAACAATCTCCCCACTACATCCCGCCTATCTGCACCATGCACTTAACATCACACCACCAAGCCGCACAGGCACGGCCTACTGGAACCTAACCTGCACTGATTACTGACCCTCCCTAGTGGATGTAGTAAGTGCCACAAACAACCCATCCCAGTAACTCCTCTTCAGCTAGATCTGCCTGCCGTACCATATCTGAGTGACTGACCCTGCCAATTGGAGAAGGAGGCGAAAAGTATTGTGCCCACAGACAAGCAAACAACAAAGAACACACAGTCCACCTGCTCAGACATAGTAAAAAATTTTTAAAAAAGGGAGGAAACAAATCTACAGTCAATAAATGAGAAAAATAGCTACTGAATACCCTGAAGACAGCAGACAATATCAAAACATTTACAAAAACAAGACAGGATGTTTCCAGTGGGAGTCCAAAATAAAACAACAGATGACTTTCCAGTGGAAGAAAATGCACTAGAACTACCTGATAAGGAATTCAGATCTCTAATACTCAGAATTCTCCAAGAGCTGGGGCAAAAAGCTAACAAAAATGAGGAAAAAATAGACAAAATCATGGAAAATACAGACAAAAAATTGGAAGAAATCAGGAAAATAATGCAGGAACAAAACACCAAAATAAATTCACAACTAGAAATTATACAAAGACAACAATTAGAAATCCAAAAGATAAACAACAAGATTTCAGAAATGGACGGTGTCATAAAAGGGCTGAGAAGCAGATTTGAAATGGTGGAAGACAGGATCAGTGGAAATGAAGACAAACCCCTGGATACCACTCTGTTTGAGGAAAAATCAGAAAATAGAACAAAGAAAAATGAAGAGACACTGAGAGTTATGTGGGACACAATCAAAAGCAAAAATTTTCGAGTGATAGGAGTTACAGAATGGGGAGAAAACAAAACACAGGATCACTGAAGAACTGCTGACAGAAAACTTCCCCAATATCATGAAAGATAAAAAGCTGGCCATCCAAGAAGCTCAACGAACCCCATATAGGAGAGACC